>NC_030852.1:35348666-35999435 GCF_000208745.1 Theobroma cacao
TTTATTATATATATATATATATATATATATATATATATATATATATATAATATACCTCTTCGTTTGCCCGGGATCTTTCGCCCACCACCTGTTTCGCCCTTCCCTTAGCTGGAGCTTCGTTTGCTCTTTTTTTAAAATAAGTTCTTTTTGCTATGCTACCCGTTTGTTTGCGATTGTTGGTCTTCGCTGATTTAGCAGCACCAGAAGAAGCCACCATTTTTCGTAGACACCGACCTTCAACAATCACTATATATATCCTTCTCACCTTCTCTTTGATCTCAGATTTACGGAGTTGTCGTCCTTCTTATGGTTGTCGAATAATGGAGATTTTCAGGAAAAGACAGATGAACAAGTACAAAGAAAGAAGAAGATAGAAATGGGGTGAGAGGTGAGAGAAAACATTGTTAGTCACCAAAACGACATCAAACTCACACGTTTGATTAAGACATAAAACCCTCGTATATATGCACGGTTAAGGGAGGTGAGAGAGAAAATGGACAGCCAACAAGAAAAGGCCACCTGGCCACAGCAAACAACAACGGAGGAATATTTTGCATTGGAGACTCTAAAATATTTTTTTCTGACAGCTTACTAAAACGAAGGAAAATAACTACTTGAAACGGCATAGTTTTGCCAACTTAAAGAAGATAAACAAAAGTGCTGAAAACGACAATGAAAGTAAGCTAAGCGACATAACGTTTGAATGAGTCACATGCAAGTCATGTGCTCTTCTTCTTCTTCACTGATTTGAATTTCCCGGGAATCACCATTGCCAAACCAGTGAAGCTTGTTCTTTCCAGAAACAAAACCCAATACTTCAACACACCCCCTTGGGTTTTGTTTTGCAGACTCCGAGTTTTTCTCTTAGCCACAGAAACCATTCTTTGCTCAAATTCTTAGTAAATATGTCCACAAGCTGAACATCAGTTCCACAATGTTTAACCTGTATCTCATCATCCTTTGCAGCTTCTCAAATTGAATGAAACTTCACCTTGATGTGCTTGGTTCTCCAATGATTCACTATATTTCTGGCTATCGAAATTGCTTATTGATTATCAATGAACAGTGTAGTTCCCTTTTCCTATTTGAATCCCAAATCACACACTATTTTCCTGAGCCAAATTGCTTGATTTGCAGCTGCTGCTGCTGCAATATATTCAGCCTCTGCTGAAGATTGAGCAACAACTTCCTGCTTCTTGAAATTCCAGGAGAAGACAGCACTACCAAAAGAAAAACAGTAACCTCCAGTGCTCCTGGAGTCATCTACACTTCCAGCCCAGTCGCTATCACAGTGAACAACAAGCTCTCTGCCATCTGCTTTTTCAAACTTCAATCCATAATCAACTGTTCCCCTAACATATCTGAGTACCTTTCAGCAACTGTGATGGCTTCTGCATAAATCGACATAATAAGCTTACAGAGAACATGATATCTGGTCTTGAGGCAGTTGAGTACAGTAAACTACAAATCAAGCTTCTGTAAGCATTGCCTATAGCATCTGGAGCCTCATCATCTTTGCTCAACTTGTAGTTTGTTGCCAAAGAAGTTTCCACTACTTTACAGTTTTCCATATGGAACTTCTTCAATAATTCTGAAGCATACTTGCCTTGGTGCATATAAATATAATCAGGGCACTGTATAAATTGCAACCCCAGAAAGTAGTGCATTTCTCCCAGATCAGACATCTCAAATTCTTTCTTCAGCTTCTCTTTGCAATTCATTGAAGTTGACTCATCTGTCCCAATAAGCAACAGATCATCAACATATAAAGAAAGTATTACTTTGACTGAGTCAGTAAGACTGTAAACATGCAAAGTAGGCTCGTTTGCACTCCTGTGATACCCCTCTGAAGTAAGAAAATTGTCTATCCGAGCATACCAAGCTCTAGGAGCCTATTTTAAACCATACAGAGCACTATTGATTGCATCCCTCCATAACAACATCTTTTTCTAGTCGATACTCTCAAGTTGCAGCTCATCCTTCTCTTTGATTTCCGCACACAACAGAACACGGCTAGGCATAGCTGTGAAGCTGCTTTGTTTGCTCTCTGCAGCAATCTCACCATACTTCTTCTCGATCTTCTTATCAATAAGAGCCAGAGAAGGAGGTAAAGTGACCGTCCCACTTTTTACCACTTCCTCCATTAAGCCTCTGAAGTCTGAAAAATCATCTTGGCTCTTGTCTTTGGCATCAAGTTACTTTGTAAAATCGTGCACAAGCTCATCGGTATACAATCTACCACCTAGAGAACTCCTTGGACCTTGAGTAATATGCGCATTATTTGCTGCATCTTCACTATGAGTTGGTGATGCTAGAAGCCATGACTGAGCCTGAAAATATAAATGGGAAAAAGAATAAAGGATTTCACGATTCTGGAATAAAGAAGATCAATACTTAAGTTAGTGCAAATACAATGATTATACCTCTTCGATACTCTTAAAGTGACTCCCCTGCAAATTCAAGAGAAAATGAATAAATCAGCAAGGTGAATGCAGGCAGAACAAGATTAAGATGAGACATTACAACCGAAAAGGATAGGTGAAGAAAATTCAAAACAAAATCTAGAAAGATGAACTCCTCCTGGTGACGAGTCTATATTTTCAATTCAAGACACATTTCATCTCTTATTAATGAAAGATTCATGACAATAGGCTATAACTTATAGTTTGACATTAAATTTAATATTTTTTGACAAAAAATAACAAGATTTACAATAATATTAATTTTTGCATACCCTAAAAATTTCCTGTGAGAAAAGATTTTGATTTGTTTGTAATTTCTGAAACACATAAACAGTAGGAAAATGTATATCTGTTAGCGTTGGGCAGTTTAACTTAAATAGAACCTATTCTTAAAACAATAATCCTTTAAATATATATCAACTTACGTTAATGCGAGCATGGATTTCTTGCTCTGTGAAGAAAAGAACTTCAACCTCCACCACATCAGAGCGCCACAACAGCCACATGCTCACATCCCTCCCACAAATTCCAAGTTAGGCGGAACACGCTGAGCATCAAAATGAAACGTGTCCTTGATTTCTTCCTCTCTGGCACGAGGTAAACTTGGTCTCAGCAATGACCAAAACGGCGGGTCGGAAACGGTTGATAAGATCCATCACAATCCTCTGACCATAGGTATCCAGAGTCCCTACGGAATTCCAGAGCAGAAATTTTATTGGAAACTTGGCTTGAGCACCACATGATGAACCCGTGTGGCCGGATGGAGCCAAATTCTGAATCCAGCCAACATTTACTGGAGACCATCCCAAATTCTCCGAAGATTTCTGGTTGGTCTGGTGAGGGATCCACTCGAACAAGTACTGGACCAAACCCCCCTCGGGACTCGCTGAGCAATTGCCCCTCGCCCGATGCAAGTCACTTCCTCCGTTTTGGATGCCACATACAGGAACGGGACATTCATCGTGAACTGATTGGTTATTGTTTTCTTGTCAATGACACCCTCCGCTGGTCTTGCTGCAATTACTTGGGTTTGGACCGCAGCGCTGATACATAAATCTGGCATCAGCGGAAGATGTGCCCGTGTCCATACCATTTGGTTAATCTCTCCACCTATTAGAACCATTGGTCGTAATTGATTCCCGTGGAGGAGTAGATCCTTCATTGACAAATTAAAACAAAGTAAAGTTTAATCAAAGATTAGATTATACTGGTAAAATTAAGCAAAAAATTTTTCTTGGTTATGTCGTCTTACAGGTGCTGCCCTTTCAAGAAGAGCATTCTCGAGTTCCTCTGTTCTTTTATTAAGATGTGACTCCCTATTCTTCAGCCTTTGGTTCTCCTCCTCTAATTCGCTAAATAGTGTTTGTCTGGATCCCGAGTTGGGTCTTCAAGTCGTCGTACTGGGACTCCACATTCTGAAGTCTCTCGTACTCCACCTTCATTTACAAATTAATTGTAAAGCATTAGTCTCTAATTCAACATATAAATTATAAATCCTNAATAATAATAATAATAAGTAATAAGTAATATATATATATATATATATATATATATATATATATATATATATATATGTATTTTCTGTACCCTATGTTCTTGCCGGCGTTTTCTATCACGCTCATTTCTTGCTTTTCTCTGAGCTTCAGTTAGTGGACGTTTACAGCCTCTGTGATCTGGTGTTCGCTCTGAATCGTCTGCCGGGAAAGCAGCAAAGGCACTAGAATCCTCCATGGTTTTGGGTTGGCCCAAAACAATCCTCTATGTTTTCTCACCGTCTTTTCTTGATTGAATATATGTCGACTTGTTGATTCTATGTACCAAACTCATCTACTACACTTTAAAGCAACAGAGAGTTAACCATAATTGATACTTACAAATTATATGTTCTCCAGCAAGCGCTGCCCTTAAAACTCTAATGATCAGATACAGATATATCGGCTGTCCACTTTTATACAGCAAAAACATATGGGACAGTTCGAGCACCGACGTTAAAATAATCAGATCAGTTTTGGGTGACGCGAGCCTTTTTCGCTTCTCTTTTATTGAGATTCCAAAGACCATATAGCATTGACTTTCCTTTTATTTCTTTTATTTTATCCAAATTATTTTATTTAGATTTTGTTGACTTTTACTGGCAGTAGCCACGTGGTGGCGGCCTGGTGGTTATCACAGTATGCAGACAACTTATTACTTTTCAAATTACGTAGTACATAAAAATGTACTAATAAATACTCAATAATAAATTTTTGGAAATTTTAAATTTGATCTATTTATTATCTCATGATAATATGATTTTAATCTCTTTATCTCAATATTCAGATACTCTTTTCCTTCATTTCTAATTTTTCTCTCTCCCTTCCATTTCTTTTTTTTTTTTGCTTTGTTTTTATTTTTTCATAAATAATAATTAATTTTAATTAACAATTTTTATTTTTTAATTAAAATCAAGTTTTCTTAATGCATGTCCCTTGAGAAAGAAAATTCCAAATTAATATTTCACATCATCATCAAAATACTATATCATCCAAGTTCATGGCAAAATTTTTAATTATTCTTAATAAGCTTTTAATGAAAATATGTGATATAGAAGCATTAGAACCATTCAATTGAAATAGTAAAGGGATTAAAAATTCATACTTCAACCAATTTTTTATGATAGTAGAATTATCAAACATTTTAACATTTTTATTAATTACAAAAATCTGAGAGTCCTATATATTATTAAATTTAATTTTTGGAATAATATGGATAAATTAATTATTAAGACTTATACAAGAGTTAAATCAATAGTTATATTCACATTTGATGTGGAATGATGTATCATAATTATCCATATCACATTTATAATGTTAGTAAAATTTTTATTTATGCTACATTAAATGTCCCAGGGAATTCAATTAATAAATGCATATTTTATGCTTTCTAAATTCTATTTTTCTTGACCTTTTGAAGATATTTGTACGTGATTTTCCAACACGACAAAATTTTAGTTGTAAAAAACTAAGAAAAGAGAATTAGTAGACTCTAACTTGTTACCAAAATATTTGATGTCTTTTGTGAAAATAAAGAGAAAGTTAGGGGCTTTTGTATGTATTAATTATTTTTAAAAACCAAAATAATTTAAATTAAGAAAAGAAGACGGGATTAGAGTGTAATGGTCTCTAATGGCAACTGATTACTTGTGTCCAAACATTTATACCCATGCCCGAGGAGTAAGGCTGCAATGTAGAAATTTCTTGAACTAAAATCCCTCGTTCAGGAATTTTAAGGGACATAATATGAGCAGCAAAGCTCGTGCATCCCTCCCACTTAAAAAGTTGAGGTGAAGATCGATGATTTACGAATTAGATAACACTGTGTTAGGGTGTCTGAATTTTGAAAAAGTTTTTCCCTATGTTCTAGAGGAAGACAGGTGTGAGCCACCGTAGAGACCACAGAACAGTTTCTACACTGTGTCCCGCGTTTATGCTTTAGTGGTGAGTCTGTCAGTCATTTGGACAAAGTTGTCTTAATAGTACCAACGCTATAATTGCTATTGACTCATTTAAATCCACCTCCCATTTATTTAGCAAACACCGTATAAATTCTTACAACATAAACTTCAGAAAAACACAAGTTCAACATACAAACCAGCAACAGGAACACTGGGAAAGGTCCAATACATCTAGAAATACACATAAAAAGCACTCTGCGACTATATAGATGACTCTTTAACTCGTTGGCACGCACAATCAATTCAGCATTGATCGATAACATATGACTTTTCACGTAGAAGAGTTGCGCATATCTGCTTGAGGAGGTGAGGAGCTTATAGACAACATCTCTAAACCGCCTTTGAAGATGGGATTTTCTCAGAACGGAAATCTTAAATTAACAAAAAAATAATCAGGATGAGTAAATTTAGAGAGCTAAATATTAAAAAAAGAAAGTGTAGTTAAAAGCAAATTTCTAGTATCACAAAGGGAAGAACAGGAAATAAACAAGATTAACCAATATGATGAATGTACAAACCTGCTTTGTTATCGGCGGCAGGGTCATGAGTGAAAAGACCACTGATATCATAAGATTTGCTGGCATGCAAGTTATGATTTGCAGCAGAGGAGGAGCCAGCAGCAAAAGCAGTTGACAACCCTAAATTAACAAGAAAATAATCAGGATGAGTAGATTTAGAAAGCTGTATATAAAAGAAGAAAGTGTAGTTAAAAGCAAATTTCTAGTATCACGAGAAACATGAATTTGAGGGAAGATCAAGAAATAAACAAGATTCACCAATATGATTAATGTACAAACCTGGACCACCGCTATCATAAGAGGAGGAGCCAGCAGCAGAAGCACTTGGAAATCCTAAATTAACAAGAAAACAATCAAGATGGCCAAATTTAAGAAGCTACATATAAGAAGATATTCAAGAGAAACATGATCCAATATGATGGATGTAAAAACCTGATTCATTACCGGCAGCAGGGTCATAAGTGGAACGATTGTTGATGGTGTCATGATTATTTGGGGCATCAAACATGACAGGAGACTCATGACCTGCAATAAAGGAGGAGCCAGCTGCAGATGAAGTTGGAAATTCTATATTATTACAAGAAAATAATCAGGATGAGTAAATTTAGAAAGCTATACATAACGTAAAGACTTGATTGATTACCGGCAGCAAGGGCATGATCAGTGAAAAGATAAGTGATACCATGATCATCTCGATCATCAAACATATAGTTCAACCCAGGGAATGCAGCAATGAGAGAGCCAAGAGCAGAAGCAGTTGGAGATCCTATATTAACAAGAAAGTAATCAGGACGACTAAATTTAGGAAGCTATCTTAACTATCACAAAAGCCAATTTAGTATTGCAAGGAACATGTAAACTTCATTGCCAATTTAAGGGAAGAATAAGAAGAAAACAAGATAAAACCAATTACGATGAATGTAAAAAACCTGCTTTATTACCGGCAGCAGGAGCAGGGTCATGACTAAAAGAGTTATTATCTGGGGCATTGTTTGGCAAGCCATGATTTGGAAACGAGGGGCCAGAAGCAGCAAAGGCAGTTATGTTGGTGCCGTTCGTGCCTGCAGACAGTTAAGTCCATTTAGTAGAATACCAAGCAATTTGATCAAGGGGTGGAGATAACCTCTAATTAAAGTCCATTTGCTGATAAAATCAGCCATAGAAGGTAGTAAAATTATCTATCCCAGTGGCTCCTGACACAACTAATTAATTCATTAGCATCCTGTATGACGCAGCGAGTTAGCGTGGAAATGAAGGCTAGCTCCTGACTATGCCTTTAAGGTTAATAACCAAGATTCAAATATTAAAACTTTAAACTCAAGCTTGAGAGAAGAACTTAGTAATATTATTCGATGATTCAAAAACTAAGCCTAAGGGTCCTATTTATAATATTATAGGCTCAAGTCCTAACAAAACTCTACATCCGGTTGTTTAGTACAACTAGAATAGTTAACAAAAGATTTAAATAAAATAAATATTTTATTCCTAATTAAAACATAACTATTCTAGAGTCCTAATACAAGTAAATTAAATAAAAAAGAAATTCTATTATATCTATAATTCCTATGTAAGACTCTAACTAAATAAGAAAAATATTAAAATTATGAATATGTCCATTTATGACTTTTGAGTTTTTATTTTAGTTTCTGACACTCAACTTGCTTTAAGATATTATTTGCTGGACGTTCTACGTCACTAGTATTACAAGAAACATGTAAATTGTTTGCCAATTTGAGGGAAGAACAAGATGTAAACACGATGAAATAATATGATGAACGTAAAGACTTGACTTATTACCAGCAAGGTAATAATCGGTGAAAAGATTGTAATTATCAAAATCAAAGTGATATGCACCTGAGGAGGGGCCAGCAGCAGAGGGAGTCGAAAATCCTGAATTAATAAGAAAATAATCAGGATGAGTAAATTTAGGAAGCTACATATAAGAAGATATTCAAGAGAAACATGATCCAATATGATGAATGTAAGAACCTGATTCATTATCGGCAGCAGGGTCGTGAGTGGAAAGATTGTTGATGGTGTCATGATAATTTGGGGCATCAAACATGACAGGAGACTCATGACCTGCAATAAGGGAGGAGCCAGCTGCAGATGAAGTTGGGAATTCTATACTATTACAAGAAAATAATAAGGATGAGTAAATTTAGGAAGCTATACATAAGAAGACACTGTAGTTAAGAGTTAAAATTACGTAATACAAAAGGCAAATTTGAGGGAAGAATAAGGTGTAAACAAGATGAAACAATATGATGGAACGTAAAGACTTGATTGATTAATTACCGGCAGCAAGGTAATGATCAGTGAACAGATCACTGGTAGAAGGATTATCTAGCGCTGCAAACGCAGAGGCCAACTCAGGATATGCAACAATGGAGGCAACAACAAAAGCAGTTGGAAATCCTAAATTAACAAGAAAGTAATCTGGACGACTAAATTTAGGAAGCTATCTTAACTATCATAAAAGCAAATTTTTAGTACCGCAAGGAACATGTAAATTTCTTTGCCAATTTGAGGGAAGAATAAGAATTAAACAAGATAAACCAATTACTATGAATGTAAAAAACCTGCTTTATTACCGGCAGCAGGGTCATGACTGGAAGGATTATTATCTGGGTTGTTTGGCAAGCCATGATTTGCAACACACGAGGGGCCAGCAACAGCAGAAGCGGTTGTGTTGTTGTTGGTGTCGTTCGGGCCTGCAAACAGTTCATTTAATAGAATACCAAGCAATTTGATCAAGGGATGGAGATAATTACTAATTCAAGTCCATATGCTGATAAAATCAGCCATAGAAGGTAGTAAAATTAATTCATTAGCATCCTGTAAAAGAGCTTCAGAATTAAGTTCCTGAACCTTGATCATAGGTCTGCGACAGAAACCAAGTTTGCGCCTGCAAAAAGAGAAATAAGTTCAATACTCCACGGAAGATCGTACAACATGTTCATAGGTAAGCATGGGACTTTATTTCATCAATGAAATTCCGCATACCTCGTCAAAAGAAGTAAAGTTTTTCCCCTGCAATTCAAGAGAAATGAATTAATGAGCAGTAAAACTGGAAAAAGGTTAAGATTTTTTAGTTTAAACTCATATATGCACTTATCCTTAAATTAAACATTATTAGTTTAACAATGATAGATTTCCGTACGTCGACTTTCCATGCACTGGGAATTTGCTCCAGCAGTTCCACAATTGCCCCCTGGATAACACAAATAAATTAAAAACGGGTATTGCCGTATTGTCAGGCTTAGGAATAGCACAACTCTTCCTATTGATTTTTCTCATAAAAAGATATAGAAAGTCCCTAGGAGACTTCAAGGCCTAGACCATGTTTCAAAAATCATATTATAATAATAATGGGCATATATTCAACATTATTTCAATCATGGTTATTACATACTAAGCTAAACCAAAACTAGCTAGTAGTTCAAAAATGATCAATTATGCTTAGCAGACTAAGAAAATTATATTAATCACAATTATACTTAAAGCGTAAAAAGTATATTTTTTGAACAACTAGTTTACTATATAACTTCATAGAACTACTAAGCATGTCATTCAAATTAAGTTAGATTGTTTAGCTAAGTAAATATTCTGACTTAATTGGTATAATGTTTTAAAAAGTTTTTAAATTATTTATAAAAATTTAAATAAATTTTTATTCTTTTATTACGTTCAATTAAATTTTTAAATTTTTATTTTAAATCAAATAAATACTTATAAATATCAATTGTCATTTTTAAGTTTAGATAGTGTTGATGTGGTGTTGAGGTAGATGCTGAAAATACCATGTGACCACCATTATGATTTATCATATTAGCACCAAGCGATATAAAATAATATGTGAAATTTTAACAAATAACAATTAGTCAATCATTTATTATAAAGATTTATTTAATTTAAAACAAAATAATAAAATGTTGATTTTATACGCAATAAAAAGATAGGAACTTGAAAAAAAATAAAGGAAAGAAAGAATGAGAGAAATGGCAGAGTGGTACCCCTATCTCAAGAGCTCTCCTTAGTTCCTGGCTTTCAATTTCAATACCTTGCTTCGCTTTCAACCTCTTGATTTCAGCTCTCATCCTCTTGTTTTCAGCTCTCATCCTCTTGTTTTCAGCTTGCAACTCTGGCACCATCGCTTCAAGATCCTCACGCCTCCTCTGTATTTAAAAAACAGCAAGCATGGCAAGCAAAGATTAATTAAAAGCTATAAGTCTGGGACAAAAGATATTTGATGGATAGAGATTAATTGCTCTACCTTAGTTTTCAGTCGATACGTTCGGCAACTGGCATTATGTGCATCCTTTTGAGCTCGAGTTTTTTCAGGTTTGCGTTCCTTGGTAGCCTTAGTCTCTGCTGCCTCAGCAGCAGTAGAAGGATCCACCATATTTTCGTGGACACCGACCTTCAGCAATCGTTATTTCCTTCTCAACTTCTCTTTGTTCTTCAGATTTACGAAGTCGTCGTCTTGCTTTTGAAACTTTAGCCGCATCTCTGCTTGGCCCAAATTTTGTATCGTTGGGTATTAACCCTGCAAAACGATAACGATTTGTTGACGGCTGGAATGGATCAAAAGCAAAATCGGGAATCCAGTCAATGGGTATCGATTCAACGCCTATAAATTTAAGAACAAAACAATAAATAATGAACAAAGGGGAGATCTGAATATATGATGAACCTTCGAAAACGGTGGAGGGACGAAAATCGAAAAAGCTTGAATCTTGTAATGGCTTGTCGGTAAAACTGGACCACTCTTCGTTCTCTTGATCTCTTCTTTCTCCGGTGTTGTGGCAATTGAACTGATGATGATATGAAAACAAATGGATAACGAGGTCGTTATATAGACCAGAGGTTGACCAGGGCGCGCGATTCATTGGCCTTGCTAAAGAAGTATTGACTTGTAACTCACGATACAACTGCTCGCGCGAACACTAATGCGATAGATTGGCCATCGAAAATCGTCATTGGCAATAGGCGGAGCATTCGGTTAATTTGGTTAAAAAATATTATTAATTAATTTAATCGATTTTCTTTAAAACATTAATTGAAACGAATCAATTTAAGTATTTTAACCAATTTTAAATTATCTGACTTTAATCTGTTTAATCTATTTTAACTAATTTAACAGAATTTTTTTATCAATTCTAATTTTAATTTTTTATTTATTTAATAAATTTATTGATATTAAATTAATCACAACTATAGTTTATATAGTATTCATAATTCTATTATACAGAGTTATTTTGACACATTTTGAAAGCTTAAGTAATTAAATCTTTAAGATTTTAGGTTCAGGTTTTAGCATTTTAGGTATTTTTTTAGTTTAAATTTGATTACATGTTGAGTAGTTAATTTAAATTATTTTAATTTTATTTTATATTATTTTTATTTTAAATTACTTTAAAAGTAATCATTGTTGGTTTCTCTTCCTTTTGTAAGAAATTTAATGAAGAAAGCTCATTTGATGAAAATTCGTGTAAGTATGATGATGGATTTATTTGTATATATTTTGATATTTTGATTATATCTCTTTATACAAAACTCTAAATTAGGATAGTCTTGAACCATTAGAAAGTTAAGAGGAAAGACTACAACTTTTATATTTATCACTTTGCTCAGTTGTAATTGGATAAATTTCAAAATATTTGTCTAAGTCGAAATAATGTAGTAGTATGCATTGACTAAATATGATGTGGTATTTGGAGCATATCTTTTACTTTAAGAGTCCAATTGATATGATTTTTAACCCATTAAAAAGTTAAGAGATATGACTAAAACTTTTATGTTTATAGTTTCATTTAGTTCAGATCATATCGAGGGAGAAATAGTGTTGGAACATGCTCAACTGCTATAGTTCCGCACAAGGCAACATGTAGAGGAAGGTCGCCACCAAGAGCCACTCATGGCTGCGGCGTTGAAGGAACCACCGCTGCAACACTGTAAATTTGTGGCCGCAATGCTGGACTAGATGGGTGCATCATACTAATGGTTGAGAGCATAGTGTTGTGGCGCCAGCAAAGGAGTGTCACAACTCTACCAAAGCTTGTAATGAAGCGTGGTGCCAAGAAATTATGACCGTGGCGTCACCCTACTTTCTAAAAATAAAAATTTGATGAGATTTTGAAAATTAAATTATTTGGAGCCTATTTAAGGAGGGACAGAGCTAATTAATTTTTATTTGGAGAGCCAAACATAGAAAAATAAGGATTAAAAATTTTAAAAAACTAATATGTTAAATTCAACTAACAATTAAAAAATTGATAATAGAAATATGAAACTAAATATAAAACTATAACGTGTAAAATGTAAATAGTTAAAAATGATATATAAAATTAATAATTTCTTCTTATATAATCAAAATTAATTAAAACTATATATTCAAGATAATTTCATTTCAATTAAATATAAAACATAAAGCATATAAAAAAATATACTCAAATTAATTTTCTCTTACATAATCAGGATTAATAAAAAAATGATACATTAATGAAATTTTAAATAACAATATAACACTACAACTTATATTTGAAAACTACATAAAAATTTATTAATTTTTAAAAATTAAAATCATAGAAAATAAAATCTACACAATATAAAAAAGAATAACACGACAAGTAGAAAGTAGATACCACATATGACATAACAAAAAAAAAATATAGTTAATGGTTTGTAGAAATTTGGGAAAGAAAATTTATAGAAACTTAGAACATATGAACAAATAGAATAAAAATGAAATAAATAAATAAATAAAAATAATATATATTAAAAGAAAAAAATTTAAAGTTGAGTGAGATATGTGAAATCATTTTATTATTTTTTATTTACATTGATTATTAAATAAAAAATTATTTTAAGGGGACTATTTAGAAAAAATATAAAAAATTTTAAAAATTTCATATGTTATGTGAAATCTTTTTATCATTCTTTATTTATATGAAGAGACCTTTTTAAGAGGTTTTAAATGAGAGGTAGCAAGCAATTACTCTAAAAAAGATAAGTTAAGAACAAAATAAGAAAACAAGAGAATTTGAAAGAGAATGGAGATTGCGAAGCTTCAATAACTAGTTTCTTTTTTTACTTTTGTGTTTTACTTATTTTCTTTGACTTAGATTTATGGCTAAATTATTTGACATATTATAAATAAATCCTTGTGGGAACGATAATATGAATTGACTATTTATATTGTTTGTGTGATATGTATATTTACGTGTGCAAAATTGACAACAAGTATAAACTATATGTTGTATATTAATAAATATGCTACATATAGTATTAAAGATTAATAACTTATATAAAAATAAGTTAATATAATAAGTTATATTAATAACAAAAGCTTAGGGTATAGTTATCAACATATTTTTCATTAATTTTACAATAAATTTTGTATGATTATATTTATATAAATATGCAATAATATTAATCTCTAAATAAAGTGTATTTTATTATTTTTATTTTTTGATGATTAAATCTAAGTCCTTTATTCATATATAAGTATAAAAAAAATGTGTGAGTTAATACATGTAAAAAAATCTCTCTCGATGATTAAATCTAACCCTTCATATATATATATATATATATATATATATGTGTGTGTGTGCATGCATACATGTAATAAAAACCCTCTTAATATAGTTATTTCAAAGTCGGTTAATTCGGTTAACTGATTTTAAAATTTTTTAATCAAATTGAATCAACAAAACTGATTAAAACAAATTTTTAACCGATTTATCCAAATTAACCGAATTTATCGATTAATTCACTTATTTCGATTTTGACCAAATTTTGTTCACCTTTAATAGGCATGTTATATTTTTAAAATATAAAATATAAAACTATTTTAAATTATTTAAAAAAATTTTAAAAATTATTTATTTTAAATCAAATAAATTTTTATATTTTTATTTTGAGTCGAATAAATTCTTTTGATTGATAAAATATTACTTATAATTCTATATTATATGACACTGAATAAATAAAGTTATGACAAAATAATATGATCATATGATATTTTTCACCTTACATATCAACATCACGTGATGTAAAATTGATAAATAATATTTTGATTAATAACAATTAATCAACTATTAATTATAAGCATTTATTTGATTAAAAATAAAAATACAATAACTTAATTAAATACAATAAAAATAAAAAATAAAAATGAATTTAAATTTTCTTAAATAATTTTAAAAAATAAATTTTATTCTTATTTATTATTAGGGTAAAATACTCCAATTTTTTTAAGTTTTAATCAAAATTTCAAGTGGATCCATTAGTTTTCGAAATAGACACTTCACCTAAAAAATGCAATCATTATTAACAAAGATTAAGAAAAAACTAAAATATCCTTTGTTTTTTTATTAATTAAAAAAATTATCATTATATTTTTTAAAAATTAAAAAAAAAAAGAAAGGGAGCACCAGTGCTCCATTCTTGGGAGTTTTTTTAATTAATAAAAAAATAAAATTATAAAATTATATAATAGTAATTTTAAAAATTAATTAAGAGTAAAATTATTTTTTATCTTTATCACATTAGTAAGTTGATGAAAATATTAATAATTGACTAACGGTTAAACTTATATGTCTAATAACAAATATTTTTTGAAGTAAGATATTTATTTTGAAAACTAATAAATTTTTATATAATTTTGATCAAAATTTAAAAAATAAAAATATTTTACCCTCACTATTATGATAGTAAAATTACGATGAAAAATCAAAGCAGTACGATCTAATAGTGGCTTTGCTAGTCACAAGAGTACACGTGGGCTCTCAACAATCAACGGCCATTGGAGCCAGAAAGGTCTAACCAATTACAAGGTGTTGAAATTTTAAGTTTATTGCGAGCAAGATTATATGATTTGTCAATTAAAAAATCATATCAACACATATAGATAATAATTAATGTGGTAAATTAAGCTTTTTTACGTAATTAATGCAATAAAGTTATAAGTATCATTAATTGCAGATATACTTTATATTACGTGTTGAACTATATTGGATGTAGATTAAGTTCTTTGGATTGAAAATATAAAAAACGGAATGGTCGAGAGTTACTTATAGCTCGAGCGGAGAAACGGGCGTTATCTGCCAGAACCGCCCGTGTAGGCCTGCTTTTCCGCGTCACGCGAGCGCAGCTCCTCCGACAGCAATTCGAGACTTATCCGAGGGAGTTGGAAACTCGAGTTTCATATGCGCACGCAACATGCATTTACTTTACCTAAGATTTTGACAACATTTTGTCATTTGTTTTCCAAACTAAAATTTTCATTTGAAGATCTGGTTTGACTGGTTTGTTGATTATAAATAAGTCAATTTTCATGTTTCTTTAGCCCAAGTAAAAGCGAGTAATTGGGTCGTCGTATTCCCTTGATGTGATGTTGATCGGTTCTCACCTTGAATCAGTTGAGTAGTCCAATAGATTGGGCCAAGAGGTAGGAACCAACTCTATACAATATATAGCCAGTCTTGGGTGCAAAATGATTACTATTAATTAGCTACACATCTAGCTATACATCGACCTCCAACACACTATATTCTTTTTAGGATTATAAGGTGGAAAAAATGATTATCAGACGATCATAATTGGCCGCTTTGTAAAAGAAAATTAACGTTTATCTTCAAAATAGTAAAATATTATTGGTTTTGCGCATCCGGGGAATCGAACCCCGGTCAGTACCGTGGGAGGGTACTATGATACCACTACACCAGATGCGCTTTGTTAACCTCGAACATACTATGTTTATCTACAACATGACACATGTCTTTGGTCCGTAATTATCGTAATTAATTACCGACAAAGAAACAAGACAATGCCCTAATCCTCCCTGAGTCCTTCATCAGGGTCGAAGGTCCTCTCTCCAATCCTCTTCAAGTCTTCCTGATCAAATCAATTTTCACTGTCGAAAATCAAATCGATTTCAGAACAAGAATGGATAACAGCGAAAACAACTCCCCGAGCTTGATCTCTCGCGAGAAGCTGGAAGAGGTAGCAAGCTGGGTCAGCGCCACCGTCGTCTCCGCCTTCTTCTCATCTCTGGAGCGCTGCTCTTGCGTTAATCTCGCCACCACCGACCCCGATGATGACGACAAACCCGAAGAGGCCAAGGACCGCCCGCTCACCTACTCTTCAATATCGTCTCCCTCTCGCTAAAAGTTCGGTACTTGCCATTACACGTATTTTCTGTTTCTCTTGATTTGGGGGTTTTTTGTATACAAAAGAAAACTTTAAATGTGGTGAATTTGCTGATACTTCTGATTGAATTTGAATGCTTATGTAATAAATGTTAATTGTGTCTTTTTCTTTTTGGATATTCAATGTTCTAATCTTGTTGATTATTTTGTTTTCTCAAAAGTCAAAGCCCTAAATCAAGAAATGGATCTTTATTTTCTTGAATTTGATTTTAGGTTTTGTAATAACTGCCAAATTTTGTATCAATTAAAGGCATTACTAATTTGGAATTCTTTTTTTTTTTTGAAGAATTTTTGGATAATTCAATTGGAAATTTTTGAATCGTATACAATGAATTAATGTTATGAGGGCTGGGAATTAGTTTCTTCAGTGCTTGAAAAATCATTCCGAAAGCTTTGGTGCACTTGCTATATAGAGGGTTTACCTTTTCTTTTTGTAGAGAGTTTACCTTTTCTTTTTAGGATGTTTCATTAGGATATGGTGGCAGTAACTGCCCAAATCGCTTGCCGGTGATTTATAGTGTGCAGCTCTGGGATTGAGCTCATTGTTGGTTTGGCCTGGTTTCAGGGAACTCATTGCTTGACCCTGGAGCAGTAGGCTTCAGCTGCTGTGCTTTGGTAGTAATCAGTAGAGAGCTATTTAGGGTCTTTATAAACATATGGATTCAGTGCTTGTATTTGCATGGCAATTAGTCTTAACTTTCAACTTCATGCTTCTCAAACACAATAAAATGTCTTCAACGGCACTGGTCTCTCCTTTTCTCTCCTTTTGTTTTTCACTATTAAGAAAGGAAAATGAAAAATGAAAATCAAGACAATTTCTAACTAGGCAAAGATAAAGCAATAAGTCCTGCCTATCTTCGAAGGGAACAGTACTTTGAGTGCATTTCAAATCTTGTCAGGGTTGACAAGGGAGCTTAATATTCCACTTCTTGTGCTTGCATGTCTATGTATTACAAAAAAATGCAGTAAACTGACCTGTTATTAGCCTCAGGAACTCAGTAGGTACAACAGAACCTGTTATAGATTTACCATGCTTCGTGCATGTACCAATTTGTTAATGATCTCAACCTAATATGTTGTCATTATATTTGCTGTTAGGTCTTTCTTCCTCAGTCATCTTCATTTTTTGAATGCAGATATCTGTACTCTGAAATAAATATTTACTCAAGAAATATGTAGGTATCACAAAGGATTAGTCTTACTCTCTTCTTCAGACTGTACAATCTTATATTCACTTTCTAAGGAAAATATACCTAACAAGTCATGATTAGATAGATGCAGGTAAGTATGCTCATCATAAAGAAGCCTTTATTTTGCTGAGAAAGAAAAAGTAGAAAATGGAGAGAGAGAGTGTGTATTTTGCATTGCCTTCTTTAGCATTTCTAGCAAGTGAACCTCTCTATATAGCCCATGGTTTCTAAATTTTTACTAGTAGTGCCACAATTTTGTTGCAATCTAATGCCTAAAATAACATCTAGCATGAATATTTTACTTTACCGATGATTTTTGTCTCCATGATCCCTCCAACAAAGCAGCATGTACACACAACGGCGAATTATGTACAACCTTGCTCTCTTACCCTTCAAAATCTTACTCTTTGGCACCTGAACAGTGGCTTGCTTTTGTGGAGACATTTCCATCAACCTGTTCTGGTTTTGCCTTTGCTGCAACACTTTATGTCGTGTTATCTGATTATATAATAAGTATCCTCCTTTAGTTATCTCTTTCTACAGCAGTTATTAGAGTTCATTTCAGTTTCCTTTGAAGTCAGTAAATAATTGGTGAAACCAGGAGCAGCTAAGACCTCAAGACTTGACTCTGCTTTTGCATTGAACCAGGGACCCGGTTTTTGGCACTTAAGTAGTTGAATATTGGTTTGTCACCGGATTTCCAGGTTATGTGTCCCTTGATCCAACCTGGATAGTGCACTTTTTCCAGGAATTATTGCCAAAAGGACTAATGGAGGACATAACGTTCTAGATAATTAAACAGTTGAATACAGGATTACTTTTCTCCTCTTTACTCGACCAGTAGACTTGTATAGGTACTGGTACACTCTAAGCTCAGCTGGTGTTTGTCTTTCTGGGTTATGATTGCTTTTCCATAGTATTAAATTTTAAATGTGAATGGCCTCTTCTTGGTCATAAATTATTGTAGTATATATAACAGAACTCAATGCCCAAAATTTGCTGCAACTCTGCCTTTTCCTTCATCCATATCACTTCCATAGTATAGAATAGAGTGGGGAATGAATATTCTTCCTTTTCTCGAGTGTTTTGACATACGGTTGGAGTAAATGCATATTTTTGGTGTCTAAAGTCTTCAACTCTATTCATTGCACAATATTCTATTAGTGTTATTCAGGTAATATGTCGGACTGTCTTCATCAACACCAATTGGATAAGAATTTTGGACCTCCAACACACTAGTTGGGCCTAGTGGGTGCTCTTGTAGCCCCCAACAGTTCCACAGAAAGCTGTTAAAGAGCCCAACCCCACCGGAGGGAAGTATAAAGGGCAGACAAGCCCCAACCCAAAACCCTGACCCGAGAGAAGTGTGGTTTTAAGGGAGGGGCACTTTTAACTTTTACCTCGTCTCCATGTCTAGAGTGGTGGGCAGGTTTTCTTCTAGTTATTGTTTGATGAGAATAAGATTCTCTTATAGAAGGGCTCCGGTGATGAGGTGTATGATAATGCTGCAGCAAAGTCGTTCCAATTTCTGAAAGCTCCATCAAATGGAGCTTCATCTGTGGAACTAAACGCACTCTGAGGAGCATCCATCTCTCTCTCTCTCTCTCTGATCCGAGTAGATGATGGGTTTCGCTTTGTTTTTTTAGTTCTTTTTGGCTTTTGGTTAGGAGAAACTACGAATCCGAGTAGTTTTGTTCAAACGTTCGGCCTCCTTTTTGGACTTTTGGAGGTAAAATTGGACTAAAATGGCGATTCAAATCTAAAATCTGGCAACGATTTTACCATGTTCAACCGGACGGGTTCTGGTATTTAAAACAGTAATTAAAGTATTCGTATACCGTTTAAAAGACTTGATTAAATTTTCTTTTAAGCGATTCCTGGATCAAGGTGTCTCTTTCTCATTTATTGATGCATCTGCCCCTACAAAGTTGAAAATTGATTTTTTTTTTTAAATATCAAAAATACTTTTTTATCAAAAGTTGAAACTTCAAATTAAAAATTATTATATATCGAGAATAGGTTAGTAGTTTCGAGTAAAAAAATGATATTTTAATTTTAATATTTGAACACTTAATTCAAGGACAAGTACCTATGTTGCCATGTGAAAGATTGAGTTCTGAATATCTTTTTTTTAATCAAAAACTTAATTTCATGCAAAGGTAAACACAAAAATGTTGAAAATAGATGTGACATGTCACGTTAAGATTCGATTGAATTTAAGAAACAATTAAAAATTTTTAAATTTCTTTTTAAAAATTAGAACAAATGTAGGTATTACGCTACTTTTATTCCTGCACTTGGCCTTTGCTTTTGATTTCTCCGCTGCCATGCCCTCAGTTCTAATGGAAAAGATTTATTCACTATTGATATACTTTACTAGTCTCCAATCACATTCCCCCACTTGGCTCGCCTCGATCTCCATCAGTTTCAGTCGATCTCAAGCACTTCCAGCCCAATGCCCACATACTCATAGCCATTGACTATCGTCCTTAACGACAAGCTTAGCCAACCACAAGTTCTCATTGCCAACGTTTTGCAGGAAAAAAAAAGAAGAAAAGACCATCCTTTTGTCTTGCTTTTCTTCTCTTGCATTCAACGTCAATAATCATGTCTCATTCAATCGTTTACAATTCTGGCCATCATGGCTTCCTTTCAGTCTCAGACCAACGGTGAAAAACTGTTTCTTTTTCTTGTTCCTGTTTTCTTTCTTTTACTGTCACTGACTCCCATGTCTGCCGTAAACTCAGTTAGAGCTCCTTTGTCATGTAGTAAAGATTCTGGGCCTGTAGTTCCCACAATCCCGTTACTTGGTTTCCTTCAACGTGTCCAGGAAACTGCTTTGAAAACTTATGGGAAATCAAGTTTTGATCCTAAAGACTATGTGGATTTATCGTTAAAGTTTAATCTTTCAACCACTGTGGAGGCATTCGATAAACTTCCCAAGACTGCAAATGGGTCAGTGTCTGTTAAGGATTTGGATGCTTTTATAGGAGAGTACTTTAAAGGTGCAGGGGAGGATCTTGTCTATGCTGACCCATTGGATTTTGTACCTGAGCCTCATGGCTTTTTGCCCAAGGTGGAGAACCCAGGGGTAAGGGCTTGGGCATTGGAGGTTCATGCTTTGTGGAAGAATTTGAGTAGGAAAGTTTCGACCTCGGTTCATCAACATCCTGAATTGCATACTATGCTTCCTTTGCCAGGGCCTGTCGTGATTCCTGGTTCACGATTCCGGGAGGTTTATTATTGGGATTCTTACTGGGTTATCAGGTTAGCTTTTGATTTCCTTACGTTTCAGCTTGATCATAATGTTTCTGTTGCATTAATGTTATGAAGGTTCAATAGTTTACTTTTTAGATCATTTGAGAAAGGAATATGATTCAGTTCAGTAATTGAGCTCGAAGAATCGATTTGGGCTAATGGTAAGGTGCTGATCAAGAAAGCCAGCATTGCTGGTCTAATTGTCTTTGGGACAATTGTTCCCTTGTGGTTTCACAGATGTTGGAATATTATTAAGGAAAAAATGATGTCTTAGTTTAATGGTTCTTACAATTGTCAAACTATTGGGGATTGATGTTAATATGCTTGTGTAGGGGCCTGCTGGCAAGTAAAATGTATGAGACTGCAAAAGCAATCGTGACTAATCTCATTTCCTTGCTAGATACATATGGTCATGTTCTTAATGGTGCGAGAGCCTATTATACCAACCGAAGGTAATGGTTTCATTTATTTTTTTAGCATTGTTTTTGGGAACTTATATCTGTAGTAAAAAATGTATAAATTTGCTTCTAACTCTGCAAATCTGCTATTGAGAAGTTTTATAGATCTCAAATTGGTAAATTACCTAGTACTTTTACAACTATTTACCTAGTACTCAAATTGGTAAATTACCTATCATCTTAATTGCTCATACAACTATTTACAAGCTTTGAGGTACATTCTGCAGCCAGCCTCCCCTCCTGAGTGCAATGGTTTATGAAATATACAATCGGACTGGTGATGTGGAATTGGTGAGGAAGTCTCTCCCACCACTGCTTAAAGAATATCAATTTTGGAACTCAGGTAAGCTGAGTACTCTTTACTTGAACGTCAATATATGGATTGTTCCAACTTTTTCTCAACAGAAGAGTTCTGCTTTAACTTCCTCCTTTACTTCAATCTCTTAATTTGAGTTTTCTGACTTTTACCTTCTATGATGTTGTAGAAATACATAAGGTGATTATCCGTGATGCTGAGCAGGGGAATTACTCCTTAAATCGGTATTATGCAATGTGGGACAAACCCAGGCCTGAATCATCAACCATGGTGTGTTCTTCTCTCCAACTTGCTTACCTTGCTAATGTTTTCATGTTGCACGTTGGAAGAATTTTCGTTTAACTTGCTCTATCTGCCAGGATAAAAAATTTGCTTCAAAGTTATTGAATGATTGTGAGAAACAGCAATTTTACCGAGAGTTGGCTTCAACTGCTGAATCTGGATGGGATTTCAGCACAAGATGGATGAGGTAATACTTTGCATGGCTTACTACACAGTCTAACAATATAATTATACTTGATGATGGCATGTTTAAAAACCTAGTTAGTTAGAACAACACTGGGGAATTTTCTATGTATCCACCCTAATGCCTTTCCAACATTGTGGCGTTTGTACAATCATGCTCATCTGGTTGTGCCTCTTATAACAAGGTTTAGCTAGGGCAGTCTGTCATATTTGATATTTGAGATTTTACTAATCAAATAAATGAAATCTCATGGTGAATTCTCTTTGTTCCAGGAATCCTTCTGAATTTACAACTTTGGCCACAACAAAAATTTTACCTGTTGATTTAAATATATTCATACTAAGGGTATGTTAGAACTTCTCTTAAGAAGTCCTGAGATCAGTACTCCATGGACTTAATGACAAAAGCTGTTCATTTCTTGATCTAGATGGAAGTTGACATTGCCTTCTTCGCAAAAGTTGTTGGAGAGAATACTGTTGCAGAGGATTTCCTCAGAGCTTCTCAGACAAGACAGAAAG
Organism: Theobroma cacao; assembly: GCF_000208745.1. Taxonomy (NCBI): domain Eukaryota; kingdom Viridiplantae; phylum Streptophyta; class Magnoliopsida; order Malvales; family Malvaceae; genus Theobroma; species Theobroma cacao. The sequence continues at coordinate 35,371,560 of NC_030852.1, forward strand.
CATTCAACTCTGTTTTTTGGAATGAAAAGATGGGACAATGGCTGGATTATTGGCTCAATAATAATGCTGCATGCGAGGTTGTATTCAAGTGCCATAGCTTGTAAGGTGATACTAAAGAGTTATAACATTCTTTAAAATTTTGTCATTTTGATGCTCTATCAGGAATCTCAGACTTGGGAAGCTCAGAACCAGAATCAAAATGTGTTTGCTTCAAACTTTGTTCCCTTGTGGATTGATTTGTTCAACTCAGGTTTGTAATTCTTGAAGCCTGACCGGCTATTTTGAGATTTGGTGCAAAAAATGTTTGTTTGTAGGGTTTTTTCTGAGAAGGAGAAAGGAAATATTGCAAACAAGTAAAAGGATGTGGTAGAGGTGTTGGAGAGGAAGCTAAGAGCTGTTCTTGAAATATTGAGTGTTGTAGCAGGCAAAAGAGAATAGATAAATGGAAGAGTAATGGTTGAGAATACGTAAAGAATAGGCAAATGGTAGAGTAACCGTATTGTCAAAGTAGTAGAGTAAGATAGAGAACAGGCGAGCGGTAGAGTGATGTTGAGAAGTGAGGGTTGGAGATATATCGTACTAGTTTTGAAAGTCTCTTCTCAAATTGTAAAAGCTACATTTTTAGAGTCAGAAGAAAGAGTTACTCAAGAATAGGTTTTAATGCATATAATGATTAACTGTTAGTGAAACCTATTATTGCATATAATGAGTAACAGTTCCATATCTGAGCCGCCTTGTCAAATTCTCTAGAACATCCAAAGAACCCATGAACTCAGTCATTTGTTCTGAGTTACTTTTACTGCTATCTGATTGAAATAGTGTTCCACTTGTTCTCATTATTTTCTCTATAGCTTTATGTTGTTCTATGCTTAAAGAAATAATAAGTTAATAGCCAAAATCAACTATTTACAATACTGAAGTAAACGACTGGCTATTCAAGCCTAGGTTGATCATGCTTTGTTGGTGTCTATGCTTGGAGTTCTATGTTTCAAACTTGAAAGCTACAGCCTTGATTAATTAAGAATAGTCCTTCCAAACTCAAAGAACTTGTAGTTTATTTAGATGTAGGTCTGTGGTCAAGAATGGTATATCATGTATCATGTCCAGGTTTAGAGACTGTAAGCCATTAAAACTTCATAATGAATGATTAGCAATTTGTGAGTATGCTGCCCTTGTCCCTGTTGTTTACCATAAATCATTAATAGAAACTCACTGTTTCCAAACTAGCTCAATGTGGCTCTTGGGCAAGTAACATTGGAAGCAATGAGTGGTAAGTATAGTAAAAGCAACATGAAGGATCAAAGTTACCAGGGCTCCTATTATAAATTTATTTTGTAACATATATCTTATATGTTGACTTTTTTATAATTCACTCGGTAAAATCTATAAAGAAATTATCTTTTCCTTTATAAATGGAAGAAAGCTTAGAATCTTTTGATATGTCCATATGTGAAGATACTCCTCTGGTAGAAAAGGTCACGAGAAGTCTTCAAAGTTCAGGCCTGCTATGTGCTGCTGGAATTGCAACCTCTTTGACAAATTCAGGAAATCAATGGTTAGTAAATGTCTTACTCAACTTGACAGACATTACCCTTTTTTTCCTTTAAATGATAGATAGTCATTCAGCGAATTAGTCTATTGATCACTGCATGAGTTGTGCATTTCCTTTTTCTTTATAGTATTAATGTGACAAAGAGAAAATAAAACTTGTGCACACAGGGACTTCCCAAATGGTTGGGCTCCACTTCAACACATGATAGTTGAAGGTTTGTCAAGATCTGGATCAACAGAAGCAAGATCAATTGCAAAAGACATTGCTGAGAGGTGGATCAGAACCAACTATGTTGCCTACAAGAAGACAGGGGCAATGCATGAGAAATATGATGTGGAAAAGTGTGGTGAATATGGTGGTGGTGGTGAATACATACCCCAGGTAATACTACATAGTTAGTCTTTTAACGTAATGAATGAAATTTTGACAATGCACAGACGAAATTTCTGCATAAAGAAATGGAATCCCAGTTCTTTTTCTTACTTTTCAAGTCTGTTTTCGCTATGCTTTGATGCAGACCGGTTTCGGTTGGTCCAATGGAGTAGTGTTGGCATTCTTGGAGGAGTTTGGATGGCCTAAAGGCCAAAAGATAGACTGCAACTGAGCTACGAATTGGGTTCATGCACATCAATAATAACAGATTTATTTCATGGTTTCAAAAGTATGCTATAAAGCATCAGGATTCTCTTGGCCATTGTTGTGATTTTATAATGTACTGGAATAAAGATCAGATCAAGCCTGTTCCTTTGCAGTGGATGTGTGTCATCCTGCTCATTTGGCTGTTGAGGAGTTAAATTGAGATTTCGCTGTTCAAACTTGAAAGCCAGTAGCCGAAGAAAACATTTGATGGACTTTTATTGACCATATTTTGCACTAGAGCCCCTGCTTAGTAGTTGGTAACCAATCTTCCTGGCTCGTTAAGGAATATAACATAAATATTCAAAGATTAAAGATGAAAGAATGAGATGGATAAGCAAGTTTTGGATCAATTGGGTCAGTCTAGCCAACAGAGAGGCCCAAACCGGCGTCCTAATCCGATGAAGAAAAACTCGTACTGTAGTGTAGCTGGGCTTCATATCATTGTTTTCTGGTCTAAATCTTTCTAAATTCTAACCTAAGCCTCCTTCACTTAGAGCTCCAAGCCCTGCCGCCCCTGGTACTGCCGTTCGCCTTGGTAGAATTTTCTTGAACCTCTTTCCTGTTCAATTGGTTCAATTTGTTTTTATTCCCTGGAGGGGATTTCCAGGGTTGTCAAACGTGAAAATTTGAATAAAAAAAAAAAAAAACAAAGTTCCTGTTGCAGCCTACATTTGCAAGCTTTTCCTTTTCCGGTGGTGATCTACTTTCCTAGTTTTTTCCCAATTCTAGGCCATTTGGCCTGTATACTTTCTTCTTTTCTGTATTTTAGTAATCTTAGTTAGGCTAGCACTGACTTTACCCTTTTAGACAGAGGGCACTGGTTTGTATTTTCTTGTTACAGCCAAAGAGTAGGCCATGGGTAAAGGCGGATTGAATCATTAAATATGAAGAGTCGAGTGCCTAGTCATGTCTGGTTAATATTGCATCATTAAATATGAATATGATGCTGCGGCTAAATGTCAACTGTATCATTGAATATTGCTTTCCATCCTATACATTTATACTCCTTCCCTGTCCTTCACCAATAGAGTGTTTGAAATTTGGGAAGATCAGTAGAATCTCATAGGAACCACTTGTCCCAATCTAAACCTCCATAGCTATGTCACCTAACCTTGGGTTTCTTGTTTCCTGTCTTTGCCACCCACATCTAGAACATAGAATGAAGACATCAAATCACATGCTTGTCTCAATCATTATCTATAGTTAAAAATTCTAGTAATTCTCATTTACATCAGTTGTGTTAAACATCAATTCCTCTACCTAAAGTCTTTGTCTTTGCTTCCATTGTCGTTGTCATAGGAGTCAGGATAATTTGGGACTAATTTTGAGGAACACCCCAGAGATTAGGCTTTTCCATCATAACACAAATGCTGGTCCAGAATCACTACACAAATTTGAAAAGCTTTGATGATAATAACTCAATAATGTTCCCAAGCTGGTGGAGTTAGTTGCCTAACTCAACATTCTTTAACTAATGAACTGACAAATAATGAATAATCAATTCATTACATGATCGAACAGAGATGCTATTCATACTCTCCAACTCATATATATATATGTGGATGCGTTACATTTAAAGGCAATTAAGCAGTGGGTGGTGGTGGGTCATTGATTGAATCCTTTTCTTTTTCTTTGTTATATTGATAGATCCTCTAATGATAGACAAAGAATAATCTAATTCAAATGGGCTGTTGTCACTAGAATATCTTGTTTGTTTTCTTGGGAAATCAGAGGGAAAAGTATCCATTAGGTACCAATCGGATTCCTTCCAAGTTCTTGATACCGTTTGAGTTAGGTATATCTTTCACTAACACCAAGAACAAGATTTTATTCTAATTGATTATGGATCTGCTTCTTATCACATCTTTTGGTAGCTCCAACACTCCACAAATCACAAGGTTCATTGATCAGTTGGTGTCCATAGGGAGCCCCACCCCCTGTTTTTCAATGAAATCTTATCTTCCAAAAAAAAATTATTAGTTGGTAAACGAGAATGCATACTTTCATATATATACATATATATAATAATGATATTAATTAACATGGTTTTGAATTGATTATATATTCAAATTAAAGGCAATTCAAGTAATTACTAAAAATTAATCATCTATTAGAGAGAAAAAAGAAGAAAAAAAAAGTAGGGTCGAGCTTCAAGATCTTTCTTTGATATCCTAATAATTTAATACTTCCTTTCCCATCGTTTGAGTTCTATGTAATGGGAATCCAATTTTTGAAGTTGGTAAGAATATATAGCTAAGATAATGTGAAGTTACAACCTTATCTAATAAGAGACCCATTAGCAAATTTTACACTAGCATGAGGTGCAGAGATGATTAGTCTCATCAATTCAAAACCAAGTATTAAAACCCCTCATTTTAAGTGATGGAGGGGGACCCTGCAAGATTCTAGGCTCCAAAAGAAAAGGTGGCAATCATTCAAGAATGGTAGTATTCAATGACCCAATTCATCTATGCTTTTGAGCTATATATTTATATAATGGGGTGTAATGTAGATTGGGAAATGAGTGAGTGGGAAGTAATGACCAAATGCCCAATTTTCTGCTCATAGTTTAGTATCATGAGACACGTTCCACTCCCTGGCTAAGCCGCCTCATTAGTCAAAGAGAGTTGGCTAAAGAAACACCTAGCTGAGAGGGGAGAAAGAGAAGATGTTGTTAGAGGATAAAAAAGAAATAGCAAATTAAGAAAATGGTATAAAAAATCCAAGGTTTGATCCTATATTTGATCACTACATCCATATTTTGCACCACACCAGTCCAAATGGAATCAACTTTTTGGCCGAAGGGGTTGATCTGGGGAAGTCCTTTTCAGATTAACAAATCTTTATATGGAATTTTAAACTTCTGGTATTGGAGCAAAATTTTCATGTATGGGCCCAAACGTAAGACAATGGTGCATGTGAAATGTTTTATTGCACTTGGCAATTGCTGAACCAAAAATGGCTTCGGATTTTAGGAGCCAAATTATTTTCTTCTGGTTTCTATAATGAGAAGGGACCAACCAGGAGAAAAGGGAAAGCTTTTTCTCTCCCCTCAGCTACATATCAGAGTCAGTAAAAGTATGCTTGGAAAACCTGAAAGTGGAGGAAAGGCTTTCTTCTTTAAACATGCCAGCAATTTTATAACAGAAACTATTAACAATAGAGAATACAACGCTTTCTTTTGGCGCTGCTTTGAGCTTCCATTCGGTAAAAAACATAAAAGGGCTAAACAACAAAATAGAAGAGCCAGAGACAGAGTTTAATGTGTAGCAGATAAATTAAAGTATTGCTACGTGTGGGGCTGATGCACTGGAACTTTGCAGAGGGTAACTAGGAGGATTCTGATCAGCTAATATGTAAATGCATCGAGTTTTTGGCCTGGCGGAATCTATGGTTGGGTCAAGTATCTTTGATCCCCCATGTGCTGCTTTGGACATAAGTCGTGGCCTCAAATTTGTACTTTTATGTTGGCCTCCAAGAAAAGCATCCCCCATCCCTCTCATTCTGAGAATTGATTATTCACTAATGACAAGGTGTGTTCATTGCAAATTTCTACTTTGAAATTGACAAGTCCTTTCTACTTTGAAATTCAGTGCATATGCACCAATATTGGCTTTTAGATTGCCTTGGTTCTTTCTCATGGAAACCCAAGTTTTCATTTTGGATTCTTATTGCCATTTTCAAAAGATTTTACCTTAACCTGTTTCATCTATATCATCAAACAGCAAAGAATGCCATTATCAGGTAAAAGTAGGAACGGTTTTCAAAACCTTTTCACTGATCAACTCAAGAACATGGTCGACATACAATGGGCCATCCAATAGATTGGCCACTACAAATCAGTGACACAAATTAGTGGCATGGTAGACCAGAAAATGCAGTTGTTTTCCACCAGCTTTGTGAACTTGATAAGGAAGGCCTACGGTTTGAACTGCCCATTTCACTCAATATGATTCGCTCTTAGCATCTTTGCCCCACCAACTCTTTTACTTTTTTTTTTTCTTCTTCTTCTTCTCTTTCGCATCTATAGAATTCACAATCATCTAGAAGATGAAAAAAGATTTGTCACTCTGATCCTATATCTTGCTTAAAGAAGTACTGACAGCATGCGTCATACTTGCAAGACACACATCTCTTCAAAGCAAAAACAAATACTATATTAAATCCAAACCAACCAGCCAGAATATGATCCAAGTGCTAGGTGTAATGGGATTGACAAGTTGGATTCCCCCCCTTTTTTTTTAATCATGAGGCCGGAATCAATCCTGAATAAAGAATACATGAACCTTAAGCCCCTCCTACCTACCCTCCCCCAAGAACAGGAATTAAAATGCAGAAGCGGCATCAATTGTTGTTTAGCAGGGGGAAGCTTGGTACTGATCATATTCATATCAGAAACTTTGCATTTGAAATAAGGAATTTGCAGTTGTGGAGAGGGGAATATGATGTCATACAAAGGTCCCCAGAGCATGGGGCACGGGAGCTTGAACAAGTGCTCCAAAAAGCTGAAAGTTCGAGACTTTCATTTTCCCTTTTGTATATTAATTAATCTTTAGGGTGGTAAAGGCCCTACCTACCCTTTTTTTTTTCTTCTTCTTCTTATGACAGATTACAGCAGCAAACGTGCCTTAGGAAATCATCTACTCTTTTGCTTTATTATAAGCTAAGTTGCATCATGTAGAGACGATGGAGAGAGTACAACTATATATCTATCTATCTATCGCTTTGGGTATTCAATGAGAGTACACTTATTAAATCCATGATTGAAAAGTGATGATATCTTAATTAAATCACACCATTTTGATTAAAGGGTATGCAATTATTTTATAATCTTAGAAAAAAGCTCATCCAATAAGAGCCAAAAATTAACCCACAATCCCACATGTGAGTGCATGAGTGAGATGTGGCATTCATAGATTGAGTTGGTTGCTAGGTATGTTGGGATTAATTAATTAAAGGGAAAAAAAAAAGAAAAAAGATTGGAATCACTATGCAATTTATTCAATTTATAGCTTCTAATTTTGTGTTTTTTTTTTATTTTACTATAAATTAATGTATTTAATTTTCAAGTTAATGTTTATTTCACTCTATTATTGTATACTATACGCTCATAATAATTGGATTTGAAGTTGAGCTTAGGCAACAAGGAAGGGTGGGGATTTGAATGGGAGAATTGATTGACCGAAGGGTAGAACTTTAACATCCCGAGGAAATGCTAGATTCGAGGCCGTGAAATTGACCAATCTAGTATAAGTTTGGAACCCTCACGTGCGATTCCTCTTTGTCGAGTCTCACCTAGGCCCTCGTGCCACCGATTTTATTCATTTTAATTAATCGCCGACCCCGTTTCCAACCAACCAACGACCCACACTTGCACAGCGCAAACCCACAGTTTGACTAGTTTATTCACTTCCCAAATTTTTGACCTTGAACAGATCCCTCTTCCCCTTATTCCTTAGTTGTCACTTCCGATATTTTGCTGCTTAATTTATGTTTTCTTCATGAAATGCCTAGCTATTTTGAATCCCCATTCACCTATTTCCTCATCTTCTTACATAATAATAGAGGTGTAGACTTTTTGAACACACAAACCTCAAACAAAGATGAAAGCCTCACCTCTAAGACATTAGGATGCATGGGCTTTTCGTATTATAAAGGAAGGATCAAGTAATTAAAAGTTAAATTGGAAATGGATTGGTTTGTAACCCAATGATAAAGTTGAAATTAAAGAACATAATATTTTTAAAAAATTATGAATTATTTAAAAAAATTTTAAAATTTTTTATTTTTTAATGAGTTTAATTAAACTCATGTATTTTGAATCAAATAAAATATCACTTGTCATTTTATGTTAACTTAACATTAATATAAAAAGTAAAAAATATCACATGATCATGTTAACGTACTATAATATACTATTTTATCATCCATTATAACATGTCAATATGTTATATTATCGTTGCATAATATAAAATGATAAATGGTATTTGAATTAATAACAATTAATTATTCATTAAGCATAAAAATTTATTTGACTTAAAATAAAAATATAAAAGTTTAACTAAATATAATAAAAAATAAAAAAATTAATTTTTTAAATAATTCATAAACTTTTTTAGAAATTATCCCAAATTAAAATTTGTTGTCATTATAGGTGAAAACATTAAATGGGGCACTCATTACTTTAGTTTCCCAAGGGAAAAATTGCATTCAATCTCATGAAGCGCTAAGGTAAAGTTGTCCCAATTCTATCTTGTTGCAATTCCTTACCAAACAAGGTTTGGTTATAAGAAGCTTAATCAAAGTTCAAAGTTGCCATCCCAATGAAAGCAAGGGGGTGCATTACATCATGGTTGTGTCATTGTTATAGTCAAACCTCAATGTTTTGTTGACCATACCATATAATTGCTCATCATTTCCTAGGCCTAAAATTCTCCAACAAAGCCGATGAATTCCCGATGTTTTCAACCAATGAGAGCAATCAGTAAAAACCATGGATCAATATTTGTATTTGATCGAATCAGTCTTCCAATCAGACCCCACTTTTAATTATATAAAACTAAACAACATTAAATCCTAATCATGCATCATTTAATTATCTTTTAATCGATCAAATGACAAACAAATAATCCATTCTCCTTCTCTATTAATTATTAATTGATTCTCCACCAAGGTCTCCATTATAAAATCCTCCCACTTTCCCTTTCGTCCTTAAGCAGAATAGCTTTTAGCTACTTTCCTGTAATTTTTTGCCATTCTCTTTCTAATTTCTATGTCGAAGTAAATGCAAAATCTGACAAAATCAAACAAAGCCGTTTATCGCTGCTTTTTTTTTTTTTTGGGTTGCAGAGCTTCTATCTTTTAGTCTTTCTGTCACTGCCATCACTAAATAATTGTACGTACTTTTGTGTGCTCTTCAGTCAACTTTAAGCTCTCGAATTCATTCACGCATAAAGGAAATAAAGAAAAGGTAGAAATGCTAGAGACTGTGAAGTACCTGTTCGGCTCAACAGGGGCCAGCGGCTTCGGTTCTAAGTCGACCGCCGAGCAAGTGACCGAGACATGCCCTGATCTCCGCTCCATCACCGCTATCATCACAGGTAAATGAAGCCAACGGCGTCGTGGGGGCAAATTTTTTGTTTTTTGTCGTTTGGGTTTTGATTGTGAGAGGTTGAAGCAGGTGCGACGTCGGGGATCGGAGCCGAGACGGCTAGAGTGTTGGCCAAGCGAGGGGCGAGGTTGGTGCTTCCAGCTCGGAACCTTAAAGCTGCTGAGGAAGCGAAGGCTAGGATTGTGTCGGAGTTTCCTGACGCGAAGATCGTTGTCATGGCTCTTGATCTCAGCTCTCTCAGTTCTGTTCGAAAATTTGAATCGGAGTTCCAGTCACTAAGCTTGCCTCTCAATGTCCTCATGTAAACTCCTAATCTCTTGTTTGCTTAACTTCTACTTAACAAAAAACTACTTTATGTTTGGTTTGCTTAGAAACCTAATAAAGATAAGTTGAATTTTCAGTCATAACATGACTAGAGTAACTAACTTTCTTTGTCGGATAACAAATACGTTCTGTTTGTTTGCTAAGAAAGCGAAAGAAAAAGAAACCAAGTTAAACTTCAGCTTGAATGAAACAACAAACTTTATTTTTTTCCTTTTGTGAACTGCAAGCAAGCTTAATTTTTATTGGTTAATATCAGAAACAACGCCGGCAAGTTTGCGCATGAACATGGAATCTCCGAGGACGGAATCGAAATGACATTTGCCACTAATTATCTAGGTAATTTATGCAACGTAATTACGTAAATAGTTGTATCTTATATATTTTACCAAAAATACTGACTCAAACTTTATATTTATATGAATTTTAGGTCATTTTTTGTTGACGAAATTGTTGCTAAACAAGATGATCAAAACGGCAAAAGAATCCGGCGTCCAAGGAAGAATCGTGAACGTGTCGTCAAGTATTCACGGCTGGTTTTCTGGCGATGTGATCCGATATCTCGGCCAGATATCGAGAAGCAAAAGGTGAGAAACCGAGAAACGAGAAGGGAGAGGAAAGAATCAGGGGAACAGGAGTGATTATTAACAGTGACAAAGAATCAGATAATGAGAAACATAGTAGCAGTAGTGAAATGATTGTTAAGAAAAGATTGGGTTTTGATCATTTGACATTTCTATTGATTTAATTTTATGGTTGTGTTTGTTTTTTGTCTGGGTGTCTGTCTCCAGTCCTTACGACGCGACACGTGCTTATGCTCTCTCGAAGCTCGCCAACGTTTTGCATACCAAGGAGCTTGCTCAGAGACTGAAGGTGATCCATCATTTATTTTAAAGGCCTTCTAAAAAAGCGAAATTTTGTTGTTTTCTTTATATATTTTTTCACCAATTGTTTACCTTATAAATCCTTTTTTTGTTATTTTTCTTAAATATTATTGCAGCAAGTGGATGCCAACGTGACTGTGAACTGTGTTCATCCAGGGATCGTTAGAACCCGTCTCACCAGGGAACGTGAAGGCTTGATCACAGGTTAACTACAAAACACAGTACATATTCGTTAAACATTGGAGTTTATATATGATTTCAGCTCTCTCTCCCTAAATTCTAATGTTTTTACTTATAAAACCTGCAGATCTGGTTTTCTTTTTAGCTTCCAAGCTCCTGAAGACAATCCCTCAGGTACAGTAATATTACATCTAAGTAAAGCTTTGAATCGGTTATTCATCAAGTACTGGAAATGGAAGATTTTGATGGGAATTTATGAGCTTTGTGGATGTTGCAGGCAGCTGCTACGACTTGTTACGTTGCAACACATCCAAGACTAGTAAATGTAAGTGGGAAATACTTTGCAGACTGCAACGAAGCAAGGCCGTCGAAACTGGGTTCCAACTCGAACGAAGCTGCAAGGCTATGGACTGCCTCTGAAATCATGGTTTCCATAGACCCTAAAGCAGTTTTTGATCCGCGTAATGGCTTTGACTATGATCATATGTAGGAAATTGAAGAGCAAAAGATTAGAAACAGACACAGAAAAAGAAAGTTAATCTTAGTCGGGAAGATCAGGAAAGATGATAGCAATATACTAGGTATACATCGGTTACAGATAAGTATATATACAAGGTTTATGTACGTAAAACTTTACTAGTATATGTTGGTTTCTAATTAGTACATGTTAGGAAGTTTAGATATAGACGCATTTTGTACTAAAAACAGTTATATATTAATGCTTCTGTCTGTTATTAATTACCACTACTAATATAGTTGTCCATGCCCCGTCTTATATATGTTTATCAAGATATAGCAAGTACTTAATCATAGTACTAACTTAATTAGTATAATTAACTTTTGTTTATTGTTAGCTTAATTTCAAATCGTTGGATGGTCTTGGTTTCCGGATTAAAGACGAATTACGGTGCAGGTGGAGCTATGTATGAGAAAAAAGAAAAAGAAAGCTGGTTAGATTATAATTGTATAATGATTAATGGATAGTTATATGTTAATGGGTTTTGATTGGGATTGTGGAAAGTGCTTGGAAACCCTAATCAGGTTTTATTAATGAGTAAATGTATTGTACTAGATGATAGTTTTCTTTATATTAAGAATAAAAAAGAAGGGAAAAGAATAAGTGGGCAATAAGAACATGGGGTCGGTTAGGATCATGTGGTGGTTGATTTTTGAGGAGTATCTTTGGGGTAATGCCATGGGACCGACTAACATGCGCCAGGGGATTGGGTGGTGGGAGGGAAACATGCGTCTAAGGAAAGGAAATTCCAGAGCAATTTCACATTCTGTTTTTCTTTCACAGCATTAATGCTTAATCTCTAGATAATTTACAAGAGAAAGGCCTATTGGAACCACCAGATTCATTACTTGATTGAAAGGTTGATAAGATCATATAACTCAATCCCATTTTTCTCCTAACAATTGGAAAACGGTATCCTATCATCATCTCAACATGCAATCATGACTTTGTGGTTTAATTCTAATAACATGATGTAGGTATTTCAATTTTGTGTTGTTTTTCAAAGATTCTAATGCCAAGACAAGTCATGATCATTCAATGACTGTGTTGAGTTGAGAGACGAGATAATTTCCAGAGGAATTGAAAATGACTTGAAAAGGTTTAGATATACAAGTTGTGCCAAGCGATCAATCTTTGCTTCCCGAAAGTACTGAGAAGTTTCTACATTCATTTCAATGAAAAACAAAGAAAAGCCTTCATGTGCAAAATTAAGCATAGATATTTAGTAAATGCTGCCATTTTCGTGGCCACAAGCCAGTCTTCAGGCAACTGAAACAACACCCTTCGTTGTTACCTTTGAAGTGTTCAGAACCTTTCTTGTGCTTTTGAGTAGTTTCGTTATGGTTTCCTTAGTCCCGTTGGTCTTCGATTGCCCTTTACCCTTGTCTTCTATCTTGTTGTTTTCAGCCTTAGACATAGATCCAGGAAAATTTTGTTGGACAAGCAAAGGAGACTTTGAATTTATTCCTGGCATCTGTGATTTACAAACTCAATGACGAAGCTAAATTGTTCGAAGTCTTATGAAATCTGTGCATAAGTTGAAGAAATAGTTTGATAACTCACCTTCATAGTCTCAGATTTTGAAGGAGGAGAATCTTTCTTGTGATAGAACCTTGGTAATGGAAATGCTTTAAAGGTGGAACTCTTTTGAAGATTACTACTTTCCATTGCCTCTACTTGCTGCTTCTGCATATGCAGATGCATGTTAGACATGATGATGATTGTGGTCATTCAGTTTCAACAAGAGGAATTAAAGATTTAGGCTGATATTCCTCCGTAGTTTACCTTGTCACTTCCCTTCAGGTGCTTGTTTTCAGCCCCCTTAAGCAAAGTCCTTTCCTTCGTTTTCTGAGCATTCTGCTAGATTAGTACGCAATTCTCTTTTTTGTGGAGAACTTCAATAATTTAAAGAAAAAGGTTGTATAAATGAGAGGCCACTGTCATCATCTTAATCTTAATTTATAGTCAAGAGATGGAGCTCACCTCAATTCTATTCTCAATATGCTAATCAGCAGCTGTAACTTGAGGCATGGAACTTGTTTTAGAAGTACCACGAATCCATTTTGCACGCTTAAGGTCAGAGGTTTCTCTGGCACTGCGTGAGAATTGATCCCTGTGACATTGGAATCTGAAGTTAGAACTGGTGGCCTAATATGCAATCTTGAATTTAATCTATGGAACTTACTTGTGGCTTAAGCTGACAGATCGGGATAGTCTAGGTTGTGAATATGAGTTTTTGAAGTCCATTGAACCTTGCCTTTCTTTAGGCTTTCGTTTCATGTTTTCTGAAGAAAAATTAATTGACCCTCGCTTGTCCTTGGACATTCTTTTTGCAGTTGACAAAGAAAATGGCTGAGGAATTGTAGGTTTTGTCTTCAAGCTTTGTTTTGAGCCCTGTTTTGGTTTCTGTGCCAAATCAATTTGGCTGTCTCCAACCTTTTCAGATTTCAATACTTGGTTCTCAACATTGATTTCTTCTCCATTTCTATCTTTTTCTTCCTTTTTGCCATCTAGTAACTGGTTTTCTTCAAGCATGGGAATAACTCTGTCGTCTTGCATGTCCTCGTCTCGAGCATCAGTTACTTCTTTAATCTGATCATTTTGGTGAACTTGCTTAACACCATCTTTCTCTTTCATAGGCTCGGAAGAGTTGTCTTCTTGGATGGGTTGTGCTTCCTTTGAGGGATTTTCTTCTTTGATCTGCTGCTGATGAGTTTGTTCTCTTTTCTCTTCCATATCCGAGGAGGGTTTCACAAAGAATAAAACAAATAACAGAAATGAGAATTTTGGTTCTGAAATGCCTAAAACACAGTTAAAAAATGTATCCATAATCTGCCTAGTTTCACTGCTTAATCAAAATGAATGCTATATATAGCTGATGTTCTTGTTAGCATCCTTGTGGATTATGCAGTAGTCAGCAAAAAATATGTGAAAAAAAAAGGGTTCTATTTTTATACATAGAATTCATTATCCCCATGTAGTGGCAAGTAGTATAACACAAGGTGTGTCATTGAGCAGATGGAATCAAATCAAGAAAAGGGAACTTTTCTGAAAATGTGACCCATTGATGGTCTGTGGTACATGAGTTTGCCAAATAGTAAAAGAAAAACCAGAAAAATTCAATCTGATGGCTGAAAAATGGACTGTGATCAAACACCTCTGTAATGCAAATTCCCTGTTAACAACTCTGTCAACTTAAAAATATCAGAAAACCATAATTGGTGTCATTTGCTTGTACTAATGTAGCAAAAGCTGAAACAAGATAATTTGTAGTACTAGGAAGAATTTGATATAGAGAAGGTAGGAAGGTAATCACCCTGAGCTGCAGTCCCTTGCTCTTATCACTCTCTTTCTGCCCCCACTTAAGGATGCAAAGCTTTGCCCTTAACTTTAGACTAAATACTAGTTGCTGTTGCTTCTAGTCAACTACTGATCAAAGCATTGAAAATAGTCTTCTTGATATTGAAAACTGAATCTTGACCAAGTCATCAAACAATTTTTGTAATCCATGATTGCAGAATCCGAGCAAGTGGCAGCAAGTCAGACAAGGATGAGAGTAGTGAAACACATATGCTACATGGGATTGCTGAAGGCCGGCAGTTGCTTCTCCACGACAAATATATCCCCTTCGCCGTTGTAGGCAAGTAGGAATCTTATCCTCGGACAAATGGACAGGAGGGAAGAGATCAGGGATTCAGTTTTATTTGTATGTAATAAAAGACATATTTTCTAGAGATGCTTCAGTTTATTCCAGGAAAAGACATGACACTAAGATACAACCATGCTCTGTTCTTCTGCCATTGACAGCCTAACGTTGAAGGCAACCATGTCATGGAAATCCTTCTCCCATAGCAAAAAATGGAAGATGGCCTTCCCCATCTTTGATTACATAATTATTGACATTAGGAGAGAAGTTTTACTCTTTAATAGACATGGAGACTTTTGAATTTTCTCACTAGTTAGAACAAAGGAAACGGCCAGTTCTTCTGCTTTGAGAAAGGAAGTATCTTGTCTAGATACACTGAAGACAAAATTTGCAAAGAAATTTCTTAGTCATCATCGATGGATCATCTGAAAGTTAATATCAATGATTTATTTTATCTTTAAACCAATCATTCCTCTTTATAAAATAAGCTATAGCGCAAGATCTTTTCAATGTTTTGCCATTTCTCCTTTTCCAGTTAAGTGTATGATTGTTGGAACAAGCTTCAATGAATCAGCTTCTCTGCTTTACTTCTGCGTTCTGTCTTATCTTGTTTCATGGGTATTTATCCATTGCAGAAGCTGGATTAGTTGGAGTCAACTATGGTATGCTAGGGAACAACCTCCCACCACCAAGTGAGGTCATTGCTCTCTTGAAATCCAGGCAAATTACACAAGTTCGCCTTTTCGACCCCAATTATGATGCCCTTCAAGCTCTCCAGGGGTCTGGGATTGATGTCATCCTCGGAACACTCAACCAGGATCTTCAAAACCTTGGGAGTGACCTATCTTTTGCCAGAAACTGGGTTCAAGAAAATGTGATTCCATATTCAGAAGCTGTCACGTTTCGATGCATATCGGCTGGTAATGAAGTCGACCCTGGTGACTTGGCGGTTCATGTGTTGCCAGCAATGAGGAATCTCAAAACTGCATTAGGAGAAGCAAATCTGGGGGAAATCCCAGTAAGTACAACGGTTTCAACAGCTGTTCTTGGGAACTCATACCCTCCTTCTCGAGGGGAATTCACTGAAGAGGTGAGTCCTACAATGAAATCAATCACGGAATTCCTAGCAGCAGCTAAGAGCCCTCTCCTCGTCAATGTGTATCCTTACTTTGCATATATATATGACCAACAAAACATTTCCTTGGCCTATGCACTGTTTAATAGCAGTGAGGTGATTGTGAAAGATGGTCAGCTTGGATACAAGAATCTCTTTGATGCCATAACCGATGCAGTTTACTCAGCATTGGAGAAAGTGGGTGGCAACTCTGTTGTTATTGTCGTATCAGAGAGTGGATGGCCTTCAAACGAAAATGGTGAAATCGCAACAATCGCCAACGCCCAGATGTACAATAACAAGCTAATTGCTCACGTATCTGGAGCATCAGGTACACCAAAGAGGCCAGGGAGGAGCATAGATACTTATGTTTTTGCCATTTTTAATGAGAATCTAAAGCCTTCTGGGACTGAACAGCACTTTGGTTTATATTATCCCAATATGACAGAAGTGTACCATGTTGAATTTACTCAATAAACAAACATATAAGAGAGATTTATCTTGAGTTTCGGGTGTGCAAAATAAAGACAAATAGTAAGAGGAATCCATAACATAATAAAAGGAAGAAAAACAGAAAATGGAGAATCAAACATTGAAAAGCTTTGCTTACCCCAGAAAAAGAAAAGAAGAAGAAGAAAGACATTTAAGCTACAAAGGTGTAGAGAACCATCCCCAGAAGGGCGTCAATTCCTTCAACAGCACGAGAATCATATATATCAGCCCACCAGAAAACTTGATCAGCCTTGGAACTCTTCTGTTTGATGGTCTGAAACGTTAGGAAAACAATTTCCTTCTTGACTATTGCATAGTCATTTCTATAGGTAGCACCAGTAACAAGACAAAATTTCTCATCCCCGAGATGTACCAAGCCTGCCTCAGGAACAAATATGCTGCTATGGAACGGCCCACTATATGTATCTTTAACTAATTTGGAAGGAAGTTCAGTCTCAATTCCCCTCACTACATCACAAGGAATATATCTATCATCTTCATTGTTAGAGATATGGTAAGCTCCGATGCATCCGTTCTGTAAGGCATACAAGGTGTCATTCACAATAAAACTGCTCCCAACAACTGCATGCTCCTTGAATGCGTCATTCCAAGCAGAAATATAACCTGGCATCTCTTTTTTCTCTTCATCAGAAACCCAACAACATCTATTATCATAAAACCATTGTCGATTCTTAGTGTCGAAGGAGGACAACCGACATCGACAATCTATACAATCACTGCGGAAGAAGACTCTATCACCTACTGCGGCATGCCCAAATACAAAAGATCTGATGTATTCACTCAAATCACCTTGATAATATTTAGGCAGAACACCCCATTGACCTACATCGGGATCGAAAACTTCAAAGCTTCCTATAGCTAGACCCTCAGCGGCATCGATGTTTCGATAACCATCCAAGACGTAAATTTTTCCCTGCATCTCAAACACGTAAGGGTAGCACTTACCTTCATGCATGTCGGCAACTTCTTCTACCAAAGGAGATCTCTTTTCCTTGTGACATGTCTCGATGGTATTAAGATCGAGAACGAAAACTTTCTTGGAGCTGAACTTTTGCTCTCCCTTCTGCAATTGACCACCGATGCAATAGAGTTTAGACCCTAACGCGACGAATCCCATGCCAGGGGGGAACTTGTCACTACTCATTTGGAGCATGGCGATGGCACGCGGTGACTGCTTTCGTGGCGTGTGGGTAAGATTGATGTTGGTGAAGGAATACAAGGTGTAACGGATTGGACCTTCATCAAAACAAAAAACCATGTACATGGATTTTTGCCCCATGGATGAAGTTCGTTGTTGCTCCAAATCTGCCATTTGAAAACCTTCTTGATACGTTGAGTTCCCCTCACTATCTCTCTTACTTTTACAAACCCTAAACTTAAAGTTTGATTAATGTATGTTACTTTTAGGTCAAGTATTCAATCTTAAATTACTAATTAAAAACTTAATTAATTCTCAAACTTTAAATTCTGAATCCTAACCCTAACAATAAAAGTAAAATAATTTAACCATAAAATTAATTTTAATATAAAAATTTACTAGACACTTGATGTAAAATTAAAATAAAATTATTAAAAGGATACGAAAGGAATACTACAAGAGGTAGAAGATTATTGTTTAGAGTTTTGTGGTATTGGCTCGGCCATTGGGCTCTTTGGGCTTATTTAGATTCATTTTATAAGGCCTATGAGTTTTGCTTAAAGATGAGACCAAGTGGGCTAGGCCCATTTTTGAGCTATTATTCGTGGGCTTGAAAACGTGTTCGTTTAGACCCGACCCGAGAAGAGTCATTACCAGTATTATCTCCCCCTTCTAGAATGAAGTTGTAGGGTTTTCAGTTCAAATCTCAAAAGCTTCCTCTCCTTGTCCCAACAATGGGAAAAAAGAAATCCAAGGAACCAGAAACGACGGGCTGGGACGGCACCGTTACAGCTCAATCTGATATCTTCAAAACCATCTTCGGCGACGTTTCGGAGCAAAATGCCGCCTTTTTTTCCCTTTTCTCTGATGGCAATCCCTTCAAAAGAAAACCGCAAGAATCGGCCGAAAACCCTGACAGAGTTGGTTTATTGGATTCAGATACTGTTGAATTAAAGCAGAGGAAGCGAAAGGAGAAAGAGAAAGCTCAAAACTCTAGCTTGGGTTCAATTGAGGAGGCTACAGAGACTCGGAAATCAAAGAAAGAGAAGCCCTCGGAAGACCCAAATTTGGGTTCCTTATCAAGAAATGTTGAAAGTTCCGGTTTTGATGCAAAAAGCTTGGTAAACAAGGAAAAGAAGGAAACCTCAGATAGCCCAAAAGGCCAAGATGTGAAAAGGAAGAAGAGGAAGAGGGATGAGTTGGAGACGGAGTACGAGGAAAGGAAATATGGGACTGTGGCCGCGGCAGCTGCAGCGGAGGAGGAGGTAGTTGTGGGGCAGAAGAGGAAGAAAGCAGAGGATGATGGGGTGGTTGCTTTGGTTCCAAAAGAAGGGTTTGATGATGAGAGTAAACTTTTGAGGACTGTTTTTGTCGGAAATTTGCCGATTAAAGTGAAGAAGAAGGTCTTGATAAAGGAGTTTAGTAAGTTTGGAGAGATTGAGTCTGTCAGAATTCGGTCGATTCCTCTCAGTGATGTGAGTTTTCTATGATTTCTGCTCTTTCGGTCATGAAATTTTTGGGTTAATGATGTATGTAATGGGTTGTTTTTGTTTGTTTAGACCAAGAAACCGAGAAAAGGAGCTATAATGCTGAAGCAATTTAATGAGAAATCTGATACGTATGTTGTTAATCCGTATCAAAGATCACTTTTTTAAGTAGTTATAATGTTGATCCCTCTCATCTCCTATTGTTAACTCCCATATCTTGGTGATTGCTTTTCTGCAGTGTTCATGCATACATTGTTTTCAAAACAGAGGAATCTGCAGAGGCATCTTTGGCACATAACATGGCTGTGGTATGTGTTTTGCTTAGTGTTGGCAGAGCAATTGTAATGCTTAAGGTGAAGATATTGTATATTGATTGTTTGGTTGTGGATATAGGTTGCTGGAAATCACATTCGTGTTGATAGGTCATGCCCACCAAGAAAGAAGTTAAAAGGGGAGAGTGATCCTCTTTACGATAACAAGAGGACTGTTTTTGTTGGTAATCTCCCATTTGATGTGAAGGTGATCACTTGTGCCTAATATTCATATCTCGATTCCAGTATGCGTTTATAATTTCCTGCTTATGTTACTGTGATCTGCAATATAATATTACAATTTACTGCAGGATGAAGAAATTTATCAGCTGTTTTGTGGTATCAATAATCTGGAGTCCAGCATTGAAGCTGTTCGGGTTGTTAGAGATCCTCAATTTGGTGTTGGCAAGGGAATTGCTTATGTCTTGTTCAAAACAAGGGTATACTACACTTTTCATAATTTTTTTCAACTATTCATTTATTAATTGAAATGTGAAACTACTTTTCAGAAGAAAAAATGAAATGTGAAACTTTTTTACTTCTAGTTTCAAAATTTTTCTGTTGGGTGAACTGAACATTATTTTCTTTTGTTATGAGACCTATTGGCAATGTGACTGATATGCCTCTATATCAATCTATGGGGCCTGTATAATTTGCCCTTTTGAAAATGTTGATTAATTGACAATATTGAACTGTAAGTCAGATCTCCTTGTTTCTTATCCCTTCCCTCTTTAGAGGTAAACTAGGACCTCCCACTTTATATTGCTTTATAATTTCAGTGCAATATGATCTAGTTTTAGGTATGATAGCTGCTTAATTAGCTGTATTCCTCGAATTAGTCTGATCTAAATCTCTTTCTTTGGTGAGGGGAGAAAAGAGAGAAAAGTGAGGGGAGGGGGCTTCTCTTGATTGGAGACTTTTAAGTGTTGCATTAGCAGCACCGGTTTTTTGTACTTGTTTTGCGAGTCACTGATGTGCATTATGGATGCAGGAGGCGGCAAATGTGGTTGTTAGGAAACGAACACTGAAGCTTAGGGATAGAGAGCTCAGGCTTTCTCATGCCAGATCAGATGCCACCCCATCTAAGAGAAAGAATCCATTATCTTCAGGTACAAATAATAACCCAGCCAAGAAGTTTGCAGTGGATCCAAGTACTCCTTCAACTACTGGCAGCAGATCAAATGCAAAAGCTTCTTTGTCGTACCAGGGCTTGCGTGCAAGCAAATCAGGTGTCCAGAAGAAAGCTCATTCAAAGGGCATCAGCCCTGTGAAAACGAAATTTAAAGCTCAAAAGAGCGAGAAGCCAAAAGAACGCAAGACGAAAAGACCATCTGTTGCTGCTAGAAAGGCCAAGGCAAAAGCACACAAGGATGCTGGTGTTTCCAAACAAGCAGGTGTAAAACGCAAGCTGGACAGTTCGAGTTCTGGGAGCGCCCATCAGAAGAAGAAAGCCAAAAGATTTAGGTAGGAACAGAAGAAAGGCCTTGTCTCATACTTGATAAAAAGGAACCCAACCTGAGGGAATAATTATACAAGTAGACCTGAGCAGTCTCAAAAATACATGTACCCATACAACAAATTATGTTTTTTATCAGCAAAGCTTTTGTAACAAGGATTGTTTTTGTGTGCTTATATTTTTGTGCTCGGGAAATGCTTTCGGAGGAAAAAAGCGTCACAATCTTTTCACATAATTTGCCATGCGATTTGAATTTTCAACCATAATTGTAATATCAAAATATCAGGCATATTAACTCAATTTTGGGTAAAAGGTAATTCTATATATGAACCATCAGTTGAATTTGTAAAGTTTGTCATTTTAGGAGAGAAATACTGCAATTGCACTAATGAATCCATATTATTTTCTTTGGAATAGGACGCTTCTTTGTAAACCTGCTATTCTCGGGTATCATTGATAGGATGCTTAAGGCATATTCTTAAAATTCTTTTCTTTGGAAGTCTTTTGCTTAAGGTAGATCTTTGGACAAATTTTCATTCAGCGAGAAATAATTGTCACCTAAGATGGTGTTTCTTAAGGTGATGAAGTACCTGCTTCTAAAGATTTGCAAATTGCGTGTGAAGTTCATCTTATGTCTCTAATTGACTTGGCTTCAAAGCCAAAGGTATAAGACATTAAAGAGATTGAAACTATCAGTATCTTGTGCATAAAGTAAAGGAACCTTGCAATTGGAGACCACAAAAATCCACAACAAACAGCGAGAAAGACCATGTTCTTTGATATGAACTACTAGAAAGGATATACAGATTCTCTAAAGACTAATCTTTCCAATAAGATTGAAATTGAAACAAATAACAGCCTTTCCCCCAACTTTTCTCATGTTCCTCTCCTATACAGGCCCAACCTGAGACTGTTTAAAGAAAAATACAATGCAACGAAAAAGAATTTGATGACTAACACCTTTGCCAGATCACCATCTTCAATATCAGCAGAACCAGTATGAATTCCACTACCCAGAGAAACAGCAGCAGCACATTGCATTTATTTTATGCTAGTCTGCACAGAAGTTGTGGCAACCCAAATGGCTACGAGAAGATTGAAGCCCGATGTACAAAGCAAGCTCAGCTATTAAAATACTATGATTTGGTTTTGCTCATAAGCGTAGGTGTGACAGAGACAACCCCTATGAGGAAAAGAGTGGCAATTGAGTTGAAGTCATAAAGATCCCCTACAGATTGTAACTCTCCAAGAGCTATTCCTGCCTGCAGAACGAACAAGCTTGCATTAATAAAGCATCAAGAATGGCATTAAAGTGGATATCCACCTAAGAGAGAATAGGCTAACTTAACATGCAACTTTTACATGAAAGTCAAAAGGAAAATACCCTGACAGTTATGTAAGCAGCAGGAATGAGTCCAATAATAGTTGCCATGAAGAAAATATGGTAAGGCACATCGACAATAGGTGAAGCAACATTAATGAATGTATTTGGCAAAGTTGGAGTAAGCCTTAGGAAAAGCATATAGTTCAACAGTCGCTCCCTTCTTTGAGCTACCTGCAAGCAAAAAAGTTCAAACTTATGCCATTTCTTAGCTCAATTTAAGCAAAGATAGCTTCAATAAGGAATTGAAAATCACCTGGGCTTGGAAGAAGCTCAGCTTGTCAGGCCAGAGGGAAAAGACAAGGGGCCGCCCAATCAATTTTGACAGGAAATAGCAAGAAGAAGCACCAGCAGTGGCAGTGAACACAACAAGAGCTACGCCTTTGAAGACTCCAAACAGGGCTCCAGCAAGCAATGACATGAAAACAGTTCCCGGAATCATGAAAGTTTGCATGAAAATGTAGACTACACAATACCCCACCAGGACTTGTACGGTGTAGTCACTTGTGTAGGTTTCAAGGTGATCTCTACATGATACATGGTATAAAAAAATCAAAGTAAAGCAAGAAAACACAAAAGACACCTCAAAGAGGAGAGCATACAAAGATTTTCAAGTCCAAAAATCGAAAGAAAATTTCTTCAATTGTGAACCCAGAAAGCACCAACAATCACTGCATGCTAGTACATGTCATCTCTTTAAAACAACTGCTTTTTTCACCAACATGGAAACATAAAATGTGAGAAGTAGCATATGAAACTTTTTAAAAACTAAACAGAAGGAGAGAAGAAAAAGTGAATAAGCCATCCTCGCATAATTCGCATCAAACTTAGTCAGAATCACCAATTACAGATCCATAAGGTACAGGCATCTCAAGGTCAGGCAAAACAACATCAAAATCTGATTCTTTAATCACTAGTCAATAAATATTCTCCACACTGCTTTAGGGCCTTCCTAGTTACTAGGGACTTGACCACAAAAGTTACACATTCTGAATAATTCTCAAACAAGCCTTTTCTCCGCATTCAGTCACTAATTTATCTTTCTCATCTATCCACCCGGTACACCAATTCCTGGCAGACTTATCTACTTCTTAGCTTCATTTAGATCTCATGGCTCATCTTTCTTGGAAAAAGAAAAAGAAATTGGTCATTTTCTAAAGAACCCTTGATCAGAAACTCATAGATGAGCAGAAATACAATGCAATCTAATCCAAAATCACACCCATTTTTTGAATTCCAAAAAGGACAAGTTCATTCATCAATTGCCCCAAATTCATCACAATAAGGAACAAAAGTCTCCATTGGCTTGAAACAAGACAGATTCTATAACTTGTTAATTTACAGATTAAAAAAAACCATACAGAAATCAAAGATAGAAGAGAATTAACACATGAAAACAGAAATCAAAGCAAACTCAAGGGATTGAATGCAATCTCAAATAACACATTAGCCCCTCAAGTTTCCAAAAAGACAACCTTTTTTTTTTTTGTTGTTGTTTATATTCATCACCAACAAAACACAGCAAAGTAACAAATCCAAATTTCCCATTTGGTTTTCCAAAATAAAAGGAAAAATGAATATTTTTTCCCAATTAACGAAAAAAGCCAACAAACCTAAGGATTTGAAGATCTTCAAGGCTCCTGGGTAATTTGAGGAAGCTATAATCAGATGCGGGCATGGTTAAATAAACGCCAACTAGCCCCAAAACAAACGCCATCACCACCGTGGAAGCCACCGTCACCTCCCAAAAGCTCAAAGGAAACCTGGGTTTGGATCCCTTCATCTCTTCTCTCCCTTCCATTTCTCCCTTTTGGGTTCCAAATTCCCTTCACTTTCTCTCCTCTTCTCTGCTCTTTATTACCTTTTTCCTTTTTTTTCCCCTTCAGAAAAAAACAGAGAGAAAAGAAAGACAGAGAGAAAGAGAAAGAAACACAAATGGTTAGAAGGGAAAGAAGAATTAATTGCCTTTTGGGACACTTCTTCCCCGTCCTCGCCCCCTCCCTTTCCCTCTATTTCTTTCTTTTATCTCAAACTGTCTGAGACAAAGAAAACAGAGAACGAATATTCCCCGCTAAGAGCCTTCAATCCAGCGTCGTCGGTCGTCGGCTTCTCTTTTGTAGTAATTTCTTTTTTTTTTATTTTTAGTACATTTAATATTTTGTCGTTTCGTATTTTTTTTATTGTACGGATTTCTTATAGGAGCTGAGATTTTGCCACGTCATAATTAAAAAAAATAAATCTAAACATACGTTGAGTGAGAACGCCGAAAAAGGCTAAATGGTTAAAGGCAATTAGATGATTAACAATGATTAAAATTGCGTAGTTGATCAATCAAATCCCGAAGTAAATTTGACGAAAATTTATCAAAATTTTATTTAATTTTAACAAAAAATTAACTATTAATATAATAATAAATTCAAAATTTTACATAAAAAATAATTATACAAAATCATAAATTAGATCAATAATTTGATTAAAAATTAAAATTAAAATCTAAACGATATCGACTATCACTCCACCATTACCTTTGGTCCGCCCCTATTAATATTAATTGCTGATTTCTATTCACATAACTTGCTAACACAAACATATGGCTTATTTCACATTAATTATAATATCATTTAAATTGTGAATAAAAAATATCAATTGATATTATATTTAATAATTATTAATATTTTGTTATAATTAAAAATAATACATATAGATAATTTGAAAATAATAAAAAACAATTACTTACTTAACTAAATAAATATAATCAAGGAATTTTCTTTCATACTTCACTTATAAAAAAGTATTGCTCTTTATCTAAATTAATTCTATTATTTTTACCATTCACAACGCGTTTTTTGTTCTAGCGATTAATATGTCAATTCTACTTTTCAATTAGACAATTACTTTTTTTTTTCATTTTTAAGTTATTTTGTCCTTTTCATTAACATGACATGGAAAAAGAACTACTTTAATACTTTTAATTAAAGCAAAATTTACTTTCTCACTTTTTTTTTCAGTTTTACCATAGTAAAGTAAAGAGATAAGAGATTATTATTATAAAAATAATAATAAGATTAAAATAGAAAAAGAATTTAGAAATACGAAGAGTATGACACATAGGCCACGATATGCACGTGAAAGAGTGGGAAATGGGCAAATTGAACAAACACAAAGAGACAATCATTGCCTTACGTCAACCAGACCCACGCATGTGCTCGTCCCCGATGTTGGTCCGCGGCGGCCACCTGCCCGCCTCTCCTCTCTTTTGTTTTAGTTGTAGTGTTTTTTTTTTTTTACTAAACTGCCCCTTTGACTTTTTTTTCTCGGTTCAGTGGGACAGTGGTGGTGGTGGTGGTGGGGGACCTCTGGCTATTGGCGCTATAATCCATCAATTTATTTTATTTTATTTTGTTTTTTAGATATTATTTTATTTTAGTATTTTCTCCTCTTTCATTTTTTCTATTTTTTAAAAAATAAAATAAAATAAAACTATTTTATTTTAATATATTTTATATTAATTTTTTATAATTCTTTTTAATATAAAAAAGAAAAATTACAAAAAATAAGAATATTAAGTATTTAAAAAATACCTGATAATTAAAAAAGTTTTAAATTATTTAAAAAATTAAAATAATTTTTTTATATTTTATTATATTTAATCAAATACTTGTATTTTTATTTTAACTAAAATCAAGATTAACAATTGATGAGTTATAATTAATCAAAGTGTTTTTTGTCATATTATGTTGTATGATGTTAATATGACATGTCGACATATTATATTAGATAATAACGTGACATAAGAGTACGATCACATAATATTTTTAATTTTTATCATGTCAACGTCACATAAGTATAAATTGATAATATGATATTTTAAGTAAGTATATTTAATCAATCCTTAATTATAATGATGTACTTACTTTAGAATAAAAACTAAATTAACTATAATAAAATAATAAAAAATTAAAATATTATGTAGAAAAAATCATGCATATCATAACAAAATGACCCATAACCTTTCCAATGGGTTCCAGACATTTTAAGCTTCTAGTCAACTAATATTTTATTTATTTATTCATAGTATGTTTGTTGCTAGTTGCTTTCTAATTTGAAAGTTACATAAAGCAACTCTCTTGAAACTTTATTGGAACTTTTATATTTATCCTTTTCTTTCTATTAGAACCTTTGATAATGACTTTTTCACCCCATTCATCCCCCAATAAAAATTGTAATGCATTTTTGTATGACTCTAAAATATTTTGTAAAATATTTTAATTCCATTTAATTTTTGTTCAAAAATATTGCTTCTTTTACCTCATTAAATATGTCTAGTGATATTTAAACGCATACAAAGAAAAAATAAAAAACAAAAATTCAAATTTCAAATTGAAACCACGAGAATCGTATACGAACAATAACGTCTTCACCGAACATTAAAAATTTAAGAAGCATCATAGCAATCCTCAGCAAAATGGCACGGTTATTGCATCCAATTTTCTTTATGGTCTCTAGTGAAACACCAAAATCACTGCGTGATTCACATTTTTTCTAATTTTTAACCATTCATGTCAATTCATTTTGAAAACGACATTTCGATAACTTCAATCCAAACCCGTGTCTTGCCCCTTCACACATGCATTTAAGTAAGATACGCTTACCACAACCTTTTCTTTTTTTAAATATGTCTTGGTTTGATTTGCCTTGGTTGGAGGGTGAGGTTTGCAATACTATTTTGGTTTTTCTTGGTAGGGAAGGTTTGTTGAATGTGTTGTCTCTCAAATATATCAATTATTGTCTTAGGCCTCCACATCAAGAAAAAAGTCATAGTACTTTGGCTTAGAAAATAAGAAAGCTAGTTTCTCTAATCTTTGCTTTTGTCAAACCTTTTGATACTTAGTTTACAAATTTTTACAATATTATAACTTAACAAATGCAATTTAAGGGTCTAGATGTCCTATACGTACAAGTAGAAGTCAAGAAAATAAATGAATAAAAAGTCAAATTCAAACACGAGCAAAATGTGTTTTTCTAAAAAAAATTTTTATAGTGAATTTTGTGTCAGTTACCGTAAAGTCTTTATATATATAAAGATCATTGATCTTTAAAAATCATATTTAAAAATCAAACATCATTGATCTTATCAAATTGTACCTAAAATTTTTTTTGAATTAATGTAGATTATATTATCATAATTATATACATTAATTAATGGATGAAGATTTTTTTTTGAATAACAAATTAGGACTTAAGTGTCTTAGAGGAAGATCTAGTCTTATGTATCACAGCATTCCCTTTAATCTCTAGTCCTTATCCTTTCTAGGAGATCATCTTTACAACTCTTGGTTTGATAATGTCAAAGTGGGGTTTTTTTTCATAACATTAATTATTATTGAATTTTACATAATTAAAACCAATTTCAGTCAAATATGGCAACTCATAGGAAATATTAGCCCTAGCTATAGTAACATATAAACACACACACACACACATATATACATAAAGGGCTATGGAAATTGAAATTCAATGAGATTTACGTACTTATCAAAATCCTTAAATGCTATTGATGGGTTTACTTAAAATTATACTGAAAGCCCGTTTATTGGAAGGTTTTTTATATCATAAAGATCCATTTTTTGCATTCTTTTTTAATGGGATATTTGTCATCGTGGTATTCCACTGGACAAGCCCTAATTTACAAATTTTACAATTAATTCACAAAATAGAAAACAGAAAAGAAAATACTAGCACCATGGATTATGGCCCAAAGATGTAATGCAGCAAATTGGGCTTGGTACATTCAAGAGTTTCGAAGGTCACTTTATATCACTATGTGAAAAAAAATTATTTTTTATTATATTTGAAACTTTTTAAATTTTTACATAGATAAAGAAATTTATATTTTTTTATAAAATTGACATAATAAGCGAAAAAACTTTTAAATTGAAAAAAAAAAAAAGAGAGAAGCTTAACGGGTCTATCCTGAGTTAACGGATCCATTTGTTATAGGGCCCAGCCTGAGTTATGACCAAGTTAACCCACCTCTACTTGGGCCTAAGACGAAAGTATGGACTCTGAAGTTGTGCCGAGTTCATTTTTGGATCATCTTTTCAAAACATAATTATTAAAACTGAAAGTTTTAAACTAGAGACTTTTTTCTTTAATGGTATAGCAACTACCATAAAATGGTTCTTTTGAAGCTTATTTTTTTAAAAAAAAAGGTCATTACTTTAGTCACTTTTCGTATATTATAAATTAGACAAGTCATTTATATTAAATACAAGTAAATAACAAATCAATAATTGAATTAAAATTGAATACCAAACTCCTTATACGATTACTTGTTTTTATTTTAAATTTGGCTTGTAAACATCTACACGATCCTTTGTTCATTTTCTAAATATTTATATTTCATAGAATAAATTGATCACAAAGTTTTTTTTAATAAAAAAACCTAATTAATTTTGACCCTATATTGACGGGACAATGAGATTACTTTCACTTCTATACGAAAAAAATGTGGGCGAGTGGAAGGTTCGGTTCCATATCATTAGAATATTCGAAAATCCTATTTACTTTATTTTTAATTGGTCCCTTAGTAATAGAATATTCGATAATCCTATCCACTTGATGATTTCTTTGTCAAATAAAACGAGCATCTATAGTCCACTTTGTGTCTAAATTAATCATTAAAATAATTTATTCTAAACAAATCACGAAACTTTTTCATCGAAAGATTGCTTTCCCCCACGGGCAATTCCTTTGAAAAGTATTTTTTTGACTAACGAATAATATTTTTTTAATTCCTATAAATAGAGACTTTCTTCTTTTTACTTTGTGAAAAGGAAAATTAATAAAATAAATAAAGAAAAGCATGCACAAAACAGCATTTTACATTTTGCTGTTGAAACTAAAACACGTGGTTCTAAAAGTAAAAGTTGTCACCACTGGAAGCCTAAAACCAAAAATAATATTAATAATATTAAAATCGAGATATTTCGATGATTGATTTTAGAATTTACATTTTAAAATATTAATAATAATTTTTATATAAATATATGTAATATACTATTGTTAATGGTTGATTTTTTTCTATTGGATTAAAAATTTTGAAAGCCAAAAATCAATCCAAATAATTGAACAAATCACTCGTCCTAATTGATTGACATCAAAATCGGAAAAATTAATAATTAATTTTAGTCAATTATTTTGATATACACGAATTAATGCTCACGTCTACCCCCCAATAATACAAAGATTTCTCTGTCGAGATAAACTGACCCACATGCCCCAACAAAACCCACTCAAATTGGCGGAGCATGGATTGGAAGCAAGTGGCTTGTGGGAAATGTGTGTGTCAATATGTGACCAGTAGATTTCATGTATCTACTTAAATTGAGATTGATAACAACACCTCAAATGGCAATAGAATCCATTTCTTTTTCTTATAATACTGTTAGTCTTGACTTTATGATTGTATTTTTGGGTACCATCTATAATTCCTAGGAGTGGAGGCACAAGAGAAACATTGGCCAGCTTTTAGACAAAAATGGTTCACTTTCAACTCCTTTTTTTCTCTTTTCCCCCATATTGTTTTGACATTAAAGGGAAGACAAGATAATGCACTTTTGAAAGACATTTCCGTGTGCCAAAAGGCCAAAAACAAGACTGGGTAGATTCTAGATCATGGTGGCATTGGTCGGTGCAAACCATATAGGAGTAGATAGAACAAATTAAGCTAATTACATCACTTGGGGTCAGCCTAAGGTGAGATTTAATTTTCCCATTTTTTTATATTTTACACATAATTTATTCCATTGGGAATCATAATTTAAAAGGTCATACAAGCACATGATTCCCATATCATGACTAAAGTCAATTAATTGAAAAAGAAAGGAGATAAAGGTGTTAGATTGTTGCAATTGTCAAACTAGTAGTACAATACTTTTGTCTGTTCAGTTGAATTCCTTGGTTGAATTGCTTAATACTGTCAACAGGAAAAAAGTTCTTTATGTTGTTTAGCTTGTCCCATTTTATAACAAATAGAGTGTTAGTTCATAAGATAATAATTTCTAACAATCCATCCATGTGTTCTTTGACAATTTTTTTAGTAACTGAAGGATTTTATGAGACCAATCATGTATCGTTACGTGAAATTGATGATATAAAAAGATATAAAAATACCTTTTAAAAGAATATTGAAACTTAAATATTGACTTTTTTTTTTGAAAAAATTTCTATTCCTCCGAACTTGCTTTGTGATACTTTTAAATAAGTTTTGAATTTTCAACTTTTTTTTTTCTTCAAAATTGTATAAAAAAGTTTGAAACATCACTGTATTTATAATGTTAAATAAGAGATTTTTAAGAAATTTTTTTAATTTTTTATAATTAATTTATTTAATTAAAAATAAATAACAAAATTTATAGATGAATATTGATTCCCTTTAGTATAAATTTACAAATTAAAAATAATATATTTTCCTTCTTTCCATTTTCCAAAAAAGAAAATCATTTTACCAATGATGTCAAAAGAGAGAAAAAGAGAAACTCACCTGCTATCGACATCACCTATAAAAAAGTGTGCCAACTGTCATACAAGCACATGATTCCCATATCATGACTAAAGTCAATTAATTGAAAAAGAAAGGAGATAAAGGTGTTAGATTATTGCAATTGTCAAACTGGTAGTACAATACTTTTGTCTGTTCAGTTGAATTCCTTGGTTGAATTGCTTAATACTGTCAACAGGAAAAAAGTTCTTCCCGCTGTTTTAGCTTGTCCCATTTTATAACAAATAGAGTGTTAGTTCATAAGATAATAATTTCTAACAATCCATCCATGTGTTCTTTGACAATTTTTTTAGTAATTGAAGGAATTTATGCGATTAATCATGTATCGTTACGTGAAATTGATGACATAAAAAGATATAAAATTATTTTTTAAAAGAATATTGAAACTTAAATATTGATTTTTTTTTTTTTTTAAATTTCGATTCCTCCAAACTTGCTTTGTGAAACTTTTAAATAAGTTTTGAATTTTCAACTTTTTTTTTTCTTCAAAATTATATAAAAAAGTTTGAAACATCAATGTATTTATAATGTTAAATAAGAGATTTTAAGAAAATTTTTATTTTTTTATTATAATATTTAGTTAATTAAAAATAAATAGCAAAATTTATAGATGAATATTGATTCCCTTTAGTATAAATTTACAAATTAAAAATAGTATATTTTTCTTCTTTCCATTTTTTTTAAAAAAAAAATCATTTTACCAATGATGTCAAAAGAGAGAAAAAGAGAAACTCACCTGCTATCGACATCACCTATAAAAAAGTGAGCCAACATGATGAATTTTCCACGTGGCAATAAAAGAGAAATTCACATGTCACATCANAAAATTTATAGATGAATATTGATTCCCTTTAGTATAAATTTACAAATTAAAAATAGTATATTTTTCTTCTTTCCATTTTTTTTAAAAAAAAAATCATTTTACCAATGATGTCAAAAGAGAGAAAAAGAGAAACTCACCTGCTATCGACATCACCTATAAAAAAGTGAGCCAACATGATGAATTTTCCACGTGGCAATAAAAGAGAAATTCACATGTCACATCATGGAGGATAAATTCATAACTATAATATATATATATATATATATATATATATGCATCAATATCTAAATGTTGAAAAAGCTGAGGGTAAGCTTTTAGCCTTAATATTCCACACATTTCAAATTCCATTTGATAAGTTAAAGAAAAGAATACCATCTTTCAAAAAGAAGAAAATAAAAATTCAAGTCTTAAGTTGCTCCTCATCATTTCAATCAAACGTTGACCATCACTCAACTGTCACTTTGGCCCCCCAAATCACCACCGTCCATTACCCACACGCGTTTCCCTTTATTTGTGCGGCGCGAATCCGCATAATCACCTCAAAGAATATGCCACGTGTCTCACGAGAAGACTAACCGTGGTTTAGTTTATCACACTTTCCTTCGCTAACCCTAGTCGAAGGTATATATACCTTCCCCCAATCCCCTCCCGGATATGCACTTCATTTTCCCACCAGGCGATATTTTTTGTTTTCGATTTTGGCAACACTGTTAGGGAAAAAAACCGAAAAAGAAAAAAAAAATCCAAAAATTAAGATTTAAAAAGGAAAGCCGACCCTAAAAATTCCAAGGAATTGAGTCTTTTGATGAATCTTAATTTCGGTTTCTTTGGTTGCTTGCAAAATCTGAAATGCGAAGAAGCGAGCGTTTCGTTTTATGAATCAAGCAGTCAAATATTGAAGAGAAAGAAGTGGAAGGAGAGGATTTTATTCAAGTGAGGGGAGAAAGGAAAAGGAAAAGAAAGAAAGAAAGAAAGAAAGAAAGAAAAGTCTGTGGGCAATGGCGAGAGAGGAGAGAAGATTCGAGATTGGTTACGCGCTTGTACCCAAGAAAGAGAACAGTTTCATTCGAGAATCGTTGGTGAATCAGGCGAAATCTCGAGGAATCGATCTGGTAAAGATCGATAGGGGACGTCCTTTGGTCGAACAAGGGCGGTTCCATTGCGTGCTCCACAAGTTGTACGGTGACGATTGGAGGAGCCAGCTCGAAGATTTCCGTTCAAGAAACCCTAATGCTGTGATTGTCGATTCTCCTGACGCTATCGAACGGCTGCACAACAGGATTTCGATGCTCCAGGTGGTGTCCGAACTCAAGATCGAGAATCAAAGCGAAACCTTTGGGATCCCTAAACAGATTGTGATTTACGATCAAGAAACCCTATTTGATAACCAAGCTTGGGAATTGCTTAAGTTTCCAGTGATTGCCAAGCCCTTGGTGGCTGATGGAAGCGCCAAATCACACAAAATGTCTCTGGTTTTTAACCACGATGGGTTGAACAAGCTTAAGCCCCCGATTGTTTTGCAAGAATTTGTTAATCATGGAGGGGTTATCTTTAAGGTTTACGTGGTCGGAGAATATGTGAAATGTGTTAAAAGGAAGTCGTTACCGGATGTTTCAGAGGAGAAGTTGAAGAGTTTAGAAGGGTCTTTATCATTTTCTCAAGTTTCCAATTTGGCTACTCATGAGAAAAGTGATGATAAGTACTATAAAAAGATGCATTTGGAGGACACTGAATTGCCGCCGCAGAGTTTCATGACGGATATTGCTAGGGGTTTGAGAAGGGCAATGAAATTGAATTTGTTTAATTTTGATGTGATAAGAGATACCCGATTTGGAAACCGCTATCTTATAATTGACATTAACTATTTTCCGGGTTATGCAAAAATGCCGGGGTATGAAACAGTTTTGACTGATTTCTTTTGTGATATAGTGAATAGGAAAGAAAGGGATGTGGTGGTGGAGAGGGGTTTGGCTGTGGAGTGTAGCCAGGAGAAGGTGGCAGGAACTGATGGAAGGTCGGTGCTGAGTTGTGAGGAAGAAGTAAGGAAAACCGTGACCAATTCTTGCTGTAGTGATGGGGAAGACAAGGAGAACTCTATTCAAGTTTGACCAAAAATTTGTAGGGAAATTGATGCAAAAGGTGTAGCTTGGTTCATTTCCATGGTCGGTCGTTTTGGGAGGGTTGCTGCAATTGTATAAGGATTTGGACCCTGGTGCTGGCTTGTGGAGGCGAAGCGAGTTGCACATTTTCCATTTTTAGACATCAGTTCGTACAGTGCTGAAATAAGTAGGTTGGGTACTTTTGAGTTTAGTTGTAGCCTCTTGACAACAATTACATGGTGTTCAGTGTTAATCATGTATATTCTATCACCGTTGCTCTGGAGATAGGTACTTCTCAAAATACTTTGATGTTTTAGGGAATTTAAGTTGTACTTTGAGGCTTTTAAGTGTTCTAGTTTTTCACCTTTTAGTCAGTGGAATTTGCCATTTATAGTTTCATTCTAATTTTCTTGTTTTTGCCAATGATAGTTTGATTCCAATTTTTCTTGCTTTTTATGTGCATTGATTAAATTGATGTGCTTCTTTAAATGCTTGATCGAATTTTGTTTTATGCAGAATTGATTGCTGTAGCTCCATTAGGGTTTTGTTTTTTGAAATAATGAAGTTGGTAGTCCGTCATCTAAATCCTGCCAAAAATGTTTGTAGGAACGAATGCTATGTATTTCCCTTTTCAGTTTAGATGCCTAGGTTGCTAACTTGATGTATAAACTGGACAAATAATTAACAGAATGACAATGTTTTGGCAAACTCTGAAATTTAGCTTCAGGAGATAGTTCATATTTCCTTCTAGGTTTTGTGGGTAATCGGTGTATTAATGCGGTTGTCGAATATTAGGTATGGTATGTTGGTAACATGATCTGTTTTAAATAGGGGTTCCCTCTTTTTTCCTCCCTTCAAGATTAATTTTGGTAAGTACTTCCAGTTTGCATCCTAAGTTGCAAACAAAGCTACGAGTTTTTTAAATGGAGCTAAACTTATCAATTTCTTTCTTTTTAATCTTTCGGTTGATGAATTATTTATGGCATTGAATGCCAGGTGATGTGTTGATATCCACTTGTTAGATTGACTGCAGATTACTGTTAATGATTGATTGAGAATTGGGTAGGAGGAAGATTTTTGATTCATTTTAGGGTTACATTTTCGATGATTTGTCTGGCTACTGACATGGAATATGGGTTCGTGAATATCTTTTTTGCATGGGCTGATATTTCAACAAGGATGTGGGAAACTTGAACTCTGTTGACACGTAAACCTTGTACAAAACTGTGCTGGTTTTACATAACTATATTCTTGTTTGTCCTGTCCATGCATCCTGGTTTTGCGGCATTTACCATTTCTGATAATGTTTTCCAAAAGCTTCTACTGCTGTCGTAACCGACAAATTTGCACATTATTAGATTCCAAACCCTTAGCACTTGTTCTGTACTCATAACGCCTTTTTTAACAGTTTATGCTTTGACCGTTATTGGTCATGGTCAAAGCTTTAGGATTATACTTTTAATTAGTTGGTTCCAGCAACAAGTGTCGACTAGGGATATATGAACATTGTTGTTGTGTGGCTTGACATTGTTTTTCGACAAGAATGCTGGAACTGGTCTGGTTTTGCATATCTATATTTCCTTGTGTCATTCAATCCTATTGTTGTGCTCTTTATGGCTGTTGGATGAGACAACTTGTGATGTTTTATATCTGCATCTCATGCCAATTGTTTGGATTCCTCTGAATGGTTTTGTTCACTGTTATGCATATTTGTTAAAGGTTTTACTGCCTCATGCGTGTATACTCAATAGTTAAAGGTTTATTCCTTTCCAGATTTGCTTCCTTTTACATGTAACTGTTGAGTCTTTACTTGTCTATGCAAATCAGTTTCTGTCTCAATCAGTAAATGTCAATCCATTTTATTACTTCCAAAAGAACTTTCTAAAGCTTTTGTTTTGTTGAATACGCAATATTGTTTCTTTCCAGTCAGTCAAATTCATGTCATGAGTCTATGACCTAACCTCATCTTGGCTACACCATTTCCATTGATAATCTACTCCATTTCCTTCTTCGGTTAGCATAGACCATAACAAAAGCATGAGCAAGATCATGCTTCTGGATATTGAAATGGAAGAACAAATACACAAAATCCGCATTTTGAAGAAGTTTGTCTCTTAGCTTTGTTGTTTATCTTTTCAACTATGAGTGTCATGAATTGGAGTGTTTGTGGTGATGCCTCCTGATTGCTTCTCTGATCCATGTTGGAAGTGCAAGTGAATTTTTTTTCATGGTGTTGTTGCCTTGCCAGTAGCTTTAATCCATTTGCTGTGTTTATGAATAATAGGCTTTCGATACAAGTAACCTGTTCTAATGATCAGCGGTCAATGATTTAACAGTCTTGCGCTTTTATATGGTTTACATTTCGGCCATTCATTGAACATTCCATAGTTATCTCTGCTTAGTAGTCGATTAGTATGTGTGTGTATCAGCAATCTATTTCTTTATATGTTTCTGGAGTTTGAGGGAGGATTTGAATTCTTCTTTTAAGTTGCTTTCATTTTCCTTTATCCTTTTGTATATGTTTTCATGAAGGTTAGATTCAGGTCATAAAAAATGCGCTGGAAGGGAATAGAGATGCACTTAGTTTGTGTTGTGAACCCTTGGTGCTTAATTTAGGGTTTTTTTTCCAGATTACATCTCAGTTTGTGTTGAGTATGTTCAGGTAGATAATCTCTATTGACACCACCTTAGTTCTTTGTGTTGCTGTAAATTTGGTTGGCCTGTCTCTGAATGTTATTGATTAAAGTGGAGATCCTAATCACTTGGCAATAGTTACTGGAAATTTATTTCTTGTGTTTGTTCTTTCCTTTGTCATGTTATTATTACATTTATTATTTCTTGGGTTACATGAGAAAAAAAACAAAAGAAGAAAACGCAAGAAACCTTCCTTCATGTTATGGGGAGAAAGAGACAGCCCAAGCATCTGCCAAAAGCAGAGAGGATAAGGAAAGGAAGGAGGAAGCCAATGTAGTAGCTCAAAATCAACATCAAGGATACAGCCAGCTTTAGCAACATGATCAGCTTAATCATTCCCCCTCTGTCCACTCTGTATTTCTTTGGACCGTTCAGAATCCAAAGACAAACAATTTCATAAAATTGAAAAGCATGGGCACAAAAATTGAAGCCCATTTGAAAAAAAGGCTGGTAGGCCTAATTGAACTGGTTTGGGTGTTCTACTTGAAGCATACCCACCCAACCTTGTTCAATTGCAGCCCAAAAGCTTAATTCTGATATCTGTTTACCCTTTTTTTGGGGGATTGAAGAAATCTGTTATCTAATTTTCCAGCAAAAATCAGGCAAAAATTGCAAATTCCTGCACAAAAAAGAGTAGTAAAAGTTTGCAAAATTGAACTCAAAGTTAGGGTAGGGGGTGGTTTTGGTTGGTGATGGTTTTTGCGACAGTCAATGGCTTATATGGAACGGAAACAATCTCACCTAAAGGGCAACATTGATTGAACTAATATTCTGACTTTTAGTGACTAAAAACAAAGACTAACATCCACGGGGGAATTGTTAATCCTATTTTTCTTTATTTATTAATCATACTGATGAAACAGTAGAAGACCCAAGGGTGTGGAAAAAGGCTGTGACATTGTTGAATTTGACATATACCCTATGGTTGAATTTCGTTTAATTTATTAATGAAATCTTATATTTAATTTGATCAAACGAATATGATATTAAATCGAGATCTTATTTATTTAAAATTTATATGATGGTATACAACTTTTGTCAGGTACAATCTACTATACTTTTTGATATGTTAACATTCATATGTAATATTTGAGCAATTTTGGATAATTTCAGTTTCCAAATTTTTCTTCCTAAAACTTTTCCCTTCATTATGTTATTTATCATACATTATTTTACATGCAAAATCTCAACATATCGTTTTAATTATCTCTACAATTTGCATGAATTTAAGAGCGAAATTTGCCAAAATAATTCCATGATTTTTGATCCTGGGATTGATTGCTTCCTAAAAATATTCTCATCATCTTGATTTCTTTGTGCCGTATAGAATAAACATAGCGCTGATGGAGTAATTAGAAATGGAAATACACATCAAACATTTTTCAATACAATGAAACATTAACTCAAAAATTTATTATTGATTGCAAACAGTTTAAACTTTAATATATAAAACCAACAAAAGAATCTCAAAGCCTATGCGTATTCATGAACCCTTGAAGCTGTCTTTACAATTTGCACATATAGGTAGCTCAATCAAGCTTCCTAAATGAATAAAATAAATGGAAAAATCTTGAAAATAAAATAAAGAATACAGAATCAAAGTATACTTTTTCTCTGCATCAAGTTGACAATATGAACCATGCCGAAAGGTGCTCTACCATGAGATAGGTGATGAGGATGATGAAGTGAATCTGCAAAAGCAATAACAAGGAAAAAAAACAAAACTGTTAACAATTCATATTAACAGAGACGAACAAAGAAATGAAATGAATGAAAGAATCCAATAAGAGATCACCTACTCTAGGATTTCTTTCCAGTAGGAGCCATCGCCTTCATCTTCCATAATTAGCTTCTCCCAAGCCTCAAAGTCATAGATAGTGGAGTCTGGAGCTGTGGCGGTCTTGTTTTCCATCTGGGTAATTGGTGAAGTCTCAGGAGATCCTGAAACCAACTCAGGTAGTGGATTTTCTGTTTGTTCAAAGGAGTTGCTGAAACTCTGATTGTTCATGTCAAGACTTTCATAGTTAACTCCACCTTGGAAATATGCCCATGGGTTTTCTGCAGCCTCGTATTCACTTGATGCTTGAGGGATTGCACCACCGTTGTTTTGAATATTCTGAGTTTGTGGGGTTTGTTCTTTAGCAGAAAGGGTGCTTGTTCCATTGAGTAGGCCTTCAAATGAGTAAGGATGTTGGGATCCAGGGAAACCAGCAGCACTCTCAACATTTGCAAGTTTGTTCGTGTTAATGATTTGCATTAGGTTTTGCAATAGTTGGGCTTTGGCTAGTTGAGCGGCATCAGCCTGTAGTTTAAAAGCATTGTCCCAAGGGTTCATCAAGTTGCCTAATTGTGCGGCACATAGCAACTG
Organism: Theobroma cacao; assembly: GCF_000208745.1. Lineage (NCBI taxonomy): Eukaryota > Viridiplantae > Streptophyta > Magnoliopsida > Malvales > Malvaceae > Theobroma > Theobroma cacao. The sequence goes on from NC_030852.1 coordinate 35,410,357, forward strand.
GGAAAGATTTAAAAGATGATCGAGATCAGTTCTTGGCTTGTGGGTGTGAGGGTCAATCCCCATGTTCAGGAGCTTCTTCCTAATGTGGGTGTTCCAAAAGTTCTTAATCTCATTATCTGTTCGTCCTGGAAGATGGGTAGCAATTCTAGACCACCTGCAAAAAAGAAGGTAAATCAAAGATGTTAGATGTCTTTTCTAACTCCAAGCATATCTTTTAAGAAAACTAAGCATGAGAAAAACAAATTTACTTGTTTCCAAGAACCGAATGGAGGTTAATGATAACTCTCTCTTCTTCTTCAGTGAATTTTCCTCTCTTGATATCAGGCCTCAGATAATTAGTCCACCTTAGTCTGCAACTTTTACCACATCTGTTCAACCCTGCAAGCTTTGGAAAAGTCCTCCAACTCCCAAGGCCATTTTTGTTAATGTAATCAACCAGCTTCTGATCTTCCTCTGGAGTCCACGGCCCCTTTTTCAGATTGGCATCCTCTGCGCAGCACGGAGACCTACCCATTGCACTGATGAGAAACTAACAATTAACCAGGAAAGAATCAGATATCAAAATTGAGATGGAAAAACGGGGGAATCTCTCTTGGTGAGGGTGTTAAATTGACACAAAGAAATAGGAGTTTTGGATATTCTGGGGAGACGACATGCAGCTAGTTTTATAGGTGCATGCTTCACGTGATTCAAACCTATGATGTCATTAACATTCTTTCTTGCATTATAATATTACAAGTTTCCGATGGCAAGACAAGGACCTGGAAGTAACCCGGCAGCTCGTAAATTCTACTGGCACTGTTTGAAGAACCCCAAAACCAGGGTTAGGTAATGCAAAAATGTAATTTAATGGAACCATAAATCTTGTTGAATCTTTATCAAGCACGTGTCACTATAAGAATCCTCAGCCTTCTTTTTGGTGAACAAGAAAACCTTAGCCTGAATGTAGTCATGATTTTGAGCGGTATAAACATAGAGTTGACCATATATAGTAGGCAAATTAAAGATCAGGGGTCAAACCCTTGGGACAATGGCAGTACTTGAAGCTCAATATAGTTTTTCTTTGGTTTCTCTTTTCCCCCTTTAACAAGAAATACAGATGTAGTCATTTACATTGCTTTTGTAACATTCTAGTAAATCTTGATAATCTCAAGTCAATCTTTTTATAACTACCAAGTAATTGCATATTTCGTGTTGAAATTTAACTAATAAAGTCGTGTTTCAATTTAGACATATTTGAATCAAGATTTTTATAAAGAAGTTTGGATTTTTTCTCTACTTGTATAATGTGATTGTGTAAGTCATTGGAATTAAGTAACTAAAATGTTACAGAAGAGCAGTGTTCTAACATGGAACTATAGATTAAAGAGCCATTAATGAACCTAAAATATGCAGGAAAAAAAAGGATTTTAACCCATACTTATTTAATTTCCTTGATTTTCTCATTATCTATGTCATGAGTGTGATATCTTGAATGTTACATCAAGGAATATCATAGCTTAAAATTGTTCAGAGCCCCCAGCCTATTCTTTTATTCAACCACGCATATTCTAATCATGACTGCTCCAGATGGAGTCGGATATTATCTCCTGACAATGATTCTGAGCAGTTTCCTTAATTTCTTTAGATCATTTCCTAAAACCTTTTTGCTAATCTTAATTTGTGGCGTCACCATATCAGTCAGCAGTTTTGTCAATTTCCAGCAATATTGACATCATTTGAATCGTAAATTCTGCTAAGTTCAATGTTCATATAATTCCCAAATACCTGCAGCACGTCTCTACCTGCTCCTGCAATACTTTCCCATTTTTGGTAGATCACCCAATCGCCATAGCAGCCTTTTAATTAAATGCCAGCCTGGGATTCTCCTTTCTCTTAAGTTTCACCCCACAGAACTTTGAATTTGATTCAAATTCAACATGCATAAAAAGCAAGATGACCACTGAAAACAGTTAAATTTAGTTATCAGAAAGATGAAAAGGAGGGTATATGGGTGATGACTCCGCAAGATTTATTAAACTAATTGAGTTTGAATCAGATAATCAAATATAGATTAGAGGGTTTCACATTTGACTTGAGAAATTCAGCTTAAGCTCTTTTTCCTTGTTTAGAAGTCTTTCTTTAAGCTCTGTGGAAATTATATGCCAACTTCTGCATTTCCAGGGAATGAGCTCAGCAATTATGTTTCTACTGAATTTACTTGCTATAGATTAACGGGTCAAATTACATCGATTTCTAACTTCAAAACCAAACATTTACCAACCCCTGAAAATCTATAGATAATCTGCCCCCAATGAATGTGTTAAGCTCTTCAATCACCTGTTTAAGGGAAAAAAAAAATTGAGAAATAAGTTTGTTTCATGTGATATGGTATTAATTTATACTCAACATTAATTTTTTGAAGTGCTGCAGACAGCTTTAGCTAGTAATTTTTACTCTGCAAAGTAAACACGTAAAAGAAAAAAAATGTATTAATCTTCTAGTTCTACAAAAGGCATACCATAATCCATGAGCAAAAACAAAATTCTCAATTGCAGCATATGCTGCTTACTTTGTTCGTTTGACATTGCCTTCATTATCTCAACAAGTTTTGACTTATGGTTAGATCTGGGTGTTTTATACAAATCAAAAGTTATAATCTAAATCAAACCACCCAGGATCAATGAGAAGATTTGGAGTTTTGGACAGTAGGATCTGCTGGGGAAACTTTTTCAACCTTCCTTACCTCATATCCTTCTTTGACAAGTCTGTGAGATGGGAAAATAATGTGAAAATGATAGTAAAATGCTTAGGAATATACAAATAAATTGTTTCTTTTCAAACTTGGATTCATCAAACAGAGAGGACCTTGGACTGCAATGATTAAACGACAAGGAGAAAACAACAGTCAACTCACAACTAGAAATTATTAACAAATTAAAAAAAAACGAAGGTCCAGATGCTGTCTCTTTAGACTGGGATAAAAAACCTCATGGTGTATTTTAATTTCTTCCGTTTGAAACAAACATCCTTGAAGTGCTGTGAAAAGCTATCTTGGGTTTTGGCTTATTTCGATTTTCATGGCGGTTTGTGAATATTGTTGCCAACGGTATAACATAAAAAAAGGGTCATCTTTTTTAGTTTGAAGAAGATTGTAAGGAACAAGGCAGGAATTTGCTAGGCAGCGGCGTATGCTTCTTCGTTCACGTATGGCATGCATTTGAACGTAGCAGAAACAAAGGAAAAACTAAGTTGTTGTAAGTTGTAATGTTACTAACCCATCGCCAAAAGTGCTAATTGGAAACTGCTGCATAATTAGAAGATGCCAAAATTCATTTTCCTATAAGAATAAATCATGAAAAAAAATCTCTCGTTTTTTTTTTCCATAATTTTATGTTATGTATTCAATTTTAAACCCTAAATCTTAAGTTTCGAATCTTAAATCCTAACAACAGAATATATTTTAAAATTATGGAAGAGATACCAAATGAGATGCTAAATGAAACATCAAATAAGAATAGAATATTATTATTTATAATCTTATATATACATGAAGAATCCTAATTAATGAATCTAAAACAAAACAAATCGAACTTAAAAATACTTTGTTAAACAAACCATAAAACTATAAAATATGAAGCTCTTAATAAAAGGTAATTAGGATCATGCACCAACCAATGAACCAAATGCACCAACGTACTATTATTGTTAACAAAGTCATCAATCCAAAAACAGGTGATGAATATTTCCACATGAGATTCAGATCAAACAAGTTTTTAGCAAGCGAATTCTTTTGCAGATAAAAATATATAGGGGAATTAATAGAAGAAAAAGAGTTGGTGGCTATTCGCAATTTGCATGTGATTTCAATTGAATTTGTGGTTTTGAGGATTACTATTATTATAGACAATGAAAATAATTTATATCATTTACTAAACTTTAATTTATTAAGAAAATTATGTCAGTGATGGCCTCCATTCCTGCCCGGAATCTTTCTACTGCTCCTTAATTTAATTTACCCTTTGGCCCCTGACCGCTTGATTCAATATCAAAGAATTTAATCCCTAGCTTAATTTATCAATCAAGCTTGCAAAGTATTTAATTAACGTGAGAAACAGTGATTAACAAATTTATTTAATTGTTAGCCTTGAATTTACTCCAACTGCTTCGCGTACATGCACTCCATAAATTAAAAATCCTTGATTAGGATGCATATTAACTATAATTAATTAACCGTGGGAAACTCATCGGCTTTGGATTGCTTTTCGAAGGTCATATGAATAATATCCAGTGGAAACATAGGAAGAAATTTGCAGTCATTTATTAATAATTCAAAAAAAAAAAAAAAACAGAGATAATGGTTTACAGGTATTTGAAGTGTCTTTATACACAGGTAGGCTAAATCAAGCTTCCCCGAATGAATAACGTAAATAAAGAAATCTGCTAAAAGGGAAAGAAAATCGAATGAAATTAATATTTGTCTTCTTTTTCTGGTTGCTGTTGTATGTTTAATACGTCTTTATAAATGGTGTTCTACCATTCTATGGGTGATGATGATGACGATGTCAAACTGCAAAAAATAAACAAGTAAACCATATCAGTGTTGAATGTCTAGATACATGATATATATGCACGGAATAATAAGGCAATGAAAGCAAGCATACGAAAAGAAAGACCTACTCTAGAATATCTTTCCAGTAGGAGTCACCAGTTTCATCATCCATTAGCTTCTCCCAAGCCTGGAAGATAGAAGTGTCTGCTGAGATGGTTGAGCAGTGATTGGTGTTGGTCTTGTGTTCCATTTGGTTCATGGAAGCAATCTCGGAAGATTCCGAAACCAATGCAGAAAGTGAATTATCTGTTTGAAAATCACAGGAGCCGCTCAAGCACTTGTCATTCATATCACGGCTTTCATACTTGAATTCACCTTCAAAACATGCCCATGAGTTGTCAACACCCTGCTGGTAATCACTTGATGTTTGAGTCATTGAGCCAGCGCTTTGAAAATTCTGAGGAATTGAGGCTGTTTCGTTGGCATATACGGAGCTTGTCCCGTTTACCAGTCCGACTCCTTCAAATGGGTAAGAATTTTGGGACCCTATTAAACCAGCCCTAACATTTGAGAGTTTTTTGGTATTCAGGATTTGCATTAGGTTTTGCAATAGCTGGATTTTAGCTAGTTCAGCAGCATCAGCCTGTACTTTAAAAGCAGTACTGTCCCAGGGATTCATCAAGTTGCCTAATTGTGCTGCACAAAGCAACTGAGACAGGTTAAAAAGATGATTGATATCAGTTCTTGACTTGTGGGTGTTTGGATCGAGTCCCATGTTAAGAAGCTTCTTCCTGATGTGGGTATTCCAAAAATTCTTGATCTCATTATCTGTCCGTCCTGGAAGATGAGTAGCAATCTTCGACCACCTGTATAAAGTTCAAATCAAAGCTTTAAGACCCTTTTTAATTAACCTTACACAAATGAAAAAATTTATCAGATTTTCTGAGAAAAATTAAGCATGAGAAGAATATATACTTGTTTCCAAGAACCGAATGAAGGTTAATGATAATTCTCTCTTCTTCTTCCGAGAATTTCCCTCTCTTGATGTCAGGCCTCAGATAATTTGCCCACCTTAGTCTGCAACTCTTTCCACATCTATTCAAGCCCGCATGCTTTGGAAGAGTTCTCCAACTTCCATGGCCATGTTTGTTAATGTAATCAACCAACTTCTGATCCTCCTCTGGAGTCCATGGGCCCTTCTTCAGATTGGCTTCATCACTACAGCAAGGAGACCTTCCCATGTTGCTGATACGAAACTAATAAAGCCAGCAGAGAAGAACCAGATATTAGATATTGGCAGAAACTTCTTAACTTGACAAGTTAAGGAATAGAATCCGTTTTTGATATTTTGGTGAGACTGACATACACATGGTTTTATAGTTGCATGGACTATCTAATTCAAACCAATGATGTCATAATCATATATACTTTTTGAATTATGATATTCCAAGGTCTCCCAAAGCAAGAAACCGATTAAGAAGTAACCTGGAAGTTCAGAAATTTAAGGATCCAAAAATCAGGATTAGGTAGTGTAATTAAATAGAAGGAAATCTAGTTGAATGATTGTAGACTGTGGAGCCGAAGATTAGAATAAGCTCAAACACTTGTGATTTAGAGCATATAAAAGAAGAATTTTCAAGTATTTTTTGTAATTCTAATGAAAGTAAAGAAGAATTGTTGAATTAAGTATATAGATATATCACGCATTTTTCTTTAAAATTTTAATTATAAAATCCAGTACGTTTTGTACAAAAGATTCAAGTATTGAATCATTTTAATAAAATATTCTAATATAATTGTAATTAGAATTCTCAACCTAAATGGTAAACAGGAGTTGGTTTGAATTAATCTCTAGGATATGCATGCATGTGTAAGTATGTTTGTAATATATCATTTCTTGATTGTATCTTATGGCCTTGAGAATGTTCTCCAAATCAGCCATTTCAGGAATGGTACTGTTTGATCCAGCAATACCATTGCTTAACAACTATTCCAAGCAACCGTCCTTTTATTATACAAAACCATATTATAATATCTTGCTTCCCTCATACCAGCAACAACAGCTCTTGCCCAGTATTCTAGTTAAGCACAGTCTTTTCCCTTTTATCATTCAAACCATTTCCTCCGATCATAGCTGTTAGCAATTTTGGCGCTTTATTGTTGTATTTATATGTCTGAATTGTTAGTTCTGCGAAAATTCGATGTGCTTAAGTTGCAACCCAAATAAAGTGCGGTAGTCTCCAACTGCTCTTGCAATATTTGCAATTTCTTGGCTGATCAACCCAATTGACAAAGCAGCCTCATAAATAGTATTTTAAGGCCTAAAATGCTCCTCTTTTCTCTTCTCTCAAGTTTTGACAAAAACTTTGAATTTCATTTAAATTCAAATTCGTAAAATTCTTAATATTCTCGTCAAGCCTTCAATGAACCGATAAACTTAAGGATGGAGTTTTCCGTTAACATAATCTCTTATTAGTGTTCAATTGGTTAATGAAAATGGTAAGCTTTCACAATTACTTAATTTATTTGTAAATTATTCTGTTTTTTCATTAATATAAAGAACCTTGGCTTTTCAATAAAAAAATATTCAAAATACGTAAATCAAGAGGAAATATATTAACATTTAATAATTTAATATTGTAAAATTGACTAATAATTAAATTGAGTAAGGATGGTATGAATTTCTTGTGATCTTATCTAATATAAAATGAATCTCATGTACAAACCTCTCTATAGTCTGACACTTGTTTTAGTTTTTTAGGATTTAGGGTTTTGTTTTATACTAAACTAGGCAACAAATAAACAATTAGAAATTTTCTAGCATTATATCCGAGCATTTGGTTTATTAGTTGGTGCATGATCCCTTATCTGAAGAGTAGAGTTTGAATCTTTTTTTTCTCAATTAAAAAAAATTCTCTGGCATTGTCGCTGATGACAATAAATACTAAATCTTTGAATCAAGCATATGATGATCTAGAGGTTTGACATTTGACTTCGAGAAATTGAGTTTAGAGTTTTGTTAAATGGCAGGAGAACATGAGAGGGAACAAAAAGGTTATGTCCGTTACTCTTAATTTCTACAGAATGACCTCAGCTATCATGTGTTAATTTTCACTTGCTAATTGCTATTACTATTACCTGGTCAAAAAAACCTTCAATTTCTAGGCAAAACCAAACATCTACCAACCATAAAGCAATTTGTAAAGTGGAAACACAATACCATTACTCAAAAGCTAAACCAAGATAATTTATTATTTAGCTCCTTAATTTCTTTCCTCATTGTCTTTATTGAGAAGCTAGCATGTTCTTTGAGATAATTTGAGTGAAAATGATAGTAAAATAAGTAAAATGATCAGCAATAAGAAGTGTATACATATCTATTGGATTCTTTGTACGAGTACCTTGGATTTGATTATGCGACAAGAAGAAAACAACAGTCAACTCTCATCTAGAAAATTTAAATTAAAATAAAATTAACAAAGATCCACATGTTAGCATCAGGAATAGAGTATTTAAGAACAAAATAATGGGAAAAAAAGAATACCCTTTACAAAGATGTTCAAGCTAGATTTACTTTTGTTTTAAATGTAGCCACTAAGCATATTAACAAAGAACTTTGCATGAATTGGGGTATAAGCCAATCCATTTTAGCTGGTTAATTTTTGGTGGCTTGCCCCCATCTTGATTTCTTGTAGCAGATTTGTTGGTCTGAAATAAAATTTCAATTATCCAAAAAGAAAAAAAAAAGAATACCCTTATTTTTCTTTTTTTAAAAAAAAATTATTTCTAATTATTCAATAAAATATCCTAGAACATTAAATTTAAGAAAGATGGGTGTCTTGGGCCGATTCAGCTAATTTACTTGTTGCAATAGTATACTATAAAGAAAATGTTATGTTCATATCCACTGTAAGCAATGTGAGGAAACAAGCAGGAATTTCAATTCTAGCGGTATATCATTGTCTTAAATATTTTAATTTATATAAAATAAATCTTTAACAAACCATTTAGCCTTTTAAATTTGGGCTAAGTGGATCAAATAGTAGTATCAGGACGTAATTGCACCAAATAAAAAATAGGGGCTTAAATGAGAATTTGGAATTGTTTGAGGATTTTTTCTTTTTCCTTTTTTTTTTTTTGATATTGTGCTTATGCAGTTAGGTAGCTTAATCAAGCTTCCTCAATGAACAAATTAAGTGGAAGAGCTACTGTAGAGTATCTTTCCAGTCGAAGCCGCTGTTTTCACCATCCGATAGCTTCTCCCAAGCCTCGCATGCAGATGAGTCTGTTGACACGGTTGAGACGTGATTCCTGTTGTTGTTGATTTTGATTTGATTATTGGTGGAAGTCTCAGGAGATCCTGAAACCAATGCAGGAAGTGTATTTTCTGTTTGAATATTATAGCTCAAGCTCATGTCATTCATATCAAGATTTTGCTAAATCCAAAAATGCCCATGAATTGTGTGTTGTGATTTGGAAGAAATCGGGATATGGCTGCATGATGCAGCCTCTGTTACAGGCAAGGAAAAACAGGGATGAACTAAAATGCTTAGCAAGGAACTAAAGTTCATCCAATTCATTACTGGTTACTAAAGACATTTAAGTACAATAGTTACATACGTGGATAATAGCCTACAACACTTGGTCACAAGCATAAGACAAGTGTTAAAATGCATTAAGAACTACGCATGCATAACAACACGTAAATACATAAGCTGAGAGGAGTAATAGCTGGTAAGGACTTCGGTTGAGTTTAGACAAGTGTTAAACTGCTACTGCAGGTTGCATGCAAGTATTAGCTTCAACATTGTCAACTGCCTGGTAGTTACTCGGTGTCTGAGAAATCGAACCAGAGCTCTGAGTTTTCTGTGTTCGGGTGGGTTCCTTGCCAGATAGGGTGCTTCTCCCATTTACCAGTGGGTAAACATATTGAGACCCCAAGAAACCAGCAGTTGCTTGCAGCGGATTTTGCAATAGTTGGGGTTTGGCTAGTTGAGCAGCATCATCCTGTAGTTTAAAGGCAGCGTCCCAAGGATTCATTAGATTTCCTAATTGTGCAGCACAAATCAACTGAGAAATATTTAAAATATGATCGGTTCTTGGCTTGTGGGTTTTGGGATCAATTCCCATGTTAAGTAGCTTCTTCTTTATGTGGGAATTCCAATAATTCTTGAGTTCATTATCTGTTCGTAGTGGAAGATAAGTAGCAATCCTTGACCGCCTGCAGAAAGAGGTAAACAATTTAAACCAATGCAGATTCAAAGATACCTACCATAACTTCGGAGAAAAATAGGGACGAGCAAAACATTCTTGTTTCCGACGATTATACTCTCCTCTTCATCAGAGAATTTTCCTCTCTTTATATCGGGCCTCAAATAATTTGTCCATCTGAGCCCGCAACTCTTTCCACATCTGTTCAAGCCTGCAAGCTTTGGAAGAGCTGTCCATGCATGTTTATTGATGTAATCAACTAGCTTCTGATCCTCTTCCCCAGTCCAGGGCCCCTTCTTCAGATTGGCGTCCTGGCAACATGGAGGTCCAACCATTTTTTATGATGCCAGGGAAGTTAAAAAGTATCTAATTTTTTTAAGGCAGGAAATGGATAGGATTAATTTTGGATATCTTTATGAAACATGCGGCCGGTTTTGTAGGGGGAAATCAGTTTCCCTAAAGCAAGACAAAAACTGGGAGAGTAACCTGGAAGGTGAAAACCTTATGCCAATCGAAAGACAAATATCAAATTATGTCCAATAAAAAGTAATGGATTTTAATTTAGTTTTATAGGCTGCTTCCTTTAATTCTCAAAGCCCATTTTTATAATCTTAATATCTGTGTCATCATCTTATCAGTAAGCAATTTTGTCTGTGTCTGATCAAACATTAACATGGTCTGAATTTTGAAGGTACAATTCCAAAAGAATCCGTCGAGATCTTAAGCTGCTCTTGCCTATATTTGCCAATATTCGGCTTAGCAGTCTCTTTCATTTTTTTTTAAATGCCGACATAATATTGTCTTCTCCTTAAGTTTTTATCACAAGCTTTGAATTTCCATTAAAGGTCGACCTGAAAGGATAAAATTTGATACCATATCCATCCATTACTATGCTTATAAATAACAGCAAACAGTTCTTGCCTTGCAAGGAGAAACTACTTCCTGCATACTGTTGTCTGCCTTTTTCTCATGTTCAACTAAAACCCAGACTTCAAAACATCAAGATACACACAAATTAGCTGATATGCGATTTCATAATTATAACCAAACAACCAAGTCAGAAGAAGACTTATTCATAGCTCCTTAAATTTGAAAGCACTGCAAATTTTCGTGCACGATGGTAATTCTACAGATTGTATGATATATATATATATATATATATAGAAAAAAGTTACTGGTAAAGTTACGGGTATACCAAAACTAGAATTTTATAGAAGGGTTTGGGGTTGGTGTTCCTTATCAAACTTGGGTTCTTTGGCTGAGGAACGACGAGAAGAAAACAACAATCCTCTCTCAACTAGCTGTTAATATATTTTCTAAAAGAATAATACAACCCTCGACGTGCCAGAAAAAGCATTCAAACACGAATAATAAAGAATACGAAATTGACCAGATGCCTCTGTTTCAACTTTCGACCTTCGATTGAATGAAAGCAGCTGCCCCATTGGACAGCTTTTGCATACAATAACTTTACCAAGAACAAGAGTTTAATACAATTAGGGTACCATTTCCATAAATGATAGAACTCTGTAACAAGGTTTGGTTGGAGATTTTGTTCGCCTCACATGACAGAAAAAAAAATTCAAATTCTCTTTGCTTTTCCTCTGTTTTCTCCAAAACCAACAGAGGTTATATCCATAGTAACCATGAATTAATGGTATAAAAAAGCCACTTGTATAGCATTCTCTGATATGTATCATTATTTTCTTCATAGGGAAACAATGGCTGGTAATAAAGATAAATTCACATTTAGTGAGAAAAAAATAGATTTAGGTAAAATATGAAACAAAGCACCTGCATAAATTGTTTGGGTAATCTGTTTGTTCCTGTAGTTACTGTCTTATTGACATTTGACACTATTGTTCCAGCTGCTGCTGCTGCTGAAGGTTGATTAACTTAAAATATGGTCCATCTTTGTTTTCTATGAGAGTAGAATGAGTCCCTTGCTCTATTATTTTTCCTTCTTGTATAACTGATATTTGGTCTGCATTTTTAATAGTTGACAGCCTATGTGCCACCATGACTGTCGTCCGGTTCCTCATCAATCTGTCTAGAGCTTGTTGCACCACACGCTCTGACTCCACGTCCAGAGCACTGGTGGCTTCATCGAGTAGCAAGATTTCGGGGTTCTTCAGGACAGCTCGAGCAATGGCTACTCTTTGTTTCTGCCCGCCAGAGAGTTGCACTCCTCGTTCACCAACTTTCGTTGAGTAACCCTCAGGGAGGGAGCTTATGAAACCATGTGCATTAGCAAGCTTAGCTGCTTCAATTACTTCTGATTCTGAAGCTCCTTCTCTGCCATAGAGGATGTTTTCGTAGATAGATGTAGCGAAAAGAGCCGGTTCTTGTTGAACTAGGCCAATGTGTTTCCGAAGAGATTTCAGCTTTAGTTTCCTGATGTCTCTGCCTGCAAGGATTTGACAAAAGGCCCAAGTTTCTTGAGAAACCATAGAGTCAACTAAAAGAATACCAGAGAGAGATCTTCTGAGAAAACTTACCGTCAATCATCACCCTCCCAGCTGTTGGATCATAGAATCGAAGTATAAGAGCAAGAACAGAGCTCTTACCAGATCCGCTTTGCCCCACTAGTGCCATACTCTTGCCTGAACGTACTTTTAGATCGAAATCCTTGAAAATTACTACATCTGGCCTTGATGGATAACTAAAGTGAACACCTCTTAGTTCAATTGTACCTTCTACATTTGTTAGTTCTTCTCCAACATCCCCAGCAACCTGCGTCTTCCGGTCCATAATCTCAAACACAGATGCCACCATTTGGTTCCCTTTTAAAAGATCTGGGACCAATGCCAAAGTTTCTCCCATGGCTAATGCCGTTACAATCAAAACCATGAATGATTTCATGACAGATTTAAAGCTTGCTAGCTCTTTCCCCATTAAAACAGAACCATACCTGCACAAAACTAACAGGTCTGAGCACTGCAATTCACTCCCTCCTCTTGAACTAAGTTAACTTAAACTAATAAGCTAATAAAACAATGACATTGCTATAGATAGTTTTGGACAGTGATTCCTCTGCAGCAATATATTAATTATTGCAATGCCAGATACCAAACAAGCTAGATGCTCAAAGACTGTAAATATGCTGAGGAAAAGGGCATTATAGAGCAAAACTTTCATACCATAAGGCAAGGCCATAAGATGAGAAGATGAAGAACTGGGAAATGCCATAGAATATTCCTGCAATTTGACCACGATTAAATGAACGCTTTGAAGGCTCAACCAGCTCACGGGCATAAAGATCAAGGATCTTCTCCTCAGCACAAAATGCAGCAACAGTTCGAATATTACTGACAGCCTCAGCAGCAAGCATGTTTGCTTTTAGATATGCTTTGCTCAAGTTACCTCCATACCCTTGCATGAATAGTTTCTGAATGATAGGAAGGATATCACTACACTCCAAATTAAAGTTTTGTGTTTATATAAAGTAATGTTGGGAAGGGTGCAAACCTCGCTAATGTGACCACTTATGATCAATGGATAGGTGGCCAAGACAACAAGTGTGATTCTCCAGTTTAAGATGAATGCAATGATAAAGGAAGCTACCAGCAAACCTACATTCTGAATGAGGATTGCTGATCGATCAACAACTACACCTTTTAAAAAAGTTGCATCAGTCTCTAGATGAGACGCAAGCATGGAACTTGCATTGTTTAGGTCGTCAAACCATCCGATCTCATTCTTCAAAATGGCTGCAGATTGAAGTCAGAAGACAAGATTAAAAATTGAAACAGCACTGTACCATTTTCCAGGTGTTAGAAAAAGAGAAGGCCCAACAGTGTCAAATGATTGCTATGATTAGATCACATATTACCAGAAAACATCCCTTCACGCACACGAAGAGTGAGTCGCTCTCCCATGATTCCAAAACATAAGTGCTCAATGGCATGAACGATGACAGTTATAACTGCAGCACAAGAAAACAGGATGGCAATCTTCTTGACTTCACGGCATGTTGTATCCCAGTCCATGTAATAGGCTACAAGAGCTTGAGAAACCCCAAGAGCAAATAGAGGCATCTGAGCTCCAGCAATTAATGCAGCAATGGTGCCAAAGACCCCATAATACCAGTCAGGTCCAACCATAGAGTACAGTCTACCTGGTGAAACATATGCTGCCTTCCCAGTATCTATTGCATCAGCACCAGCACGACTAAGTACTGAGTCCTTTTCAGAACGAAAACTTGCACCAAAGCTCGTCCTTGTTCGGGATAATTCTCGTGAATAACTCAAGCTGAAAAAGAAGTTAATGAAAAAAAAAGAAGGAAATTTCTGATTAATGAATTCTTCAGTAGAATTACATACAAGAAACATGATAGAATGCCTGATGCATATTAACTCGCTTATGAACTTTAACTCAAGGAGATACTATATTACTGATAGGAAGTAAGAAGCATATGTCCATTCTGAACATTGCTAGTTCAGAGAAAGGAATCTCTATGACAAGCAAGATGAAACATTCAGTAAGTTAGTATTTACAAATGTAAGATTAGTCTTCCTTTATGTTAGATGTAGCATTATTGCCATAAATTAGATAAATTGGATGTGGTTGCAAGAAAATGCCCCTGAAGCTGAAGACATATGAGAATTTAACAAAGAAACCCCTGATTCCACTATGGCTATGGATGTATGACTCAATACATCATAGCACCAAAATGTTTTGTCAAATGGTCCTAATATTAATAATCTCATGATGCAACCATGCCATTCCCCTTTCCTTTTAGAAAGCTTTCACTAAACCATTTTACCACAATTTGAGAGGACAATAACTTCACATGATCCAATTAAACACATATTAGTGCCTTCCCGTGTGTAAAAAACATTCCTCAATGTTGACATACCTGAGTGGCCTACTCAAAGTAGGACCTTGTGAGGGGTAGCGTTGCAAAGGCGCTGTCTCTTGAAGCTGAACGAGTGAAGAATAGGCACTGTAAGGGTTTGAAATAAGCTCTTCATGGCTGCCAGTTTCTACAATCGTCCCATTTTGAACAACAGCTATCACATCTGCATTCCTAATTGTAGAAAGGCGATGAGCTACCACAACTGTGGTTCGTCCCACCATCACACGATCGAGTGCCTCCTGCACACTCTTCTCAGATTCTGCATCAAGGGCACTTGTTGCTTCATCAAGTAAAAGAATAGATGGATTTTTCACTATTGCCCGAGATATTGCAATTCTTTGCTTCTGTCCACCCGATAGTTGTATTCCTCTTTCACCAACCTGCAAATCCACACCAAACACCTCTATCTTTATAGAAAATCCAGCAGCAATACTTTCCATTTCCTTTTAATTCTTAGTAAATTGCTTGTTCAAAGAAATTAAAATTAAATATTAGACCTAGCTATGGAATCTGTTTGCATGTGTCACCCTAAAGTGATTGCTCAGAGAAGTGAATTGGTAGTACTTGCTAATACAAAAAAGAATGCCAATCATAGGAATTGCTTCTAACTAAACTCATCTTAAAGTGGCTAACGATGGTAAGTGAGCACCTGAGTTTCAAATCTATCAGGGAGATTATTGATAAAGGCAATGGCCTCTGAAAGTTTTGCAGCACGCATTATCTCATCAAGTGTAGCTTCATCTTTTCCGTATAGAATATTCTCCCTAATGGTTGTCGCGAAAAGAGCAGGCTCCTGATTAACCAAACCAATTTGTTGTCTAAGCCACTTGAGGTCAAGGTCCTTAATATTATTCCCATCCAACAATATATCCCCTGTAAGTGGCTCATAAAATCTTTCGATCAATGAAATGACTGTGCTCTTTCCAGAGCCACTTCCTCCGACAAGAGCTACAATCTTGCCTGCAGGAATGTTGAGGCAGAACTTGTTGAATATAACTACATCAGGCCGAGATGGGTAACTAAAAGACACATCCTTGAATTCAATGTGGCCCTCCACTTTGCTTAGTTTGTAGCCTGTTTTGGAGCTGGTTTTGCTAACTGTATTCCTCTCTATCATCTCAAATATGGGATAGGCAGCTGCCCTTGCTCGAATAAATGCAGAAATGTCTGGTGCTGCCTGTCCTAATGACCTGCAACAGAACAAAACCAAGTAATCTGGTACATGTTTCCTGAAGTTCCAATAAAAAAAAAGATGCTGAATAGAGCCATAACAATCATAAGCATACAACTGAAATATTTTCTAATATTTCATTTACGAAGAAAGAAACTTACAGGCCAGAGATGACAACATTAAGCATGGTAGTGAAAGAATCCCCACCATTTGCAATGTGCTTGTGAACAACTATACTGGTGAACCAAACAAGCAATGCCCAGGAAACAAAGAGCACACAATGCAAAGAGCCCAGCCCCAGACCCTTGGTTAAGCCGGCCTTTCTACCATACTCGTATGTTTTCATCAATGCTTCTTTGTATGATTTCACTGCCTTTTCTTCCCCTGCAAATGCTTGGACAGTTCTAACATTCCCAATCACCTGAAAGTCACGCATATTAGTAGCACAAGGCTGTCAGATAAGCCTTCCAACATCATTTTTTTAAGTAACAACACATGACTACACATCATTACATCAATTGTGTGAGTCTAATGGGGAGACTGGAAAAACTGACCTCTTCGGCAATTTCACCAGCCTTGACATAGGAGTTTCGAACTCTAGCAATAAGACCAGTGGCAACATAAGCATAAATACCACCGGCAAGAGCAATCAATGGAACTATCGACAGCGTTACCAGACTGATTTGCCATACTCTAGCAAAGCCAATGCTGAAGCCTGCTATAAATCTGCTTATGTAATGCATGAAATTCCCCACCTGGCATCATTCACCACCATTTTCATTTCAAATTAAACCCAACAATTACATGACAAAGCCTAAATCCTTCATGAATCAACATTTTAAACTGAAAAAATTAATCTATAGTCTTTATGATTAACAGAAAAAAAAAAAAAGAAAAGCCAAATATTTTTTTCTTTCCAGAGCACCAGCTGTCAAAAGAGCTGAGCTAATCCATTAACACCATAAGTAGAAACACCGAACAAACCAACCGAGTTATAAATGCTAGTAAGTGCTTTTAGCTTCCGAATTCATTTATTTATAAAGGCAAACCTAGCAACCACTTTCATTTCATTTATTTGCATCCATAAAGTTAGGTTGCAGACAACATAAAAACTGCGTCAGATTATATTTCTATCTTGGAAGTCGGCTCAGAAACTCACCGGTTTTTACTTTGATTTCCCTTTACATCACAACCTTTTTGTTCTTGCACTTAAATTTCCCAGAATTTTAAATATATTAGCATTTAATATTTTTGAATTAGTTGAAGGAAACAAAATTAAAATTTACCTTCTCAGAAAGGGCATCTTGAACAACAATAATGTCACTTGTAATTGCAGATATGACTTCTCCGGTTGAAGCTTCGGTGTCAAATAAACTTATATCTTGATTTAGCATAGATTTTAGATATGCCATCCTTATTTTTGCTGCCTGTCGTTCTCCGGTATGCATCCAACAAGCCACCTCTGAAATATTTACGTGCAGGTTATGGAAAATTATCATCAAATCTCTAATCAGAAACTGAAGTTTAAGAAGGGTTTTCACTTGAGTTAGAGACATATATTTTCCCTTACCTATCCATGAGGAGAATAAGATAGCCACGCTGAGATATACAAAATCCAATGAGTACTGCAAAAAGAATACAAGAAAGATTTAGTTTGTCTGTTATAGTTAGACTTAAAGAGAATAAGTTCTTTCAAAAAAAAAAAAAAAGACAAAAGTGACCCATGCCTTTGCAACTTTGTGAGAAGCTTCTTTGGGGAAGAGATAAGCCATTCCTATGATGTTTATCAGTTTCCCAAAGAAAATGAAGAAAACAGGCACGGAAGCACCATGCACGCATGCACCGAGGGATCCCAAAGCCATGAGCACGTAGTCGTAAAAATCAGCAAACGAAAACAGCTTCAACAATGGGACTTTGTGTTGCTTCATTCCTTCTTTCTTCTTCTTCGTACCTTCACTATCTTGGTTACCGGATAATGAACACGGAGGTGTCATTTTGGCCTGGAATACGGCCAAGGAAATAAGAGTATTAATAGAAAGCTTATGTTCTGACCAAAAACAACAACAGTTACTATATCAGAAGTTGCAGACGATAAATAGGAAAAAGGTTGAGGAAGTGAAGAAGAGAAGATAGAGATATGGGAAAGTATTTGAGGGATGTGAAGTAGATGGGACCTTTTATTGCAATCTTAAAACAAGCTGTAAAAATCTGTTAAGGTGATCCCTGCTTTGTGTGTGACAGTTGAAGTTAATGAAGGAAGCAGATATAAAAGCAGGCTGCTAGGTAGCCGGAAGGACTCGAGTTTAATTCTCTTGAGAATTGAGAAATTGGTGATGGGAATTGGGATTGCTCTTTTTTGATATTTTGCTGGTGAAAAAGTATATGTCTCTCACTCTCTCTCTCTCTGTCTATCTATACCTATCTATCTATATATATTCTCTCTCTGAAATAAATTGAGCATTTGGAGTTAGTTGGATCTGAGCTTTGCTTTTAGTAGGATTCAGTGCCCACACCTTGGCATGCCGCTGTCATGAGAAGAAAATAAGACTTAATTATTCATTAATTGATGGACATGCATGCCTATCAAGTTAATGTATAGACTTGGACTATTGGTGTTAAATAAACCATAATACGCCTGTGTGAAAGCAAAGGTGCAACAGAATTGGATTTGAACTGGTTGGGAAAAAAAATTTATGCTGATGATGGGAAACTAAGCCTTTCACCTTCGTTGCATTTAATGAGATGCTTGACATTGTTGTTCAAGTAAAAGACGTAGAAGGTTTGTATTCATAATTTTTAATCATTTAGAATGAAATTGATTGCTTTTACGGTATTGTATTTTGTTTTATATTAAATGTGAGCAAAATTGTTAAGATTTATATAAAAATTTAAATCAATTTTTATTAATAACTTGGGTAATGAAAACTAAACTTGTGACATTAATTATTACGTACTGTCTTTTTTTTTTTTTTGCTCTTTTCTTCAATAGTTTGAAATAATATTGTACCAGAGCAGAGTTTGAATTTCCTTCCCCTTATCTAAAGAGCAGAGTTCGAATCCTCCCTCTCTTAATTATAAAAAAAAATTATATTAGAGATGCTCACTTCCTTTTTTATATTTTTTTACGAAACTTTGTCTTCTTCTTTTATTTTTAAGAGTATAATTATTATATATTTTTTACGTACAAAGCTCGCTTCATGCATGCTTTCTCTTCCTTGTTTTATTTTTTTCATGAGTTTAACCTAATTATGAATAATATCCCTTTATACTTTGCTAAACAATTTTGGGGATAAATCCAACATAAATTAGAAATATATGCAAATTAAGTTTATATATATATAAACTTCTTAAGGGTTTTGATTTGAAATAGGGTTTTGTTAATAAGGCAGTTGAATTTGTAGGATTTAAGTTATAATTTGAGTCTATGAAAATTATTTATATACAATCCTTAGGGGAAACCATGTAGATCAAATACATAAAATCTCGGAGGCTTGGACCCGACATAAGAGTACAACCCAGTTGCCCGAAGAAACTGCGAAAGGAAATTTAAGAAAAGAAACGTACTCGTGGGTTTTAAGTACAAGGTACAAGGCACGTGTTTGGTTTGTCAGAAACACAACCAGAAGCGTTTGTATGTTTGTATGTTCACGAGCCAGAAATATGAGCATAAATGGTCCTATCATCATATTCTTTGTCAATTCCTGTTAGTTAGGTCAAGGATCCTAAACACTATATATTGGATATTTAAAAGATATATTAATGAATAATTAATCATTAATTGTGTATCACTAAAATGATAAATATATAGTTATTACTTCAACACGGTTATGCGTTTTTCTTTAGTAAAGTAATAATATCTCATTAAAAAAAATTAACTTTTTTTTTTTAACGAAATCGATCTCATCAAAAAATTCGGAAAAAAGTAGTATAGTTTTACAAATGAATTTTTAACGGAATCAATTTTTTATTTTTCAATTATATTACCAACAAATTTTCAATAAATTATTTTTACAAATTTTACTTTATCAAAAATCCATAAAAAAATTTTGACAATGAAAGATGTTAATCATAATTATAATTTTTAAGTATGAATTATATAATCAAAGATCACAAAATTTTAAATCTCTCTATTATTAACTATTAACACTTCACTTCATCAAATTTTATTTAATTTTTAGTAATATATACACATATATGAACTTTTTAATGCATTCTCCTACGTGTTTTTCAAAGAGTAAATAAAAAAAATAAATTTAAAAAATTGATTTATATTGTGTGTGTGTGTAATCTTGATACAACTATGATCTGGTTCAACAAATAGACCCTGGCTAGGGTTCCTTTACTAATTAACACTAATCGATCATTTTGATGTGTATATATATATATCCTCCTTTACTAATTAACACTAATTGACCACTTTGATGTGTATATATATCCACCCAATTGTGTGAAAAAACACACTTTTTTCGCATTTAATTTCATTGTGGGTCTCATAATATATACCACTTTGATCATATGACCCATTTACAATAAGGTTTCAATTCAAGATCAAGAATATAATGTAATATGCATATGCATTTGTAATCACCAGGACTTGAAGGCTTGAATTTGAGATTAATTTAGGTTAATTTCATTGATATTTATTACTTAAATTTATTGACACAGTGATAATTATAAATTTAAGAAGGAAAAAAGGAAAATTCAATTATATTGAATTTGGATATCTTATATTTTGATTTGGGACAGATTAGGGATGGAAGGTAGGAAGAGTAATTATATAGGGAAGAAAAAGGAGATATTGAGATTGCACCGCCGCGTGAAGAAAATGAATTGCCGATATTAATATTAAGAAGAAAGGTTAAAAAAAACAGTTGAGAAGTGGAGAGTTGGCTAATGAGGTCAGCTGCTGCATGGGTCTGAATCCGCAAAGCTAAACAAAGTCCAATGTTATTAAATGCCATCTTACCTATTCTTCTTCATCCTTGCTTGAATAATTGCACCCTTTACATCCTTTCACGCACTTTGACTGAACATCTGCCGAACCCAAAATAATTTTATAAATTGATTCAGGCTAATTTTATCTGAAAAGATTTTTTTAAAAAATACGAAATAAATCATTTTTTAATCTAAAAATGAATTAAATTATGATATGACCATTCATTAGGAATAGTGATTTCAATGACTTTTGATGAGTAGTCCCGAATATGCTGTTTGTCATGTATCAAATTAGATGGTGAAATTGTGTTATATATTTATATCTTTGAATTTAATGTTTTCTCTTATTATTCAATCACTTATCAAATATCATTAAGGCTATGATATGATAGGTTTGGCTACGAGGAGTAATTGATTGGTGAGTTTGTGGATTAATTGTGCATGGGTCACAGCAATTAATTTTCTTTCTTAACAAAGCAATCCAAAGCAGTTGCTCTTCCCGGGCTTAAGGTAACTGTGTTACATTCATTTAATTATACCCACTATTTTTCTTCATTGCAAATTAAACGACTTTGTAACAATTAAACACACTAACTTAATAACAATACCCTACTAAGAAAACCAATCTCTTAATTGAAAAGAAGAAAAAAAAAAGGGTCAAAGAAAAACTTATATATAATTACTTTTGAGGATGAACGGTACGTTTTTGCATAATTTTCGTATATTGCTCTCAAATTTTAAGAGTGTTTTTTTTAATAAATACAATCGAATTTGTGAATTAATAAATTTATTCGAGAGATTGTTTTATTGCGTTATTTAGATAATATGACTAATTTCGAGTTAAACTCTTCTTGTATTGTATCATAGTTTATTATATTCAAGAGAAAAAATTGATATTCAACTACTTCTTAGAATGAATTGAATGTCTTTATGCAGTTTTCGTTGAGGAGAGTCATAAAATTCCAACTTGGCCGAATTGCACGTCATTGTTTTTGTTCCTTGCAGGTAGTATTAAAATGGAGGAAACATTGTTAAAAAAAGAGGTTCAAATTTGAAAAAGCTATGGATAGAATACCCACAAAAATAAGTCTATATATCAATAATTGCTGAAGGAGATGGTCAAAATTGGACGAGGATACTGGTGGTGAGAGATGAAGAATTGGGGGAAGCCAATGCTGTCGCAAGGGGTTGAATTTCAACCATGTTTTCGTCAAGGACAGTTGATGGTTCATGCTATCAATAAATGTCGTTAATGTCAGTTTTTTATATATATATATGTAGATTTTCATGTCTGATCATTGCATTGACATGCCAGAGAAAATTTTCATGATCATTATCTGAAGAGGATTTTGTAAATAAAAATATCTTCAACCCAAGAAGCTCCATAACATTTTTGTCTTTGGGTCATAGTATTTTCACCCAAAAGAGCAAATGCTGGGGAGAAACTAGGACATGGTGGAGGTTTGACTTTTTGATCAGAGAGAGAATCTGGTTAGAAGATATGCATCGATCGTGTTTTGATAGGGAAAGATCAGACAGGACAGGGAAATTGAGTCTAGATCGAACGGGAAGGGATGGTCATTGGGCCAGGCTAGGCAGCGGGACAGTGGGAGCTTTTCTGTATTCCTTCCAGGTAAGCCGACATTAAAAAAGTGTATATTGAGAGGTATGTTATGAGGTACAATCCCATTCAATCCAATGGCAATAATTGAATCTACAAGCAATACCTTATCCCTCTAGCTGTTGTCTTAAATGTCTCTTTCGGAAGCAGGACACTTGTCTTTTTCTTATGAATAAAGAAAAATAAAACTGACTTCAAGGAAAAACTGGGAAAAGTTCATGATTCTGTGAAAACAAGATGGAATGAGCAATCAGCTAAGGAGAGTTGAGATCTTCGAGTCCATTCTTAACAAGTGGATCTATCATCTACATTCACGTCTACTGGACCCAACAATGGATGAAGCTTAGACCAGGCCATAGTAAAGTGGCCCAGTTTGCTTCGAGTTCAACCCAAATTTTGTCGCCTGCTTGAGAGAGATTAAGATAACAAACTAGCCTAAGTGGACGAGGAGCCTTATGTTCAGATGGTAGCTAGGATTGGCCTGATCGTGGGAGGAATTCAGTTTCAATTGGTGACAACCGCGTAAGTAAAGAACTGAAACTCATGGTTGAGACAAAACAGAAGCGAAAAAACATAAGGGACGAATAATTATCTACTCACAATAGAAGCTACAAGTACAATGCAACAAGTACAGGACAAAACTCTCCATTTATGAGACTGATAGGCAATACCAGAAGCTCCATACTTTATGCTCTAATAGAAAACTCAACTATCCCAAGACTTCAAAATCTTACTAATCGAGAAATTCAATGTACACTTTGATATGACCTCATGTAGGATGATAAGAGACTGAAGCCGATTACTCTCTGTCAATAATCACTTGTTGAGAAGCCTGGGGAGTACTCTTTGCAGTCTGTTCAGAAGCATTGGCTAGACCCTGCAACATTCTCAGAATCTCAGTTCTGTCTTCCACATAGTATTTGGCCTTACTAGGTTTCTGCCCAACAGTGCAAGCAAACACCTCAGCAACTGGGGAGAGAGAGGGGCCGGTCCTTGCACGCATGATCACCTCAAACATGTCCTCATCTGACCGGTCATCCCCGATACAAAGAACAAAATCCGGAAGCATTCCTTTTTGTTGCATTGTTGTGAGGAGATGTTCAGCAACAAGACCCTTGTTCACACCCTGAAAAGTTAACAGAATGAAGCATTAGAAATTGGAGCTCAGGACCACCTCTCTTTCAGCTAATAACCCTTATGTGCACGTTGCAGCATAGTGGCTACAGCTGTTAGCACATACCCTACACAGTTCAAGAAGGAAATAAAACTTTTCAAGTTGACTCAACAGTACCAATGAATGAAGATTTATATGATTTTCACATTCAAGGTAATGTCTAACTCAAGTTATTATGAGTTTTTGAATATCATTTTAAGGAAAAATAAAGAAGATTGTTTTTCTTTTTTATTCCTGTTAAGTAGTTCACACGGTTGGGCTTCCTTCTGTTAATTAGAAAATGCAATGTGGTAATTGATATAATATGACGACATAAGAATATTGATGGAGACTGGTATCCAATAGAATGTGTACTACTAACCTGAGGTTTAACTTCTACAATGTGCTGGCCACTCTTAACTGAAACTGGCTCATTAGCAAGAACACTTTCAAGGTGATCTAAGAGCTCCTTAGCCTGGCAAAATCCAAAATCAGGATCTGCATATAGGTAATTCCACACAAGAGCACTCTCTTTAGTCTCAATGGCAGAACCATCTGTTGTTTCAGTGTATAATTTCATCACAGGCTCTGCAATCTGCTTCCAATCAAAGTCTGGCACAGAGACACAAGTTTCCCAATCTGCATCACGATTTGACCTGGGGGAAAATAATAAGAAAAGGATAAGCATAAGATAACAACAAATAAATCCTCTCCACAGTTTCAGGCATGGATTTGTGCCTGAGGGCTGTCAACTGATACCAGTTTTCTCCTTTTGAATCAAACTATAAGCATTGGGTAACAGTAAGTCTTATCTGTTCATTAAGCAAAAACAACAGAGCCCTAAATTATGTTTTAGTTACCAGCTAAATAGTTAAGACAAAGTAAAAACAAGCTCTTTTATACTTCACAAAAGCTAAACCACGCTAGTTAGCAACAACCATGAACCAAATCTAGTTCTAAACTAGCAATGGTACAATTGCAAAGCTGTGTCAAATGTTACATTTTTTGATTCAGTTGGCCTTCCAAATTTAATAAGAAATATTTAATTTTCTTACCCAAGAAAAAAATAAATAAAAGCTAATTGCCAATCCATGCCTTTGTTAAACCCCCCCCCCCCTCCCCTCTCCTTTTTGTTCTGGCATAGAGTCTAGCTTAACCTATAGGGTTTAGACAAGAAAAAATATATACCTGATAAAATAACCATGCTCTGCTGCAATTCCAAGCTTTTCACAACTGGAAAACCATTCAGTTAGAGTCTTTCTATCTTTTCCACTAACAAGGAAAACAACATTCTTGGGATCTCTGCACAGATTGTTCAAGATTACAACAGCCTCTGCATTGGGAGTAGTACTTAATGAACCAGTTCGTATCAAGGTGCCATCATAATCCAAAAGAATTGCTCGATTCTTGGTTCTCTTATAAGCTGAAACAATATGCTCAACGGAAAGCTTCCTAAAATTTGGATCCAAAGCTATTACCCGGAACCCTAAACCAAAACCAATTCCCCAGCACCGCCTCCTCAAATGATCCCCACATGCCCTCTCAAGATCCTGCAAAAAGCTGCGTGCCCAATATGCAACATCATGTGTACTCACATACCTGTAGTGCTTCTCATGCCGCAACTGCTTTTCTGCCTCAGAGACAATTAATGCAGAATCCATAGCTTCAGCCACAGCATCAATGTTCCATGGATTTACTCGAATTGCCCCACTTAGAGATGGTGAGCATCCAATAAATTCAGAGACAACCAGCATGCTCTTCTTTGGTACCAATGGATTTAGCCCTAGGGTCTCATCTAGCTTTTCATTTCCTTGTCGGCATATAATATATTCATATGGTATAAGATTCATCCCATCCCTCACTGCTGTAACCAGACAACACTCAGCAATGACATAATAAGCAATTCGCTCATAAAACTGCAGGTTGCTATCAATCAAAACCACTGGATCATATCCTGGTCTTCCAAACGTATCATTAATCCTCTTCACTGTGGCATAAGTTTCAGATTGGACCTCCTGTACATCCCTTCCTCGGCCTCTTGCAGGATTTGCAATTTGAACCAAAACAACTTCACCTGTATTCTCAGGATGTTGCATGAGCAATTGTTCCATGGCCAAAAGCTTCAGGCTGATTCCCTTAAAGATGTCCATATCATCTACCCCAAGCAAAACAGTTTGACCCCTAAATTGATTGCGTAACTCAGCTACCTTAGCTTCAGTCTCAGGAAGATTCAGCACCGATTGGAGCTGTCCTATGTGAATCCCGACTGGAAGAATCTTAATGCTCACTGTGCGACCATAATATTCTAGCCCTATGTAGCCACGCTTTGATTGATAAGACAGTCCAAGCATTCTGCTACAACATGAGAGGAAGTGCCTGGCATAATCAAAAGTATGAAAACCAATGAGGTCAGAGTTGAGGAGTGCTCTTAGAAGTTCATCTCTTACAGGAAGTGTCCTATATATTTCAGACGATGGAAATGGACTATGGAGGAAGAATCCAAGCTTCACCCTATTAAACCTCTTCCTCAAAAATGTTGGTAAAACCATCAAATGATAGTCATGAACCCACACAAAATCATCATCAGGGCTGATCACTTCCATTACTTTGTCAGCAAAAATCTTGTTCACAGAAACATAAGCTTGCCAAAGGGAGCGATCAAACCGACCACCAAGATCTGGTGATAAAGGAAGCATGTAGTGAAATAAAGGCCACAGATGTTGTTTACAGAATCCATGATAGAACTTAGTAAAAAGCTCAGGAGGGAGAAACGCAGGGACACATTTGAAAGTTTCAAGCAATGTTTGTGCCACATCATCTTGTTCATTAGGGGCGATCTCCTCTTTAAGACAACCTACATAGATTACATCTACATCTTCTCCAAGCCCATCTTTTAGCTGCAAAAGAAGTGAATCTTCATCCCAGCTAAAGCACCACTCTCCATCATCTGCATTTCGATGTGATCGAAGTGGAAGCTGGTTTCCCACAATAATCATCCGTTCTTGAGAAACAGAAGAAGGAGCATCAGATCCAACACTGTTGCAGTTATCATCATCTACCTCAGACAAAAGCCCAGGGACAGTAGCCACTCGAGGAAACCTCTTTTTTTCTCGACCAAAAGTTGGGGAATCACCAGAAGCAAGGTCCAAGAGGTTAGAATAAGACCTTGAAACCATTGCAGAAAACCAAGTTGATCCTTTTTTTTTTTGGCACTAATTGAAAGAAGTCTACCAAAAAAAACACAGCACAACAAAATAAAATCAGAAGGAATAATGGGGAAAGAAAAAAAAACAGCTGAGAAATTCAGTCCTATATATACTTCAATCAGCCAACTAAATGAAACATTCAACAAATACAAGTATAAGATTCTATTGAAGAACAAGAGTTATGAATGCCAGAAGTGACATATAGTTCTTAAAACATGCACATACCAGACAAGTTTCAAATTTGAGAAGACATCACTAAGAAGTCCTTTGGGACTCTTCTAAAGTAAAAAGCATCTTACAACTTACAACCGACACTGGTTTGAGCTGAACTAAAAAGAACCAAGACACCAAGGTAACTATTAACAGATTAGACATACCCAAAATCTAAAATCAGAAGAGTTTTTCATCTATTAGTGACAAATTTACCTCTAGATTCTAATCAGCCTCAGACCCAGATAACCCAACTAACACATAGCAAGGCTGATCAAAACAGGTAATTGACAATATCAAAATGTACAAACAACCCATCTTCAAATCAATAAAAATTAAAACTTTATATATAGAGAAAGAAGCAACTTAGGCAGCCAAAAACATGTAAATGGTAAAAGGAACCAAGTAAGTGGGAAAGTCAAGTAAAAAGTAAAGCAGATGGTGGCATGCTATAAGAAGACCAAGAAAGAAAGGGAGAAGAAAACCATTATTGCAGTGAAGAAGATATGAGAAAGAGCTTACCTTTGAAGGTTAGAATAAACTAAGATAGCAACATAAGATTCTCCTCCTCCTCCTCCTCCTCCTCCTTTCTCTTTGTGGCCAAGGCTGGCAGTAGCCTATATCAAATGATGGACCTTTTGCTTTGCTTTTTAGTTTATATGAATTCCCATTTGTTGGAATTTTTGTTTCTCTTTTATTTTTCTTCCTTTATGTGTGAAACAACAAATGGGATGTCTTTGTTCAAAGCATTTGATTCTCTCTCTCTCTCTCTCTCTCTCTCTCTCTCTCTCTCTTTCTCTCCCCCTTTCTCGAAGCTTTGAGTGAGTTTTGTTGTGGTTAAGTGATGAGTGATGGCAAGAGGAATGCGAAACAGTGAAATCCAACAACAACATGTCTTCAACTTTAACCATGGTTACTTTCAGTTAAACAGAGAGTAACTCCTCTAAATTCCTAACATCTAACTCAAAACTCCTGACCATGATGGCAGTACTAGCTCAACCCACACTGGTGCACGTGTATTACACGGACCAAACATTTCAAGATCCTCCCCACCCACTTTTCTTTTCATCACTTCTCGCTCTGCTCTTTTAGTTGAAAATAGTAGTAAATTCATTGATTTGCAAAAGATCAGAACATCATCATGCATGTTATCGATGATAAAAGCAGGCAAATGGGTATCCCTCCAACCACTCCTTAAGTACTCATCACACCTGGCCCCTAAACATTGCTAAATCAGAGCATTAAACAGCTTTAATTAATATGAGAATCATTTCATTACCATTTTCAAACGTAAAACTTCAAAGCATGATATCCAAAGAGGGGTTTCCTGCAGCCATTTTGGAGGGCCGTTGGTGAAAGAAAGCAAAACATTGGAGCAACCCAATAAAAAGTAAGAGTGGTGAACACGCGCCATGTTAAAGAAGTAAGACTTGCATCACGTTGAAGTTTTAGGACAAATTAATCAATATTCTATAGTGTTTCGCATCTTCCCGTCCCTTCTTGTCCAATCCAAATGCAAATATGAGCCGTCGACATTGCCCTTTGTCCCGTGCCGTGCCCTTCACTGTGAACCGTCAAACTGCCGATATTTTATATAGTTTTTTCTTTTCGTCTCATTATA
This sequence comes from Theobroma cacao, assembly GCF_000208745.1. Classification (NCBI taxonomy): domain Eukaryota; kingdom Viridiplantae; phylum Streptophyta; class Magnoliopsida; order Malvales; family Malvaceae; genus Theobroma; species Theobroma cacao. The sequence continues at coordinate 35,438,874 of NC_030852.1, forward strand.
TTAAATTTTTTATCAAAAAAATTTATTATTGTTATATTAAATTATAAATAATTTTTTAAAAAAATTAAATTTTAAACTTTTCTAAATTTTGAATTTTTTATTTTACATATCATTTAAAAAATAATAATTAAAATTAAGTTCATTTCATTAAAAATTTGAACAAAAACAAATAAAACGAGACAAAAAGAGTAGTATATATCTCATATGAACAATACATAATTTTAAAAAATAGACATAAATAAGTTTTATTTACAAATTTTGTATATTTAATTAGTTTGGTTGTGTTTAAATTTTTTAAAAAATAATATATTTATATATATATATATATTTTCTATTACTACAAACAAATTGAAAGGGGACAGGCATAGTTTTCCTAATCATTTATTAGCGAACAATTGTACCAAACTAAAAATAAATGAAGCATTTATATTTATCTGAAACACATGTTTCGGACCACTCTGATACGTACCCATGCATGATGTTATTGCTTTGGACATTATTATGAATTAAGTGCATTAGGTTTACGAGGTAGACGTGTACAACCAAGCCTTAACATCTGTCGGTTCTACATTTGTTATTTGATGAAAACAAGACGAATGAGTTTTGGGTATAGATGGAATTTATGAAATAATATATATATATATATATAAATGGGTACGTAGCATTATTCGATCCCTTTAAATAGTGTTAAAGTATTTTATAAAATAGATTTAAGTATCCGTTCTTCTAACTTTTAAGAGCCTTTTGTATTGATTTTTAAAAGTTAATAATCACTTCTCATTTATTATTTTTGGAAATAAAAATATGGTCATGAAAACGATTAACTAATTTAACTAAGTACTTTCCGTTTACGGGAAAAAAAGTACATTACCGGTTGAATTTTTTCATTTAATATACACATTAGTATACATTACTACTAGGGATAGTTTATACCAAGATTACGTAAGAAAACAATAATGAAGGTGGGCTATATTTTAATTATGATTAATAACAACTCCAAGCTCTCCTAATTACTTTCTAGAATTAATCATTTGCTTCTTAATAGTTGTTTTCCTTTTTTATTATTTTTTAATGTGTTTGCTTCCGAATAAAGCCACGTAGCATAATAGTCATTTCTATATTTTTTCAATGCAAAATATAGTTTCAATGGTGACTTGATTGTTCACCTTAATTCGTCCCCACACAAAGACCCCTAGTTCCTGTCATTATCAATCTCTCTCTCTCTACCNCTCTCTCTCTCTCTCTCTCTCTCTCTCTCTATATATATATATATATATATATATATGCTTAAGTCTAAAACTCATTTATTTAATTACTTTAAATCGGTTATTAAATTAAAAAAAATGAAAATAAGAGTGTGTTTGGGAGTAGGGTTAATGATAAAAAAAAAGGATAAAATATCTTATTTTTTAAGTTTTAATCAAAATTTTAAACGATTTTATTAGTTTTTGAAATGAACACTCTACTCTTAAAAAAATATTTTTCGTTGTACACATAAATTTAGCCATTGGTCAACGTTAATATTTCTATTAGTTTGATGATGTGACAATATTGAAATAATAATTTTACTTTTTATTAATTTTAAAAATTATTATTATATATTTTTTATTAAATTAAAAATTTCTATTATTATGTTTAATAAATAAAAAAGATCGGTGCTCCCCTTGGTCTTCTCCATTATATATATATATATATAATAATATTTTTTTAGTTAATAAAGAAAAATTTTAGTTATTTCATAATTTTTATTAATAGTGTTTACTCTTTTGGGAGCAGAGTTTCTATTTCAAAAATAAATAAATATGTTTAAAATTTTGATTAAAACTTAAAATCATAGAATAATTTTATCCAAAAAAGTGATATGTAATAATAACATAAGCATCTCTCTTATAATGATTACGTTACAATTAACTAATTGTGATAATAAATCATATAAGATTCATCGAAATATTATACGAAATTCACACTTATAAGTAACGAATCACTACATATTTATTAATTGTGATCAAATAATTACAAATTTGTAATAAAAAGAATTACGAGTGGAATACCCTAAATAATAAAATGAAAATATATGTTTTTTATTTTCTTAAAAAATAATAATAACAAAGAAGCTTCTGGAAGTCCATTTCAGCTTTGTATGTAAATCTGCCAAAAGTGTTTTTATTTTATTTTTAATATTTCAATGATTGCTCTTAAAATTGATTTGGAATTCCGGCAGGTAATGGGGGGCATGGAATTGAGCAAGTTGGGGACACAACAAAATCACCATCGCAATCATGAAAGTGACGCTGACTCCGTCCCTCCCTTCAAGTCTGCTTCGTCCTTTTAATTAATGGTTTACCCACATATTGTCGCACTATGTTTATAAATTTAATTCAATTATTGCTACTGCTAATTATTGCTTCTCCCTTTCATTTTTAAATATGTTTTAAAATAAAGTTTTTTTTTAATTTTTAGATACTTGATATTATAAATTTATTCATATATATATGGAAAAAATACAAATTTAATCCTGTAACTCTCTCGAGTCTCAGGGCCATTCTTCAGTGGAGCCCACTAGCACAATTTTCCGTCTGTCTGGGCCTGTTGCGACAGCTAGGCTTCCCCTTTCTTTCCTTCTTGCAAGGCTCATATTCATAACGCCAGTTAAACCAGACCCAAGCTGATTAGGTCAGATCTTGGGTTACTGAGCCCGAGTTGGACCCAAATAGCCCGAGCTAACAAGCTAACCAAAACCATTTTATTCAAGAATGACTGGACATTGTCTTCAGCCCTGACCATAGCTGCGAATGAGGATTAACTTAGTCATGTAAGCAAGCACGAGATGGAAAGATGGTGTTGAATCTTTCCCTATTTAGATCCATGGAACATATGCAATTTTTTTTCTTTTTTGTTTTTATTTTGCTACAACTCAGCTGAGGAATGTATGATCCACAACTATACGTCCACAGCAGCTTCCGGTTTCGAACCTGATTTATTACAAGGCCGTTTTCTTGAAAGAATTTTGATGCCAAGACACCGGGAACAAAAAACTATACTGTCGTGTACAAGTTACAACACCCAAAAATGCGTCTTCGGGAGAAATAGGAAATACGCAACATAATTCAAGTAGCCCACACTGTTTCCTTACCTTTGGAAGACTATCAATGTCATGGCAAGATCAAATTGTAAGAGGCTTTCTGCCACCTTGGTCTCATCTACCAGTTGCCTTTTCAAATAGGTTGGTCCGACGATATTGCGTCACTATCCCTCGGTATGCTGCTTGCAACCCTTGGGTCCATAGTGTTGAGAGCTACGCCTCACAATATTTTTGCACAAGTAACAATAGTGCATTTGGCATGCCCAGCAGAAAATGTGATTGTTGTTGCCTACCTGTTAACATACAATAAATGGGAAAAACATAGAACACAGTTACTATGTTGAGCGAACTCAAACAATCAAGAACAACAAAACAATGCCAAAAAAACTACACATTGCCTATCGAACGAATTTTTGTTATGTTTTCAACTACAAACTATATATGGATGACTTTAATAGATGGACAACATATCCAAAGGAAAGCCAGGACTGCTGGACATGGCTAGTGTAAAAGAATCATTCTTTTGAAATTGTTATTTTAGATCAGGATGCATGCTAACAAGGCATTTAGACTTCATTGGCATGTAGCTAGTTTCAATTAGAAAATTAGAAGATAAAAAGAATATATAGGTGGAGGAAAATTCCAACAAATCAAATAAATTTTATCACCTTTGCATTGAGCTGACGACAGTTAGGGCATGGCTGTCCACGTTCAGCAAAGAGTTGAGCATGAACCTGACCTAATACCTGGCGTGCATTTAACCTTTCCTCCCAGTCTCGTATCATTTCTTGTGGGAACAATTCACATGCCCCATCCCTTCAACAAGCAAAAATGCGGAACCTCATCGACTAAGTACTGACCAATGAACATTCAAGTTGACACAAGCAATGATGAAGACTTCATCTAGAAATTCTGGAAGTTGCATACCTGAAATGATCATATCCATTAATGGCACTGTTACATCGGTAGCAGAAGTACTGCCCGCAGTTCTCACATACCATCTTGTTACATCCCTCAGTTTTTGAGATTGCCATCTTACATGATGGACATTGCTTGGCATCACGCATTATTTCCTTCATGCTAAGGATTTCATTGATCATCTCACGCTCCTTGTGCTTTTGTGCTTGATTCAATTGGGATGAATTTTGGCGCTCCTGTCAGCAACATTAATTCCATGAATGATGGAGAAAAGTTTCTATGATAGAGGAAGTAGGTGCTCATAGGACAAGGAAAATGCTAAAAATATATGCAAGCAGTGAAGAAAAAGGAGCACAGCAAAGAAGACAACTTTGATGAACATTGATCTAATTTTGTCCATGAAATCCAAGTTAAAGCTATACACAAGAACCATCCCATGAACCTTTAAAGGCTTTAGCACAGTCATGATCTCATCATGTTTGAATAATGCTTTGTACAGCTATTTCCAGTTTCTACAATTTACCATTAAAATATCAAAGGAATTCTGACTAAACTCTACTTTAAAGAAATGATACTCCTGTCCCACTAGACATAGAGAAATAAGATCCACAGAAGAAAACGACATAGATAATACCTGCAAGATACGAAGCTTCAGTTCTGGTGTCATACACTCTATGCCTACATGACGGCGCTCCCTACAAAGCGTACAAAAGCTAAAGAAGCACTTGGAGCATTGTGCATGTTCGTCTTCATCCTCTATGCAAGGTGTTTCACATCTTGGGCAATATACAACATCTGACATTGATTCAAGTGTTTTCTGTAGCATAAGGGACTCCCACCGTTCATACCCTTCATCACCAAGTAACCGTTTCAATAAACCAGGAGGGACCATGCCCCCACATTTAGCTTCAGGACATAGCAGCTTGTTTACGGTGCCTTCGGTGATATGCATGTCAGAATAAGTTTTGATGCATTTGCAGCAGAAGAAATGCTGGCATGGCAGCCTAATAAAGTCAGTTCCTAGTTTAAAAAAAAAAAAACAGTAGCAAGGGTTCAATAACGATCACAATAGAGTGCACAACACTATCTTCTGAATCCAAACTAAAAATATATAGAACATACACTTAATAGCTATCCACATTAAAATCCTTTCCCCAAAAAATCCAAAGTTTCCTGAGTCATAAAGCATCATCCTAAACCCTTTAAGAAAATTTCTCCACCCCTATTCTGAATAATATTTTCTCTGTACTTAATTGCCAAATTAAACTATTTTTCCTACCATCCTCAAAAAAAAAAAAGAAAAATTCAGAGCCCCAGCCAACCAGCCAAAAGTGAAATTGGAGATGTTAACAAATCTATTCTAGATCTAAGGAAATTTTCACCGCATGCTGCAAAGAAGTTATCAAACAGCAATTAAATCCTGTCTTTCATTCACTCATAAAAGGGAAAGAAAATTTTCATATATAAGCTTCGAGATAGTACTACTATTCAAAGAACCAGCAGAAAATACATAAATTTTACCCCACAATCCTCTCCAATCAAAAAATGTCCCACAACTACAACTCTTAATTTAATTCAAACCCGAGGAAACCTCGGTAATAGTGCATGTGTCCCCAGTATGCTTAATGCAAGTTCTCCAACTTATTATAGTGGAAAAACCATTAACTGAAAACAATATTACTGATGCTTAGAATCCAGCATGATTATCAACCATAGCATTCAAATCAAGTCATCTAAAATGAGGGACACCTAAAAGATCACCACATTCATGATTAAAGCCTTAGATTCTTTTAGATTCATGTCTATCATTCCCTGCATTCTTCTGCTTCTCTCGTAAAGCAAAACTGCCAAAAGAATGCACAAAAAGGCAATGCTCAAGATAGCAAACAATAGCAAAAACGTTTACAATTGAACAAAAAATAATTAATCAACATACGATTACCTGCATACTCACTAAAACAAATTGAACATTCATGCAAGCTTTTGAGGAAGTTCTCATGGCATATCTCATCATTGTAACTCCGAATAAACGGTACATCAACATCAGGGGAGACACTTCCTGAAACTGCACGCCTCTCTCCATTATTCTCAATGCCATAAGGACCAAGCATTATTTCTTTATCACATCCAAGATAAGAAAGCGAGAAATTTTGTAGCCAATCTGCCCATCGGTATATAACTTCCTGCCCTTCTTGCTCCTTCCATATTAAGTCGAGCTGACTGCAAAGATCGGAAATTCTAGCTGAATGCAACCACTGAACAGAGATGGTAAAATATGGAGGAAGATGGCTGGGGTATGATCTAGGTAGTAAACAGGTCAACACAATTGGTGGAAGATATTGGACTTTGAACGAGTATGAGAAGTCATCTGAAGTCTCACTTCCACCAACATCATTAGATGAATTTAGCTTTGTCGTTATAATAGTCTCTCCACTGCCTTCCAGGTGAATGTGAATCTGTAAAATAACACAAAGGTATCAGCTTATTCACTTGGTTGTAGCTAGAGAAAGAAAACCTGAAATTATAGGCCAGTAACATAACCTTCAAGGATCGTAAGCCCATCTCTCTATCAAGGATGAAAACATTTTCTCCGTAAATAGACTTTATTGCAAGTAACTACAAGAAAAAGAAAGATCAAATACAGCAATGGCTGAAAAGGAACTCATTGTAATGGTCAGCAGTTTAAGGATAAAACGCATTCCTTTGTGCTTTCAACACCGTGATTTTTAAAAAGCTAAGCTAAGTTCAGAATCTTCCTTCGTCTTTTGAATAAAACAAGTGCACAAACTTAATGAAGGATAAATAATTGGTCAGAATGAAAGTCTTAATAATCAAAATAGACATCGAAATTCGTTTGAATTACCTCGTCCTCTTGCAACTGATCATTGATTCTCAGCTGTTCCTCCGACAATTCGGGTTCGTCCACCCTTAACCGCAGCTCCTCAAACCTACTCACAACATCATCCGCACTGTTTTGTGATTCATCTCCTTCAATTTCCTCTCCATCCCCGTCAATCTTGGACACGAAAGCCTTGATTCCTTTATTTTCTTCTTGGTCGCAGTTTACTTCTTCGATTACACTCAAACTCGCTTTATTGTCCTCAGAACTCAGCTCAGATTTTGAAGAAATGAGCTCGGATTTTTTGACGAACCGAGGTTTGGCAACGTGGCCACGCCGGTATTTCCAGTTGGGGTTACGATGAGTTCTGGACGGTTTGGGGGTAAAATCGGGGGACTGCAGTTGCTGAGAAATGGACGGGGATGAAGGACCATTAAGATTCGACTCCTCTTCTTGATGATGGGGATCTTGTTGTGGCGGTTGAGGAGTGTCATGAAGGGGCTTGACGGACCAGGTCTCGTCGGCCTGTAGAGGTTGGTGGTGGTGATGGCCTTGCCTTGATCCTCTTCTCGTTCTTCTCATGGCGGAGGCTGAAGTTGCAACGGAGCTCAGCGTTGGCGGTGATTTCCTGAAACCGAGACGGGATTATATCTGGGCTCTGAATTCAATATTCCGGGTCAATCCAACGCCTGTTTGGACGCTTACCTGGCCGACTTCGGTTTCAACCGAATATAATCCGGGTTTTTCTTATTCGGCTGTTTCGGCCCAAGTTTTTCCAAAACAAAAGCACACATCATCCCTCGTCATCAACATTGGGCCGTCATGAGCCCAACGTTTTGGGCCAGACAAAACCCACTCACACTAACGGACAAGCGTTGAAAATGACTGACCATTTGTGGCTTTGTTTCGACGCTTGGGCTGGGCTGCATGCTCGATCGCTCATCCCTGCATTGCATCATTTAAACTTAACGCTGGCGGAGGCGGTGTCTCTCTGGTTCGCCGCACCAAGACGAACCATTTCCTGTTTATCTTTCATTTTTAATCAATTTTACCGTTTCTTTCTCCCGTCTCCGCCGCCTCTCCTGGAGAAGAAAGCTCCGCCACTGTCCAGCTTCATTTCCGTGAGTTTTCTGCTTTCCTATGTCTCATCCTTATGCTTTAATTCCAGTAAGTCAGGGACTAGTAGCTTTTTTTTTTTTAAAAAAAAAGTAAACGGCTATCGCAGTGATTAGCTTTTAGTAATTTTTAAAGTGATTTTAGTTATTTTTAGTTCGATTTCTACTTCTTTCAAGAATCAGACGTGGTTAAATAGTGAAGTAGAATGCTTTGAACTCTGTGGTTCAGCTTGTTTCTATACGCTATTCATACAAGTTCAAGGTTTTGCTATTTTCTCGTTGAAAGGAAGTGAAAGTTTTTAAACGTAATGTTTCTTAATTTTGTTAATTAGTATGTTAATCTGTTTTAACTGTTAATTCCAGTTAATCAAATGTTTTTTAATGTTCCTTTAGGGATAAATCTATTGCAACTCCTTGAACTATAGCTGAATCTTGTTCAAGTCCTCGAACCTTCATTTTTACATTGTTATCTTTTGATAATTAAGCGAATATTAGATCATATAGTGAAAAAATTGAAAGATTTCCTCAATTGCTATCGGATCATTTCCTCACAAATTTAGTTTTATTGCCTTTAAGTTTCTGTTTATTCTATAAAATCTGAAAGGAGTTAAAAAATTTAAACTTTAACAGTTAAGTGAAATGGGTAAATTATTTTAAGAATTATGGGTGTATTTGTAGTAATCATCCTCTAACTAGTCCTAACTTGTCTCACAGGCTCTTGAATGGGCTATTTGATTTGTTTCAGAGGCTCTAGGATCAACTGCGGAGATGCCTTCAAAGTCAAAGAAGCAATCCAAGATGCCTTCCAGGCAATCAAATTCTGACCCATCAGCTTCTCCACGGACACCATCTGTTTCTTCTCTAGATTCAGAAGTAAGTGAAGAAGTTCTTAGGTGCTCTCTTGAAGAAGTTTCTAGGCGATATCCTTCTCTTATTGGAAAATCTGCTTTCATTGGCCAAGTTAGTGATGTTGACTTAGAAACCAGAGGCTGCAAAATTTGGTTGTCAGAAAGTTCTATGGTTGCTTCTTACCTTGCTCCTGGTTCATTAGTATCGGTAATTTACTATCTTTATTTCTAGTATCTGACATGAAATTATTAGTAGGTTTTCGAAAATTGAATCTCCCCATCCCCCACTCTTCTGCTGCTGACTTATATTCTAACCCCATTACTAGGTCTCGCTTGCGGCTTTGAAGAATGAACATTCAAACGGCTTTCCTCTAAGCTTGGTAACAGATGAATGTGCTAAAACCTTGGTTGTTGATTTGGCCAATGAAACTGCAAAAGAAGTTGGAAACTACTTTGCGCTTGCTACAGTTTTTCCATCTTGTAAGGTTCGAATGACAATCTTATTTTAGTTTAACTCTTTATTTTCTTCTATCTTCTCCTTTTTGCTTGTGAAATTTGAAAAGAAAAAAGATCAGCTTGACAAACTATGCTATGAAGTTGGAGAAAGTGGATGCTTCCTATACTGTTAAACCTGCTATAGATGCTTTACAATTATACAAGGTGGTTTTTTCTGAATGGAGATGGTAACTAATTATGAAGTTCATTTAGTACGTTGTATTTCTTACAGGTGAATTTGGGGCTGCATAATTACATCCAGATATAGTTGCTCTAGCTTGGAATATTTCTTAGGGTGAATTGATGGAATCTCATATAGTTTGGTACCATTGTAGAATCTTTTAGCATAACCTCATAAATTATTGTTTTATTTATCGTGCTATAATTTGTAAATTATGGATTTGAATCTATGCCTTAATTTACATTTTCTTAATTTTGGAGATTCTGGTGGTGGTAACATAGAAGTTCGATTCTCTATCTTCACCCTCTTCCTCTCTTTCCAGGTTTTGAAGAATGGAGTGCGATTGTCTTCAAACCTTTCATACACACTGGGTTGTCCTGCTTCTGGCAGCACTGTGTTTGTTTATCCTATACAAAGTGAATTTAAAACTGGTCTTGTAAGTGGGAGAGAAAATGCACATAATCCAAATGCTAATTACCTCTCACTGCATAGCTGCAAGCAATTGCATCTTGAGCTGACTTCTTTTAAGAACACAGTAAACACAAGCAATGATATATTGCCTAAAATGGAGTTTGCTACAGAAAAAACTCATGGTCGATATGAGAATGGAATAACATCTTCCCCTAAGACACCATTATATCAGCCAATGCTGAGTTCTCCTCATTCTAGTCAGTTAGCTTCACCATTATGTGAAGCGTCAGCATCAAATTTCTCAAAACCAAATGGTTTATATGTTGATTCATTTGATGTTAAAGAGATATTAAGGGATGAAAGTTCTAAGAAGCTTCTAGAGACCTGTGCTGCTTCATGGTTGTATTCGCGTAATCTACTCTGTGGAAATATTGTGGCCTTTCCAATACTTTCTGAGCTTTGCATTTTCCGTGTGAGAGGTGCTGGTATCACTAATCAAGATTTGAAGAATGGAAGTCATCATAGTTTGCCCACACAGAATCTTGAATCTATGGAGCATGTAGATAATGCTTTTGTTGTAGACTATGAGACTAAAGTGTACTTATGTTTATCATCAGATTTGTCATCTGAAACTCTTGCTGAAAGACCTTCACCGTGTCTGCAACTTGACCTTGAAGAAGTGGAAACCATTATGGAGCATGATATCTCAGAATTGGGTGGCTTGTCTCAAGAATATGCAGTATTGAAGGAAATTATTTCCTCATCTGTGAAGAATGCTTTGTCAAGGTATATCATATGAATTTGCTGTTACTTGTTATTTTCTCGATCCTACATAATTTGAAATATATATACATAGAAAATATCTAGAAAGAAGATTCTAGCGTTTTTGAGGACTGTGAGATGCATTTGTCCTATGGCTTCAACAATCAAAAGGAGGAAAACATCTTTTTAAATGACTTAATGAACATGGAAAAAGTTATCTTTTTTTATAATTTTTTTAATTGAATTGGCATTTTGTTATTTTGTTAGCAGTAGTGTGTACTTGTTGCTGTTTTCTCAGATGTTGGAGTTCACTGATGCATTCATTCACAGATACTTTACTTTATCTTTTTATCCTTTACCTGTCTTTTGTTTGACATAGTAAAAGTTAAATGTTGATTGCTAATGTAACTGTTTTAGTTTTGGTTTACAAACTACGAAGGGAGTGCTTCTTCATGGTCCACCTGGAACGGGAAAGACTTCTTTGGCTCGGTTATGCGTCCGTGATGCTGGTGTCAACCTTTTCTATGTAAACGGACCTGAGATTGTTAGTGAATATTATGGAGAAAGTGAACAAGAATTGCTCAAAGTTTTTGAGTCAGCTACACAGGCTGCACCTTCTGTGGTTAGATTTTTTTCTCTCAAAGTCCTTGTTACTTTTGCATACTTTCTTGCCCTGCATGTCTTAGCACTCTGTGGTTTAGTTGTTGAGACACCATAAAAACAATAAGTGAAAAATTCTTGGATGCAACATGTAATAGCAAAATGTTGACATGTCAATTTTAACCTTCAATGTTATCTTTTGAAGAAAAAATATTGAAAGGTTATGTCTTCTAGGGACTCATTGTCTTCTAGGGACTCATTGCATACTTTCCTGTGCCTCTTCCTTTAGATGCTACCTAACTTACAGTTCCTCTGTATAGGTATTCATTGATGAGTTGGATGCCATTGCTCCTGCACGAAAAGAAGGAGGTGAACAGCTATCTCAAAGAATGGTTGCTACTTTGTTGAATTTGATGGATGGGATCAGTAGAACTGATGGAGTGCTAGTGATTGCTGCTACCAATAGGCCTGATAGCATTGAGCCTGCACTTAGACGGCCTGGAAGACTTGGCAGGGAACTTGAGATTGGTAGGATAATGCTGTTCTCTTTTGTGATATTAAATTTCGTTACCTTGACTATCTTTTTGTTTTTCAAATGATAACTCTTTTTCCTATATTCACATGATAAATTAAACACACTCCATTTTATTCACTATATAGAGTTTATGATGCTATCACATACTGGTTCTGTTCAAGGGTAAAATCTGATTCAGTTATAACTTAATTTAGACTGAAGATGCAGTATTTCTTGTATTTATTGGCTCAAAGGTTGCATAAATGGAAGAAATGAGGGTAATATTTGAGTTTAGAGATTTCTCTTAGTAGGGTTAGGACTACTATGCTATCTAAGATATAAACAAATATCATAATGTTCAAGTCTGTAAACTTGAAGTGCATTTTACTCCATTCAAGGAAGCCTGTGAAACCATGAATCTTCAAGTCTGTAAACTTGAAGTGCATTTTACTCCATTCAAGGAAGCTTTTGAAACCATGAATGAACTTAGAACTATAGGTTTGTGTTATTTCTTTTGTTGCTCACCCAATCAATTCCAAATTACAGATGTTCTTCCCTTTTGTCTGATATGCTATCTGCTTTTATTGATATTGAAAATTCATGCAGGTGTGCCATCTCCAAAGCAACGACTGGATATATTACATACCCTTCTCAGTAAAATGGACCACTGTATTTCAGATATGCAAGTTCAGCAACTTGCTATGGCTACACATGGCTTTGTGGGTGCTGATCTAGCATCCCTTTGTAATGAGGCAGCCCTAGTTTGTCTTAGACGTTATGCTAAATTTAAAGTTTCGTGTCAAGGTTTGGATTCTTGTGGAATGCCGATTACGTACATAGGTCATTCAGGCCATAAAATGGAAGGAATGGAACGTGGAAGTGATTTAAGAGACATTTCAATTAGCTGTTCAGACTCTGCATCTTCTTGCAAAACAGATTTGCCTGATTCTGCTGAGACAGTCTCACAAATAACAGCTAGTATCCAGACTGGTATTAGTGATATTTCTGAAGGGATGTCTTTAGTGAAAGAAAAATGCCTGCTAAGATTGGCTTTTGAAGATTTTGAAAAAGCCAGGATGAAAGTGAGACCTAGTGCCATGCGTGAGGTATGGCTAAGATATCACTGTTGTTTGGAAAAGTCATTTCTTGTCATTTATTTTATGCAACTGATGTCTACTATTGCAATGAAAATACCGAACAACCACAGCTGCTGTTTGCACAAATTTTTATGCTTCCAACATGATTTTAGAATATTTTTAACTAAAAAAGATCAAAGCTGCAATTTTTAGAGTTGCAAGTTGATTTCATTTAAGATGTACTTCTCTGCTTATAGGTCATACTTGAGGTTCCAAAAGTTAATTGGGAAGATGTTGGCGGTCAAAGGGAGGTCAAAAATCAGTTAATGGAAGCCGTTGAATGGCCTCAAAAACACCAGGACGCATTCAAGAGGATTGGTACACGGCCTCCCACAGGGGTGCTGATGTTTGGACCTCCTGGTTGTAGCAAAACCCTCATGGCTCGTGCTGTAGCTTCTAAAGCTGGATTGAATTTTCTGGCAGTGAAGGGTCCAGAACTTTTCAGCAAATGGGTTGGTGAATCCGAGAAGGCAGTGAGATCCCTTTTTGCAAAGGCAAGGGCTAATGCTCCATCAATCATATTTTTTGATGAAATTGATAGCCTTGCCGTAATTCGTGGGAAGGAAAGTGATGGGGTTTCAGTTTCTGATAGAGTCATGAGTCAACTTCTTGTTGAGTTGGATGGTTAGTATGTGATGTGAAGCATTTAGTCCCCTAATATATTCATGGTGCTTTCATTCATATATTTTGCAGACCTTTGTTTTTTCTTTTTAGAATGCATCTGTGGAGCTTTGCTTTTATGCCTATTTAATTTCAAATTAAAACATCTTCGTTTTGCTTTATCCTCCCTTGAGGAGATTCTATCTCACCTATCTGGATTATCATTGGAACATAGCATGTTTTGCGCATATGGAATAAAATATACTGACTTGACTGAAAGTCTTGCTGATCTAGGTTTGCATCAAAGAGTTGATGTTACTGTTATTGCGGCTACTAATCAGCCAGACAAGATTGACTCTGCCCTTTTAAGACCAGGTCTTTTCTTTCTCTCTCCATCCCCTCCCCTCATCATGCACAAGCTCAAACATACCAATTTTATAACCTTCTAGCTCTTATAGCATAAACATGATCACCTTTCTCATAATAATTAATAAAAGATTCATGCAGGTCGCTTCGACCGATTGTTATATGTTGGACCACCAAACAAGAATGATCGTGAAGATATATTCCGTATCCATTTGCGTAAAATTCCTTGCAGCTCGGATGTCAGCGTAAAGGAGCTTGCTCATCTCACAGAGGGCTGTACTGGTGCTGACATATCATTGATTTGCCGGGAGGCAGCTGTTGCAGCTCTTGAGGTTTGTTAGTTCATGCTGTGTTTTCTGGAATGTTTTCTCCATTGTTGGTTTAATGTTACTTTCCCATCAGGAGAGCCTTGATGCTGAAGAAGTAACAATGTGTCACTTAAAAGCTGCAATCAGACAAGCACGACCATTAGAGATTCAATTGTATCAAGAGCTATCAGCTAAGTTTGAAAGGCTTGTTCACTCCAGTACTATAGAAAAGACACTAGGATCTCAACAGTGCTCGATTAGATCGACTGGGCTGCCCTTTTGGTAAACATTTCTTCTTTTACTTTACTTTTCTCCAATGAGATTGATTAGCTAAATGTATCCCTCTTTCTCTAACAATATCAAGTCTCAAGCTGTGATATGCACAGCAGCTAAATATATCTAATCTTTGTGAATTACTTATTTACATTGGATCTTGAATTCCAGATTTTTCTCAAATTTGGCATTACTATATATGTGATCTGTCCTTTGGAACTTAAGTGCTAAAGCTAACTATTTCTTAAAAGATCTAAAGGAACTGTATATATAATCAAAAGAAATCAAAGTGCTAAAGCTAACTATTCCTTTTCAGATCATCTAGGATGGTAACCCATTGCATGCTTACAGCACACTTGTCCAATGATTGGTCGATACGGTGTAACTGAAGGGTCGTCTTTTTTCTTCTGGGGGGTGGGGTTCAGAGTTTGTTACCGTTGAAAGTAATTCTAAATGTGTTGGTTTCTATCAAGGAAAGATGCCTTACTTGATGTATTAAAGTATAATACACTTTGTAGTTTGCAATAGCCGCAAATGGCTTGCAGCTGCTAATCCATAATGACTATTGTTTCCCCTAAAGAAATTAGATTTGCCGTTTCGTATTTGTTGTACGCTGCGGTTTTTTCCTAAGAACTTTGGCTTCCATGTCTTTCAGGAAATCAACTGATTGAACGTGTTTTCTTCTCTTGATCCAATGCAGCGGGACCCTGATAAAATCCATGTCACAGTTCTTTGCTCGTTTCCCAGCAGCCCTCCTACACTCAAAGTCTGCTACAAATGGTTAAACAACAAATATGATTGATTTCATAACTTAAAACACATGGAATTCCAGCTGCTCTCTAAGGAATGGAGTCGTGATTTCTTGTTTATTTCAAAAGCTGTCTTTTGGCAGTGAGATGGAGTTCAGTTTGTCCTGGTTTCGGTGGCGGTGATACAGCAGTACTGCCATAAGCCCCATAGTAATCGAAGAATGGTAGAGGCAATGGAACCACAATTTTGACTCCGCTGGTATGTTTGTAAATGTAACCTTACCTGACTGACCTTGTTTTCTTAATGGTTATGACACAGTTTTGTGCTTTAGTTTCCAAATGCACTCTTTCAGAAGGAATAAGAGGAAACAGCATTATCTATTTCCAGGGAGAAAACTCCCTATACCAATCAAATAAGGGTTTTTTTGCTAACCCAAAATTTATGGATTCTTAATATTAATGTACCAATTTTTTGTTTCTTGAAAGGAGATAGTAAGGCATATTTCTTGATTCTTCACAAATTTATTTTTCGTAAATTTTAGTATTATATTATTGCACAAATTAAATTTATTAAAATTTCAATGAAATTTTATACTATTTACGTAAATTAAATTTCTTAAAATTTTAAATTTTAAATTATATTTAAAAGTTTTAAGACGTGTTTATTCTAAATCCATTGATCAAGCACGAAATGAAGCAATTAAAATATATAATGGTAATAGCGCGTCCTAAGTTGATTATTTGATCTCAATGACTTAATTAATTCATTTTTCTATAACTGTTGATATATAAGATAATTTTTTATTCAAAATCATGATTATAAAATGTGTTTTCTTTTTTATTTTTTTATTGCGTTAAAATGGTAAAAAGGAAAAAAAAGAAAAAAAAAGGCTTTGGCGTATTTGTTCTCTATTTATTCATTAATTAATTTTCCCAAAAAAAAAGACTTCAAAAAATGCACCTTTTAAAAAGTATGGTAATGACATTTTAAAATTATGATATAATTTAACTAATTTAAAAAGAGAAGGAAATTTTATAAAATAAAGAAATATAGAAAATAGGGAGTTGGGGCAGGCGGTTCACTTGGCAACGGCCGATAATGCAGCCCTAAGGCATACCAGGCGCGCTGTCAAGAAGAAACTCAAAGCACAGCAGTTCAAGCTCAACTCAAAGACACCTCTTTCAACCGACAGGGCGGTGGCTGTTTTAACCTCCGTCGTCCTTATCGGAGAATTAAAAATCCTCCCTTTCGAACTATTCTCCTAGTTCTCTCTCTTTCGGCTCAAAATAACTTATCCTGTTTTCAGGTATTTTCAGCTCCACTTCTTACCAAATTGATATTACGTACTTTTTCATATATTTTAGATTCTTTTAAAAACATTTAGATTTTTTGAATCTGGGATTCTCTTCAAAGCACGATTCTTTCGTTCTGGATAATATAGTAGTGGGTATTTGAAGTTGTTCCTCTTTTTGGCCTCCAAGGCATGGTACACCAGAGGCTCCAATGGTCGCATGTTCTACGGGAGAAAGCATTTTGTGATGAATTTCACTCTGGGTATTAATGGGTATTTGGTCTTATTCAAAAATATGTTTAGTTCAATCCGGTTTGCTTCGAGACGTAGTTGTTCACTACAAAAAATTTCTTCTTAGAGTGTATTATTCTGCTTCATCTGCTTTGTTGTTGGAAGACCATGTCTTTGATTGTAGTCCTGAGGTTGTAAGTGTTAATAATGAAGTTGAGGAGCTTCAAGTTCCAAGGAAGAGGTTCGAATTTTGTAGAAATCCCAGGCTTACTCCTTTTGTTGTGAGGGTATTTAAATCGTTGAATTGGGACATTGCAAGGGAAATTAGGTTCAATATGGCTGCAAAGATGTACGGATTTGATCATTCAATGTACGCATTTCGGATCATCATTCATATATTTGCAATGGCAGGGATGCAGATGGAAGCACATGCTTTGCTTAGAGATATTGTTTGCTATTACAAAGAGGTTAAGACTGATATGTTTGAATTACTACTGTATCTGTTGGATTCACCTGAGCATGTCCATAGATCAGCTGATGTTTTCAATGTGCTCATCAAGGTTTTTGCATCTAATTCGATGCTTGAGAATGGCATTGACGTTTTTGTGCAGGCTAAAAAAATTGGGCTTGAACCAAATATTATGTCATGCAACTTCTTGCTCAAGTGTTTAGTAGAAGCAAATAGAGGAGAATTTGTGAGAAGTTTGTTTGAAGATATGAAGAACTCGGGGCCATCTCCTAATGTTTACACCTATACGATTATGATGAACTTTTATTGTAATGGATATTGTGGGAGGGATGTAGATGTTGGACAAGCAAATAACCTTCTAGAGGATATGGAGAGAGGTGGGAAAAATCCATCTGTTGTAACATACAGCACATATATTGGTGGACTTTGTAGAGTTGGTTGTGTTGAACTTGCTCTAGATTTCATTCGAAAGTTGTGTTTTGGAAACCAACCGATCAATAGCTTCTGTTATAATGCCATTATATATGGATTTTGCCAAAAAGGTGAACCATACGAAGGTTTGAAGGTTTTGGAAGAAATGAAGCATTGTGGAATATCACCAGATGTTCATAGCTATAGCATTTTGATTGACGGGTTCTGCAAAAAAGGTGATTGTGAGAAAGGTATTAATTTGATTGATGAGATGATAGTCAACGGCATGAAGCCTTCACTTGTTACGTATACCTCACTCTTTCATGGTCTGTGTAAGAGTGGATTGGCAGATGTTTCACTGAATTTGTTTCGTAATCTTGCTAATGATGGATATGAATATGACTTGGCTGCTTACAGTGTCTTGCTCAAGGGATTTTGTCTTCAAGGTGATGTGGATTCTGCCATGGAACTTTTTGAGGGGATGTTCAGCAATAGCTTAATTCCTACGACCAACAGTTTCAACAGGTTGATTCACGGATTCTGTAAGATGGGGCTCTTGGATAAAGCCTTGGAACTTTTCAACATCATGCTGCAAAGTGGCGTATCACCAACTATCTTCACTTGCAATGTAATTGCTGATGGTTATTGCAAAGCAGGACATTTGGAGGAAGCTTTGAAACTTATAAATGAAATGCATGAGTTTGGCATTTTTCCTAACTCATATACATATAATGGAATTATTAAGAGGCTTTGCATGCAAAGCTATTCAGGAAAAGCTTGGGAACTTCTTCCTCAAATGATTAAGAAGAATATTCTTCATAATGTTCATTGTAACATCCTTATGAATGGATTTGCTGAACAGTCGAAACCAAAAAAGGCCTTGATGTTGTATGCAAGAATGTTAAAGCTTGGGTTCACACGAACCACAATTACACATACAATTCTTATCAACATATTCAGCCAGAGGTGCAAAATGTATGAAGCGTATAGTTTGTTTAAGGACATGATAGCAAAGGGTTTGATTCCTGATACCATTTCTTACACATCTGTTATAGCTGGGTTTTGTAGAGTTAGAGATATGAAAAAGGCTTGGGCTCTATATACAGAAATGCTGCGGAGAGGTTATTCACCCAATGTTGTCACTTATACCTGTCTAATTGATGGATTTTGTCATATACACCGTATGGATATGGCCAACTTGTTAATTGATGAAATGAAAAGACGGGATATCAATCCCGATGTGGTGACATATACTGCTCTAATTTCTGGGTACAGGAGACTTGGTGATATTGATAGAGCACATGAGTTGTTCGCTGAAATGAAAAGTAAGGGTATTGTTCCTGATGATGCTGCCTATAGTGCATTGGGGGAGGATAATGGCATGACTACATATAATTAGACAACTGAGGAAATGATGAAAGAACTGGATGGTAAGTTTCTTACTTCTTTTCATTTGAATATAATCTGAATTTCAATTTTACATAAAGGCAATTTTAATTTTTTTGAAGATCCTTTTGATTTCATAAATGCATGTAGACAGCCATAGTATTTCCTGTTGCAGTACACTATACTGATGTCAGAGCTGTCTTACAGTTTCAAATTTTCTTTGTTAGTGTCATAGAATCATGTTTTATAAGAAGTGAGGTAATGATGTTTTGTTATTGATAGAAATCACAATACACCTTGAAGTATCTTTTGGTTACCTTTTAAATGATGGTGTGTTTTCATTAATGCATTTATTTAGAGTCACTTTTGATTTTATTTTATTTTTTGTTTCACATAAGGAAGGTTAATTGTTGATCACTGTTTTATCTTACAGTATTCGATTATGAACCACGAACAGAGTGCTTCTTCATGGTCCTCCTGGTATGTGAAAGACTTCTTTGGCTCAAACATGTGCCCATGATGCTGGTATCAAGCTTATCTTTGGGAATGGAGTTCAGATTGTTAGTCAAAGTTACAAGGAAATTTAACAGGTATTGCCTTAAATTTCTGATTCAGCTACACAGGCTGCAGCTTCTGTGGCTAAATGCTCGTCCAGAGTGGCTTCTGAAGATACTGAAAAGGCCAGATGAAAGTGACCTGGCACCATGCATGAGGTATGACTAAGACATCTATTCTTGAGGAAATTTATTGCTTATCATTACAATCAGAAGAAATAAAATCTTTTACTTTGTCTTCATGGAATGTTGTTAATTCTTTTGAGAAGGTTTGAAAATGGAATATTCTTGAATTGCTGGTTGATTTCTTCTACTATTAACGTTTTTCTCTCTATTTCTTGGTAAAAGGCAATTGGGAAGATGTTGGCAGTCAAAACTCAGTAATCAGAAAACGGTGGCCAGCAAAGATTCAGTTGTATCAAGGGCCATCAGCTAAGTTCTTAAGGCATGTGCACTGCATTTTACTGGTTTACCATTTGGTAAACACTTCTTTTGCTACAATTTTCTCTGATTATTAGTATTAACATGTTGCTCGGTAAGGTGGATTTAAAATATGCAATTTGCCTGAGATGTACCTCTCTCTCTCTCTCTCTCTCTCTCTCTTGTGTACGAGTATATGTGATGCATGTGCCTTATTGCTTTTTACAGAAGCTGAATATAGATCTGTCGCTGTGAATGGCACATTCACACTGAAGGTTAAAATTATGGAGAATGATGGAATTTTCCCACTGCATACTATGACCCCTCAAGTATGAAGTTTCTTGTCAAATTTCACTTTACTTGCGATATCCCTGGCACCGGAGTAGTAATATCAGTGCAAATAAACAATCAGAATGACCTGAATGGAAGCTAACCACCGGTACAGTCCTTATCTGATCCCATGGGACAACATCCATTCTAATGCAATCCAAAACATTGATCAACGTACAGGTCGTATAAATTGTCAGATATGGTGGGGCAAAACCAATGTTTTCAGAGTGTTTTGGAGGAATATCTGTAGTCCAATTCCATAAGCACTGTGTCAAGAAGAGGCGTAAATCTAATGTAATAGTAGCAACATACAACTTGCTCTTGCTAATCCATTTATATTGCTGTTTGCAAGATTTCAATAATTAACAAGTATCCCCTCTGAAATGAGTTGGATGTGGGATTTGCTTTTTTAAATAGCATTTTCTCTTCAGAGTTGGTCTGATCATTCTCAGCTGCCCCTTTTTAACCCTCGAAGTATGCTTTACTTTTAAATGAGCAAAACCCCTTCATCACTTTTACCGTATAACAAGGATCAATCATGTTTCTTTCCCTCTTATTTTTGTGCGGGAATAAACATGAAGGACAAATTTCTACTTTCATAATAGACATATAAACCATCGGATCCGTGGCGCAATGGTAGCGCGTCTGACTCCAGATCAGAAGGTTGCGTGTTCGATTCACGTCGGGTTCAATCCCCTAGAACTGATCCCCAAATTTTTTTTTTTTAATATAGTTAAATCCCCCAAGCATATTTCCATATCAATTTTGGGCCAAATACAAACCTAATTTAGTCCATTGTCCACAATAGAGTACAGTCCACCCCTCATCAGTTTGGGCCAAATATAGAACTAATTTACCCCAACTTTTCAATGGACCCCTCATCAGTTTTCAGCCTATTACGAAACTAATTTAGCCCAACTGTTAGGCACGATTAGCAGTCCAATGCTGTGGATGATGGATCATGTTGTTAGTCTTTTATCCTCTGTAGTTAAATTAACAAACTATTGAACAAGTTTGTCTCCATTTTTCTTTTCAACGTAAGGTCAGATTTCTGGACTACCTGCTTCACAAGCAACTAGAGGGGAATGAAATAAGGCCTGACAAATTAGAAACATTAGAACCATGTTTTATCTTATCATACATTAATAACACCAAACAGTCAGCTTTGCAAAGCATATTGACATGCGCTGCTTTGAACATGATAGATAACTCACAGCTCTAAATTCAAATCCAGGAAAGTGCTATGAATTATGTACGGTGTCCTCATCAACCTCAGGCTTCACAAAGAACTCGATATAAGCAATACGACTAGGCTGCTGATGCCTGGCAGAATCAATTTGTGGATGTGAAATAGCCAGTTTTGCTACTGAAACTAGATGCTGAACTTTCAGCATTCCTCCTCTCCCAATAGTCAACTTACTTCCTCTGTTATCTTTAATGACACTACTGGGTAGGTTTGAAGTGGTTGCGTGGAGAAATTTGTATTTATATCTGCCAAGGTCAAGATGAGAAGAGACGAGGTTGATTTGCTGAAGTGAAGAGGTAAATAAGATGTAAAGGATCAGTACAAAATAAACATACCTATAGGAGACTTGGCGATCACAGTGAAATGCAATTAAAAGATCAGTATTCACATAATACATGAAGTCTATCTGCAAGCAAGTTGAGCAATTAAGCTTCTAAATACCTTAAAAAACCTCAAGTGAAAGTGCGAAAGTAAAAAACACCTGCAAGTCTCCATGGCCTTCTCCTTTAAATGTAACACAAGGGGGGACTGGCTGTAGAAGGATCTGGATGCTAGACCCTGGCCATTCTAGGTCATCAATTGCTTCCTTTAGCGCTGCAGACTGAAGAAATGACAACGATGGTGATAATTTTTAGTTGTAACATATGATTGAACCTAATGGGATCTTAAATCAAAGGTGCATATTCTCAGTCCAACCCAGTAGCATCAAGGTATCATCTAATAAAAGACCACAAAAGTGTCTGGAAGTGCTCAAACCTAACATCAGAATACTGAGGAGTATGCTTCTATTATGGAAGTGCAAAACACCTAATAATTTAATTCATTAAGTCCCAAGTTTATTAATCAGCAGTTAGCTCCACCTTTTCAGTGTAAAATAAATGTATATATGAAGTTTACAATGTTCTGTTCAAGCAGGAAAGCACGAGATACATTAAGTCTATTTCAATTTATCTTAAGTAGTGTTTTAAATCAAAACACTGTCATATTATTTTCTTAATTGACATTATCCTTTATGAATAGTATATGTTTTTTTCTACAGAAGTAAACCGGCAATAATATCCTACCTCAGTCTAGTAATCTTTAAGAAAAGTACAGCAGGTTGCGTTATCTATTGGAGAAAGAGGGCATCAAGGGAACGTTTGAAGCAGCCATTAACAAATGTGTCCTAAAGTTTCCTAACTCACAGAATGCTTGTTCCTTTCTCATATGATATGATCGTAGACAAGAGAGTACCTTCACAGTAAAAGCAAGTGGTGTGCTTCCTGCAGGTTCAAAGTTGTAGTCCCATGAAATTGTATCTGGGATTCTTGTCCTGATTTCCGCATAAATACAAGCATCAAGTGAATCAACAGACCTAACAACCATTGAAAAAAATATGAGTCATATTGGGAGCTGAGTTTTTAAAATTCTGCAATCAACCAGTTTACGACGAAATAGCTTGATAAGCTTAAAGTTGTCTTATTGACCTCTGCGTAATGGACTTCTTAAGCTTGAATTAGATACAATTCGGAAACTTCATAACATAGTTAACAAAAAATCACTTCAATTAAAGTAATAAGAACAATTTGAGATTTCACCCATTGAACTACAACTCTGCTACAATTGAGATAAATAACAAAGAACACGGAAAACATACTTGACAAGGAGCTGCATATCAGGTCCTGGGTATTGAATCTCAATCATACTTGAACGACCAGGCAAAGAAAATGTGTTCAAACAGTCGACAAAGAGCCCCAAGCTCACTCCAAACCTCGGTCGCCCTTCAGCATTATATTCATAGCGAATGAATAGCTGCAGTCGAATAGGAATTGCTAAGACCCAAACTGCCAATTAAACCAGCTAGAAAAAACAAATTGACTAAACCATAGACTCTATGTAATTGCGGGCAAAAAACAAAACAAAAGAAGAAGAAGAAGAAAAAAATGAGAACCTCGCGTTGAAGATAAACTTTGGCTTGAAGGCAACCGGTATCCTCCACGATCAAAACGACGCCGTGTTCTGATAATTCCACCACTGCATCCTATAATTAAAGCAAATGGTAAATTTAAAATCTGCAAAACCCTAGATTACTGAGAAAACCATTAACTTTCGAACATAAAATGAAAAAAAAAAAAGGAAACAGACCTGATGGCGTTTCCATCTAACGGCGGAGAGTGCGTCGACCATGCCTTGGACGTTGTCCAGCTGACAAACTAGATCCGGCGCTTCGGCTTCTAACGCCGACGAGCTCATCTCTTCCTCGCTCTCGTTTTCCCTTTCCCGCCAATTCTCCTCACGGACCAAAAATGACCCGGTAATCCATTTTGACCGTTTTAAGAGATCTAACTACGATTGTGTAAGTTCACGCAACGGCTGTGATCTACTGACAGTTTCCAGCTTACCATTTTTGAAAACAAAATTACCATTCCACACTAAAACAAAAAATGCTTTTAAAAGAAAAATCGTAGCCGACAGAAAATTATAAAATAAATTTTTTCTCAAAACTTCCAATTTTTTAATAATTAAAAAACAAACTCCATCACAATCATTATGATCTTATCTACATGTTAAATAAAATGATTATTCGAGATTTTAAATTCATTATTTTTTTTATTGTCAAAATTGTTGGTTATTAATAATCAATTATTCATTATTAAAAATCAATCACTTGAATTTAATTGGAGTTATAAAAAACTAAAATATTCTAATAAAGATCTATGCAAATGACAAACTCATATGGATATAATCTAAATAAGATGATATATAAATCATATTAGACAGTTATTTATGAAGTTATGAGGAGATTTAGATTTTCATTTTAATAATATTAATTAATTTTTGTGTGCATGCATGTGTATATGTTTTTTTTTTAAATTGAAGTGAAGATATATAATAGTTAACTTAATTTTTTTTTATTAAAAAAATCACATATATTATATCAAAATTCTTTTAATAATTTAACCTATAACATTATTTTGGAATATAGTGGTAATATTAATAATTGTGAAACTTAACCGTTCAATATAAAATTCTATAAGTCAATTTTGATGTTCACTCAAATATTTATGAGATATAATTCTTGACCATTAACTAGAGTCGTTTAGTTTATATTATTAATAAAGTTGTTGATTGAGTTTGATGTGATTAATTGGGTGACATTAATTTAATTGAAAATTTTACTTAAAAGTCAAATGATAAAATAGAAAATAATGCATTATCGAGGATATCGAATTTAAATGTTCTTGAAATTTAATCTCATGCCTTTAAAATTGTTTAATTAAAAAATTATGATATAATACTAAAAAAATATCAAATTATTAAAAAATAAATAAACTATCATTTTTATTCATTAATAAAATTTTTATATACTTTTATTTTAAAAAATATAAAAAATTTATTTTTCTAAAATATAAAAAAAATTTATTTTATTTCAAAAGTATCTTCATCTATTAAAAATAATTATAATATTACATTTTAAAAAAAAATACCTTTTAAGATAATTTTAATTGAAATTATAACTTATAAAAAAAATTTATCAATATAATTTTAATTTAATTTTAAAAATTATTATTTTTTATAAAAACTCATAATAGATTTTAAATTAAAAAAAATCAGACCAATACTTATAAAAAAATTATATATTTATTTCTGATACTATTTTCTTACACACAAATTTTCACCAAAAAGACAGAAAGTACAAGAAAAATGAGAATTGAAAAAGGTCAAAATCCCACTGCCCGCTAATATAGCGGAACACGAGGCCCAATCAAGTCATTTCAGAAACGTTGTTCCGTCGTCACGCCCCAACAAGCCAAAAACACAAAAACGGCCACGTGCCGGTTACCCCTTTTCGTTTTCTGCCCTTAAAAACGCCGCTCTCCCTTGTCCGTACAGCCATCTGTCTGTTTCTCAGTTACCACCACTCTCTTTCGCTCTCACGTTCTTTGTTTTCTTTTTTTTTTGTCCAAAATCCCTAAAAATCCGCATATCTCCGATGGCGCAAATTAACCTTGCCTCAAAACCCTAGAACCCCCCCCCCCCCCCCTTTTCCGGTTTTTTATTATTTCTTTAATTGTAAAGAATCAGTGAAGTGGAATGGATGGAATGAGTAGCAGTAGCAACGGCCAAAACGATGCATCAACCACCGGCGGAGGAGCCCAAACGGAGGCGCAACCTCAACCAACGCCGCAGCCGGTGGCGGTGCAGAGTGCGAACGCGCCACCGCCTTTCCTGAGCAAGACTTATGATATGGTGGATGATCCCGCCACCGATGCCATCGTTTCTTGGAGCCCAACCAACAACAGCTTCGTTGTTTGGAACCCGCCGGAGTTCGCACGGGATCTTCTGCCCAAGTATTTCAAGCACAACAACTTCTCGAGCTTCGTCAGGCAACTAAACACCTATGTACGCCTTCTTTTTTCCTTTTTTAAAATTTCTTTCACCTTTCGCTTTAGTACTTTAAATTTTATAGTTTCTAATAATTAGTGTTTGAACTTTCCTTAGTTAGAAAAAATTGGAAAATATTAAGTACTTTTGTTTCTTTTAGTTTGACTTGTTAAATATTTGATTTCCTTGTTGATGATAAGGATTTATTGCGAATGTGAAATTGTTCCAAATTAAGTTAATTTTTTTGGAAGTGATCGAGTCGACTAAGAGTCCCCCTTGTGGTTGCTGAGAAAATTTAGAAAAATGAAAACCATGGAGGATAAGTTTTAGAAATGTTTTATAGTAAACTGAATTTAGAGTAACAAGTTTAGGAATATATGATTGCGCCTTAGCAGCAAATCAGTGTTCTAGGTAAGGGTATAGGGCTGCTAGGGCTTGAGTTATTGAAGAAATCAATTAATCACTCACTAGACCTTTTGGTTAACAAGATGTTTGTCAAGAACTAATATATGCCAAGTTATGTTACTATTATTGTAGTTGCTTTGAACAGGGTCAGTTTCCTGTCTCAACTAAATGTGATGTTTATACTGGGGATATAATGGCTTTGTTTCATTGTCTCCCAAGTCACGGAATTTTGTGATTTAAAGTTTTAATTGTGCTTCTATCTGGATTTTCTCAGCAACTAAATGGAGCAGAAAGGGGAAATTGGAAAAAGAAAGCAGGTCACATGTTGTTCATGACGTGGTCACAAGGTCATCAAAAGATAGTTACTTTTATTTGTCTTTGTTTGTTGTTACTGGTTTAAATGAGACATATCTGAAGGACATTTAATATTTGATGTAGGAGTGGTACATATGAATGTGTCACTGAGATAATCAACCAGTTCAGATCTCGTATAATTCATCATAGAATTGGATATGACCATTGTTGTTGGGGTATATAGTGTGAAAGATGCGCACACAGTGCAGGCATATTATGCATTTATTTGGACTTTTGTTTCTTATATGTGTGTGAACCAGGCAGATTTTAGGAAATTTAGCTGCTAGGCTTTTTCTCATGGATTAGGCTTTTATCACATTGGATTTAGGCCTCAAAATTTCAGAGAGAGAATTTTTGTCTTTTAGATTGAATAGAGTTTACTTTGTTTGAGATTCAAGGGCAATAAACTGGCCAAAAATAACGAACTTTTTGCAGGGATTTGAGGATAGTGACCAAACAGTAAGGGTTAGTGTTTGTGTTGTGAGGGAAAGATTTTAATAAGGGTGCTGTTATACAGTTCTTGTTCAATAAATTGTTGAATATTGACAATTTTTAGCCTTTGCAGCATCAATATTATAAAATATGTAATGACCAGCCTCATTGCTCAGGTGAAATTTGTGTTATTTGAAAATAATACAATCTTGATTAGTAATCATGTATTCATACTCATTTTGCTGCAACAGCCAGTATTCACTTGACTGAGGCTTACATCTAAGTAAATTTACTTGCAAACACACCTCTATTCTGTGAAAATGACTTCTACAATATTCTAAGATCTTAGTTAAAAATTTCTATTAATGAATCATTCTGGCATAACTCTTTAAAGATAAGTGGAAGAACTAGGATGAAAATGAAATATGTGTTAAATTTTCTTACCGCTTCATATGCAATTCTCAAACTCTATGCGTATTTGTCATTGTACATTCCATGTATATTCACGTGCATTTCTTGTATGTGTATGTATATCGTAGATACATACACTATTCTGTTCATGCATGATCCTAGGGGTTTGACATTGGTTGTCATTTTATCAATATGAGATTCAGATTATATAAATATTTTCTCCTTATCTATGAGCTACTCTGGAGCAGTTTGTATCGTTGTTGGAAAACAAGAACAATGGTGCTTGTAGTTTGGGAAATGTTCATCTTATTGCTAAATGAATCTTATGGTATTGTTTAGATCTGATTGTAGTTTATCCCGTCCTCCTCCACAGATTTCCTTTGGAGTGGTGTATATATTACTTTGGCTTCTTAGTACCATGGGTGTTGCATTTTTGTTTATCGCATGATCCTGCACAGATTTCCTTTGGAGTGGGATATGTCACTTTGGCATCTTAGTAGCTTGGGCGTTGCATGTAAACTCATTCTTCATTAACTATTCCTTAAGGTTATATTGATGTGTTCAGGTAAGCTTGTTTATTAGATAGTATTTTAGGAAGTTCAAAGTGTAGGTGTCACATCAAATACATGCCTTTTTAAATAGAATCATTGAATGCTGGCCTTGATTGATAGCTCAATCATTTTGGTAGGGGTGGAGATAGGAAATGAGTGAGAGCCAACGAGTAATTGTCTGTGGAAAATACATTTTTTTACTTAAAAGTTTACAGTGAAAACTTTTATAAAATGGTGATAGTTGTTTAATACTTACATTGCTACAGTCAAGTTGACACAACCTCTGTGCTGCTCCTGAATTCGGAAACTAAGTTTGATTTTCCACTGATATGGCACCACCTCAAAAGCTTTAGCAATTTAAGGGAGAATGGAAAATATGGTGGACCTGAAAGCTATCCCTCTATTTGACAGTGAAATCTGCTTTGGGCCTAGTTTAGTTACTTCGTATAGTTATTTTTTTATGCTAATTTGTGTTAACATGGTTGGAGTGTGAGCCACACATTGTGGTCTTTATATTAGTTTTTCTGGGATTGTAGAAGTATGCAAGATTTATGATTTGCAGAACGGAAGTATATTATCTTTCAGGAGCTAGATATACCTTACAAGATGTGTGATCTTGCCTTAGTTCTTCAACTCCAGCCCTCATAAAAAATTGAAAATTCAAATATGGTAGTTATAGTAAGGTTAAAACCTTTTTTTTTTTAATTAAAATTTCAAGTGACTTTTAGCA
This sequence comes from Theobroma cacao, assembly GCF_000208745.1. Taxonomy (NCBI): domain Eukaryota; kingdom Viridiplantae; phylum Streptophyta; class Magnoliopsida; order Malvales; family Malvaceae; genus Theobroma; species Theobroma cacao. The sequence continues at coordinate 35,467,658 of NC_030852.1, forward strand.
AGGCTTGCTAGTTCAGTAAGGTTGAAATGAGCTGACTCAAGTTGGGCACCTCTTACGTGAGCTTTCTTATTTGTGTTTTATTCGGGTCAATCTCTAATTGAGTCAAACTTCTCAGCTCAATTCAAGCTTTTTCTTTCTTACTCTTTATCTTCTTTTGAGTTTAGACCAGTGTAAGAATATTCCTAATAAGGTCTGTCCTGGAGTGGGGATTGCAGATGGTGCCCATTGTACCCATCTTGGCTTGTTTATTTGACAAGCTTGAATATTAGGCTTGGGCTTATTTATTTGAACTAGTTCCAAATAAAGTGACAAGCAACTGCTCGTCAGTGATTACCATTCCTTTACAGATGGATGTCTGTATGACTGTATCCATGAACTTTGTCCTTTTTTTTTCCCCTATCCTTTTTGTTTTTATCATTTCCTTCGGACCAGCAATATTGACATAGATTTTTGCATTTTTGTCAATAACAATTCTGCTGAGTGATCTGCTTTTTTTTCCCATACTTTTTGTTCTTGCTGATGCGTTTGGATAGGGTTTCCGAAAGGTTGATCCTGACCGCTGGGAATTTGCAAATGAGGGATTTTTAAGGGGTCAGAAGCACCTGCTTCGGAATATTAGTCGGCGAAAGCCTGCCCATGGGCATGGCCATCAGCAGACACAGCAATCACATGGACAGAGTTCATCTGTGGGTGCCTGTGTTGAGGTTGGGAAGTTTGGGCTTGAAGAAGAGGTTGAGAGGCTTAAGAGAGACAAGAATGTGCTTATGCAGGAACTTGTTAGGTTGAGGCAGCAGCAACAGGCTACTGATAACCAGCTGCAAACGGTGGTGCAACGTCTTCAGGGGATGGAGCAGCGGCAGCAGCAGATGATGTCATTCTTGGCAAAGGCTGTGCAGAGCCCTGGCTTTTTGGCTCAATTTGTGCAGCAGCAAAATGAGAGCAATAGGCGCATAACTGAAGCGAACAAGAAGAGGAGGCTCAAGCAGGATGGTATCATTGATAATGAGCATTCCGCTTCCTCTGATGGACAGATTGTTAAATATCAGCCTATGATGAATGAGGCGAAAGCACTGCTCAGGCAGTTCATGAAAGGAGATGCTTCTCCTAGGATGGACTCTTTTAACAACAATAATGAAAATTTTCTGATTGGTGATGGTTTGTCATCTTCCAGTGGAATAGATGGTGGGAACTCTTCAATCCGTGTATCAGGGGTGACTCTTCAAGAGGTCCCACCAACTTCAGGCCAGTCAACATATATACCAGCAACTTCAGAGATCTCAGGGCATTGCCCCTCAACTGCCATAACTGAAGTACAATCTTCCCCAAGTGAAACAACCTCTGAAAAGATTACAACAGCACAGTTTCCAGATTTGAGTGCACTGGCTGGAGTGCAAAAGCCACCATCAATATCCGTTTCTCAGACAGATATAATTATGCCCGAGCTTTCTCAAATACCAGACATGGTCCCAGAAAGCATTGTTGATATTCCAACAGAAAATTACATGGGGTCTGAAACAGGGAATGGTGGATTTATTGATCCTGCTACATTTGTTGTGGATGGCTCAGTTCCCATAGAACTTGATGACATTGCTCCTGATCCTGACATAGATGCCTTGCTGGATAATTCTACTTTCTGGGCTGACCTTCTTGTGCACAGTCCATTGCCTGATGATATTGAATCACCCTCAATGGATGGTAAAAGCAAGGGAAATGAAGGGCAGCCGATTGACAATGGATGGGACAAATCTCAGCATATGGATAAGCTTACAGAACAAATGGGTCTTCTTAGATCAGATAACAAGGGGGTTTAATCTTGTGTACCAAAACGTATATTACTTTCACATTATCTGAGGTAAACCTGAAACTTTTATAATCACATGATCCTCTTATTTTAGCCACTGGAAACTCAACTAATGGCTTCATTATCTTTCTTTTGCACTCGCTTATATATAAACCGTATAAACCTGAACTTTAGTTTTCTTTTTGATTATATCCAACTGGAGTTTTCTTTCACTTCACCTTTGTGCTGAGTCCAAAGACTGTTGGTCATTGGTGGTGTTGGGCAATTGGTTGTACGCATATTTTTTCTTCCTCACAAAGTCTTTGGAATGGGTTTGTGTGATATATTCTCTGGGAGATTTCTAATGATTTGCTTTACAAGGGATGTCGTACCCTGGAAATCATTTTGCTTATTCCTGTTTCATTATCCTTGATATGAAAAAAGCTGATGAAACCATTTCCTGAAGGCCTCCAACATTGACAATGTTTTTAATATGTGGATGTAATGTGAAGAATTACTTTCCAATGTGTTTTTATTTTTTTATTTTGTGGTTATTGAACATCTGTATCAGCTGTGTTGGAGCCAGTCTTATCTTGCTCTCACCTTTTAGGTTTCGAACCAGCTGGCATGAGTAGGACCTGAGTATGGTAACCAACGTGTAGTGGCTGATACCGTAAACTAAAGATAAAGTGAAACTCGAGGTTTAAGGTTGGTGGAGATTGGGATGATTGCTTCCCTTAGATGGGGAGAATGGCTGGTGAGGCTACGCCTACCAGTGGGCTGATGGCGGTTTGCTAGGCGTGTTCCTTGTGAAGGATTATTCATGAATGTTCATATCAATTTACTGTTAAAACGTTAGTTCATTATTTTAAAGATTAAAGAATATAAAAAGAATAAATAGGTGGGGAATATGGGTAATTATTCTTAATGAAAACTTAAACTCCTGTCAGGCATCTCACCGGGTTGCAGTAAAAGAGGTCACTGATACGAAGACCACCTGGTCAAATGGCTCGGAATCAAAACTGAAACAAAAAAGGACAAGCACAGTAAAGGGAAGTCATGAATTTTATATTGGCTGTGTAAGAAGGTGAGATGATTATTGGATTGTGTTAAGTTTATATAGATCATGACAGTTGATATCAAAATTAGTTCTGAATACTAATAATGGCTTTATGATACTACTAGCTATGTGTCACTTCTACTGTTGACTTCTAAGAAAATTTTAAATTTTAATATTTACACGTTTATGAGGACCCACGTGGAGCTTAAAGCTGACTTGGTTCTCATTAGTCTTTGAAGTTTGCTTCATTTAGCATTTATAACTGCAACATTAACCATTTAAAGGTTTAAAAAAGGGGGTTACACGTATGATTTTTTAATTGTGCAGGCTTTTGTTATTGTTGGTTAAAGCGAAATGCGGCTGTTCCATGGCTTAACCTTCCATTTCGGATTCTGATCCTAATAACTCGATGTTCTGATCCCCGCCGGCACGTTCCCCTTTCTTTCTTCCCACCTCTGATGTTATCGAAGATTTGCTCGAATAATCAATCTAACGGCTTCTCTCGTTCCCCTTATTCCGCCATGGAAATCTTAACTTTAGAAGCACATGTTTAACGATAGCCATGGAAAATGGGCATATTGTTACCAGAGTTTTTACATAAAAAAAAGACAAAAAGAAACAAAAGAGACACGTGCCATTCCAAGGACTGACAGATGCTGACATAAACCAGGAGTTCCGTGAATCAAGGGATTGTCACTGCCCACAATCATATCTTCTGTATTTATAACTGTTAGATTGATCTATTTGTTTTACATGGAAAACATTTTAGAAGAACAAGTGTGTAAATGACACTAGTTAGAGAGAGAAGGCACCAGCAGGGACTCCGTTTATCCCTACCACCACCACTACCTGCAGCTGATTTCCGGCAACGGACTCATTACGCGGCGTTGCTGTCAGCCATTGGTCCGACATCTCCAGACATCGAAAGCCTCTCCGACCTCGAGAAACTATCTGTCATTGGCCACGGCAATGGTGGCACTGTGTACAAAGTCCGTAACCGTAAAAGCTCATCCGTTTACGCTCTAAAAGTTCTACGTTTCGATCAGAATGCGGCCATAATACGGCGCCAAGCGGCGTGTGAAGCTGAAATCCTGAAAAGGGTAGATTCCCAATTCGTCGTGAAATGCCATGCGGTGTTCGACGCCATAGGAGGAGAGCTCTGTTTCGTTATGGAGTACATGGAGAGAGGCTCCTTGTACGATGAACTCTCCGTCAGGGTGAATTTGCCCGAAGATGTTATTTCCGGTGTTGCGCAAAGAGTTTTACGAGGGTTGCATTATCTGCATGGGATGCAAATCGTGCATGGCGATATAAAACCATCGAATCTACTGATAAATGGGAAAGGAGACGTGAAGATTGCAGATTTTGGAGTGAGCAAGATTGTCGTAGGCACCCGTAACGCTTGCGACACGTGCATGGGAACATGCGCTTACATGAGCCCAGAAAGGGTCGATCCCGAGAGGTGGAACGGGTGCGACGCCGACGGTTTCGCCGGTGACGTTTGGTCGCTGGGCGTGGTGGTCTTAGAATGTTTTGTGGGTCATTATCCGTTGATTGGTCTAGGGGAAAAACCCGATTGGGCGGCTTTGATGTGTGCTATATGCTTCGGGGAGAGGTTGGAGATGCCCGAGACGGCTTCGCCGGAGTTTAGGAGCTTTGTAAGGAGGTGTTTGGAGAAAGAATGGAGAAAGAGAGGGACAGTGGATGAGCTTCTTGGTCACCCTTTTGTGAATAGGAGTTTTGGAGGAAGTTCTAATGAAGGATTCATCGATTTTGCTTTGCACCATTGAGTTTCTTCAATTTTGCTAGAAAAAAAATTTTCTTTTCAAGCCTTTAGCTTTGATCTCCATCGTTAATAGACCTTTGGGTTTCCAATATTTTGGTCGTACAGATAAATTCTGTTGTTGGAACTAGCTGGTTAATATTCATGACAGAATGGAAAGCTAAACCAGTGAGCTGCTGGCAAATGATTCCACTAACAGAGAAAATGTGTTAGTAAAGGTGAGAGACCTGGTGTTCAACATGATCGATGGGTTATTTTTTGCCATTAGGATGTCTAAACTGAACTAATCAAGCAGTTCTCATAGTGTTGCTGCTGATGATACTTGGATTTTCATAAAAGTTATTGGCTTTGCTGAATCTAGAACAAGATCTCATTAACTAATTTCAGCTTACTTCTAGCAACCAAGGCAATAGCCTTGGTTTCCAACCGTGTTGATGTTGAAATCTTTGTTAGATTTCCCAAAAAAACTCTGATTAGTCTGTATCTAATAGATCACTAGCTCTAGTTACATCAGGGTGTTACTGGATTTATATCACTTCTTTTTGTTGAGAAGGATTCATATCAGATTTGCACCCTGTATGATGAAATTATGTACATATAAAATCAGACAGACCAAATCCAAGTCATTTTCTGATTCCAGCCAAAACAGACAGAAGAACAAATTGATGGCAGCCCGTAGTCTAGCTGAACTCTAAATGAAGATGCACTGATGGCACTGATGATTCCAGGCATTCTTACTGCAAGGTGAAGCTGCGCTGAACTCAACATTTTTACAGTCCAGAGAGTAGACCAACCAATCACCATTTTGGTGTTCTCCAACATTGACAAACACCTGAGGCGGATGCATGCATTCTCAGCTTCTTTGGCATTATCCTGAAGACAGATTTATCACTACCTTGCTAATTTCTCTGACTATGAAAGTTGAAATTAATGTAAACATGAATTAAACACCGCAAACAGACTGCTAAAGAAAATGATCATTTCACTAATATTCATGTTTCAAAATCAAATGGAAGGAAGAGTTTTCTGTCCTGTTTATCAATGAGTGTTACAAAGGTTACACTTGTACTATTTCATATATGCCTCCATGAATCCATAATAAAGTTCAGCAATGTACAGATATAATCAAGTTGTTGACGGTCAAAGAAGGCAGATCTCTACTCTCTATGAACTCCATCCTCAAGAAATCTTCAATCATTTTGGGGGTGCCATGCTACGATTCTTTGTCAATTCCATCTGCTTCTGTAGAAGTCCACCTGGATTCAGTGGATTGGAGTCAGTAACATCAAATGACTAAATAAATTACATAAACATACAAAACAATGCAGCTGCAAAAAGGAAATATAGATTGTAACCATGAAGAATTGGACATTAGATTCCAATGCCAAAATCATGTAAGCAAAAGAGACACCAAGAAATACTACCTTTCAGGACATGCCAGTAACTTTGCCACTCCCTTATGATGTAGGTCTTTGAGAGAATAAAATGAGCCAACAAATCCAAAATCTAAGTCACTCATTATAAGTGGAACTCAGGAATTTTAAGTGGCTCATATTATAACCAGAGTCATAATCAACAGGAATGAATCGGATCTAACAAAGTTGAGAAGGAAATTGATGTCCAATGAATTGAAGAACTAACCTGGTCTTGATATCAGATGGATGCGGGAACGAGGACCTTCAAATTTCCAGTTATCTTCATCCAATGATTTAACCTCTTCGTTGAGTGCAGCCATCAAATCAGATTTTAGAACTGCAATGTAGAAGCAATAGCATTTTCATATATGACAATTAAATTTCAATGATTGGGACTTATAGCAAAGCCCTTACAGATATTGGCCTGACAGGCTAAAACTGCAACCTGGCTAGGGAACTTCCATATTTAGAAAGTAGAAAGATGAAGGACTTAAAAAAGTTATGAATTCTCTCTTTACATCCTTTTCATTGTCCCAGCAAGAACAAAAGATGCAAAATTATTTCTTTACTAAAAATACAATCAGACCCTGAAGACAACAAAAGAATTCTTCAAAATAATCCCAAGAATTTTACAAAAAATTAACCACATAATTCAACCCATTAAACAAAATGGCTGTAAGAATCAATTTTGTTATCATAAATTTCAATATTTGGATGTCAAGAAACCAAAATTATCCACCCAACTAAGCCTCATACAACAAGACTATAATCAACCAATACTAAAGACATCCCAACATATCCTAAAAGCCCACAAAAATTAATGAAGAAATGTAGCAGAAACTATGAAGCATAGCATCAAAATTGAAGAATTCAACAGACACATTCATAACCCAAAAACTTAATGCAGAAATAAAATGACCCAAATGGCTAATAGCACATGCTTAACACAAAATAGATAGTCCAAAGTGAAAGGAAGAAAATCCAAAAAAAAAAAAAAAAAGGAAAAGAAAGAGAAACAAACCACGCATGGCCTCATCCTTGCGATCTTGGATAGAGATAAGATCAGAAGGGAAATGGAAATCCTCCAAACCAGCATTGGTGGTACTTGCTCCTCCTCCAAGGATTGCTGTTGTTGATATTGATGAGTTTGCCGGTGATGAACTATTCATTTTTACTATCGTTTTCACCTTTGCCTTTTTCAGGTGAAAAGAATTCAGAACAAAAAATTCTCACCTTCTTTTGAATATCAGCTTTTACAGTTCAGTTCTCAAACTCAAAACTTTGTTTCGATGCTTGGAAGGTTCTTCGTTGATTTCATTCGTGTTCCGGTCTTTGGTTTCTGGAGTTTAAAACTGAAACAGATACGCTTCTTAATTTGGCGAAAAGACAAAAGCTTTACCAATTCCTTCCAAAGTGTCTAAAATGGTAAATTGAATGTTCTTTCTTTTCTTTGGTTATGGGTTATGGGGCCACTGGGCCTTAGTAACTCTTAAGCCCAAAGATCATTTCTTTGGGAATGAATGCTAATTTTATTTCTTCTCCTGTGAACTGGGGTTGCTCTTCTTTTTTTCCTCCAAGATCGCTCCGGTCTTATTGAGCGGTGTTGTGAGTCAGTGGTTGCTTTTGTTGGAACAAGAACAAAAAGGAAATATTAGGTCAGCTCTCTCTTTTTCTCTCCCGAGTTTGTTTTTATGCTGACTAATCTGATTGTACGCTTTGCCTCAGCATGTTCTTGTTATGTAATTCAAATCTCTCTCAATCATTCTCTCTCTCTCTGTGCAAGTTTTGAATTGGTGTAGTTAATGAAAAATTAAAAATTTGTATTTTGGGTCATTGTAATTGTTCATGATGGAATTGTTAAGGCTCTTGGCTGGGGAAAAGTTAAGAGGAGTAAAGAGAATTTTTTATGAAATATGTGAACTGATCCTTCTTTTCTTTATATGTAAGATTGATGGATGGGTTCTGAAGTAATCTTGTTTGTGCAAACTTCAATCTGTCCAAAATTTCTTATGCTTGTTAGTACAAAACATTTGATTCAATGTAGAAAGTGTCCTACCATGTGATTTTCTTGTACATTTCTTACCTAATTTGTTTCTTCAATTTCAGTGACTCTATGGCAACTAGACAGTATAACCGGTTATGCTTTTATCAGAAACTTGCAATCCTGTGGATGTTCTTTTCTGGTGCTGTCTCTTGCATGCATGTCTTCTCATCGTCAAGTGAGGTCAGTCAGCATGATGCTTGTTCCTGAAACTTTACAAATTATCTATTTCTACTGCAATGGATGTTAGTTGTTAAAAAAGAAGAAAAGAAAATGCAGTTGCCGTGGTAATTAGTCAAGGTGCTTTGTGGGTTAGGTATCTGCCTAGCTATCTTACATTTACAAACTTATGCCTTGCTAGAGCCGACAGCTAAGTTTTCAAGGAATTCGACATCCTTAATTTTCAGGTCGAAATGAATGGACCACCGGATTCGCAGAACTCAGATGCCAGGAACTATATTATGAAATCTTATTTTGACAAATATGAGAACCTGCATGATTCAAGCTTCGAAGATTTTATGGTGCATGAACTTTCTTCCGGTTTGTGTGAAGTGTTTCCAGATAAGCTGAATATTAATGTGAGGCTATCAGTTCTAGAGCTCTCTCTACTTGGTGAAGGTTCTCATCGTCATTTGTCTTCGTCTATCAGATTGCAGATTGAGGCAGAGTCCATTGCTAAATTGCCTGATCATTTTTGTGAAGTTATAATTATACAAAGACTACCCCTTGGAGTATTTGCTGACCCGTTTGAGTTACAACATCTTCATGAGCGGAAGGGTAAACAGCAATTGATTTTCCTTGTGAAAAAAACAGACTAATTGTTTAGTTACAAGAAGGCTTACCGCATTATCTTCTGTTTTTGAGGTTAACTTATGCATTTTACTTGTTGCAGTGTTTACAAATATAGCTGTTTTTGGAGACACTGACTTAGAATTGCCTTCATTTCGGTCCAATCGATCTGTTGTTGAAGTTCACATGGATGCCGGATCCAACATCTTGTCAGGGCGGAATAATGGACTGGAAATCAATGTACAGTTTCCACTACATGCACGATATCAGGCAAGTGAGAGGGAAGGCTTTCAATACAATCACTTTTTTTAATACTTTGTAGTTGATGCAACTATCAATATGAATTTCTAGCATCAGCCATGTTTGATCTTTGTCATTGACATGGCAAAAACGCAAGAGCATGTGTAGATGTGTCAAATGTGGGTACCCAGCGAAAATTTGAACTTCTTTTTCTTTTCTGTTTTGCAGCCCTTAGATGAAAGTGGCTATTCGATTGTTGAAATTGGTGAACCTGATGTATTGATGAGCTGCAGCATGGAAGGAAAGCACCATAAACAGAGCTGTTTGTACATGTCACCCCACGACAGTGCTAAATCCAGAACCGGTTCTGTAGCATGGAGAATACCTTCTGGAAAAAAGGCACATGCCGGATTTGTATCAGTTGTTACCTTCGGTACTGCCTTCTTATCAACTCTTTCAATTGTATTGACATCTATATGTTGTTCAGGCGTCAATGTGTCCAAAAACTTGAAACAATCTTAGCCAATATCAGTTTCTACATGATAAATTTGTTTTAATGGGACAGATAACATATCCGATACGGATTTTGACATCATTTTGTCTGAGTTTAATGCCTTCTTGGTTGATGCTACTTCTTTTCTCTCATTCAGGGTTTAGAGTTTAGGGAAAGAACTATTAATAGTTAACGCAATGGAAAATTCAATAAAAATAAATTAATTTAACACTGTACAGTAGTAGATACTTTCGTTTAACACCAGAGAAATTTACTTGACAGGATAGGTCAGAATGCCATGGAAGTAAGGCACGATGTGAATGCATATATATTGATATGGAAAAACCAAAGAATTATAACTCTTATTACAGGAAATATCAAAGAAGACAAAAGGGACGATACTCGAAAGCTGTAACACACCCTCAACAAACCCAAACACCCAACTTACAGAAAAGAGACACCCCCGCCCAAAGATGAACCAAATATCATAAGGGATGACCAACGAGGCAATGACCACATGATATATACTTAGACTAAAACTTTAACTCAAGTCAGCCATGATGTCTCGCGAAACAACATAATCAAACACATTTAGATCACCCTCTTGTTGCCGAGAAGATCTTTAAATTGCTCTATGATTCTGATCAGGCTGCTAGTACTATGATCACGATGAGAAGCACAATACCAAATATCACCAGGAGCAAGCAGGTCTGCACAAAAAATTTAAAGACATTAATTCCTTGGAAGGATGGTAGACAGTATCTTTCTATGATTAAAGTAACTGTCCAAGATGGCTTTGCATAGGCTGGTCACTACATTATTAAGGTGTGTGATCAATCAGGGTTCCCAGACCCACTGAGGGAAACCCCGCACCATGTCCCACTATCCCAACTAAAAGGGGTATAAAGAAAGTGGGTATGTCTGCCGAGATGGTGCTTTACACGCAGTGCACAAATTTATTTTTATAAAATAAAGAATCAGAGCATTGAAGGTTACCAAAGAAGAATTTGATCTTTGGGTCTTTGCAGCTTTCACAAGTTGGGATTTTGCCTGTCCAGTGGCAGCCTGTGAATTTTCAATATGGGTCCCAATGTCATCTGCAGCATAGATTGACGTTCAGCACTTCTCAACATGACCCAGAAGGTCAGAACAATCATATAGCGAAGGAAGATGAAATTCTTTACCAATTATAGTTCCTTGCTCATGAACTAGCACAGCAAGGTCTTTGAAGATCTCGTTGACCTCACCAATTTGCTGCTGAATTTCTTGAATTCCTTGTTCTCTTTCCTCAATGATAGCCTCATTAAAAGCAATTTCATTATCCAACAGCAAGACCTCCTGTCTGCAAGAAAAAATTACTCAAAAGCTAAAGTCAGTAATTGGATAATCATGTTCATAAAAAAATAAATGATAAGATAATGCAATAAATAAACAGTCTATAAACAAATATAGACTGCTTCAAAATATATACTCAAAAACTGAAGCACCATATGAAAAGGACTGCTTGCAAGAATTTGTAAAGCAGAACTTACCTTCTTGATTCCACAAGAAGGGCTCGCTGTTCAGCACTTTTATCTGAACCTACATCTATCTCACCGGCCGTGTAGCTGCATATAACAGGAAGAACCTCTAGTATAAGAATAACATGCAAAATACTAGAGCAGGATTGAAGCATAACACAAGTATAACCATCAAACAATTAGCACTTGCAACCAGTAAATGGCAGAAACTTCAGTAATCAATATAGATGTTTCGTAAAAGATTTGTCAAAACCATGTTGCTAATGACTCAATTTTCAGTGTACACCATGAACAAAAAAGCAGTGAATGCATTCACTTCCCCATCCATGTACATGTAAAGCCTCCCACAATAAATACCTTGAGGGAAGAACTGTCTGGGGAACAAAAGGAGTGTATGCTGTTTCCCTTTCAGCGGCAAGCCGTTGAGCCTTCTGAAACTCTTTCAAAACTGCTTGAAAATCTTTTGCAAGTTTAGCATCTGTTATCTTCTTGCTTGCCTACAATTACAAGGAATTACAAGGCATCAAGTACTTCCAGAGGGGAAAGGGGAGAGAGAGAGAGAGGGGGCAGGGGTGTTGTCAGCTCATCTCTGTAAAGTCAAGACCAGCAAGCTTAATTTAATTTAAGAATGTTTATGCTCAGGTTTATACATGGAATGGCAAGATTCCAAGTATATAAAAACCCCCCACCCCCAAAATTTAAACAGAAAAATATTATGTCATCCAGATATCTTATACGTAGTGGAAAATCAGTTATAATTGCACATTTCAGAGCGGTTTTAGCAATAAGCTAAATAACCTTTGCACGAATTAACCAGAGTTTATACAGAACAAAAAATTCAACATCTCCTCTTTGTTGATTTAAAAGGCAAAATAGAAGGCTGCTTGGTCCACATAATCAACCAATAATCGTAAACAAAACCAAACTTACGCTAACTTCAGCACGGTGATCTGTTTCACTAGCTTGTTTAAGTTTAGCCGAAGTGTCCTTCACTAATTGCCCGATATGTAGCCTCGTTTTATGCCTGCGAAGTGAGACATGTCAAAGAAAGCAACTCGTTGCGCATGCAATACAATGACGCAGACCGCTAAGGGATCAAGAAAGGCCAGCATTATACATCAACAAACATGTAGTAAAGTTTTCGACAATTGTCACAATTATCCAAACGAAAATTGATAAACTCTCTGAGCTTTCTTCAAAGGCGAGTCAAAATTGAACTTGACCAACGGAATCATTTATCACCATCCCTAACTGAAATTCCCAAATAGAAAGATCAAAGCTAAAATCAACGCGATTGAACAAAATTAAACCAAAATTTTGCGTATCTTAATTCAAAAATAAAAAATGATCACATTCAAATAAAGTGATCAGTTAAAATTGCAAAACGGAGCCATCGAAATTGGGGCAAGACTCACAGCTTTTCTCGGAGCTCAGGCGTGTCCTTAGGAGTCCCGAGGGTATTGACGAGTCGCTGGAAGGTGGAAACGGCGGTGTTGATCTGGAAAATGCCAGAAGCCACTGCTTGCGTGGCGTCTTGCTTTCCGTTAATCAGGCTTTGCCTCGACGCGAACGGCCGTCCAGCTTCCAGATCTTGAAAGCTCATGATTGCTCTTTTCTCTCTCTATCCGACCCTAAACTTTCTCGAGAAAATTAATTTTCTTGAGAAAGTGATGGGAAAGCGAAAACAACAGGCCGAGAGGGGATAGGGAAAGAAACACCGATGGGAATTTGGTGAAAAAAAGGAACCGAAGAACAGGGCGAGAATTGAGGGCACGGAGCGAAAGAGAAAAGAGAAAACAATAAGACGTTTCTTTAAAGAAATAGAAAAAAAAAATAAAAATAATAGATTTAATAATTATTGTGAAAAGCGGTTTGTTTGGCTTGTTGATGTGTAAGGCGCCTGCGTAATTTAAAAATAAAATGGAAAATTTTAAATTTATTTTTTGTTTATTTGGTTAATTACTTATTCCCTTTTATTTTGTTCCGGCAAAGTGACGTGGACGGGAGATGGGACACGTGGTTGATGGACAGACGGGAAGGTGAGTTTCCACCGAGTGGGCTCGCTGGTTTACTGATTAAAAATATTATTATTTTTGTTTTAGGACTTATTTTTAGATTGTGAATTTTTTTAAAACAATTTTTACTTTAATAGACGGTCATAAAATTATAAAAAATATTTATAAATGTGAATAAATAAATAATTTTTTAAATTAAAATATTTTAATAACTTTATTTGATAAAAATTACTATTCATCTTTTCATGAAAAAAAATATTTATTCATGAGATATTAATTTAAAACATTATAAAATATAACAATAAAAAATGTTGAGATCGCAAGGACGTGAACTTTCTCCTTTACTTTTTAATATAAAGCTTTGATAGCGAAGCGCAAAATAAATAATAGGTTAAAGTTGGCTTGGTTCACGTGTCCAAGATCAGAGCGATGTATTTGAAGCTTAATTCATCTTTACGTTTTGTCAGTGAAATTTTATATTAGTGAGAAAAATGAAAGTTATTTACTAATATTTTTGTTTTATGTTGGTTTTTCATTTATTGGTAGGTTTTGATAGTAATTAAAAATAGGCGAAATTCTATAAAAGCATAAACAAATAATTTTTCTCATAAATCACATTCAGAATAATTTGCATGTAATTTTCTTAAAAATAGATTATTGAATTGAAGCATAATATTTACCTTTACATGTTTATTTAATAAAATTTTTTGAGTAAAATATCCTGACCCCGTTAAGTTTTAATTATAACTTTAAGTAAGTCCATTAATATTCGAAATAGACAACCCTCTCAAATAATATATTTTGTTAAATATATAAATTTAACTGTTAATTAACGCTTAATGTTTATATTAGTTTGATAATGTGATAATATTTTTTGTACAATTTAACTTGTTATTAATTTTAAAAATTATTATATTATATAAATTATAATTTTTTATTTTAAATTATTTTCTTATTAAAAAAAATCTCTCAAAATTTACCTCTCATCGTTGACTACCTTGCTGTCGGATTCTAGTGCAATCATGCTCCTAAGGGAGGGGAGCGTCAATCTCAAGCTTTTGAGAAGTGCGAGATCTGGGATGTACAATCAAATTGCGCTTGCTAGATCTTACTACGAAATAGTCGATTGCTGAAAGCAAGCATTATCGATTGATCTAAAATAAAAAAAATAATGAAAATTTGTGGAGAAAGGATAAGAGTATTTTAAGCATTTCACATTTATCCGTTATCATCATTTACACGTTTGGAGATCAACAGATCTACATGAAATTAAGATTAAAACTTATAAAAATTAGAGTGTGTTATTCAAACTTTGTTGCTTTTTAACATAAAAAAAAAGTTCTAATAATTGAATACATGTAATAGATCTTTTCTTTCAATTATCATCTCATTTTATTGTTTAACTATATATTTTTTATTTCTTTATTTTTAATAAGATAATTTAGCTTGTATTTTATTTGATCTTATTGGAATCTCACATGTAAGTTTTCATTATTCAATTTTTTGGATGGTCGATGAGCAATTATTTTTATAATTAAAAGAATAAAAATAGTTTGTCTAATTATGTATTATGGATACTATCTAAATCACTACAAGAACCAGTATCTAGTACGGTTAAATATGCTAATAGATAATATGTAAAGACATTATTCGATCTATTTAAATAAGATTAGGGTATCGATAATAATTTTGACGTACCCATTACTTTATTTAATTATGGATAATGAATTTTTAAATATATATTTTAAATTTCATATTATTTATTAGTAATTCTTATAATTAGTAAATTATTTATTTTAATTTATACACTGTTTAAGTATAATTTTTATTTTGAATTTATTAATTTAATTTTGATTAACAAAACAAGTAAAAATAATTAAATTTTATTTTCTATTATTGAATTTGGATGGAATAGGACTCCCACATCATTTTCAATTAAATAAATGAACTAAAATTTTAATGAAATATAAATATTAAAATTTATATTTGAAATTCACGTACTATCTTAAAATTTCGAATACCTTACTCTTTTTCATTTATTACTAGCATATTAGGAAATTAAGGAATGTCCAAAGGCACGTGTGAAGTGGGTCCGACCTGAGGAGACTCAGATCCAATCAACTAAGAGGTCCAGAATTATTAATTCCTTCATTTCAACAATGGAATCTGTCCTGACCCGACCACAACCCCTAATTATTGCCTCAAACCAAATTTCTCCCTCCCTTTTGGTCTCTCGCACGTGCTACGAGTGCCGGCGAGCCAAGCCATTTCCCATTTTCGCACCTCCACCCCAACCCTCGCACGTGCGCCAAAAACCTCTCCAGACACTCTTCCCTCCTTTAAGTAAAGTCCCTTCTTTCATTCTTCCTCGACAGTCTCATTTTTTTTCTTTCTGAAGACAAGACTTTATCGCTTGGCGGAACTTTGACCATTTGACCATGTCGTCGGTGAGTTATTTTCCTTTCGTTTTGATTGCTTCTTCTTGGGCTAGTTTTGGTTTTGATTCAGGAAGAACGTTGTTTTTATTTTCTTTATCGGTTCTTTCTTTGCAATCTGAAGTTGGGTTCTTGTTTGCTGTATGTTTGAATCTTTCTCTCTTTCTTTATCTGTTCTTTGGTATGTTTGCTGTAAGGTTCAATGGATTCATGGGAGGATAGGGATTTTAATCACTTGATGAATATAGGATAGGGTTCCTCGAGATTGCGATTCGCATTTGATTATTTTGCTTTGTTGAAAAGAAGTAAAACTTGATTCTATAATTACATGAGCTAATACAGTCTTTTAGATATTCATAAACAATGTAGAATTGGATTGGTGGAACGAACAAAACCATATTCGACTAGTAACTCCCACTAGTTTTGAGGAACCTAGCAGAGTGGAGTTAGCCAGCAAAAATGGGAATTATAGATTTTGATAATTTGGGAATTTAGATGGTAAGCAGCTTATCAAATACATGCATATAGCTATAGACCATTATGACAGAAGCATAAGAGAAATTTGAGGTCTTCTTCTGGCAGGAAGAAATTGCCGATTTCTTAGTCTACCAGTAAGTGATTTATGCATAAGCTTAAATTGAATCATTCTAGATTTCCCACTTAATTTATTTGAATTTTTCTTAGCTATTGTGTGTGTGATTGCTTCATATCTTTCCATCAAGTTGTCGAGGACTTGAGGTTGAGTTATACATGATAGGTCAATAGAGTTCATATATTATGACTGGTGGAGATGTTATGAGTTTGGTGAGAAATGATTGTTTGAGGTTGCTAAGTTGTCTACATTTACATTTCTTTCTCTTAGCCTGGTTACTATCAAGACAAGATTCTAGAAGTTCACGTTTTATGTTCTCATTGCAGATTAAGACTGTTAAAGTCAGCAATGTCTCTTTAGGAGCAACTCAGCGAGATGTCAAAGAGTTCTTTTCCTTTTCTGGTGATATTGAATATGTTGAAATGCAGAGGTCGGTTGCTCTTTTAGTTCCTAACATCTTTTTTTCTATTACTTTTCTGTGGTAATGAGGCTTATTATATGGTTATGCAGCGATAATGAGCAGTCCCAAGTTGCCTATGTTACCTTCAAGGATTCACAAGGAGCAGAGACTGCTGTTCTTCTTACGGTAATTTCACTTTAGACTATCAATGGTTTCACTGTAATGTGTCTTTTTTCCACTTGGAAATGGTTGTCTTTTGGTTTCTTTGTTGATAATATAAGACAAACTACAGTGTGATATCTTGCCAGATTGTGCAAATATTGAACAATTTTTGATTTGATGACAACATGGATAGCTTGTCCTCTTTAAATTGAATGCCCTACTTTCCTTTTTGGGACATTTTAAAATAATGGACATCTTCCTTTCTGGAGATCACATTTCTTTTTATCTTTTTTCAAAGCCGCAGAATCCATAAAATTCTAATATGAGAAAAAGTATCAAAACCCCAATTTAAAAATGTGCTGCAAAAGGTTTCTCCCAGAGCTATATGCCAAGTCCATGGCTAAACAGGACATCAATTTGGGAAAAAAAATAGTAGTAGTGTAATTCCTTAACTCTGAAGTAAACCGCAATTTTGCTTACCAATATATTAAGTTATGTATGATTACTTGAAAGGCATGTATTGATGTCTCAAATGTGGATTGGCTTTTTCTCTTTATGGCATATTAGTTAAATAAGTGATCAACTACTTGTGTTTCAGGGAGCAATAATAGTTGATCTATCTGTCAGCATTACTTTAGCTCCAGACTACAAGCTGCCCCCTGCTGCTTTTTTACCACCCTCTGTAAGTATTACACTGTATTGATAGTTTGGATGCTAGAACAACGCTTACATTGTTTTCTATCTTCTCATTTTCTGCAGGCAATACAAAATAAAACTCCCGGTGGTGGTGATTCTGCTATTCGAAAGGCTGAGGATGTTGTTAGTGGCATGCTTGCTAAGGGATTTATCTTAGGCAAAGATGCAGTCAACAAGGCAAAAACCTTTGATGAGAAGCACCAGTTAACATCAACAGCCTCAGCCAAGGTAGCATCTTTTGACAAGAAAATTGGGTTCACTGAGAAGATAACTGCTGGTACTACTGTTGTTAGTGGCAAAGTACGAGAAGTGGATCAGAAATTTCAGGTTTCAGAGAAAACCAAATCAGCTTTTGCTGCTGCTGAGCAAAAGGTTAGCAGTGCAGGATCTGCCATAATGAAGAACAGGTATGTATTCACTGGAGCTTCGTGGGTAACAGGTGCTTTCAATAAGGTTGCAAAAGCAGCAGGAGACGTTGGCCAGAAGACAAAAGAAAAAGTGGGAGAGGCTGAAGAGGAACGGAAAAGAAAAGTGGTTGATGACTTTGCGCAGATTCATCTATCTGAGTCCCCTAAAGCATCTGCACCAAGTGAACAACCACTTTCAAAGCCTGCACCCGCTCAAGGATTGATCCTTTGATTTGCTGCCTCTGTAAATAGTTATGGAACTATGGAATCGAATTCAGTCATCTCTTAATTACATGCTTCGTTTTTCCAGTGTGGAAATGGTGAAATGTAGGATAAACCTATCCCATAGCATTTCATATAATGAACTATCTTCTTTGCCAGAATGCTGAATGAATTGAACAGTTACATTGTTGTTGGTGGTTCCTTGTAGTTTTTAGCCTTATTTGGCTTTCTATTGGCAAGCCTTTGGTCCTTCTGGATTATGGTTTTAGTTTTATATAGAAACTATGTTCCTTATGGTTGGGTTTGTGAGCTCAAATGTCTAAAGTCTGTGACTGTTCCCTTGGGTGCTTGAAGACAAACAGTCTGAGGTTGACGTCTCAGTGATTTTGATAATATGATAATGATAATATGAAATTTCAGGAATGATGTAATAGTAGTATTAATATGATCATACAATGACATGCATTTGATAATATTGATGTGGAATTATCTAAGGTAAATTAATGGTTTTAAACAACATTAGAAAAGAAACGAATCAAAAATATAATTTAGGGAAAAAGTGCTACGAAATAAAAAATAATTTTATTTTTATGTTTCATAATTTAAAATAATGAAAAAAATATTTTAAAATAAATAAAAAAATCACATCATTATTAACATGTCATCATATTCATTATCACATCAATAAAAAATATTATAAAAAATTTTGACACTATTAAAAATTGAATTGACATTATCAATTTTTAAAAATATAAAATTAAATCCACATCTTTATCAAAATATAAAAACTAATTCTATAATTTAACTAATTACTTTATTACAATACAAAAACTAATTGCATAATTTAACAAAAATATCTCTTCTAGTTACAACTTTTGCTACTTATATTTATTCCCATAGGGCTAAAACCCCAGAAAAAGTTCCCATTGGGTCAGCCTCCTTGGCCTTTTGTGGCCCACCCTCCTAAATCCCCAAATTTTCACGCAGCAAAAACCTCCCTTAACCCCTACGAACCCAACTCTCTTGCTCTTGCAAAGACTGGCCATGGCTACGTTGATCCATCGCACACTATCCAACCGAACCCTTCACCTTCGCTTCTTCTCCCAAGCCGCTCTCGCGCTCGACAAATCATCATTGACATCACCATCACTATCACCATCTTCTCCATTTCCATTGACCTACCTCGAAGGCTTCCCCAAGCCCGACCCTAAATACGCCGAGACTATACTAGCCATCCCACGCGCCACCTCCGGAAAAAGCATCGCCGCCAAAGAAAGAAAAGTGGGCCGACTCCCTAGCATCGTTTTCGAGCAAGAAGATGGGCAACATGGAGGCAACAAGAGGCTCATTTCTGTTCAGATCAATCAGATCAGAAAATTGGTTAAACATCTGGGCCAATCTTTTTTCCTTTCTAGGCTTTTCGATCTTGAGGTTCGCTCAGAGTTTGGGACCGGTGATTTGATTGAGAAAGTCCGGGTTCTCCCCAGGAAGGTAATCCCCTTTTTGGGTTTTTCTTCAGTTCACTGAATTTGATTAATCAGATTGTTATTTTTCTTGCGGAACTTTCATTTTTCTTTAATCAGTTGTGTTTTCCGCTGAATTTGGATATATTTCTTGTAAACACCAATGTTTCAGCTTCATTTGCATGCGGGGACTGATGCACCTCTTAATGTGACCTTCATAAGGGCGCCTTCCCATGCTTTGTTGAAGGTGGATGTTCCTGTTGTGTTCAGAGGAGAAGATGTATCCCCTGGACTCAGGAAAGGTAAAGATCTTCTTTAAACTTTTCTCTCGTTGATGCAATTGGTAATTGCATTTCTATGTGTGTTTAGTTTTGACTCTGCTGACTTATGGTTTATCTAATTCCTAGACAGTTTGGATTCTTGTTTTGTTTTGTTTTGTTTGGATAAAAAAGAGAGAGTATTAATACAGAAAAGATTTAGGAGACAGAAGAGGACAGAGTTTTAAGTCTACTTAAAGAGTTCGGGTTCATGTTGCATGTGAAGACATGTTAGGGCATCAGTCCTATGGAAAGTTGGTTTTATTTTCAACAACAACCGTAGATTTTATGTGCAGCATGAATTTTTCATATGATAATGTCAATTAACAGGGCTCTGTTTTGTTTTTTATTTTCACTTAATGATATGTAGATGGAACATCTTCACAAACTTCGCTTAGTACATATGAATATGGTTGGCATTAATTCCTATCAGCCTATAAAAGGATTTTCATTTAGACATGTGGAGATTATTTGATGCGATAACTTGCTAAGTTTTGGCATTCATTCTAGAGATAAAATATTGTTGCATCACTTTCTGGAGGGGTGCTCACACTTTTACGGTTAGTATTTTTCGATAGGAGAGGAGCAAGTGACATTACTGCGTATAGTGCCACATGAAGCTTATTGTGTGTATTAGTCTTTATTTTCATTTTATCTGTTCAAATTGTATAATAGAATTGAGCTTACCATAATAAACATTATCCCGCATAGTGCGCAATGGGAAGTTATATATTTGTCACAACCTTTCATAGACTTGCCAATCTGATGTTGCTGATGCATAATCCACACTTGAAGCTTATTATAAATTGCTCTTGGATGAGTTGTGGCAGTCTCCTGATCAAGTGATCATATTCTTCCTTCTGCTTCACAAGTTATATATGAAGTTTTACCATGTTTCAGATTGTCACTTTTTTCTTATGAATATCACTCGTTGCGTTGCCTTATTGTTACAACTCGCATATTCTTCCATCTATATATGCTAATAGCAGTTGTTTGACAAACCTGACAGGGTCATACTTGAATATTATCAAGAGGACTCTTAAGTTCCGATGCCCAGCAGATATTGTTCCTCCATATATTGATGTTGATTTAAGTGAGTTGGATGTTGGCCAGAAGTTGGTAATGGGAGACCTCGAGGTTCATCCAGCTCTAAAGCTTATTCAGTCAAAAGATGAGCCTGTTGTTAAGATTATGGGAGCTAGAGTTTCAGACCAACAGAGGAAGAAATAAGGACTTTGGTTCAGATTTTGGGCCTAGTATTAACAACATTTACCTCCACTTTTTGATTGGTGCTTTGGTCAGCTAAATTATATGCTCTCACTTCTCATTGTTCATGACTTTTGTACTTTTGGGATACCAGTGGAGGAGACAAGCATGCAGTGCTACAGTGACTTCTTTATTCCATTTCTTTCTCCTCGAAAATCAATCATGATGTATGGGGACACATCTCGAGGGGATTCAAAAATTCCAAGTAGTGAATTCTTTTACATTTTTTACTTTGATTTTGCTGCTGTTATCGCATTGACTCAGATATCCTTTACAATTGGACCGTAGTTCTTAGAATAGGTATTTAGAATTCCAACTATTGCATATGTATGGCTTATGAAATCTGTTCCATAAGGATCTTTGAATGGGTTTTAACAATGATCAAGAACTGTGTTATAAATGATGATGTATGATAGATCTTGTGTATTGGTGTTGATTTGGAGTTTGCTTATTCAGTTTCTTAGCATCCTCCAAGGATGGCATGTTCAGTAGCTATCTGGGCATGTCTATGTATTCAGTTCCTTGTCTCTCCTCTTTGTGCGTAGTATATTGAAAATTTGGGATTTCGATAGCCTCGTGCTCCGATTGCAACAATACTCTGTTTATAACATCATCATTTTGGAAATTTTCAATTGTTTATATAATCGTATGGTTAAGATTTAAGAACAATCTCTTGTATTCTATCTCTTCCCTGCCTTCTTCTTCTAGTCATGAAGATATACAGATTGAGGAGAATAGGCAACTAAGGGCCGAGTCAAAACCATTAAAAGTTTTATCCTGAAGTAAGGGATGACTGTATGCAGCCAAAATTTAGGCAGACGGGGTTGGTCCAATGACTATGTATTGTTGGGGAACAAGGCGTCCCAAAATTGGAATTTTCTGAGATCAGGCTTCTCCTTCACAGTGGCCATCCTCATGTCCCCATAAAAGCAAAATCGAAGAAATACCCAGCATGCAAATGAAGTACCAACCCAGAAAGCAGAATAATCACTCTTCTCCCGTCTGTAGAGGGCGAGAAAACCAGAGTTGGGGTGGGAAACTTTCCTTGATCTTTGATATTGACAATGAATTACTGGAGAGAGATATTTATACTTCCACATTGTCATTGTTTGACCTCAATAATTTATTCACTAAATTGGGTAGTTTTCTTGTTTGAAAACAAATCCTTTACAAGTCTAGTTCAATTTTATAAACAGGAAATCACTACGTTAAGTACGAAACAAGCCTTTCCACATCCAGAAAAACAGAGAAAACATTGAACGTTAGCAATGGAGAAAGCTTCATTCAAGTTCGGTTTCTTGGTCGTCCTGCTGCTCATTTCATCCTGTTAGTCCCTGTTTTTCTTTTCCATTTTCATTTATATCGTTGTTTGATGATGAATATGACTGATAATCCCGACGTGTCTTTGTTTCCACAGTTGGGCTGCTGTCCTCCTGCAGGGAGGTAGGGTATGCGACTGTCTCCCATGCTGTTTACCTTGCCCTTGCAATACAGATGACTCAACTGCGGCTGCCACCGGCGTCGTTCGTGAAGGTAGTACGTGTTCCACCCATGGCGACTGCGCCGGTATATCTTGTAAATCGGGCTTTGGCTTTTGTGCTGATAGCATTTGCACATGTTCCATCGGCAATACCCGGTACTGATAATAATTCTAAGAAAGAAAGGCGACGCTAAAAACATAATGCGGCGATCTTCGTCGCGAGAGATGACTTTTGGAGTGAGAGGCCGTCGTCGGTGTTGGAATAATAGCGTCGTTGTCGTTGCTCTTCTGTTCTGTTATGGCTTTTCGGCCTTATGATGCTTTCTTTGTATGTATCCGAAATTAAAGAATAAAAATCTTTTCCTCACGCGTACATTTTTGTATTAATTTTATTAACAATTAACAAAATAACAGTGTTAATTCTGTTAACATTAATAAATCCTAATTGCATTGCCATTAACAAGGTATCGTATCTAATATGTTTCTCAAAATTTCATTCATTTATTAGATGATAATTACTAGTTTGTAGCGGATATGCAAATAATGGATCCTAATTATGGTGTTATTGAAACTAATTAAATATATTTAATACAAAATTTTTGTAAAGAAATCATTAATTTATTGCATGGGTGCACCATTTTGCTGTAATTGCAATATTAATTATAGGTATCTTGCCTTCAGACTCCAACTATTTATGCTTGCCTCTAGGTAGTATTTGACTTTGAAGAAGCACACACACTCGTGCACAATTAGCAACATGTTGAAAAGAATTTATGATGGAGTGTTCAAAGGGTTGGAGGGCGATTCTCAAAGAGGTCATACGGTTTACAATAGCCAACATGACCTGCTCTGTAACACCCAATTTGACCTGCGTTGTGATATCTGTGGTTCATCGGTTAGTATTTCATCTTCCAAACTATTTCTTCCTTTGAATAAGACACAGAATAGGTAATTTCTGAAAAAACTTCTTAACATGATACAAGAACAATTTGTTTAATTAATCGTGCTATCATTTCAATTCATATAATATAATATATTTAATCCATTCATGATACCCATTTAAACATGTTAATCATATTTTAATCGATTTTTTATGTTATGATGTGTCATAATTATAAAATTTAATTCAATTTATGTAATAGACATGCAGAGATTATATCATGCTGTGTAACACGTGTAATAAATATATCCGTGTATGTATTTAGAATCTTAATCTATTTAATTAATTATATCATATATTATATTTATTATATAATTATTAATATTTTATGTAAATAACATAATACCAATTGTCACATTTCAACACGAGATTTGAAATTATCAAATTTATTTTTCTTTTTTTCTTTCTTTCTTCATTGTTCCTATCCATAAGTTTGCCAAATGCAGGATATTTTGATGCTAAGTACAAGATTTTGGAAACAAAAAATTTGTGCAGCACATCAGCACGACAAGACTCTAATATGTAGCGGCTGTGAAAGATATAAGGTTTGTCAAATCAAATACCTTTAGCTTGACTGAATTCAAACACATGCTTGAAACTTTAGCATTACATATATATTATTCATGGGCAGCCAAGAAATGAAAGATACGTCGAGCTTGGCAGTGGTGGGTGGCAAGTCTGCCATGATTGCTGTTCTACAGCAGTGAATAGCGCAGAGAAACTGAAAACACTAATCGGAAAAGTGCAAGCACTTTTCCGAGAATCAAAACTAGTAGTTGGGAAAGACATCCCAATTTTCCTAGTGACTGCAGATGAGCTTGGCAAGTTTCTGAATTCTCATGAGGTAATTATATACTTTTTAATTATTTAATTTTGTTGTAATCAAACTAATCCTAACCCTTTATATATATATATATATATAAAATTGCAGATTTCAGATGCTGCTACTATTATCCCAATGCGTGACATAGTTATTGAGGCCGTAAGTTCATTTACATAGGAGGAATTCTTTAGGCAAAAAACTATTTACAAATGCTTTGTAACCTTTGATTTATAAATTAAAAAAAAAAAAACAGGTTACAAGTTGTACAGAATGCAGGAGGAACTCTTTGGTCGTGAACATGGAAACCCATAAGATCAAGCCCCAAACCACTACGATCTTACTTTTGTGCGGTTTGCCTATGTAATTCTCGTCTCATTCAAGTTGTTGGCTATAAATCTAACACTTAAATCTTATCATCTAACCCACAATAACATTGGGATAATAACAATTTTGTCTATAGGTTGAGAAATGGGCAGTCATTAGCATACCAAATGATGCAAGTGTGGTTAAACCTCCAAGGTAATGATGCAGTCAATTAGAAAAGGCTTCCGACTTTGTTGTCTAATGGATATTCCGACTGAAATTTCTGTAGGAACTGATCAGAAAAAGTAAAATAATAATATTTGCACTAACTACTGCAGGTAGATATGAAGATGTTGGAGAAGAAGTTAGGGAAGGGCTATGTCATATGATGGCATACAAGTGGCTGGAATTCTCAAAATCCGACGTTGAGGGTTGTTTTTGTTTGACGGATGAGCAGAGTGAATATGCAAAAGATTTCAGAACTTATCTTAAACAAAAGATGAAAGGAGCACGTTACAGGGTTGCTGATATCCAGCGGTTTATGGAAGCAAAGCATGAAGCCGATGAACGTGGCCAAGCTGCACCTGAAACCATTGATGGTATCGATGGGTTCAAAAATGTCATGCATGCAGTAGATAAATATGGCTTAGCATATACATTAGACTTCGTTGCCCATAAGAAAACGCTCCCAAAATAGCTGTTATTCCTAATTTATAGAAGTTCTTAAAGAAAGGAACATTAGATTAATCTTCAAGCACATTCTCAGATAAACAAACTTTTTAATAAATGGATTTGTTAAAATACGTGCTATTCGTAATAAATGTTTTCAGTTCTTACACATTTCGTCTTGCTCGGAACTGTGATTGTTTGTGGGTATGTGCCGTAAGGTGGGGGTTAAGGGCTCACAAACCCTCAACATTGGCAGTGAAATGGTTAAATCCTTAAGTTGCCTCTGGCTGGAACTTAAGCAGCCAAGAATCAACTTAAAACGTTCCAGATGTTAATGAAAGTTCTTCATTTCAAAGGGAAGGAAGCCAATAGTTGTGCAGATGCCTTGGCAAAAGAGGGTGTGGACAAAGAAAGCATGTTTATAGAATGCTGATAATTTTCTATGTGCCTTTACGCTGAAGCTCGATGTATACTGAAGAAGCAGTGGATCGGTGTCTATCAATATGTTTCTATTGTGAGTTGAATTGTTGTCTGTTATGTCACTCAGGATGTATACCGAGCTGAATTTCGGTTCCTGCTTAGCATAGCAATTTTGGGGGCAGGAACTGAGGGATGAATGAGGAGTAATTGGCTGCAGGGCAATATGTTGGGTGATAACTGATAAATGTTCCACTAAGCACTCTGAGTATGTTACGGCTGTAGGCTTTGGCTAAATAGGGTGGTGAACTTGACGAGAAGGAATGGAAAACAGTGAAGCAATTGTTTCTGAAGCTCGTTGCCGACCTACTTCTGTTTGGTATTAACTGTGTCTGGCCAGGGATTCAGTGAATAGCTCTTGGTGTGCGGATTATGGCAGAAAAGGAATGCCTGGGTGCAGTGTTTTGAGGGCTGCAACAGTTTGAAGGGGCTGCGTTTGGACTGCTGCTGTTCCTTGGCCACTGGAAAATTTGTGAGCAGCCGAGGGATGCTGATGCAAATGAACAGGTCTTTGTAAAGTTAGGTAAAATCTGGTTGTAATAGGATGATCCTAGTGACAACCAGATCTTGAGTATACATGTGGAACAAGTAATGACAGTTTTTTTTTTTTTTGAACCCTGCTGATATTGTTCTGCTCTGCTACCATGCTTGGGTAGCATTTTGTAATCATTGATCAGTAATGAATCCATTACAAATGCTTTTCAAACAAAAAAAAAATGTGAGCTGAATTTATATAAGCTATGTTGCTCAGGTGTAAATCTGCTTGTGTGAAGCAGTAAGGAAGGGATGGCCTTCACTGTAATCAATGCTCAGCTTGATTTAGTCTTCGGAGAAAAGTAGAATCCCCAATATAGTTTATTGATTATTAATGCTGTGTTGCTGTGTGTTCTATATATGTTTCGGCAGTGTCTGAGGGTGCTCCAGAACCTTGGCCATCCTGATCCAACCCTGCTTGTTGGAGTGACCTTCTTGTTTCACACCATGGAAGTTCCGTTGGCAGCTCTTTTGATGCTGATGGGGTTTATACTTTTCTCCATGGCTTCGGATATGAACATGCAGCACCTGGAAGATCTTCGACGATTTGGGAATCTACTGGTCTGGTTTGCCAGACAGGTTTATATCTCATTCTTTTCCCAGCTTCTAATTATAGCTAGTTAAATTCACCATTTCCTGATTGCATGCTTTCAATTTGATATTTGCAGTGTTTCTCTGCGGTGGAGGGCGTTGACATCAGGGTGTGGCTATTGGCCCTGTTACTCCCTCGTTGTGGTTTAGGAGCTGAGCTGACGATTATGGCGATGCTGGTGGGCTGTATAGTTTTCCTTCTGATCTTGATAGTGAAGCTGGATAAAGATTTGGTCGAGGCACTCTTTCATCTGCATCAGGCATCAAGCCAATAGGAAGTGCTTGCTAATGTATTGGAATGATGGTCAGTGGAATGTAATTAGCACTTTGGTTTTCTTATCTGATTACTATACATCTAGCTTTAATCATTTGCTAAGATATATGGTAACCATGTTCTTAAATAATACTTTAATATGAATTTTCTCGTACATATCAGACGTTATAATATTATATTTTCAAAATTATTTAATCTCGTTATAAGACACCAAATCATACCAAATAAAGTATATCTAAAAAGATTACAATTAAACCATGAGTTTTAATGCGTAATCATCTTAAACATTTTTTAATTAAAAAAGGAAATTCAAAACTAAAAAAGACCACCGACCAAAATAGTACTGGAACTACCATTTTGTCATATATGAATTATTAATAACATTACCTTTCCAAGTTTTATGCCACCACAGATTTAATTTCTGAATCATCAGTTTCCCAAACGCAAGAAAAGATTTCCATGTTTGGGTATTGAAATTAATTGCATGCCTGCCACTATGGAAAATTCCTCAAACCCCAAACTCAGCAAAAACCCTGAACCCACCTATAAGTATTCCCAAATCAAACGAAAACTCTAATCAAACCAAGTTTTCTTTATAGATTTTCAATTCTAGCAGGACACAAGAAAGGGGAAAAGAAGCCAAATGGATCTAAAATTAGTCAGATTAGCATTTGTGGTTACAGTCTTAATCATTTCATCCGGTCAGTGATTTCTTTTTTAATTTTCTCAATCAAACACGCGCACGCATATGTACACGCATGATTAATTATTCATGATTAGGTTCATAATTTTGCAGGTTCGCCATTCTCAAAGGTACCAGCAGTTGAAGGACGCATATGCCGCAGCAATGCCGACTGCCCACCTTGCGCAAACGGCCCCAGTGTGTGTGATTTGGGCATATGCTTTTGCTTGAGAGGAGGGCTTGCCCCTCCTGCTTTAATTCTTTCAAAATTTCCCTAGCTATTTGTGGCATGCCACATAGGCCGTATTTTGCTCCAAATAAAAAGTTTCTTAACGAGAATAATTCTTTTTTATTCTCTTATTGTCTTAAAAAAATTCTTATTTTTCTATTAAATAAATATAAAATAAGCTAAATCTTTTATTTTCACAACAATTACCGTATGATTACATTATCAAACTACGTCACATGTCAGGCGAGAATGCCAGCTGACAGTGTATTAATTTTTTATTAAAATTAAAAATTTATATGAGTATAAGTAGAAAGATATAAACTTCTTTACCAAAAAAAAAAAAGTAAAAGAATTCAAAGGTTTTCCTTAATCTTTAAGTCATGTCCAACTAAATGACCAGTGAGGATTGAACTTGAAGCTTTTTTTAAGTGATGGTGGGGTATAAAGTCTTTGTAGCAGCCAGATTCCACCCAACAAAGAAGAAAACCAAACAGCCTGTAAAATATTCACGAGACGGTTTCTTCAAGGTCCACTCGTGATGGCGGAGCCCACTAGCACCATTCCCCAACAACATTATCTGCAGAGCATCATCACTATCAACCATCACTATTTAAGATTAAGAAAGGTTGAATTTTTTTATCATAACCCCTCAAATTATTAATCATTGTCCCAATTATTAAGCTAAACTAAGCTTCAACCTCACTCTGGATTCTTGTGGTCTTTGGTTGGTAACTGCCCTTCAAATTTATTGTGCTAATTCAGAAAAAAAAAATTACATATTAACCTTAATATCCTAAATTTCGATCCAAATATCGAATCGACCCAACCGAAGAATTACATGATACCAATACCTGCCATAACAAACTGCGTTGAAATAAGTGGATAAAGAAATTTAAAATCGTAGCTATTCCTCCTCCCATACCATGTCAGGCCTGCATGGCAGCCACGTGTGAGAGAAAGAAGGAAAGAGAAAGCAAAGCAGAACAACAGAATTTTGAGCATTTTGACGACTACACAAAAAGTGACAACTCTTTTTGGTGGTATTTCATCGTGGGACCCTACGTCGCTAATTAGGGGTTGCGTTTGGAAGGATGGTGGACCAGAGACCTTAATAATCAAACCTCCACGTAGGAAAGAACACCTGGCATTGTCTAATATGTTGGCACCTCATGGAGGCAGTTCGTGGACATCACCACCGGCACGCGCGTGATCCATGTCTCGTCTCATTATTCTCCCTTCTTTCGCTCTCTTTCTTTATCCTTTTCGTTTTTAACCAAGCGGTGAAAGTCAGAGAGCGACGAGAATGCTAGGTGATTGAACCAATCGGACTCTCCCAGTAACTACCGACAATTTTCTGCGGCTTGCTATTGACGTAACATCGTGCTCAACTTTTGACACGTGTTAAATAATCAGCATCGCTTTCTTTATCAGTGATACTTCCACTTCTATTTTCATATTTTCACCCCACTACTTCAGTAAAAAAATTTACCATAAACAATAGAAGAGGGGTCAATGCTTTGTCGTTTCGATTTATTCGATAACTACAGCTCTTGCCAGGTCAAAAAAATGAAAAACTTTAATTTCATCAATGACCCGGCAATTCCAAAGTTAATTTACGCGCGTAATCATCTGAGAATGGTAACAGGGAAGTAAGCATGCAATCAAGAGTAAGCTTATCACCGTTTGGAGCAGTTAATGGGCTCCTGCGATTAGTACAACTTTCTAGCTGGCAACCCCAACCGCAACACGAGGTGCAATAACGGTCCGAATTTCCAGCTGGATTCCACACACAATCCAGCTGACTCTAGGCGCCTATCACTAACTTACGCCTCTAGGAGGCGCAAATTAGCCAATTTAAATTTCGTAATTTAAAAGTATTTTTTTAGTAGTAATTTATTTTCATTTTATAATTTATATACAAAAATATTATTCATCTCAACGAAGATGATAAAATTGAACAGGCGCCACACGTAGCGCCAGCTAAGATATTTGCTTCACAAGCCAACATATTGACATGCAATATAAATATACACGTGCAATAAAAAAATTATGGGCACAAAATGTCTCGCACGTGCAAGAACAGTCAGCACGTGCGAACTTATGGTCAGCTAGAGCAAGAAGAAACGGCAGGAGGAGAGAGGGGGGAGAGAGAGAGTGAAAGAGATAAACCGACAGAACGCGTCTTAGAAATCGGCTATTTTTCGGTGGGGCCGAGATTTAGGGACGTATTTGTCAAGTTCTTGCAAATTCCTCAGGCTTCGAATCGCCAAAACATCGCCTCTCCGAAGCTCAATGAATCGGCCGACGTCGCTGATTTCACGTGAATCTACAAATAACGAAAACGGAAAACAACTTAACCAAAAAAACAAAACGGAGCAAAAAATACAGAAAATTCAAAAAATTAAAAAGAAAAGGAGAATCAAAGCTGCATTATACCTAAATGCTTTGAGGAATGCTTGAATCCATTGAAATGAGCCAAATCTGAAACAAAAAATCAAAAAAACCAACGGTGAATACTAAACTTGAACAACTTTGCTCCTTAAATTCATAGCCGTCGATTGTGAACACGAAAAAACGTACCAGATTGCGAAGGACTGTGGGAAGAGAGGTAGAGAATGAGAAAACAAAGGAGAGTGAGAACAGGAATAAGGTGGATAAACTTCTCAGGCTTAGGAGGCGATGTCAACGACGACGATGGTGAAGACGTAGGCGAAAACGACAGTCGGCGAGGCTTGGAGTCTTTCCGGTCAGCGTCGTCGTCGTCGATGATTACTCGGCGTTTCGGGTCCTCGGCTTGTGAACTCTCTTCTCCTCCATGGATGTGGAGCTTGGAGCTCGGTGAGCCTAAAGACTGTCTCTGCATGTTGTTGGAGATTGAGAGAGAGAGAGAGGTTGGTTAGCGAAGGTGAGGTTTAGTTGTGCTTGGTTATTTCTTTAAGGAATAGGAGAGCTGTTGTTTTTATTGTTATTATTATTTATTACTTAAACCTTAATTAATCTCAAAAAATTACAAATTTTTAAATATTATTAGCTTTAAAAAAGGGAAGAAGATATTGTTATTATTATTTATTACTTAAACCTTAATTAATCTCAAAAAATTACAAATTTTTAAATATTATTAGCTTTAAAAAAGGGAAAGAAGATGTTGATTTGAGCGCTCTTTTAGTTGTGTTGTGGGGCGCTTTTTTGCTTTTATGGTACGGTAAAATTTAAAATCTTGGGAGATGGGAGTAAGGATTTGTGGACCTCAGACTCCGTGTATAACAAAAGTAGCAAGGATAAACATTAATCCGATTAAATGGAAATACTTAATTGAATTTAGTTAATTTAGATCCATATTTTAAATTTTAGCATTAATCGATTAGGAGAGAGTTATCCAAATTTTAGGATCGATCTGATCTGATCAAAAAATTAATATTAATCATTTGTATCTAAATTTTTTTAATTTTTCTAAAATATACTTCAAAAATATTGTCAAATATACTATATACAAATATTAGAAATATTTAAAAATAAATCTAAAAATACTCTCATTATAGTAAAAAAAAAACTGATTAAATCCAAAATAAGTCAGTTTTGATTAATTCGATTTTCAATCCAACCAATCATATGCTTGCTTTTACTAAATAGTATAAAATCAATAATATATATGAGTTATGATTATGATTAATCAATAACATTCATGAGTGACCTTTACTCTTTCTCCTAGCAGTAGTACATGAATATGATTTAATACACACAAAGTGGATGAGTGAACTTTACTTTTTTTTTTTTCTCAATGAAGTTGATTTTGGTAGCGAGTCAACGGCTTGAAAAAAAACACTATTAAAATATTTTTAATTCTTTTTTATTAATGAAAAAAGGTAAAGACATTAGAAATAAAAAGGTAAAGACATTAGAAATTCTTTTTATTTTTTACGTACATAGTGAAATCAATCAGTGTGTCGATTGGATGGTAACACATACAGAAAATTTAGAATTAAATTTACATATTTTCGAATATCCACCACATAGTATTGTTTCCTATTTATTTGCAGACAGTCTAGACATATCATGGCCTAAGATGATATAATATTTTTTATCTTTTTTCTTATATATATATAAAAAAAGAGATTGAAGAAGAATAGTCATGTTGAATTGACATTAAAAAAATTGAGGAAATCAATATATATATATATATATATGGAGTAATT
Source organism: Theobroma cacao (assembly GCF_000208745.1). Classification (NCBI taxonomy): domain Eukaryota; kingdom Viridiplantae; phylum Streptophyta; class Magnoliopsida; order Malvales; family Malvaceae; genus Theobroma; species Theobroma cacao. The sequence continues at coordinate 35,499,949 of NC_030852.1, forward strand.
GATTTAATGTTTATATTTTTTTATAAAAGTATTAATCAGACGGAATTTAACTTATTTTTATATATTTTTTCGTAATAGACTAATATAACTGCATATATTGTACCAGATCATAAGTCTACAAAAGTATAATTATCTGTTTTTGATTGGTCACATGATTAAATATTTGATTGGGCCTTCATGCCCATGGATAGTGTCACCATATTTAATGCATGAAAAGATCCTCAAATTTTATCTAAAGATGTGTTGTAGTTTTCGGTCCTTCAATGGCACGTGTAAAGATGGTATTGGATTCTTTACAATGAATCCTCTGACTCAGGTGGAATTAAGAGATTTTGTGGTTGAATTTAGACAGTAATATTACTATTCATTACGAGTTCGAGTGGTTATTGTAGAGTGCCAATTGTCTAAACTCAATTATAAATAATAAATTTTAATATTTAATTTTAGTTATATGTGTTATTTTTTGTTTATAAATTACTTATAACTAGTATAAATATTTATTAAAAATTCATTAATTGTTATAAATATATTTTTTTGTAAATTAACTTTAATTTATTAATTTAACTTCATTAATTTATTTGATTTCAAGATCGGGGTTGAAGGTTGGGTTTTTTGTTAGCATTGATAATAATAATAATAATTGCTAATTTTCAATTGAGTTTATATAGGATATAAGTATCATTTTCATATTTTTTTATCTCAAAATTAGTTGATATTTTACTTACACATTTGAATAAATATCGAGAACCTATCGTGACATTACCCTTAAAGTAGGATTTGGTATTAGAGAAATAAGAGCATATTCTTATAATGTGTTCAATTAAATTACATTATAGTGTTTGTTTTACAACAAACCACTGTAATGTAAGATTACAATACAATCACATTACAATCAAAATATGTAATGTGATTACAGTAAAAAACTAATGCAATAACATATATATTGCACTCTGTAATGTTATTAAAAATATTTTTATTCTTTAAGACATTTAGTAATGTTATAATTAAAATAAAAAACAGTAAAATAAAATATATAATATAAGAATTAGAAATTAAAATAAAATATAATATAAAAATTATATTAAAAATAAAAAATAAAAAATAAATAAGATTATAATAAAAAATGAAAATAAAATANAAAAATATATTTAAGAGATTATATTATATAAAAATTAATAATAAAAAATATAAGTATATTAAACTTATATTTTAATAAATAAGAGTAATTTTGAAAATTAATATTACATTTTCAATAAAGTACTTGTAAACCAAAGGTCTCAATATTATCTTCACTGCATTTTTATCATTATTTTATTTATATACCAAACACTAATACTATTTTTCCTCAAATTACATCGCATTATAAAATACCAAACACCACAGGTGGACTATCTAAAGTTATGAGGTGACCACAATTACATTGTTACATTATTTTCTATATTTAAAAAAAAAAAGCCAATTTGCAACATCATTTTGTTAAAAAATATGCATAAGTTTGAGCTTAATATTGGAATATTGAGATTTTTTTGGGGTCAAATTTGCATAAAAATTTCAAATGTAAGGTAGAATCGAGATGTTAAAGCCTTAGAAGCAAAAACTTTAAAATTTGGGCCTGAAATATTTAAGTTCGGCCCAATAAAATCCACGTCGAAATCGGTAAACGGTGGAGATATAATTTAGAAGGATCTCAACGGCTGCGATTGGTTTTCTGTGTTTCGGTGATGTTCGCAGTTAGCTCAAACAAAGAGAAGAGGACGTCACCAAGAGCGAGATCGAAAATTCTGGCGGCTCCGAAGAACAGCGACAATCAGAGAGAACTTATTTGTAACTTGCTGGAAAAGAAAAGAAGCACCATTTTGGAAAAGTACAAGAAGGGAAACTGACCCACAGAGAAGAACGAAACAAACCCAAAGCGAAGATCGTAGGAAAGAGAAAGAGTTGGAAAGATAGAAAGGGGAAGAACGTAGGGGGGGGAAGATGGTACTGTGGGAGATCACATTGGGAACCGCTTATTTCTTGGGGCTTAAACGAACTTACAGGCTTGCTTTGAGGATTCAGCGACGGATTATTAGCCCTGAGCATCCTAGGATCCGACAGTTTGTCCAAAGGTAAAGGGATTCGCCAATTTCTCTCTTAGTTTAATCTTTTTGTCTATTGCTTTGTTTCCTTTCGATTCTTTGACATGATTCTTGATTGGTTTTGTGTTTTTGTTGAGGATTTGGTTTAGTTTGCATCATCTCTTTGTTGCTTGATTAAGCTATCGATACGAATTTATGGAAATGAATGTGTAAATTATAGGCTATGAATGATGAGGTGAAATTACGTGATCGAAAAACTACCAAATTTCCATAGACCTTTTAGGCTGACACTATGCACCATCATCCCAATATCATGAAAACCAAAAATTTTGACCGCTAACTGACTTATAACACCTACAAGAATCTTTCATTTCTGCAGGATTCATTCAATTCATGATACATATCATTCATGGTGATTACATTCTTTCCATTCTTTAGTGGAGGTTTGTTTTTGTGTTGTTGAATGTTTGGCTTACAGGAACTTAAGGTTACTTGCAGCTCTTCAAAAAGAAATTCGGAGAGTTAGGGTCTGCTGCCTGTGAGAATCGGTCCATTGGGGTAGAATTAGGTTCTGTAGTCCATAGTTGTTTTCTTTTGATTGTCCGTGCCCTCATTGTGCCTCAGCAGACAGGTATCCTCTTATGCACTAATGCTGCCTTTAGGTCCTGTGACATAGGGCCTATTTGCGCTGCCCACGGAGTCCAGAATGGACATGGGAATTAGGATTCAAGGGATGGTTTGCATTTCTCCTTTTGTTCCCTGTCTTTGATTTGTATTTGGTTTCTTTTAGTGGTATAGTATGAATTCAGTTTGCAACGTTTCTCATGGGTGAGATGCATTTGTATGAGTTTGCAACTATAGCTGCTGTTGCTGTTACTACTTCAAAGCTATGATCATTCATTACTATAATTGTTTATCTCTCTTGAAGAATGGTAAATGTTTTTCATTACTGCACTTAGTTTGGAACTATGACATTGCAAATGTGCACTTGAAAAGACTTTCTTTAATATTTCCTTCTTTTTCTTTCGTCTCTAAATTCAAATCTGTTGTCTTTTTCATCACCAGACGAACACGAGCTGCATTTGATGTGGCACTCAAAGTTCACCGGAACATACAGCAGAGAGACCTAGAAGTTGGTCGGAATCTTGGTAACTGGATCCTGCGGTGGCTTGACAAAATGAAACCTTCAGCTCAGATCCGAGTTCCACCCCAGCAGAAACCCCACCATCATGCTGGCAATGCGAAAATGAACATTTCAAAGCAAGTGATAAATTCACACCCATTGAAAACTCATGGAAGCATCCAGACACCTAGAAACCATGAAGCTGATAGACATCTTTTTAGCACATCAACATATATGTGGTCTAAATCCTTACCCACAATTGCAATGATGATGCGGCTGCCAACGGCTGCCGGAAACATGATCCAATACAGGCATTTGAGCATCAATGGACCTGACACATTGAGGTTGAATTACACAAGAGGCGAGGGAGTTATCAGAAAGGATATAATGCAATGGATGCTGCACAAGTGATGGTGAGAACTGAAAACTGTGTTCTGTTTTGCATTTTCAGACTATCAAAACTGTGAGACTGTTGTGGAAGCGATAAGTTGGATGCTGTTTTGTTTAAAAAAAAAAAACACACATTGCTTTGGATGCTGCAAGACTTCTTCTGAAGGCTTCTTCCATGGGATAATAAATTTTCCTCATCATCTGCCTTTTGTGTATTCTTTTAGAGCCTCCATTTTTCCCGATAGAAGATTACTTGAGATCAGGGATTATTTGATTGTTTTAGCACTAGTTTCTGGCTGTCGCCCTGTTATACAAAATCTGGGAATCCAAGCTTTGTTATCTTGTCATATGTGCCCCTGCCACACAGCTGATGCGTACGAAATTAAATGAGAAATTTCTTTGGCATTAACCTTTAAAGAAATTAATATTGATTGTCAATGATCGGATAAATTTTGAGAGTATAAAGACTCGATTCATAAAAATTAATATTTTTAAGAATAGAAGACAGATTTGGATTTTGATCATATCATTGAAATCCCTTTTTTATTAAACAATAAATCCTTTTAATTGAAGAACAGAGGAGTTACATCTAAAAAGAGAGAAAAAAACAGAGTCCTTTGAATAATCAAACAAATATAGAAACCCCCCAACCTATCAGTTATCCTATAAAACGTTCTCCTCTGAATTTCTCCCCCCCCTCCCAATTTCGTTCTCCCCAAACATAGCGACTTTCAATCTTTCGATTTACTCTCTAGCCTTCTGCAGCGGAAAGTCTCGCAACCAAAGCTAGAAATCTTCCGCTTCTATCGATCTCGTGCTGAAGGTACTTTCACCGATTCTTTCGAATCCTTTTCTTGATTTTTGTGCTTTAAAATCTTAGAAGCTTTATGGGTTCGTGGGATCCAATTGGGAAATCGCAGGGAAGGGTAGCGAATTTTGGGTAATCGCTGATAATGATTACATTCTCAAAGTCGTTGGTTTATGTCAGGCAATAAAGGCTGCAAAAATATCATCATAGAATGGAATTAGCGGATCGAGTAGTCGGTTTCCTGTTATCTTTCATCAGCTTATCCATTTTCACATATTATACGTTTTGGGTCATCATCCTGGTCAGTATCTTATTTTGCTATTTCATTCTCAATCTCAGCACCCTGTTTGTGAACCTGTTTGATTCTGACTCTTCCTTCTTTCATGGTGTTTTCCAGCCATTTGTGGACAGTGATAATTTTATCCACAAGTATTTTCTACCCCAAGAGTATGCCATACTGATTCCTGTTTGTGCCGGCGTGGTGCTTCTCTGCCTCCTCTGCATGTTTGTTGGGTTCGTGATGCTCAAATCCAAGAAGAAGAAGGCTTGATGCTGTTTCACATTCTGTTCTTATAACATGCCAAGGGTATAGCATTTCCTTGCATTTGGAAGGATTGTTGCACTTTATGACTACTGTCTTTGTTGTTCTGTCTGATATATACCTGCTATAGAGAACTCAGTGTATTTTCTTTCTTACATAGTTCTATGAAACCATTTTGGAGTATTTATGCATATTGTTCAATGGAAGGCTCTCAGCATTTCCTTTAATCATCTTTAGTTTTGTGGCAAAAATTCATTCTAGGTGTACATACGTGCACGCACTCACTGTTGCACTTATGCGGAGAAGGTGAAAGTAAAGCTTGGCTGATGCTTTTCACCTTGTAGCTAATCAAGTTTGTTGAATGTCAAATAAGTTAATTCATGCCAAGTTTGGAGGAGCAAAAGGTACAAGACATGTAGCTCTTCTCCCCATCTCCACAATTAAATTGAGTGTGCTTCCCTTTCGAAAATCTTGAGTTGCATTGAATACTTGTGTGCTCAGAGAGAGATATACTCGACCCATTAAGCTAAAAGCTTAGATTCTATTATCTACAGTTTCAGATGGAAGGAAAGGTGCTTTTCCTCAGGTTAACACCCTTTGTTCTTCCATAAACATGTAAAATTCTCTGATGGAAGCCGAAATTTCATTAATTTTTCTCCTTTGTCTTTCCATTTGATTAGCTGCTTTTCAATCTATTCGCTTGGTTTTTGGGGGCTAAATCCTCCTTGTGATGAGAGTGGTTGATATCAAGTTACAGGCCATGCCCATACCATTGAGCTAAAGAACATCACAGTACATCCTACCATGTAATGCAGCAACAACATGAGGAATAAACATTCCAAATTCAGCCAAAATGAACAATCTTTCAAAAGAAAGAGGCTAATACAATCTAAAGGGAGAAAGCTCCAACTCCTAAGAATTTAATACAACTCTTTAGCCACAAAAGAAAAAAACTAGCGAGAATGATCCAATGTAAGAAGAACATATGGATAATTCTGGCACAGTTGCGACAGACTGATGTCAGAAGAATGATGATCAAAACCAATTTTTGAATTTTACATGAATCAGAAAGGAATCAGCCTTTGCAGCAGAATAAACATGTGGGTATGCCTCACTCTCAACTGTTGGAAAGCTTTGGAATCATCTTCCCCCTGCAACCGATGAACAGGTAAATAGATTAATCTCTGATCCAATGAAGTAATACTGCAGGGCTAATGCTACTAAGCAACATAAAGCATCGAGATGTTTTCAATCATCAAAGCATGTCTAATGTCTTGTTGGCTGATTGCAAAGCATAGATAAAGCCAAACATACCACAAAACTACTATAGATATATCCCTTCAAGCCCAGGAGTTATCAAAAGCAGCCGAAGTGATTGCCTGTGCGAATTCCTCAAAACTGATCCTCCCGTCCCCATCCGTGTCGGCCTCCTTGATCATCCCCGTCAACTCCTCCACCGTCAGCGCATGTCCAAGTTTCGCCATAGAATGTGCCAACTCAGCAGCAGTGATGAAACCATTACCATCCCTGTCAAACATCTTGAACAGCTGCTTCAGCTGCTCCTCGCTGTAGGGTGACTTCTCCGACAGCAGCTCCGGAGCCACCAGAGCCACGAACTCCGAGAACTCCACCAGACCATTGCTATTCGTGTCGGCCTTTTGTATCAGGGCTTCGACCTGGTCAGGGCTCGGTTTCAGCCCCAATGACCGCAAAAGCGAACCGAGTTCGAGCTGCGTCAAGCTTCCATCGTTGTTCCGATCAAAAGAACGAAAGATATCTCGAAGCTCGGCGATTTGCTCATCGTTTAGCTTCGCTGGTTGCTTGTCGCTCATGTTCACGAGAAACCCTTTTAATCTTTCTAATCTCTATACCTTAAACCTTAAAAGCTTCTCGCTTGAAATTCTCAAACCACGACAAGAAAGTCCCTAAAACAAGGAAAACCTTATCGAACTAGCTCGAACAAAAATTCTTGCACTTTGCTATCTGAGGCTCTAGTTGATCATCACTCCCATTACTCTCTCTAAAAACAAGATGATTGTCTTCTGGGTCGATTTCTGTGCCCAAAACGTGTCTTGTAGGATCCAAGATTACGTTGAAAATCGCCCTTACACCTTCAGTTTCGATGGATCTTTCCCGTTTACCAGCAACTAATTATGACCCAAATATCGGATCACACTAAACTAACAGAAAATATATGCAAAAATCTTTGCAAAGAAGAGCAAAATACAGAAGGTGTGACGCTTTCGTCCTTATCTGCTATTTTTCTTCCTACAAAATATGGAAAAAACACGATAAAATTATTAGAAATAAATGACTGGAATCCTAATGTCTAGCTTTTTCGCATCTCTTCAATCTCGATCTCTTTATCATTTTTCCTTCTTATTTCACGGGAGAATTCCAAGAGAAAAATACGTGAAAAGTGGCGCCAATCCGTGATTGGTGCACGTCTTTCTTGCTGGCTAGACTGTGTCAACCCGTCACCCGGAGGGGTTCTCTACACATAATCTTCTCTTAAGAGTTATGATTAGTGAACGTGGACTAATAGTACTACGACATGTCATGATCAGAAGGTTTAAATTACCAAATTTAGACTTAAGTGTTGGGAGTTCATTTGATGATTCGGTGATGGACAGAAGGGATCGGTTGCAGAGAAACCTTGAATAGAGTAAGGACGGTGGAATGCTGGTGCTTGCCTTAAATTATCTAGTTTGACTTCATAGTGGATTTTTTTTAATACTAACATATTATTATAAAAAACGGAACGTAATCAAATAATTATGTACTGGTTCAATCTCTTTTTATCTGAAAACCTAATCAAATAATCAAATCGAAACTCAAAAACGTTTATCTTCATTTTGGTAAAAGGTTTGGATGTTGGGTTTTCCTTTTTATGCTTTTTGATTGAATTGCTACGCCCATGCTAATCCCCATCCGCTAGGAGTGTGGTCTTTTTCAGACTGAAGCTGGAATCCAGGATGGAATTAAGTTCAAATCTTAGTAACGGAAAAGAAAAGAAAAAGTCAGATAAAGCAGCAAAAAGTGCTTGTGATGAATCCCAGAAAGGTTTCAACAAGAAACTCAAAAAGGTAGGTGAATCTAGAGATGGAATTATTGACTGGTTGGAACCAAAATGCTGGAGACAGGGTGTTTGCATTTGCTTTCTTCAATGTTGGTTAAGAAAACATTATTCCAACAGTAATTCTTTTTTCTTGCATTAGATATAGAAGAAGAGTATCACTATGAAGCTTCCATGTGACCAGACCCATACAATGATTTTGCTGGAAAATTAGGTCTAAGGTCACGAGAAACAAGTTGGAAATAATAATTATGAACACCACGGTCCCTAGAACAACACTGTTCTTTGGCTCTAGAGCTAGTGTTCTGTCAAATGTGTAGTTCCTATGGTTAGTATAGTTCCAACTTCAAACTTAACAACAAAATATTCAACTTCAACTTCGAAGTATTTATGTTGTAAGCATAGGTTTTGAGGCACGAGACCACCATCACAAGCCAGCCCTATAAGAGAGTAGTGAAGTCATCAGCTTTACTATCAACCAGAAAAAATGTCACAGATCAAGTAAAAGGTACAAATACAACGTGTTTGATGCTTGCTGTGACTCTAGCTGTTATGTTTGTTCTGCCTAACATGCAATAAAAGATCTCAACCCAACTAATGGATAGGCATTCCAGTCAATATCAGCAGACAGCTTAACAAGGTATTTATACTACCCGCTACATTCAGGTTTGGCCATCTGATTGAAATGATTTCGAATTCTCCTTCAATTGATGCATATGTTATAAAATCTGTCTGTATTTCACATTTAGATAAACCAAAAAATATAGTTGTTAAAGCATGTTTATAACCTAAACTGTAGTATGTATAAATTGACAACAGCAAAAATTTCCTTTATGCAAGTAAAGATCAACCCTGAGATGAAGGGCAGATATAAATAAACCCTTCATAGATATCACATTCATAATGCACCTGGCTACTGCTCTAGAAGAGGACTCCCCTGTCTAGCAAGCACAAAAAGACCACCATCTCCTCTTGATATCCGAAGATCCTCGTCAAGATACGTAATCAGAAGCCAGGACCCTGACCGCTCACCAGGAATGGGAATCTTAAGAGGTGGCTGACCAGAAATGGCTGTTGAAATATTAGCCACCAACTCTTGCAGCGGGTTAAGAGATTGCTGCACAGGCAACAGACTGATTTTTTGACCGAAAACATCCACATCTGCAGGAAGATCAATGCTTGGTTTTATCTCCGGAGGTTGCAGTGTACCTTCCTTAAATTCAACCTGAATATTTGGGTTAGAATATTAGTACCTTTAGGAGCAAATATTTCATAAAAAAGGAATTCCAAACTGCAAGGTGTTTCATGTCTAATATACCCTATATTTGGATCCAAATTCAATAACATGACAATGATCATCATACTCAGCCTGTTCCTTTAAAATTTTTTCCTTCTCATAGGTTTATCCCACTGTCAGATAATTTAAGATGGTTAGTAGCATCAGATTCACCCCAACATCGGAAATTTCAAGTGGTGAACAGTTTCGGGAAGTATTAAATGACACTTTCCTAAACAGATTTGTTCTATGCTGGGTTATAAACTTCTTGTCTTTTTGCAATGTAGTCAGACTTGATTCTAGACATATTAAACTTAAACAACCAGTAAGGTTTAGTTTAAGATTTACCTGTATTCTTGAAGGAGTTCTAACTTCAAAGGCAGCAGAAGCACTGAAAGAAAAATTAGCAAAAGGGCTGGCCAATGTGGTGGAGTTCACAATAGAGAGCCTTTCTGTATCAATTGTTTGGCTTATACTTTTGACTTTTAACAAGGGGGTTGAACCAGCCGCCAGAAGCGGCAACAGCTCAGAAGATGCGGTGTACCTGATCAGTAGGAAGCACAGTGAAGAAAAATTACCGAGCATTAACTATTGTTATCCTGACATCGGAGATAGTATATGGGCATGTGTTACTCATATAGTAGTATAATTTACAATCATGAAATCAGCAAGAAGGTTCCATTCAATGCTAATCCTCATTACATGTAATGGGGTTAATGTCAATGCTATCAAAAGGGCAGAAAAATGCATTTTTAGACCGAAAGAACATATTTTCTGACTCCATCCTCATCTCTAAGTTGTACCCATGAAGTTTTCATCTACAAAGCAAATGCAAGATAATTTTTTATCTAATATACAATTATGTTACTGTTAATATTACACTTTAGTCGTTTATTTATTTATAATTAATTACAATTTTATCTTTTAATCTTCAAGATTTTATTTTTCTTTAAAAGAACTTTTGAGAAAAGAAAAAGTAATAATTTTGAGTGAAGAACAAGACACTCACAGCAAAACCCAGTAGCCATCAAGAAGCTGAGTAGCTTCAACCGGAGCTGGGGTGGGGTTCACCGCCTCCAACTGATTGACTAACTCCAAAACATCAGCCCGTACCTCCGGCCCAGTACGAAACCCCAACTCTGTCCCATAAACCGTGTCCACCAAACACCTCTTCAAGTCCGCAATCCTACTATCAAATCCATCCTCCTCCTCCTCCTCCTCCTCCTTCTCCTCCTCCTCGACCGCCGCCTCAGCCGATTGAGCAGCGGCGGCACTACCGTTACCCATCTCCGCATACTGTTCCTCCCACTCGTCCTCGTTCGTGGGAGGATCCGAATCCGGGAGCTTGGTGGGTTCGGGTTCCGATCCAAGCTCCGTTTTCTCGCCCCATTCGTCGGTTATGGAAGAAAGTGGGGTGGGTTTGGGGTCAGAATCGGGTTCGGGAGTAGGGTCGGGTTGGGAGCTGGAAAATGAGACAAGAGAAGAGAATCTGAAGACTTTGTGGGGTTTAGTGGGAAAGGAAAAGGAGAGAGAGACGGGTTTGGGGGATTGAGAAAGGGAAGATCTTGGGGATTGAGAGAGGAACAGAGAAGAAGGATGTGCGGTGAAGAGAAGGGCCATTTCTTTTGTGGGTGTGTGGCAGCTTTTGGCTTCGGGTTTTCAACTCCCTCGCTAAGGGTTTCTTCATTGTTTCTTTTCCTTCTGTGGTTTTCAAACGCAAAAAACCAAAATTTTCTAATAAAAAATCTTAGATTTTTCTTATACAATACTAGTTTTAATCATAGTTGTTCAATGGACACATATTTACCCACGTAAATTAATTTTTTCATAAAACAAATTTAAATTTTAATATAAAACGCATCAAAACTATAACTTTTTATCCTAATTTTCATAAAAGTAAAAAAATTAAAAACATTCAGAAAAAAAAAAGGGATAAACTTTCGTATACACTAAATCTACATTCCATAATGTAAAAATGATGTATACACCATGTATAGCTCCTAATCCTTTAATTGTAGCTATGGGTTTGTTTCCCATGAAAAAAAAAACATTGAAAGTTCATATAAAATTACCATAATTTTGTCATTATTTTAAAAAGGAAAATTCTTCATCAAATTAGTTGTCCATTCCTTTAGCAAATTGCGAAAGGCCCAAATTAAAGCTTGCTGCTGCTTGAGTACTTGTCAATCTTTCTGAAGATGGAAATACTATTCTCTGAGCTCAGCCAAGATGTTTTTATTGCAGCAGCAAAGCCAGCCTCCTCTCTTTTATTGTGAAACTACCAACTAATTTTTGCATCTCATTGTTTGAGTATTTATGGGTGTTTTTCCAGGCCATTCCCAGTCTTAATCAAAGGTTTTCGAATCATGGATGTTTTGACTCTGCCTGGTCTTGGGCCAATGGACCAAGGATGCTTCCCACGGCTTCTTCCCCATGCAAATAGGCCGACCTCCTTTCATAACGCAAGGCTGAAACACACACAGTGTTGGTGGGTCAGAAATCCTGCACCAAAACATAAATGTTTGTTCAATTATTTGAATACTTTGAATATAAATTTGAAGAATTAGTCATCAATGCGAAGTTGGGGGAGGGAAGCAACTTTGGGAAGGACCGAGATGCAACAAGCAAAGTCAGCAGGAGCAGCCCATCAAATGTGACAGTCGTGGGCCATATTCTACACCCACATGTGGGCAGTTGGACCATTTTTCTTTAATGAAACAAACACCGAGTAATGAAGAAAGACTTATGATAGTAGTAATTTAATCTATACACAAAGTAATATACTTAAATTTAATCAGAAATCATTGAAAGGAATTCAAATCCTACATTACGTATATTTCGAAAATGATAAAGTAAATTTTTTAATGTTTAAAAATTTAATAAAAAAAAATCTATTTTGATTCGAATCGAAGATATTTATCTACGCATAGACTAAAAATCAGATAACTCGAATTATAAAGTAAATGTAGTAATCATTGCCATCCATGTAAGACTTTGAATTATGGGTAGAATAAAATTGGGAGCCCCTATGAGTGTAACCACACGAGTGCACTAGTTATTAATAGCAGGTCATGTAAACATAGGAGCAAGCCAGCAAACACAAACTGTTCTGGTACAATTTATTGCAGGATGAGTTAGTGATCTTTAGTGGATCTCTCTGATTAATGGCTCAATCCCCATTGAAGAAGTAGTATTCACTTATGTTTTATTAATTACATGTAGAAAAATGCCTTAAGATTTGGTCATAAATTTTGGTACCAAACTTTCTCTCTCCAACAGGACCTGATTCGAAAGACAGCATCATGTGTTTCGATTTCTTGTATGTGTGTAGAAGCAGGAAGGCTAGAGTAATTAATCAGCTTAGGTTATGGCTTTGGTACTACCATCCAATTGAGCAAAAAAGGCATTTGTCTCGAACTCAATACATTTATTTCTCATTCTCAGATATCAATGCTCTAATAAATACATATGCATTAGCATTGATATCATGGATTCAATAAGCTTGCTTCCCCCCCCACTTTGATCTTCCTTGAAAGATTCCCAACACACACCCAATGTTTGATATCAAGTGATAACATCAAATATACATGAGTTTAAGGTTGTTTCGATTAGTTTTAGCATTAAGGTTGTCGTGCTTAACTTCATAATTGCATGTTGTCATACTCATTTGGTTGGATTTTTTTTATTTATCCTTTTTTTCTTTGATAATGAAATGGTTCTTGTCTCCTAAAAAATCATTAAATGTATACGATGTCGATGGATTTCGTATCTATGTATAATAGTGAGTGTTTTTAACTTTTTACAAAGAAAAAGAGTTCAAGGGATTTTAACAAATACAAAAACATTTAATTATAAGTTGTCTCTTGATCGAGAGTCAATTGAGCTAATTAAAATCATGTTTAATAACAATATTTAATCTTGATACTAAATTCCTAGTTTCTCATAAGTTTCGTGCAATGACATAAATAGAAAAGAGAAAATTATTTTTTTAATAAAAAAATGGTTTTATTAATATAATATAATTGATATTACCTTAATATGTCGATATAATAGAGAAAGAGAGTAATATATCAAAAATCTTATATGAGATACAACAATCAAAATAAATACTGTCTAGTCCTAAATCTAAAATCATAATAAACAAAATCAATTAAAGTAAATAAGAACTAATCAAACATATATATGAAAATAAGGATGATATATTATATGATAGTACTTCAAACTTTGAATTGTTTACCACATGTTTTCCTTTACATGGAGATACAGGGTTGCATCTCGCAAATGGTTAAGAATACAAATTGATTGAAAAGATACACTATATTGATAAGATATTGTTAAAATTCAAATTAAACACATTATTATGAATAAATCTAATTTATGAAGGAAATGTAATTCATTCTCTCAAAATTAATTCAAATTCCCATTAAAATTAGTGTTGTTTTCAATGAAGGTGTTTCATAAATTCATTGTACATTAAAGGAAAACAAGAGAGAAAAAAAAAGAAAAAGATATGGGGGAGGTGGCCCTGGCGATAATGTGGCCCTTTGGATATTAGCACAAGGGAGTCAGGAAAAACCCCCCCATTTATATTTCTTTTGGGACCCACGTCAAGAAAAAATCAACGGCCTCGATCCATTGACCCCAATGGGATGGACCCCATGATCCCTAAACCGACGGCTTTGATCGTTTGACCACATTGACATTTGACCCAACGGTGAAAAATCTACAATTACTAAACCAGGAAAGGAAAAGCACAAAAAGTAACGCACGCGAAAACGGAGAGCGTGAGAGTAAATAAGGAATCAAAATCCGCAGATTTGAACTCACGATTTCAGCATGCGCGTGTGTTAAGGAAGAAAGAAATTAAAAAGGGTTTGACTTGGGATGGGCTTTCTTTTTCTTCTTTTTCGCATTCGGAAACGCACGGAAGAAGGAAGAATCCCCACTTTATTACGAAAACGGGCACGTGGTAAAAAAAAAATAAAACAGTAAACGGAGTATGTGGCGTTGATCGGTTTTTACCACGTACGGTGAAAAAATATAAATAAATTTACTTCCCTAAATTTATTACAAGACGAGAGAGAGAGAGAGAGAGAGAGAGAGAGAGGAAGGCAGAGAGTGTCTGTTTCTGGTCTAGAAATCAAAGCAAAAGCAAAAGAAAGAAAAAAGGAGAGATTATTTTCGTTTTTGGGTTTCTTTCTTTTGCAAAGAAAACACCGACAACATTGTTGGTGGTATTTACTCTTACATTGTGTTATTATTATTATTAACTCAATTTTTTTTTTGGTTTTTTTTTTTTGTGCTTGCTTTAATTTCTCAAGCTTTAATTCATGGTCGGTTTTGATGTAAAAAGCCATTCAATCTTTATATCTCAGTTGTTTTTTTTTTTTGGGTGGTGGGGGTGGTGGTCGTGGTGGGTTTGGAGGTGAAGCGATAGCTTGTGGTCTTTTTCTTCTTTGAAAAAGTTCACAATCATTTATTTTCAATTCCCTAACTTTTTGCGTTTACTTTTTTAGAGCCTTGGTGTTCTTTTCTTAGTGATCACAGGCTGCTTCTTCTCTATGTTCTTTGCCCATTTTTTTGTTTTGGCTGCTGGGGTCTTTGTTCTTTGGTTCACTCAGTGCATGTTTAGTTTTGCTTCAAGGTTTAGTGTCTGAATTTTGAGATTTTTCCTTCTCTGATTTTTGGTCTTTTGTTGTTTGAGATTCCATTTTGATATGCTGCTCCAAGATATGTTGTTTGATCATGGAGTTGCACTGTTTTTTTGTTGAAGCAGGACTGTTCCAAGTGAAGCCAGGAGTACACCATTTTAAGAGAAAATGTACGGGGATTGTCAAGTCATTTCTTCCATGGGAGGGAATGTGGTATCATCAGAAACCCTATTTTCATCACCGATTCAAAACCCTAATTTCAACTTCTTGCCATTCCAACCTTTACCTCCCATGATTCCTGTAAGTGGAGATCAATCAAGCAGATTTTCTTTCCATTTTCTTATTCATATTTCTTTTTTTTTTTTCCTTTTCTTTCTAAGTCCTAACCTTCTGTTTTTGTGTGGGGGAGTTAAAACAGAAAGAAGAGAACGGGCTATTGCTAAGAGGGAAAGAGGAGATGGACAGTGGGTCTGGGAGTGAACAGGTAGAAGAGAAGTCAGGGAATGAGCAAGAGAGTACTGAGCAACCCCCCAAGAAGAAACGTTACCATAGACACACTGCTCGCCAGATCCAAGAAATGGAAGCGTATTTCCTCTTTTCTTTTTACTCTCTCTTTGATTTCTTTGCTTTGCTTCATCTCAAATCTTTTCTTCTCATCCTTGCTTGGAGATAGAAAACAGATTAAGCAGAAAAAAAAGGGTTTTATGATAATAAGCAAACGACATGCAAAAAAAGGGCTTTAAACAGATCGAATTTGAGAAAAAAAATTGTCTCTTTCTTCTCATTCAACAGTTTACCCTTTTTTCTTAGAAGAAACAATGTTTTGTTTTGCAGCGTTTTTAAGGAATGTCCCCATCCTGATGACAAGCAAAGGATGAAACTAAGCCAAGAACTTGGCCTTAAGCCTCGTCAAGTCAAGTTTTGGTTCCAAAACCGTCGCACTCAAATGAAGGTGAACAACTAATCAGCATCTCTCTCTCTCTCTCTCTCTCTCGCTCATGGCTTTCGCTATCATCCCAACCCTAAAAATGTACCCGAACTCTTTCTCTACTACTTACTGAAACCCTTTGAGAGCTTTATCACAAAGCCAAACACGACTCCCAAGAAAACGCGTTTGAATGCTTTTGCATTAAAAACCAGCTCAAACCCTAAACGGCTGAACCTGGGTACATGGGTTAATACCCATCATCATAGCGCATCGCAACAGCACAAGAGAAGGATCTGTATTTATTTCGGGGGCCACTGCATGTAGTCTTCCATTTGCAATTACAGTCTGTATTCATAAATGTGGGCTGTGTTTGCGCATTAAACTCCTTTACCTGCAACATGTGCTTCCTAAAGGGTTCACAGATCAGTTAATGAAAAATAATACAATGCTCATTTAGGGCACTTAAGGTTAATGTTTTGCAACATAATAATGCTTTGATTTTCATTCTTTTTATTGTTTTTTTTTTTCCTTCCTTCCCTTTTGAATTTGTCAGGCTCAGCAAGATCGATCTGATAATGTTATTCTTAGAGCTGAGAATGAGTCTCTCAAGAATGAGTTTTACCGGCTTCAAGCGGAACTCAGCAAACTTGTTTGTCCAAATTGCGGTGGTCCAGCAGTGCCTGGAGGGATTTCCTTTGAAGAGCTTCGGATAGAGAATGCACGACTTAGAGAAGAGGTTTTTCAATCAATATTGGATGTGTAACCTTTGATAAGTTTAATTAAGCAACATTTTCCATTAGTTAGAAGCAACTGCAATGATCTGTAATGGAACCTGTGGAAGTTTATGTAATTTTGACAATGTTGAGTTGTTTTCTTTTTTTTTTTCAGCTGGAACGTGTCTGTGCTATTGCGTCGAGATACATTGGCAGGCCAATCCAAACAATGGGTGCAGCTCCTGCACTCATGCCACCTTCATTGGATTTGGACATGAACATGTATCCAAGGCATTTCACTGAGCCTATGGCTTCCTGCACGGAGATGATGCCTGTGCCAATGTTGCCAGAAACAGCCTCCTTCCCGGAGAATAATCTGGTTCTGGTGGAGGAGGAAAAAACTGTTGCGATGGAGCTTGCTATGTCTTCCATGGATGAGCTTGTGAAGATGTGCCGAACAAACGAGCCTCTTTGGATCCGGAACAATGAAAACGGAAGGGAATTACTTAATCTTGAAGAACATGCCAGGATGTTTCCTTGGGCGCCATCAAATCTCAAGCAGCGCTCAACTGAGTTCAGGACTGAAGCTGGCCGTGATAGTGCAGTGGTTATAATGAATAGCGTCACGTTGGTAGACGCATTTCTTGATGCAGTAAGCTCCTTTCCTTTAATGTTGTGATTTTGGATACTTAATTCAAATTTTTTATGAAAAAATAGCATAAATTTTATTGCAGAACAAATGGACGGAACTGTTTCCATCTATCGTTGCTAGAGCAAAAACTGTTCAAGTTGTATCAGCAGGTGTTTCAGGAACAAATGGTTCCCTTCAGCTGGTACAGAGACATCTTCAACGCTTCATTAATTTTCATCACAATGCTCATACTCTTTTACATTCACTTTGTTTGATTTTATTTGAGCAGATGTATGCAGAATTGCAAGTCCTTTCTCCATTGGTGCCCACTCGGGAGGCTTATTTTCTTCGCTATTGCCAACAACAAAATCTAGATGATGAAACTTACTGGGCAATTGTCGATTTCCCCATAGATGGCTTTCATAACAACTTACAGGCTTCGTTTCCCCTATACAGGAGGCGGCCTTCTGGCTGTTTGATTCAAGACATGCCTAATGGGTACTCAAGGGTGTGTGTGCAAAAGAACTATCTGCTATTGTTAATCATTTTACATTCATGGAGATATAGCAATATTAGTCCTGAGAATATAGAATGTGGCAGTGTTCTTTCATTGAATTCACAAGGTTTTTTCTTGCAGGTTACATGGGTTGAACATGCAGAGATAGAGGAGAAACCTGTTCATCAGATATTTAGCCACTTTGTTTACAACGGGATGGCGTTTGGAGCACATCGTTGGTTAGCTGTTTTGGAGCGACAATGTGAAAGGGTTGCTAGCCTCATGGCCAGGAATATCACTGACTTAGGAGGTGCCGAAATTCTACTCATGCCTGCAACCAAAACCTGACTTTTAATGATTTGGTTTTCAGTATTACATTCATGAAATATTTCCCCTATCTCTATCATTTTTCAGTGATACCTTCTCCGGAAGCAAGGAAGAATTTGATGAGACTTGCTCAGAGAATGATAAGGACTTTCTGTGTCAACATCAGCACTTCCAGTGGCCAGTTGTGGACAGCTCTACCGGATTCCGCCGATGATACTGTTAGAATCACAACGAGCAAAGTCACAGAAGCTGGTCAACCCAATGGGCTGATTCTTTGTGCTGTATCGACTACTTGGCTGCCATATCCTCACGACCAAGTCTTTGATCTTTTGAGGGACGAACGCAGCAGATCTCAGGTTTCATTGAGCTTTGAATCTATTTTTGCTCTAATTCTTCCCAAAATGCTAAGTTAGTGCTGACTGCTGAATACTAAATACATTTGTGCAGCTGGAGGTCCTTTCAAATGGAAATGCCTTACATGAGGTAGCTCACATTGCGAATGGAGCCCATCCTGGGAACTGCATTTCACTTCTTCGAATCAATGTAAGAATTTCCTCCTTGGGCTAATTAGAAGTTAAATTTCAAGCTTTTTCCTTCTCTCTTGTTTGATAAACTATGGAAAAGAGAGAAAATTACACCCTTGTTTAGCTATAAATATTGTTTTAATGTAGGTTGCAAGCAATTCCTCACAGCATGTAGAGTTAATGCTGCAAGAGAGCTGCACGGACCGATCCGGTAGCCTTGTTGTTTACTCCACCGTTGATGTTGATTCCGTCCAGCTAGCAATGAGTGGCGAGGACCCATCCTGCATCCCACTGCTTCCCTTAGGCTTTTTCATAACCCCAGTGGAACTCATCAGAGATGCTAGTGATGATCAAGGCAAATCAGTCCCACCATCTGAAGAGGCAAATGGACATATTTCAGGCAGTTTACTCACAGTTGGGCTACAAGTTCTTGCCAGCACAGTTCCATCAGCAAAGATCAATCTCTCAAGCATTGCCGCCATCAACAACCATTTATGCACCACAGTTCACCAAATCACTGCTGCCCTTAGTAGCAGTACTGCCCCTAGCTGCCCTGATAATGGAATTGGTGTACTAGGCTCTTGCACTGAGCCTGCTTCTGCACCAGAAAAGTAAATCAGGGTTTTCATCCTGAATTACCCATAACATCCCCATTTTATGGATTTGAAGATGGGAAAGATTGGGGAAGTTATTGGTAATTTGTTAAAAATCAAGTGGTGGAATTCTCATATTAGTGTCAGTTTGTAGTAATGTGGTAAATAAGGGTCATTTTGTAACTAAGGAAGGGGGTAGGTTGTTCTTGTTTAGGTAGGGAAAAAAATTTGAGAAAGATGCATGTGTAACATTAGCTGTGGGTACTGTTGGGAGGGTCAAGGCTAAAACAAAATACTAGTAAATCTCCATGTAATAGCTAGAGGGAGTCAAGAGCGCACCAGCTGTGACCCTTGCTTTCTGGTAAGGCCTAAAGAGATGAGACCTCACCAATCAGCAAGGGTGGTGGTTCGGGTATTGACTTCTGCTTTGTTGGCCTTTTT
Source organism: Theobroma cacao (assembly GCF_000208745.1). NCBI lineage: Eukaryota > Viridiplantae > Streptophyta > Magnoliopsida > Malvales > Malvaceae > Theobroma > Theobroma cacao. The sequence continues at coordinate 35,519,545 of NC_030852.1, forward strand.
TTTTCTTTTCCCTGAATTTAATGCTCCTACTGATTATTAGTTCTATCAAGTTATCTGTTTGCGTCCAATTTCCAATATTGATTCTCCTCTCTCTCTGTTTCTTCACGTTTACACTGTGTGCATGTTCAGGAGTCAATGGTGATAATATCTTCTTTCATAAACAAACAATCTTCGTTATCTGTCTCTTGATTATGACTTGCAATAGTCATGCTTTGGGGTCGATCTCCACGACAAGGTAAATTCAATACTATCAACGACCAGTTATCATTGAATTAGGTGTGCAATTAATCCTAGAAAGTGACACAATCTTCGATTCCAGGTAACAAAATGTGCTCCCTAAAGATGAACACATCCTTCTCCTTCCAAAAACAGAAAGTGCTATTCAAGAAAGAATTGTTTCTCACTTTTTTCCAGATTGTTAGGTTCATTACTACATACTAGACGAATAGTTATGGTTTTGATTTTTAAGCTGTCAGCCTGTACTACCCAATTATGGTAATAGAATTTCAAGAAAGGGAAAGCTTAAGTTGAGCTTGAAAGCTGGAACAGAAATGACAAACACTCTGAGTGGAAAATGTTTTATTTTTTCCAATCCGTCAACAACAAAATTTGTCTTTCAATATAATTCGAGATGTGTTTCAAATGTCGATAAAATGATTCTTGATTTGAAGAATATAGCTTTATAAGAATCACTTTCAACAATTAATGAGAGAAGCAGAAAAAATATATGTATCCTCTTTAATTATCGTGAATACAATATAATAATTAGATGTTTTCTCTTAAATAACCAATTATCCCTTTGAAATGCTTATTTGCCATGACCCAATGCAACCTGATCAATTACTCAAAAACAAAATGTATCTTACTGCAGCAAGGAAAGAGAGATCAAATAATACAAGTGATGTTTTCCTCTATATAAATATTGATGCGGTAACATCAGTTTTTACATCAGAAACCTCATCAGCTTCATGCATACATATATAGGCACCATTTCTTTCCTAGTTAATCAATAAGAAAATCAATTGAATGTAAATACCCAAAAAAGGAAATTCAACGGAATGTTGATTCAAAGGACAAATTTCTTCACTCAACATAAAGATGATGCTTTTCCCAATTGTTCTTAACATTGTCAAAGTGGTAGGCACCGTCGTCTCTTAAGCTCCATGTGCAATGGGTGCATTTCAACGCAACCGTGAATGCCCAAAAGGCTCCATGAATTTCATTGTTAATGTGAACGTAACACCACCGGAGGGGGAACAAGATTTCGTAGAATGTCCACGACGTCGTTTGCCCCGGTTCAAGCCTCCGCAGGTTTTGGTCGACACGATCAAACCCGCACTTGAGGTAAACGCTGTGGCTGGCTTCGTTTTGTATGCTCACCGTCACCCTTGGGAAAATCTCCTCTCTTATTGTTTCGGCGAATTGAGGCATGATTGCGGAAGATTGTGTAGGAAATGACACAAGTAGAATGCTAAACAATGTGAGGATTGTGAAATTATGCTTACCGTCGATCATGGTGCAACGGCCCCCCGGCTGGCAGGTACTCATCCGGTGACAACAAATTAATGAAATCTGATTTATTGTGTTGCTTGGGGCTGAAGGCATATATTATGATAAGTATTCATAAATCATAAATCAAATTAACCTTCATCCGTCGCAAATTGTTAATTAGATAAAATTTAAATAATTTTATTGTCATTTTTTTTTTCAAATTTTCTAAGAATTTATTTGAGGTAAAAAAATGTTTATATTGATGATGGTTAAAAAGGGTATCGGTTATTTACCTGAGAAAAGTTTTCCCGACCCTAATTATAAATATTTTTACAAGGGACCCAAGGATTGGTAAGTAATACCATGTCAATAATTTGTTTTTTATTTTTTGTGTAAGGCAAACTATGTCCCACTAACATGACCATTATCTGCAACAACATTGACAAATTGACAACGTTTCCTCCAAATCTCTGTTGTTTCCTCCATGGAATTCTTGAGAGACAGGGAGAGGGAATGGCGTTGGACCATAGGGTACCCATTTTTTGTGTTGTCTGATTCCTTCTTCTGATGGACCCAAGAGATACAAATTAGGAAGCTGCAACATCATGATCCCAAGGGCAAAGATTCTGTGTTTCTATGCAAAAGGGTCATCAAATCAAAACAGAGAAGCCAAATTCAATGTAGTTGCTCTGCTTTGGACCTATTCGTTCATTAAAAGATGAGGTTGATTGAAAGTATAGTGTTTTTAAAGTCATGGTATTTGCCTAAAAACCATCACTGTCCATTTACCAGGTCAAAGTTCAAAGAAGAAGAAGAAGAAGAAGAAGAAGAATCAACATTTTTCTTGACATCTTTGAGCAAATCAAATCATTTTGATTCTAAGCTTCTAGACAAAAGATTATTGAGAATTGCACACATCTTTTAAAACTATTGCAAATCAAAAGAAACTAAAGAAATTGTGTGCGCCTATTTCAGTTCAACTGTGGGCTGCGAACTCCTTTGTACCACGTAACCATGGGCGCCAATGGGTTGATTCAGCACAAACTGAGGCCCAGATTGTGTTTTAATGTGGCAAAATTAATTAATCAGCCCTTCCGTCAGTTGAAAATATTGAGATTATTTAATCCAAAAATATCAATAAATTAAGTAATACAAGATACTCGGTTGTAAAATATCCATTAACATCTCTAATTATCTGTTAAATTTAATATTTTTTTAATATAACTATCTTGATTAAGCAACAGTCTACAAATTCTATAGTACTCTCATTCTAAAATGAGTTGCAAACTCAACTCCAACTCGATCATATTTCTTAATCTCTACTTTTTTAAATGATATGCATATGCTATTAAAAATTTAAAGTTACAAAGTCGGAAACCGTGGCAAACATGTTCCTTTTGATTCCATAATATTTAGTGCATGCTCTGACGAATCGTGACATTATCAATAATCTAATAAAATCACAATGATTTCGAAAGAAGATTTAAAAGAGCTTTGATGTCATAAGAAAGAATGAAAATACTAATCCGTATTTGTTTAATTAAATGTGAATGGGAAAATGGCTGGCCAATAAAAGGGCAAAGCTAAGCATGGAAAGGAAAGGAAAGGCTGGCATGCTGCGGTGTAAGGGGCATCGGGAAAAATATAATATGAACATATGAGAGAAGTAGAAAATACTAAACAAAGAGAACCAAAAGGCACAGCCGACAAAGTGACAAATTGAGAATATTAATGTTCTATGGAGCCAAACCCAAAATTGGCCTCTCAGTATGTGCCTTATCACCAAAACAGTAAGAAAGCCCAGAAAAGAAAGATGAATGGAAAAGGGCCCCCTTGCCCTACCCCCTACTTTATCAGATGTGGCACTGAATCACAGGGCCAATCTCTATGCGAAAACATGGTGCCAGCCACACACAAATGTGAATCCCCCCCCCCCCCCCCCCCCTCTTCCTCTCTCTCTCTCTCCGTGCGTGTTTGTGTGTGTCCAGAAAACTTACAAAAAGGTCTGGCTTTTGCTTTTTGATTTGTCTTTGGGGTTTTGGGGAGGAGAGCAACGTGGAGCTTTCCCTTTTGCCGTAAACAATTGATTCACTCACTCACTCACCCCATTTTTTACTTTTTATTAGGGCGGAGGAGAAAACATTGACCCATGAGCTGAAATTAAGGCCAAAACATAAAAACAAAGAATATATCAGCATTGAAAGTTAGAAGTCATTTGGTCAAAATAGTATTATAAGATTTTGTGGTGTGTGTTAAGGTTCTTGAAATTCAAAGGAAAATATGGTCAGTGGATTCGACATGGTGGCTTGACTCTTTCAAAGCTAAGGAAACCCTTTTTTCGTCCTTTTCCCATGAAAATGAGCAAAGGGTTGATTGGGTTCAAGTCCCTGTACAAGTAGACTTGATTTGGTAAGCCTTTTGAGGTGTCGGCTATGCTTGTTTGCGTCTGTCTCTTTCGGGTTAGGGAAGCCAGCAGCTTCTTCTTAACCTTGTACTTTGTCTCCATGCAGGAAAATCTAGAGAAGTATACCAATGTTATGGGGTGGACTGGTTACAGTGAAAATGAAATTTTGGGTGGATTGTTTTAATTGGGTTTTGAAATTGTTTGTCTGCTTTTCCACGTGCAATTATTACCTAATTTGGGTATTAAATTATAAAATAAAGGGGGGAATTTGGGTGCACACTGGACTTGGTCAAGCACTCAATAGAAGCCATTTCCACACTTTAATTTGTACTTCCTCTTCCCCAAAACCCTCAATCAAACTTTAATTATTATAAAAATTACATAAAATCATTTACCGAAGTGTTTTGTGAGGTCTTTAAGTACTAATTTTGATTGTTATTTTCACTGTTATTGGCTTTTTTCGTAATTTGTTATTTTGTTAAGAATTAATTTCCAAACTTGTTACAGGACTTGTTACAAAATCATTGTATCTTATACGATTTATTAATAAAATTATTCTTGACATAAAAAAAGAATTCACCAAATCAATTTTTTCTTTTTATTCAAAATTTTCAAAAATAAAAAATATTAATTATAAATACATAAAAATTAAATTAATTGTTTTTAATTTTATATGTGAAATACAAGCACATGTTGTCACAATATGTTAATGCCCACTTACATTACTTTTAGGTCATGATGCAATTATTCTAAACATTGATGCAAGAGGATCCCAAGTTCCCAATTTTAAACATTGTTATCAATGCAGGCACATGGAGTCTGTCAATTCCCATCAATGATGTAAATTGATAGATCATATCACACAAACTCCCTTTAAGCTTTAATGGTTTAGTTAAACAGTTGACTTTTTTTTTTTTTTTTGTGAGGGGCATAATCCCATGACATCAAAACTTCTTCTTAGGCTTAATTTGCATAAAAATTCTGCATGTTCCTTTACTCTTTTATAATGTGAATGTACTTAGTTTGTAGCATCTTTCCCCTCCTTGCCTTAGAAATCATCTGCCTTTGACCAAATCATCAGGCACCCTTCCAACCTTGTTTAAATTATAACTTATCCCATCGAAAGATGAGAAAAACAGATAATTTGTCATAATGTTCACTGACTTCATAGAGACATTATCATTGGTTTTAAGCCCTGCTTTTTGAAAACTGTCTTTCAGCATGGGAAACCCAGATTCCTTTTGCCTTTGGTTCACTGAGATTTGTATTCACACCTGAATTTTTCATCTTTGCCAAAGCCTAGGATCCTGACAAACTATAAACATAGCTGGTAGGATAAAGCTAGCCATGCAAGTCAAGCTCATTTTGCTTTCCCCCAACTGGAAGCAAAATTTTTTCCTTCTTATCTAAGGCTTCTTCTTCTTTTTGGGTTTCCTTAGTACATTCCAGCTGACTGCCATTTTTTCAAGTTGAAGTCTCCTTTCAGGTCGTCCCAATCCTCTCATTTTTCATATCTTTATCTTTCGTTTTCTTGCTCATGTAGTCTTGTTACATGCTAGAGGGTTTTCCGTCAGAACCCAAGGAAGTCTCCCCCACCACTTTCCCAAACCTTTGTTCAACATGACCTTGTCCCTGCCCTAGAGACACGACCCAATCCCACGACGCGCTTAATCTAGCTGATTAAGACACCACTAATTTCAATATTTTGATGTAACATGATTTGGAGTATCACCAACTTTTTTCCCTTAACATAATTTGCCTCCCCTTTAATGATTTTGATTGGTGGGTTTATTAGGGGCTCACCTTTTGTACTATATCATCGAAAAAGTAATATACACAAATATTTAAAAGTAGATAAATAATTTTTAAATTCATTTTGTTTTACTGTCACGTATAAAATATTTATGTTCTATCAACATCAAATTTAACAAGAAAGTTTGTAAAAATATTAACTTCTAAAAAAGTATGTAAAAAGATTATAAAATTAGTTAATTCATGTAAAGGGTGTTGAATTTTATCCACAAGATACCTAATATTGACCGGATTCCTAAATTAATTGGTGCTTTTTTGTTGCTATTCTTGTTATTAAATTGAAGAAAAGAAATGCATTTTCTAATGCGGATAGGGAATAGTAGGTAAGATGATATAAATATTATTACTATATGATATGATAAGGTTTGCATGATTGAATAGATTAATGTGCATGATTATTTTTTGGTTGTGGGCTTAATGGAAGTGAATTGGTTCTTTAAAATAAGATTCCTTAAGGAATCGGCCATTGAGAATGTGACACACACAAAAGGAAAAGAGAGAGAGAGAGAGAGGGGGGGAGCAATTGAGCAAAAAATATTGGTTTGATTCTAGAGATGGCTTTGGGGGTGAATCTTTACAAGCAAGGCTTTCCTTTGGTTGCATTTCAAGAAAAGTTTTTAGATTCAAAACCAAGTCTTGGCCACAATCTGGCAAGTTTCTGTTGGTGGCCAATTTTATCAATAAACCCTAACACATGCATGCTACACTACAAAAGATTTGATTTTTTTTTTTGACAAAATTTACCGTTGAACCAAAACCCTATTTAACACTAATCAAAATTAAGTGGATGTTATTATAAATTATTCGTATGTCAATGCTACGAGCATGAAGTGCCAAGCACATTTTCATGACTCAATTTTCTCTAACCAAAAGAACGAAACCTCATATTTTACTAGTATCATTGTTTTGTCCCCCACGACCTAATAACTCTACCAATCGGCTCGATTAGCTTAGAGCCAGGAGATTAATTATTAAGCTGGTTTTGATAATTAGTTCTCTTAATTTTAGCAACTTGCATGAATATATTACTAAAACGCTGGTCAACTGTTCATGTGCAGATTTATCACGCGTATGTTTAATGAAAAATAATTTAGAATTCAATACGTCGGCATCAATAACATTTAATATACTTTTGAAGAAACTAATCAATTCACAAATCCTTTATTTAGTACTATATTCTGTTAATTATGTTTTAACATATGTTAAAATGGTGATCTATTCCAAATGGGAAAACCCTTTTCCCCCCCTTTATCCTATTTTCTCATTGACCACTTGGGACTTAAATTCCCATCAAAGTCATACCCAATTTTGGGTCCAGCTGAAGTCTGCACACTTTTGGATAGAGTTAAAATGTTAAACCCATTTTGGGTTTGTGCACTTTTGTTTGGTGACTGCGATAATAAAGAACAGAGCATCAGCTGCATCAGAAAATATGTAGGGTACAAGTATCTATCTACCCACGAGCCAGTCTCATCCAACTTTAACTAACAATGGGTCCCAAATATTTGTGGGTTATATCTCCCTTTTCTTTAGACAAATTTCATACCCCAAAACCCAAAAAAAGTAAATTATTACTATCAACTTGTTGCATATGAACTAGATGGTCACCTCCCAACCACTAACTTCCAATTCAATTTAACACAAAATCTATAATGTTTAAATTTTTAAGACAAAATGCATCATGTTAAGCCTAGAATCGCTGATCGATTTGGACGGGTTTCTCGTTATTTATAAGTAAGGGTTTTGTTTAATGACTAATTACGTGTTTGAGACTCGAATGAGTGATGATTATTTATCTTTAAACATTTGGAATTTAAATAATTTGTCAATAAATAATTTATTAAATTATTGAATAATATTTTTTGCAAAGGAGGGTTGGTTAGGAAAGAGAGGTCATGTAGGTGGTCCTCCGAAAGGCAAAAAGACGTTTAGTACAATTGTACTCTTTAAACAAAAAACACACAACCCACTCCGGGGGAAAAAGGGCGAAAGGCATTCAAGTGATTTCCCTCTGTTGAAACAGGCATTTTCGTCAATTCCAGAACTTTCTAGAACCGTACTCTCCCCTACCAAAAGAAGCTCGAGCGCTCTATGAACTTACTGAAATACCCCTCGAGAAGACAGCTGTCGAGTAAAGAAAGAGAGTTGGAGCGTAGTCCCGAAGCAGAGTAGGCGTTGCAGAGTGGTTGGAAGTAAGTATGGGTTTTTGAGGGTACCTTCATCGTGGCAGTTACTTGAAATAATAAAAAAAGGGATCTTTTGTCAGTTCATGCCCGCGAATATTTTTATTGCAGAAAAATAAAAATAAAAATAAATTGGGAAAAAAAAATACTATGCTTCGTAGTATGAAAGATTTTGACTTTGGCTAACTGGTGTGAACACAATTAATTTAGTACAGTAGTTTCTTCTTTGGGTTTTGCCTTTTTCTCCATCTTCTCCTTCGATTTGAATCTTTTTGGTAGTAAAACAAATCTACCGAATATATTTGGTTTTTGCTGTTAGATTTTGCTTTTGAAAAATCTTTAAAATCAAATGAGAAGTCAAAAAGGTTTTGAAAGTACTATCTCGGTTTAATTTTATCAGTATGTATTCGATACATTATATAAATTTTATACGTTTACAATAAATTAAATGTCACCATCTCGTTAATACAATGTTATACACACTTTTATCTTTACACATTTATAATGTATTATTATCTAATTAAGTCATAGTGTATAGAATATTATATGTTTTGTTAAGATTAAGTGAAATGTTATTTTTTTATCACTTAATAAAAGATAATGTATTAATTATAAAAATAGTTTTTTAGAACTATTACCTTGTGGTAAGAGGCAGGGCTATTGGTATTTATGACACAATAAATGTTGCGTTTGCAAGTGAATAAATAAAAATTCTATTTATAAAATTTAATATTCAATTATTTTTAAAAAATATAATACTTTCTAAAGATTTTGTTTAAAATGAATAATATTCATTTGAGTTAAGAAACTTTTGAAAATAAATTGGGACTGTTTATGTCGATTAGATGGTAACGTGTCATGATAATTTATCATTAGAATTACATGTTTTTAATAACCCTCAAACTAATATTTTTACTTATTTATTTGAAGATATGTTTGATACTATTTGACCAAAGATGATGTAATTATTTTATCTAAGTTATTTCCCTTTTTACAAAAAAAAAGGGACTTTAGTCCAAACATTTAGGTCATTAATGATTTGAATTGAATTAACTTAATTGCAATGCATAATTTTCATCGTACAATTTCACTTTTGTGGTACTTATCAATGAATCAATGAAATATAGAAAATTATAAAATTGATTGGTTTTTTAAATTAAATATATAAAAATGAAATTTCCTTTTTTTCTTTGAAATTATTTTAAATTTAAATTATGATCCTATAAAATATATATTTCCAAAATTACACGTGTACACATGCAAAGGAAAAAAGGTTATTTTCCAGTATTTTCGCACTGCATGTTATTTTTGACCAAATAATTAAACATGTTTTAAATTTTGTCTACAAAACAGAAAAGGGAAGAAAAAACAACTCAAACTCAAGCCGGCTAAAAAGCGAAGCTGAGCTGGACAGTAGATACTACAATAAACGTAAAAAGTTGACTGAGTCTGAGTGTAAAAGCCGAGCCGCCAAACTTTCGCTTTCGCTAACTGTGGAAAACTAATCATTAGACCAACCTCCCGCGTAACCTCTCAAAAAAAGGAGAAAAAGAAGCTCTAAAAAAGCGATATATCAATAGTAAAAAAAAAAGAAAAAAATATAACCGGAAACCGGAAAGGACGGTGGCTGTTGTTATTTTAACTGGGGCATAGTATTCCTCGTGAGAGAGTAAAGCCTGGGCCGGTCATATGGTCGCGTGATACCCTGCTGTAACCGCCAGCTATTTCCGTTCTGGCACCACCCACAGTAACACAGAAAGCGCCTAAATCCGCCGCACCTTCCTTTTGCCACGTGTTTTGCCTGTCCCCCTGATTGGGCCACGTGTCGAGTTCACGCTTCTTTGTGGAGTCACGTTTGGTTACGCTTTCCCTGGTAGTTCACTAGCATTACGGAATGATGCTATAAAGTCGAAACTGCCCTCCTTTTCCGTAGGAAAAGGGCCATCTGGAGGGGAGGCGCTTGTCTTTTCCGCTGGTAGCCTAACTAACTATAAGGTAGGTGAAACTGTTACTGTACAACTCAGCTGTTTGAAGCAACAAGTACATGCCAGTTAGGATCCCCGAATCCACGGAGTTCGTTACTTTTTGACCGTTAAACTTCTGTGATTAAGTTCGATCGACGGCCGGATTCGATTAATATGCACATTTAGATACTGTGCTAAGTACACGTGAGAGTTTCATCCTTCCAGACTCTTTCTTTTCCTCTGACCGAAACAGGGACCAGAAGTCTTCGATAAAACCGTCCAGGTGAATTGACAAGAATACCCTTAAAGAAACATAAAATTTCAGCATGTACAATTTTGAATTACCGGAATAAACATTTTGTCAAGGGTAATGAGATGAAAAGGGGATAATAAAAAAAACGGAAGGTTCCTTAAAAACGAGCGAAACGCGAGCAAAGGGAAAATAAAAACGCGGTTTTGGCCGGCCAGGCGTTTGGTTGAACCACCTAACAACCACCACTTTCCTTCACAACTCCTCCTCTTTACTCCTTTTAATTTTTAATTTTTTTTATATTTTAATTTAACGCTTCTTAATTATTTTTTGGTTTAATAATATTAAAGCACATCTAAAGCATTAATATTTGGAGTATAAAACGTATAAATTATCCTCTGCTGGTTCTTTTCCGCTTTTCTAAGCCTCCCCTTTTTCCTTTCCTTCTTTCTCTTTCTCCATTTCTCATTTATTGTTTCTCTCTCTTACATTTCGTTGGAAAACCGCCTCCCTCCGCCGGGAAACAGCTATTTTCACCGGCGAGTAGAGTCTCTGATTCGCCGGAAAACCACTAAGCTCTTTGGTATTGATCATTTCCTGTTATATGTTAAGCATTTCTTTATCGTGGCTCAAATTTGGATCTTCGAGTTTGACTCGGTCCGGCGGAGTACGCGGCGCGTCGTGAGAATGTGGCGAGTTTGGTTGGCGTTTGATGTTTCGGTTTAATAGCAAATGGTGAAGATCGTGATCTAGGGTTTGGTATTTGCTGATTTTGCGCTTTTGTTGTTTCTTCCTTCTTGTCTCCTTTGGATTGTTTCGTTTGGTGAATTGCTGCAAAACGGAGGCGTGCAAAGAACCATTGCGGAATGAGATGGTACGTTAATTCTTCTGATGATTTCTTTCTCTTTTTCTTTCATTTTTTATTTTTTGAGATTTTTAATCGATTTTTCGAGATTTTTATTAACTCTGCCTGTACTTGTACGGATCTTAAGCAATGTTTACATTGTGAAACCGTTTTTTAAAATTTTCCATGATTTTTCTGTTTTCCTAGATTTGTTCTACATCTTTGTAAAAAAAATTAGAAATTAATTTTTAAATTCTAGAAAAAAAAATTTCATCGATGAAAACTTCATGCAATGAATACAGTGTTTCATGCATTTTGGAGGAGATGAATTGCATTTTTTATTATTTAATTTAGAATTTCAACTAAAATTTTACACACTTTATTTCCGATATTTTTATCGAGGGCTTTTGCGTGGACACGATGGATGCCTCATTTTTCTATAAAAAAGAATTTATATGTCTGTTTTCTTGAACTTCATTCGTGAGGTAGAGTTTATTTTGACTACGTTTTTAAATCTGTGGATAAGATTGAAAATAAATTAATGGATTTTATTTTATTGTTACTATTTTTATTTAAAAAGTTGATCTAGTAACACCGTGTATTATTGTTGAAATTGTCTGATTTTTGACATAAGATTCAACATGGGGTAATTACTAAATTTTGACTGCATATTTTCAACTGGTCGTAAACCTTTGACTCGCGTTTTTAATGGAAAGTTTGGGGGTGTGAATTTAATTACTTGGGCCATTGATTTGATTAAGATTCAGTCAACCATCTGTCTTCTGTGTGCTTTAGAAATTTTCCTGGTTCAGATTGGTGTCGGCTTTTTGGTTTCACATTCTCAGTTTTGGCTACAAATGGTTATTGCATATTTCCAAATTTATCCTTTGGAGTTTTGGCCGTCTTGTTTATGTATGAACTTGGTTCCCCTTTTAGTTTTAATTACTGGATGACGAGTCTAGTCTAGTGATGGTGATTGAAACATGGCTGTAGATGCTTTTTCACTAACTTTTATCGTGCTGTAACTTGTTGTTTTATACATGGACTGGATTGGGCCTTCGCATCATAATTTGGTTACCTGATTTATTGCTCTGATTTGTAATGATCTTTGATTGTTTGACTAGAATAGGTTGTTTATATTCCACTTATTTTTGGTAGAGAATGATGCAAACAAATATACCCGAAGTATTTAGAAAACTTGTTATGTTGAAAATTTTGCTTTTCATGAGTAAGCGGATAGTAGTTAATCTGCTGCAGATTTTGCACTAATGAAGCTGTAACTTATTGAAAACTTTGTAAAATTATGGTGTTGACTGTGTGCATTTAGTGCATTATGAACATTGTAGCTGAATGGACACGAATGACGGTCACTGGGATAGTAATTAGGTGCTGATACAAATGAAAAGTAGAAGTATCTAACTGTATCTGGGTAATGTTGAGGCTGCTTTCATATTGTTATTATGTGTTTTTCAAATCCGCTGCTATCTTTGTTTCTATGTACTTATATATGATTTTTTAATTTGTTTCTCTGCTTCTTTGGCAGGTGGAAGGAAGGGTGTGTTTGTCTAAAGAGGCAAAAAATGGGCTAGAGTTTCTGAAGCGTAAAAGGCTTCAGCGCATAAAATCAGAAACTGTCTCTGGGACATCTGGTGTGACAAATCTGATGGCTAGAAGTGGAGGAGATGCTTTGAGAGTTTCAGCATCATGTGGAATGAGATTACCTGGGAATGCAGAATCTATTTCTAGTTCAAATGGTGCTTCAAGTGAGAGGGACGTCTTTTCAAAGCGGAAGGTCAATAAGTTTGACACTAGTGATCTAGAATGGACAGAGAAAATTCCAGAATGTCCTGTATACTGCCCTACAAAGGAAGAGTTTGAAGATCCTCTGGTTTATTTGCAGCAGATAGCTCCTGAAGCTTCAAAATATGGTACCACCTTCTGTGCTTTTACCCTCTGTCTTTAACAAATTGAGTGCTTTCTTTTTCCAAAGCCCAATGCCAACCCACCCAATTCAACCCTGGTCAAAGGTGTAGAAAATAAATCCTAGAAGAAAATTGGAAATGGAAAAATATGATGCTTTCATATCTATGGTTTATGTTTTCACATGGTTAAATTACTGCATTTTTGTGAGGCTTTTGTGCCTATAACTTTTTGTTTGGTAGGATTTGAGGTCAAATGTTGTTTTTCTAGTGACTGAATGAATTTATGAAGGGAAGACTAAAGATCCTTTGTAGAAATAAAAAAGCTCTGCATGCTGTTTCATCTTTGTGGTACTACTTGTCTTCATGCTACACATCTATTGTGGAAGGTTTTTTTTTTTTTTAATATTTTAAATTATTAATTGCAATAATATCTTTTGCTTCTCATGTCTTGCACAAATAGAAATATGGGAATAAATCGATCCACTTGAATTAATTTTCAGGCTTGTGTTCAACTGTATTTATTGAAGAAATGTTAGTTAACTAATTTGACACACTGGTCCAGAGAAATTGGTCTTTCCAAATATTGGACCTAGTTTTACTTTTATTTTATCTGATGATATTACACAAGAACCAACTGTAGAAGGGATATGAATGCTCGGATTTTGAAGGAAAATTGTTAAAAATTGCCTTCTTGTAATAAATAAATGCTGAAGCATTTTTAATATTTGCTCATTAATTCTCAGGTATATGCAAGATCATTTCCCCTTTAAGTGCTACTGTTCCTGCTGGAGTTGTATTGATGAAGGAGAATGTTGGATTCAAGTTCACAACTAGAGTACAGCCTCTTCGTCTTGCTGAGTGGGATACCGATGACAGAGTGACCTTTTTCATGAGTGGAAGGTGAGCTCTCTACCTTGAAACAAATGTTTATTTCTGCCTTGAGTATTTTTCTGGTTTTGAATGTGAGCATGACTTTTCAGAAATTATACATTTCGTGATTTCGAGAAAATGGCGAACAAGGTGTTTGCTCGTAGATATTGTAGTGCTGGTTGTCTTCCTGCAACATACATGGAAAAAGAATTTTGGCATGAAATTGCTTGTGGGAAGATAGAAAGTGTTGAATATGCTTGTGATGTTGAGGGTAGTGCCTTTTCTTCTTCTCCCAGTGACCCGCTTGGAACTAGCAAATGGAATTTGAAGGTGTTGAATTCAGTACTATTCATCTCTTTTGTCTTTTATTTTTTAAAAATGTTTTTTAGATGGAGGCCTGGTTGCTTAATTTTACTATGACAGTAAACTTTTAGAAAAGAAAAGTAAAATTGCTATCGTGTTGTATAGCTGATTTGGATAGAGAGAGATAGAGGAACTGAGGAAGCAATATTTGATGTTAGTGCTATTATGATTGGCTCTATCTCTTTTCTGGATTGTGGTTCAATTGGTTCTTATGTACTTCTTTTTGTTTGATTTTAGAAACTCTCACGGCTGCCCAAGTCCATTTTGCGTCTTCTTGAAACAGCAATTCCGGTAATGAAATGATAAAAATTTCCTTATCTTCTGAATTTTGGCACTATATACATATGTAGGATTGATATGCTCACATGTCTGGTCCTATTCTATTGAACTGATGTTTGTTTCAGGGAGTAACTGACCCCATGCTTTACATTGGAATGCTGTTTAGTATCTTTGCTTGGCACGTGGAAGATCATTATTTGTATAGGTAAATGTTATCAAACATTAAATTCCTTTCCGTTTGTTTGCTTTCTTTATATTCTTTTAAGTAATTGCTTTCTTCTTCTTTTGTGGCAGCATTAATTATCATCACTGTGGGGCTTCAAAAACTTGGTATGGCATACCTGGTCATGCTGCTTTAAAATTTGAGAAGGTTGTCAAGGAACATGTCTACACTAATGATATCCTATCAACTGATGGTGAAGATGGAGCTTTTGATGTGCTTTTGGGTAAAACGACACTGTTTCCTCCAAATATTTTGTTGGAACATGATGTTCCTGTCTACAAGGCTGTGCAGAAGCCTGGGGAGTTTGTAATTACCTTTCCAAGAGCTTATCATGCTGGATTCAGTCATGGTATGGCATACTTCTTCTGAACTTGTTCTCAGTCTTCTTTAGCAGAATTCGATGAATATGTTACTAACTGTAATCATTTAGGTTTCAACTGCGGTGAGGCTGTGAACTTTGCTATTGGTGATTGGTTTCCTTTGGGGGCTGTAGCAAGCTTGCGTTATGCACATCTCAACAGGGTGCCTCTCCTTCCTCACGAGGAACTTCTGTGCAAAGAAGCTATGCTTCTCAATACAAGTTTAGAACTGGAAGATTTGGAATATTCAGCGGCAGATTTGGCCTCTCATCATTCCATTAAGGTTTCATTTGTAAAGCTGATGCGTTTCCTGCACCGGGCACGTTGGTCTGTCATGAAATCAAGGGCATGCAGCAGTATATCTCCAAATTATTATAGAACTGTTGTCTGCACTCTGTGCAAACGTGACTGCTATGTTGCTTTCATTAACTGCAGCTGTTACTCTCATCCTATTTGCCTGCGACATGGTAATCTCCTGCTTTATTTTGGTAATTTCCCTTTGATATGTAATTTTGTCTTATGATGATTCTGATTGCCTTGTGCAGATATTAAGTCACTTGGCTTCCCATGTGGGGGCTATCATGGTCTTTTCTTGAGGGATGATGTAGCAGAGATGGAAGCTGTGGCCCAGAAGTTTGAGCAGGAAGATGTCATATCAAAAGAGATTGAGCAACAAGCTGAAAATGGTGATGACTTGTATTCATATCCACTGTCAAATTTGTTCCAGACTGATGTAGAAGATGGATACTTTCCATATTGTGACATTAGTGTTGTTTTGAATCCTGAGATTGCTGCAATAAGTACAACTACGGGTCAACCACTAGAACATATACAGCCTAAAATGAGTCATGACACTGGTAATTTTCGAGCTGAACTGACAGATGCATTCTCTTCTTTTGCTGCATCAACAATCTGTTCTTTTGTGGAGCAAGTTGGATCCTCTCCTAAAAATGTAAGATCCAGCTCTCTGCCTGCTGAGTATCTAAATTTGTTAGGCATCAGCCTGAATTATTTTAATCTTTTTTATGTCTGTACTTGAGCTGCTGCTCCTGCAGTAAGTGAACATTTGCTATTTGTATGTAAAGCAGGTACAGGGGCTAGCTAACCTAGGAAACACTAATGGTAAAGGGTTATCTGAAGAAGTCTCTCGAAATACATATGAATCTTCTGCATCCTGTTTGTGTCGTGAAGATCGTCCAGGTAACCATCATGGCAATGTTCATGAACCAGAGAGTAGGTCTACAGTGGACCAAGACAGTGATGGGTCCGATTCAGAGATATTTAGGGTTAAACGACGTTCATTTTTGAAGATTGAGAAAAGAAATGCAAATGACACCATGTCATCAAAGAACTGTGAACACCAGGTATAATTATAAAATTCTATTGTTGTAAATTTGCAGACTTAACCTTCAGTGGTGCCTTTTTACAAATAAAAATTGAAAACTATTTATTAGAGTCACAAGTTGAAATTTATTTAATGTGTTTCTTCATGCAATTTCTACAAGGTATTTGACTATAAAAAAACCTTATTTTAGCTCTAAATGTGACTTATCATTGGGAGGTAATTTGTGCATGGAAATTTAAGTTGTGTTTGAAGTGTTTAATCATTTTGCTAATATTTGATGTTCATAATTATTTGTTGGGGTGCTATAGATTTACCTTACAAAAGCTTCTCATTAGCAATTTGCTTTTAGCCTCGAGTGAATCTGGTAAACGGCTTGTTAAAGGATGACAAACTATGATGCTAGCTTTGGCCAAAGAGAAAAATACGATGCTAGCTTTTGATTCAATATCAGTTATATGCAGCAGTTATGTTTAAAAAAAAAAAAAAAGATACAGCAGTTGATGATGTTTCAACTATTATAGTGATGGTCTTGAATTTGACTATTGTGTAATCATTTCGTATTTGGCATTGTTCAGCTTTTTGCTTGAGTTGTATGTCCTCATACTTTTGTTTGATATGAACAGGGGCTCAAACGATTAAAGAAACTCCAACACGAAGGAAGATGTGGGCAATCAACATCGTCTGAAGGCTGCAGAACTGATGAACCAAGTCGCAATATTAATTCCACTTCTGACTGTAAAGAAGCTCCAGAGAATGCTGTGAAGGAGAGGTTTGGAAGAGGAGGCGCCCTTCCCATTTCTATCAAGTATAAGAAGTTGGGCAACGAGGAAACAATGAGTAGGCAGCGAGAGCACCAGAGATATGATAGGTTCCACCACGAGTTTGGAAAGAGCACGAGGGAAACTGCTCCTCTAGAGATTGGGCCAAAGCGCCTTAAAGTCAGAGGCCCAACATCCCTAGGTTCAGAAAGCAGATTGGATTGAAGTTGATAGGTTTGCAGAAACTGATGAGAAATCTGGTTGGTGTGCATCATCATCTGGAGCCTGACTTTGCTAACTTCATTCCCTCTAAAATGGAGTTCTAACAACACTGAAAATCCAAATTAATTGATTCAGGGAGATGCAGCGAAGATTAACCAAGCGTAGGACAATTTTTATTCTTTGTGCAGGCCTCAGAAACTGGGGACGATTTGCACGTGCAGTGATTCTTGTGGTTCTCGGGCCGGGGTGTTTTTCCTTCTTTGGCAGGAGAACCTTCCTGCAAAAGCTGAAAAAAAGGAAGTAGAAAAATTTGGGTTAGTAACTTTTGTAAATTTGATTCCATCAGTCAAAAATTAATTCTTACAGAGGGAAGTGGGCATTCCCACTGTTTCCTCAAAATTTAAAACCTTTGCTGCTTCCCCTGCTAGGTTCGTTATTCTTTTTGTAGCAGTGTATACTACTTAAAATAAAATGCAGAGAAATGCCCTTTCTCTTTTCTCTCAAATCTTTACTATTGTCATTACTTGATTATTTGTGAATGAGATGTTCATGTCTACTACTCATTGGCAGCGACGAAAAGTCCAGCATCTTGTCTATTGGTTGTAGGATTGTGGGGCAACAGTAAGCTGCAACTTGCAATGTCGGATGGTCCTGCGATGTTAGAGTATTTAGCTCGGGTCGGGTGGTGGTGGGGGTGGGGGGGTGTGTTTTTGCGGGCGTAAGCCATCAGCGGACTTTTCCTTATGTAGTTTGTTTGGAACTTACTGGGGAAAGCAAAAGGGGGGTTGGAGGGGGTGGGGGCCCATGGGGAGGCGGAGGTATTGTTTCTTTTTCCTGGGGTCGTGATATGGGCCTTTTTCTGTTGCATCTGTAACGAAGCAATTGCGGCAGTGCCAGGGTCCTCCTCTGGACCACTGTCCTGTTTTGAGTTGCGACAATGCCATGGTTGCCACATTCTTTTTTAATTCTATCCGCAAAGCACGGTAGGACATGGTTTTGTTCCATTCTTCATGACGTTGAGATTTCCACTCTTCTTTTGCTTTCCAATGTCTCCAGCAGATTTTTGTTTTGCGTCAATAGTGAGTTGGCAATAGCAATGTCGATGGGTTTTTTTTTCCGCGTGATGTTTGGGATTGAGAACGTGGTGATGTGGATACAAAGATTGTGAAGATAAGATGGGATTTTTGTCTTTAGTTGGCTTGTTTGATCTTCTCTGCACCCCAGCCGAAAGAAAACGGGGAGGTGAACGGGCCGCGGTTGAACGGGCCAGGGGGCTTGGGCTATGCTACCTTGGATGTCTAGTTCCTGTAAAATTCTCTGCTCAAAGAAGGCTCTTGGGTTTACAGTCGTCGAGCGAGTCATTTTACATATGGAATTGTTTCAGCCTTTGGATCCTCGGGTGTCTGCATGGAAGCAAGTTGAGTTTGGTAGTTGAAAGTTAAACCCAGATGGGAAAGCATATAATTGGTACTCAAAAGAAAAGAAAAGGAAAAAACAAAATTGAGTGAGTAAAAAAAGGCCTTTTTCATAAGCTCATGTGAAGAATTTTCTTGCTATTAGGTGGAATCTATTAGGACAAAATTTTTCCTCCATTTCTTTTTTATTTCGTTTGGCCCAAATCATCTTTATTTGATTGTCTTTATTCAACTACATCCTGAGATAGTGAGATCTCTGGGACTAAAAAGATTCCTCCGCCCAACCGTGGGAACACAACAAGAAATTACCTTTACATTTTCTTTCCTTTGCATATTCTTTGCCTTGGTAGATGACAGCAACCTTCACCATAATGGGCCCTGCTACCCACTTCTCCAAAACCCTTGTCAACCCACTCAAATCAGAGTTTAGCCATGGAATTTAGAGCCCAAGTTTCCAGGCACATCATCCATCGTACTTCTCTCGCCAAGTAAAAAACAAATTACAAATTACCAAAAAAAAAAAAAAGGGCAAAAGGCATCCATGAAAAGGAGAGGAGAGAAAACCAAAAGAAACATCCTCCATTCTTTCACCTAGTGTGGAAGATGTAACGATTTTTAATTTGGTAAACATAGGTTAAATCTATGCCAACAAACTTGGATGCCATGCCCCAATTTAGTAATGATGGGCAAAAGGTGCCCGTTTCACCATAATTGACAATGCAACAGTAATGAGATATATTCACAGCAATTGGGCACCCTTCCACCCCCCTAAAACTATGTTTCAATCCCATAACTTTTTAGCTTTATAGCTGTTTGGGCATTGCAAATAAACATCTTGAAAGCAAGCCAAGTCCAAAGACTGTTGTCATGGTCAAATTAACCCCACATTGCTTGTCTTATAGCTGGGGATTCGTACGTTCTTAATGATAAACAACCGAATTGAAAGAGTACACCCAGCAACATGCTATTGCTAGGATTGTTGATAACAAGGAAAAAGAGAAGAAAAAGCACTAATAAATACTCCTAGTTCAACTTTCCATCTGCAAAGCAATAACAATTGGTTTTAGGTTTGATACCCGTCTTAAAAATTCAACAATGATATCAAAACAAGCGTTGTCATTATTAGTTTATCTTTTTATAAATTTTTCTATGATTCATATCATGTGATATAAATTTGTTATACTTACGTGTGAAGGAGAAATATTGAAATTGTGATACATATAACATAAATCCTTTCACCTATTATCGATATATTTTAAATTGGATGACTGTCTTCAAAATTTAGGGATTACTCAATTATTACATCGTAGGGTTTATTAGGTTAGGTGGAAGAACCTTTTTTAGTCGATGAGCAAAGAGTACTGCGACTGATCTGCCAGCATAAATATGATGCTGTAAGTTGAAAGAATTGTTTGCATATTAATTTGCATTATTCACCATCTCTGAAGGAAAACACCTGAACCCTTTGTATGGTTTTCTGGGTTTATGTATTTGACCAAGCAAAATTATTGTGATGAGAGTAAATGGAGGGATATAGGGTGGGCAATCCCATTGCCTATTGGGCAATTTGGTCCCCTCCACGTTGGCTAGGTTGGTTTACCAGTAGTTGTACCATAATTTATGAACACTTATTTAATGATCAGGAATTTACATCCCTCAGAAGAGTACATTAGAAATTTCAATCTTTTAAACTATTAGGTTTGCCATGAAGGGCTCCAAAACTGTTATTTTCTCACTCTCTATGGCTAAAAGAAAAAGAATGATATGAGGAGGAGGAGAGGAAGAAGAAGGAGGAGGAGGAGGAAAGAATAGAAAGATAATTAATTAATGGTAGGAAATAGAAATAGGGTATGAACGAAATCAAAGAAAGGATTGAAAAAGAGTGGGGCAAAGTGTTCCTATTAGGTGGGAGCCTACATCCTTTTTTACCTTGACCTCCCAAAAAGGAGCACCATATTCCATTGTGATTGGATTGAGTGTGTCTTAAGGTTAGTGGGACCAAAGCCCCCTTCCCAAATTAATCATTTCTACCTTTATTTGAAGAGAATAAAACTGTGGAAATGCATTGCAACAAAGTGGAAACCAAGGAAAAAATATTCATATGGAATGAGAAAAAGGAACAAAAGCAAAAACCCAAAAAAAATAAAAAAAATAAAAATAAAAATAAAGAAAAGAAATTATGTTAATGGGTTCTTGTCAAAATCTACAAATTTCTTTCAATCACTAGTCTCTCTAGATTTGTAGGGCACTTATCTAAGCTTTCCCTTTTGCTCCAAGTCGTTGGAAAAGATTCAAAATGTTTCCACTTTTCGTTTAATTTTTTTTATTATATATATATTTTTGCAATTAGGATCCTATACTTGTTGCTAGCTTCTACTCAAATAGAAAAAGGTGCCTCTTACCACTTTAAGTCCTTTGATTTTTGGGGGGTTTGATTAAGGGCAAAAAATCTTCTTTTTAAAGTGTGGTCAAGTTCCTTAAGAATATATTGTGTTTCTTATAAGGAAAGAACCACCCCCCATCATTTCTCCTTTCGAGCTCTCTTTTTCAAGTCTTTTTTTAAATTTTAGGGAATATTAATTATGCAACTCTTCCACTAATTATACTTTTAATATTATCCCATAGCCCTTTTGCTCCTTCAAAGTTGCCAGCTACTCAATGACTAAGCTCAAAGATACTATTTAAGTTGTATATATATAATATGTATAATTCCAAAAAAAAAGGCCATAAATAAAAAGCAAATATAAAAGATTCAAAGGCACTCGAGCATTTGACTTACTGATTGGTGTATTATCCCCCTACTTAAAGAGTGGGGTTCGAATCTCCCTCCCCCAATTAAAAAAAAATGAAAGATTCAGAGAGCATGATAAACGTGAATTAAAAACTTTAAATGATAAATTGTTCATAAGTTTTTGCGTGCACGTAAGATAAACCAGAAAAGATGATTAAGAATACTTCTTACCTTGTGATCGGTTGATAAAAAAAAGACATGAATGATTAAACATAAAATCTAAAAATGGCCACTAGGGGTATGATGAGGTTAATTTTGACCAAAAATCTTAAAGTGGAACAAGTGCTAGCTTTTTCCTCATATCTAAACCAAAATAATTAAATAAGTAATAAACTAATAAAGAGGGAGGAGAATCTAAATCAAGGCTATCTGAGTCAACACAATCAAGACATTTGGAGTTTGATTATTTACCTTGCAACTTTGTAAAGGTAATTGGTTTGGGTCTTAAAAGGAAAAATGTCCTCTTCCAAGTTCCTCATTTGGGGGTGGGAACAGGATTGTATACATATAAAGAAAAGGAAGAACATATGCTAGTGGAAAACTCCACTGCCATATGTAAAATTTTGGAACAAAATCTACAAACTTTAAGTGCACCATTCACTTAGGTTTGTTTGCTTGGAAAATTGCCCAAAAGAAATCCTCTTACTTTGATAAGAATGTTCTTCAAAGACAAGAGGATGTCACTTATCATGATAAAAAAGAGTATGTGGGATGAATATTTGGCTATAGAACTCATTTGCTTTTGTTTTGTGTGAGATAATCCTCTCACAAAAACACAAGGGGCTAGCAGAGATAACCTGATATCGAGATTCCTTAAAGATAGAAGAAACATTAAAATCTTTTATTATTTTTTCCCCCTTTGATTATATTTAACAATGCACTCACATGGACATGGACATGGAGATTTTAAGGCTAGAAGCTAGCTCAACCACCAAATTTGCCTGTGCATCAAGAAACAAAAAGAATTTCAAAAGTTGGATATATATCTTATTTGGGATTTTGAGTTGATGTGCATGTCAATATTCTAGAGTTACCTTTTCTTTTCCTCTCTCTCTCTCTCTTTAATTTCCATGTGGGTGAGTGTTTCTTTATAATGTGTTAAAATTTCCTTTGATTGTCAAGAGTAAAAAGTAGAAAGAAGAAGAAGAAGAAGAACTAAGAAAAGTTTGATGTACATTAATCCTAACTTTTGTTAAGTGTCCTGCCTGCCGCTCTGTTCTGGGTACTTTGTTCCTACCAAAGATCACCATTGTTGTAACATTAAAATCATAATAGCAGGATTTTCTTAGGTTCCCGAACAAGGATAAGGATAACGGTTTGTTCCGAGGTGATGCTTTGTTCAGGTCACTCCCATCAGCTTATTGAGTAGCCGATGCTTTTGTAATTTTATGGGGCTCTACTGCCCAAAGTTAGACTTTTTATTTCAATGGAAGTCTTTTATTAATAAAATTAAAGACATGTAATGGCATTCTACTTTTGGGAATGAATAAAATCTACTTTTCAAAAAAAAAAAAAAGGGATTTATTCTTCATTTTGGGACAGAAGGAGTATAATTTTACACGTTACATATCTGGGATTATACATTGAAAATCATTTCTTTACAAAATAATTTCCAAAAATAATAAAAACCATGGTTGTAGAATTCTTTTAGTTTCACCAGCTCTTCTTGAATATCCTAGCCATTTTTATTTTAGTTTCACCAGTGAAGGTGAAACTCTGATCTGATCAGTTTTCCAAACTCTCGCTATGGCCAGTAGCGATTTGGAACAAGATTTTATTGATCAAGGCAGGCTTGCTTGATATTTATTATCTATCAATCAATTCCTAACCTGATAGTCTAACTTTCATCGTTGCTTGACTTGTTTGCATATCCAATCTATCATTGCCTGAAAAGTTGATTACAGCTAGACTCTCCTAGTTCAACAATTTCTTCAGCATTAAAGAAGGGAGAAGAATATTAGTTTTTGGTCAACAACAAGTGAAAGCAAGATTTAATCTTGCTCAAAGAAGACGTAATTTCTCAAACAAAAATTTGAATAGAAAATTTATAAGTTTATAAATCTGTTTGTGCACGCGTATGCGGAGAAGATAGTCACAAGTTTTCTTCTTTTCACAAGAATAAATTTAAGAACCGCGTAGAATAATTAACGTCTTTAAGTTCAAATCAATAATTTTGACGAAACAGTTTCATCCAATTCTTTCAAGACACTCAAGATTTTTCCTTGGACAAGAAAAGGGAAAAAATTAGGGAAGCAAAAGGGAAACATGTTGACCCATTTGCAAATTTGAGTGACAAATATTGTCCAGGAAATAGTGATATTTTTTCATGTCGGTATGATTATAATTTTCTACCCCCTCTATGATTAAATCAAAACACTATTCTTGGTCAAGTCCCATTGGTCACAATCAATTCATCACATTCCATGACTCATTAACGAAGGAGATCACGTGATCTTACATTCATCCGACCAGTCAATATTAGGCAGAACAAAAAAAAAAAAACAACTGTGATTATTGTTTAGAGTTGATGATATTTCATAAAAGCAAAATTCTCTCGGAGTTGATGCATCATGGCATTTAGGGGAGAAAACAGGTCGATCCCACACCACAAGTTCAAGCGTGGGCCATTGGATTTCCAGCCATTGGTAATTCTCAGATCTTGAGACATGTTGCAAACCAAAGATGCTGTGTTTTTGAAGCTTTGAGACACTTGCGAGTTCTGATAGAACTTGAGACAGATAATCATCACTGTTTCCTACAAGTTGAAGCTTTGAGGAATTTGGCTTTGGAATTGAAGCATATATATATATATATATATATATATATATATATATATATATATATGTATATATGTTGTACTTTCTCCTTTGCTTATCAGGTTAATTTTTTTTAAATCCAGTGATTCCCCAACATATAGGGGGGGCCTATGGTTCAAATCTTGGTATATTTGTCAAATCCTGATGCAAAGCACAGTTAACAGGGCTTTTGTTTGCAATATCACATGTTAATACTAGCTACTACATGGTATAATTGATGTTTTTAGATCATGACAAAGGGGTAAAGTTGAGGTAATGTGGTAATGTGTTTGCATGTGCATAGACATGACAACATGTTGATTTGGTTAGATTGGTAATTTTTTGATAAAATCAAACTAATACATCTCAAAATTAATCAACGATCTAACCTTGACTTAACAGTTGCTATTTATTATTAACAAAAATCTAATTTTCAAATCTTGTTATCGCAGGTTTAATGTTAAGCTAGTAAAAATTCGGTTCAAACCCTATCTGCATGGTCTCGAGCCCATTGATCAAATTCATATCTAATAGAAATATAATATCATATACATAGGTATAGATCATCTTACTACATACTTAAATATATAATGCCAAGGAATGAGAACACCGAAGAGAAATCAGCATCCTTAGCAAGCAAGACAAAGCTTAAAATAATATTAGAGGTATTAATGTAAGATTCCTTCTTGACCTCACTAATTATAGCCATGTCCTTGGAAAACTAAGATCAAAGATTAGTAAACTTTAATGACCAAGATAGATGCTTCCAAACTACAAATCTTCCTTTAAAAAAGAGAAGAAATTCCTCAAAACACGTATGTTTCTTAAGCTTTAATTACCATTCCCGAGGAATGGGTTGACATTGATCCCATTACTTTAATCCCCTCCTTAATGATATGTATAAGATCAATTCAATTGCTACAGAAAACAAAATTGTCAGTCTTCTATTTCTGTTCTCTCTGTGTCGGTAGCTGCAATATTTATGTATTAAAAGAAAATTTCGAATCACAAAACATGCAATTAATAAACCAAAAAAAAAATTGTATGTTTAGTACATTGATTCCAATGCTGTCGGGAACCCTAGGTTTAATTTTTGTTGGGAATCTTTTTTGTTTAATTATGAATTTCCTTGATCCGACGATCGGATGAGGTGCCACTTGGGATGGTGGGATTGTTTCGAAGCGAGATCCATTCATTAATATTCTGTTAAAAAATTATCGAAATTAAATATCGGGTGAAGTGTTTCTCAATGGATAAGAATTTTTATGATAAAAAATGCTTCTTCCTTTTTTTTTTTTTTTTTTGTCAAGCCCCCATGGTGTCTTGTTGATCTCAAGGTTTTATGGGCATTGCAATGAGCAAGGGTTGAGACAATGAAATGCCTCATTTTCAAAATGAGCAGGGTAAAGACAACCCAATGCCTCAATGTTTGCAACATTTTATATGATTAATTTTCAATCTATGTGTTAGTGGCCCTTCTTCTTTATGGTAGCATTATGTTTGGAACAATTTGGACCCTTCCCCAACCCCACCAAGATGTCTAATACCAACTCTAAATAAGCATTTTCTGTCACCAATTATAATATTATTGTTAATACAATATTTATTAAACAATCAAGAGATTACAAAATCAGCAAACGGGTAATAAAACACAGACATTTACTGTTTAATTACTTTATTAATTTCTTTTCGAACTCCAAATATACTGTGAAAAAAGGAATCTGTGATCCCCATGGATTAAGTTTCTTAGACAAATGCTTGTCGTAGGATATGATAACAACATGATGGGATGAGTGAGATGTACTCAAAATTATATTTTTTGAAGCCAAAAAGGGGTTAACTTTGAGAGTCTAATGAATGTGTTTGCTGCTGATTGAATGTTTTGACTGTCTGTTAAATGAATCTGAGTTGGGACCCAAAGTTTATTCCGAAGGAAAGCCATGGATATTGGGAGGAGGATGATGACCCCAAAAAGAAGAAGCAATGGTAATGCTCATCGATGTCTCATAGCCCACACGGTGGGTTAACAAAAGTGCCAAAAAAGCTTTGAATCGTCTTTCTATACATGCTTCAACAGATAATTGTCTTTACCTTTTTCATGAAAAGAGGGCCAAAAACTTGCCTTGCGTGCTATTCAACTCAAATCTAGTATCAAAGTTCAATATACATTTCAAGGGTTTCTTCCTGTTTTTTTGCCATTAATATCAAACCTTTTTGAAATTGATCAAGCAAGGGAGGAAGATCAATACCCTCATCCTTCTCTTTCTCATTTTAAGTAAAGTTTTTTTATTCCATGTTTTTGCAATGTAATTTATAATACGAAACCCATCATTTTAGAGAAATTTTGTTCTAATTTAATGTAAATTTCAATTGAGATTGAGTGCGGTTATATTAAATTTAAGAACTTTAATAAAATCTCTCTCGTATTCTTTTCGGAATTTGAGAATTGACCATGAATAGTAGACTCCACCCATGCACCCAAAACCCATGAATTGCAATCCAAGCACTTACCAATGGCAGAGCAAGCATGGACATGAAATCATTGTCTTAGGAACCCAATAATTTTTTTTCCAATGTTAGTAATTTTCTCTACCTTATATATCTATGCCTAATGGCACATGTTGGGGATGTGGTTAGGTATGCCAATCACTTGTGCGCCAAGTAATAAAGGGTTGATGTGGGAAGGGCTGACCTTTTCCTCTATAAAGCAAACAAACTCGACTGATTTGGGGAAAGTACCTAAAGTATGAATTAATTATAAACAAACTCAAATTTCAAAAAAAATTATAATAATTATAAACAAACTCGAATACCTAAATTATGGATGAATCATAGACAATTGTTCTAAGAAGGTTCCACTCTGTTCTGTTTGCTCTTTTTTAGAGATATTAATTTAATGCACTTATCATTATTCTTACTGTTTCCATAGGTACAAAATTTACTATTCATATTTTCTTAGATAAAATATATTTTATGAATTTAGCAACATTTGCCTTTTCTTATACCTTCTTTAAATCAAAGGTTGGCTTTTGATGTAATTAGGCCCAAATTTATATTCTGTATACATAAAACATTGTAATTAATTAAGAAAATAATAATAATAATATATAGATAGATAGATAGATCTGTCGTAAACTAAAACCTTACACGTCAACTCCCTACACGGGTGAATAACTTCACAGTGTTAGCATCGGCTTAATTAGACCCGTTAATTCGGCTTATTAAGTCATCAATTAAAACACCCTAGGATGATAATACACTAGTAAAAGAATTTAAAAGAAGAAGAATGAAATGACAAATAGCTTATATTAAAAAAAATTGGTGCATAAAGTTATCAAAAATTAAATAAAGTCAAAAGTTAAGATCAACTTTATCTGAATTTGGGAAACACCTAATGTCATTCCAGTTTGTAGATTTGATTAATTTGACAGACCAAAGTAATTTACCGACAAAAAGAGGTCAAGCAAATAGGACCAACTTGTGCCAATATTGCCTCAATCAATCTCCCCTTCAGCTAATTCATTCAACTTGCTCTACTCTTGCCTAAATAGTTACATTATATTTTGGGCTGTCATCGTGACGCAATCTTTACCTTAAACGTTTGACAAAATCTCAATTACAATAATTCATTAAACTCAACAAATCACAATTATGATAATTCATTAAGCTCGAATGTGAACAAATTATTAAGTTTGAATAATTAATAAGTCATTAAACTCGAATGTAATCATTACCATACACGTGTGAGATCTATTAATTAAACTCAAATTAAGTTTTTTTGGACTTTTTGCATTTCTCACTAAATATTGAATTTTTAATATTAATTAAATTAATGGCCAAAGTATAGAACGGGGCCGATTAGGGAAGATTTTTATGAACCTGTTTGATCTGATTTTTTTCTAGTTTAAAAGTTATTATGAAGCTCTTATGAAAAATAATAGTTTTTAAAATTAAGTTAAAGTTGTTTGATAAATTTTTTTTTATAAGTTATAATTTTGATTAAAATTATCGTAGAGGGCTTTTTTTAGAGAGTAATATTGTAATTATTTTTAACAGATGAAGATATTTTTAAAATAAAAATAAAAATTCTCTTGTATTTAAAAAAAAAAGAAAAAAAAGCTCCTTATAGGAGCTTTTCTTAAAGCTTTTTTTTAAAATATTACTCTTAAAAAAAAAGCTATTTTTAAAAAATATTCTCTTAAAAAAAATTATTTTTTAAGAGTTTTTTAAAATTTATGTTTAGTCTGATTTTTGCTTTTAAAAAGTAGATAAGTTAGAAAAAAATCAGACCAAACAAGCACTATATCTATATATCGAAAAGAAATGAGTTATGCCGTATTCAGTCTCTTGTCTGCAATTCAAAACCTAAAGACTTGACCGGCATTTCTTTATAAATCTTAATTAATCAATTAATACAAGATAAACGAAGAAAAATATTTCTAGGACTGTCCTCCTTTTTTGTTTTTTTTTCTCTTTTCCAATTTTTAGGCTTTGGGACTATGGTAAATCCAATTTTCAGCCCAAAAATGAGAAAAAAATCATATTTAATTAAAACATTAATACTTACTGGGGCCCAAGAAATAAGGTTAAAATTCATATATATATATATATATATATATATAAACAGGAAGATGATGAATGATTGTAGAAACATCAGATCAGGGGGCCAGAAATTACTGCTTACAAGGTGCAAGTAGCTCATGGAAAAAAAGGGCAAATGTTGGCCAAGTATTCAGCAAAACTGGGTCACGTCAATTTTTTTAGATTCAATCATTTGGGATCATAATTAATTATCCATGAGATTGAGATATACTATATGTCATGACAACACGTTTCTTTTCTTTTTTTTTTTTTTGGATTTTGGATAACTATTACTGAACAAAGAATGATCAGTCCTTCAACTATTTCCAAAGGAATATTAAAAAGTTTTTCAAAAAGTTGTCGGCTAATTAACTATAAAATTATTGGTACGACGAATTCTCTATACACACCACATGCTTTAGTTGAATGTACCATCGCAAACATTAACTATGTACTTACTTAACTTCGATACAAAAACATATTTAAAAAATAAAATATATCGTTACTCTCGTAATGCTTGAAAGTCTTAATTTAAATTTTAAAGGTGAAATATGTTATCTCCGAGAAATATATATATATATATATATATTGAGATTTAAGTAAAATTTATAAAATAAATTTATGGATCAAAAAAAAAATAGAAATCATTATAGAATATATAGAAAAAGAAGTGATAGTAATTGAAAGTTGCTATATATGGTCGATGTTGGTCTCAAATTAGAATAAAACATGAAGTATGTTGGGCAGTTGTGCATTTCAATGTTGTATGTATGTTTCATTAATTAATCACATGGCTTATGGGGGCATCATACATTCAAAGCAGAGCAAACCTGAACAGAGAAAAACCACTTACATAATTGCTCTTGGTCCCAATTATTCCATGAGCCCATTCAAATTGGTTTGGCAAATATATAATTAACTTTTCTTTTTGGTTTTTTTTCCTTTTTTTCTAGTTCAAAAATAAATTTTATTAAATATAAAGAGTTGATACATAATCATAATTTTCATAAAAAATATCATATGTAAATGTACAAACAAATGTAAAAAAATGAATGATTTAGTACTCGAAAAAAATTTTAAACTATTTAAGACAATTTAAATAGTTTTTTATTTTTTTAAATACATTTAATCAAGTGTATGTATTTTTATTTTAGATTAAATAAGCTTTTTTAACTCATGGTTGATTAATTGTCATTAATTAAAAGATCATTTGTCCTTTTATACTTGTATAGTACCAACATAGACAGTGAAAAATGCAATATGGCCATATCATCATATTACATCAACATGTCACATCATGATATATCAATGACACATGATATAAATGATAAATGATATTTTGAATAAATTAACAATTACTTATAAAAAATTATTTTATAAAAAATAAAAATTTAAAAACTTATTTAAATAATTTAAAATTTTTAAAGTATTATGTCGAAATGAATCATAACAAAGTCTTGAAAAGACATAATTTAAGCAAATCATACCAAATTAACTTTGTTACATAATTCTACTTACTGTTGTAAATGGAGATGGTTATATATTTATATATTTATTATCAAACTACACTTTTAGAATATTAATTAGTTAACAATTAATCAAGAATCTAACGTTTGCAGTTTCATTAATGCAGTAAAATGAAAAGGGTTTCATTAAAAAAAATAATAATAAGCGTCATGAATGGTCCTCCCCATAACAACAGAGCTGCAATGTCTCAACAATTTCAGCAAATTGAATAAACCCCCGCAATCTCCACATCTCTGTTTGGAAATTCATCACGTGTCTTTTGCTTTATCATTTTTAATTTTTCTTCTAAAAAGAAACTTCACACCCTCTACATACATACATATATATATATATCAAAGTTTTAATTTCTCCTCAATATTCTTTCCATTGCAAACTCCAATCCCTATTTTTAACTATTATTTTGTCATATTTTATTAAAGGGAAAGATGGGTGATATGGCCAAAAATAGTTGATCTCTTCTTCGGGCTTAAATTAAAATAACTACCGCATTTACATTTCCAAATTTGATGTTTATTGTTCCATACACGACAAAAACTCTTAAACAAACAGCTACGAGTCACCACACCTGTTCGATTGTTCGGATAATTATGTTAATTTGATGATTTTGTAATTTATAATTGATTGTTCGCATGTTATATATCTTAATTTGCCTTTGAAAATTTTTAATCTTTGTGCCATTTTCGGGTTTTTTTTTTTTATAAATTAAAAAGTTATAGAATTCGTACTAATTATTCCGTTAACAAAACGCATTTAATAACAAATACATCATTTGAACAAATCAGAAAAACCATCTAAAAGGGTTACAACGTTTTCCAATTTGGTGAAGTCAAAGAGAGAAAAGGGGGTTGTCATTAAAATGATAATTATTTAATTAAATTGGTTAAAAAAGGGTTTTGAGGAGGGGGAAGGAAATTAATTTGCACATGAAAAAACAGGGAAAGAAATCGTGGAAGCCAAACATGTCCTTGCAAGATAAGGTACATGTCTAAAATAGACTGTTGTCTTTGAAGATGATTTACTCCACTCAACATTTTGTCCATGGAACATTTGGGCAGCGACCGGTGTCTCGGGGGGTGGCCTTTATATGAAATGACCTGTTTACCCTTGGAGTTGAGTGCCTCTACCCTCGGGTAGGGGAAAGGGTTGTTTTGACTTTTCCCGGCTCCCATTAGGAGGGCCATCTATGTAACTACCCAAAATTATTATAGCTTTCAATTTCTCACGAGAAAAATGTACGTATCTATGGAAAGAGAAAGTGAAATTGAGAAATTGAATGGTGGGCCCGGAATTTGCAGAAAGTAAAAATTTGGGAATTAGGGTTTTCATCATGCCCAAATGAGTGGTTGGAATCAAGGCATTAAGAGACACCCTTATGATTTGGGGAATAGTGTACAAGATCTTGTGTTGTGTATGTTTTCGTCCGTAAAGAGCACATATTACCTGAACAGTCTCTTTTTCATATTATAACTTTATTTTTAAAAATTTCTTATATTAAAAAATATAAAATATATCAACATCAAAATTTTTATCTTAATTTCCGAAAAAAATAAAAAAGAAACAAAAAAAGTAGTATTAATTTTAGCACGAATTACCATTTAAATTGGATCAAAATAAGTAAGTATACGTAGCCAGAAACCATAAAACATTTTGATATCTGAATCAAAATTTTTGGCATTAGATAATATATAGTGCATTTATACAATAATAAATTACACAATTTTGTAAGCTTTTTCTTTGTAAATTTAGTGAATAGAGGAATGGTGAAAAGGAGGAGGAGCCAGGCAGGGTTGAGTTTTGAGTTAAAAAGAAGGGTGCGTGTGGGTGTGGGCGTGGGGTTAGAAAGGTTAGTATGAGTTGTTGAGTTTGAGGGACAAATGCACACGTTAAAGTATTATAACACATAAAATCTTCCCTCTTTTTTTTTTTTTTCTTTTTCTCGTCCCAAAGAAAACAAAGGGGGAAAAGAGAAAAGAAAGATAGAAAGCAAGAGAGGAAAGGAAGGGAAAGGAGTAGTAGTAAAAAGGAATCAAGTCCCTCAAAAACTTAATTTACTTTTTCTTTCTCATCTTTTTTTTTTCTCCCTTTCTCGCCCTAGTACCCTACCCCCCACGTCCACAAAAGAAATACTACCTCTCTCTCTCTCTCTCTTTCGTCTCTATAGCTCTCCCTCAAGTGTCATTTTCTCACATATACTTCACACAAAAGAAACAACCATTCACTTCATACCTTGTCATTTCTTCTCTTTCTCTCTCACTTCTCTCTCTCAATCTCCAATCTCTGCAACTACTCCCTTCCCAAAAGAAAAGAAAACTTGATCAAACCCCATCTCAGAGAAAACCCCAGAATTTTTTCACCTGAAAAGTACCTTCAAATTCTTTGCCCTGGATCACCCCCTCTCTTCAAAGCTTCATATATATATATATATATTATAGATAAATAAGACCTAATCCTTTTCGTGGATATATACTTCTTATCCACATCATCAGTACAAGGAGAGCACAGCAAGAGTAAGGAGGAGAAGGAAGGAAGAAAGGGACCGACGGATATAAGCAGAGAGGGGGCCTTCAAACAAAAAAGTGTTTGTCTGGCTGTTAAAGATGGAGCTATTCCCAGCACAACCAGATTTATCCTTGCAAATCAGCCCACCAAACAGCAAACCCTCATCGACATGGAGGAGAACAGAAGAGGATATGGATTTGGGGTTCTGGAAGAGAGCTCTCGACTCGAGAAACTCGGTGTCTTCAATGGCGAAAACTGATAACTGCTTCGAGCTCTCTTTGTCGAATCCGAGGGTTTCAGAATCCAACTCCAACCACCTTCACCTTCTCCAAAACGGTGGCGCCAATTGCAATGGTAATCTTTTCCACACTTATCACCAAAACCAGTTCCCTCACCGTCACAACCAGCTGCAGCACCCGGTACTGTATCAACACCAGCAGCAGCAACAAGGGCTAGGACAAGAGCTTGGTTTCTTGAGACCCATAAGGGGAATTCCCGTCTACCAAAACCCTCCTCCACCCACTCCTTTCCCATTTGCTCAACAGCCTTTGGATTCGTCTTTAGCTTCCTCTCCTTCTTCTTTGGTTACTAACAATACTAGTAACACAAGCTTGAGCCCCTTTCAGTCTCAAGGGTTGATGAGATCAAGATTCATGTCAAGGTTTCCAGCTAAACGAAGCATGAGAGCTCCACGGATGCGGTGGACTACTACACTTCATGCTCGCTTTGTTCACGCTGTTGAGTTATTGGGTGGTCATGAAAGTATGCTTCATTTCTCTTTCTTCCTTCTTTTCTTTCTCTACTATTCACTTTTCAGTCTTTTTTTCCCTTTCACCATTGCTTCCTTTGATTTTCTAGCATCTTTGGGAACAGGGAAAAAAGAAGGATATCATTATGCTTAAGAAAATTGACTTACATATTATATTTACTCTCTTTTGGGGTTTTAGGAGCTACACCCAAGTCAGTTCTTGAGCTAATGGATGTCAAAGATCTTACCTTAGCACATGTTAAATCCCACTTACAGGTAAAACAAACTTTCTGATCCTCTCTGATATAATCTCAACCTGGTTTTCTAGCTTTTCTACTTGCAGGGGTTTCCTTTAAAAGAAAATAATTTTGAAACTATTTTAGTTTGAAGTTTCTGCAACTTTGGGTTTCATCTCCTTATCTTACTTCCTCAACTCAAGCTAATCATAGTACTAGTTTGATGCAGCGTTAATGGCGGTAGTAAGCTGAATTTTGCATATTTAAATAGCCTACATTACCGGAAGCTGTTAATACCATAAATTACAAATTCCAATGTTTCCTTGCAGAGGGTCTCTCAAATCCTCAGCACTTCTTTTTCTACTAGATCTGATGATTCTGCAAGCTAATAAACAGCTTTTTGCTTGGAAGAATGAACCAGCCCATGTAAAAGAAAAAAAATTCAATTAAAGAGAGAGAGAAAGAGTAAGACAAAGCCCAAGGAATTCAAAAAAATGAGTCATAGCCAAGCCGAGACAAGTTTTTCACTAAGTTCCATTATTTTTTTCTTTAAAAACTATTTTCTCTCGCACTCAGAGAGAAAAGTAAAAGGAAAACATATAACCAAGTACAAAAACACTATCATTTCTCAATGATATCTTCCTCAGTTGGGTTTCTTTTTAACCTCCCTTCCTTAACCATGGTTAAAACTCCTCCTTCTATAGTACCTCCATTTATATTTTACTGCTCCTCAATTCCCATTTATACATACATAAAAGCTTCTGTGCGGCTGCATAGTTTATCTCCATTCTTTTTTTTTTTTTTTACAGTTCGTACTTGCATGCACTGTATCTGTATCACACCTTGTCTTTGGTACTGAGAGAACAGTTTATTATTGGTCTACTTTCTGCTTGTTTACTTTATTTCTACATCTTCTTTAGCTACTCAAAGGGCTAAAAGAATTGATGCTAATCAAATTTATTTACCCTATACTTATCTACTCTAATGCCTTCTTATTTGTTCTTAATAATATCTCTTTTTCCTTTTTTTTCCCATGAATTTGCTTGCAGATGTATCGAACGGTGAAGACCACAGACAGAGCAGCTGCATCTTCAGGTTAGTACAGCAATATTCCTTCATCAGGTTGATTTTAGTAGTATAATGCATATAAACTTGTGTTTAATCACATAAACTTAATTGTTTAAGCAGGCCAATCAGATGCTTTTGAAAACGGATCATCTGGGGATACTTCAGAAGATTTGATGTTTGACATTCAAAACCCAAGAAGATCTGAGATATCGGTTCAGCAGGGAAGACCATCATCAAATGCTCATCAAGACAAGGAGTACCATGGCCTCTGGAGCAATTCATCAAGGTTTGTCTGCTGTGCTAACAATAACACTACTACAACTACTACTAGGAATGGTTTGGCTTGTTTATCAGTGTGTCTGTCCTTTCTGTTTCAGTTGTTTCCTACCTATATATTCCATTGTTTCGTAACTCAGAAAATTTCTTCTTTTTCTAAAATGAAAATAAAAGGACAAACGAATGATACTGCGATCGATGTCACAACAACCACATAGACCTAATGTAGTACGATCCTTCAGTTTTGTTTTGATTTATCATCTTGGTTCCCTTTTGTTTGATCGTTTGGCATTGCATTCATATATACATGCATTCGTCAGCACAGTCCTCTAATACAAGAATTAGATAACAGTTTATATCTTACAAAGTCGTATTCTCATTGGGAACTTTTGCTTTCTTGATGTAGGGCGGCCATGATAGTGATGAGAATGTTTGTATTAGAAAACTTCGATTTTGTTGGTTTATAAATTAAAAGACCCTTTCTCTCTCTCTCTCTGTGGCCTCGTCTAGGCATTCTCTCTCCACGATCACATGCAAATATATATACAAACATAGTTACATGCAAGAAAATCACAAAAAGAGGGGAAGGTAGTGATTTGGTTGCTTTGTTCTGTCTGTCGACGACCATAGTCCCAATATAAACTCAGAAAACTCCATGATGGGGTAATTATAATACTAGTGATGGAGGTCATGATTTCCCATGGGTGGGTGAAGGTAAAAAGGGAGAATCCCGGGATGACAAATCCACGTAAAAAATGGAGATATCTCTTTCCTTTGGATTTTGTGGGCTCAGATATAGGGCAAATAAATGGGACCTACAAATGGAAAACTTAGTGTCAAAGCTAAAACTCTGTGATGGCCCCATTAGTGGAAATCTTGGCATTAAAGCTACACCCTTTGAACCTTCTTTGTTGTGGTCTGTTG
The DNA here is from genome assembly GCF_000208745.1 of Theobroma cacao. Taxonomy (NCBI): domain Eukaryota; kingdom Viridiplantae; phylum Streptophyta; class Magnoliopsida; order Malvales; family Malvaceae; genus Theobroma; species Theobroma cacao. The sequence goes on from NC_030852.1 coordinate 35,555,694, forward strand.
TTATGGGTAATGGGCAATCACATGGGGTTTTTTTCTTTCTTTTTTTTCACTTTATTTTCAATCAGGGCATAAAATGTAAAGTGTGAGCAACTATAAACAAGACAGCAAAAGATGGCTTTCTTTTCTCAGTTTGCTTTTTTCTTCTGCATGGCTTCCACTGATAGGAAATATTCTCTCATTGTGTTGGTTTCTAACAGGGAAGCTTGGTTGCATGGGAAACCAAAGGATTCTGCTCGAAACTTACCATCTCTCGAGGTACTAATTTCAAACTTTTATTTCCCCAAATAACCTTCACTTTGAAAACTTTTGTCCAACATTCTGATGCTAACAGTAATAGGATTGAACCGAATCAAAGGTAGCAGTAAAAAAAAAGAAGAAAGGAACAAACTACTTTTTTTTTTTCTGCTCTCTTCTTTCTTCTTCGAGCCATGCACATTTCAAATTGCCATTATTATTTCCCGGAATTATGACCTTTAATTTTGAGCGAAACGAAACAGAAAGCAAAACCCAAAAGCTGGTTTAGTACTAACACTGATTCACAGAACTCAACCATGTGGGCTGTTTAGTCATTAGCCTGAGAAAAAGAAAGGGTATTGTTTTTTTTTGGCTCTTTAAAGAACCCGCTCTCAGGCCTCATCATCAATTTTACTGCACTTTTTTCTTTATTATACCTTAAAACCTAATCCCTTGACCCAACAAGCTCATTCCTTTGACCTTGTAATAGATTCATGGTTTTAGATCAATCAGTTAGTAGGGTCAACATGATGGAAAAATGCAGCAGAAGAGGTCATAATTTTAGCGCTGAAGGAATAATAATGATAATAATAATGGAGAATGGTCTTGGGAGTAGCACACAAGGGGATGGACTGTAGCAGGCTTTGAAATGCTGTACTCTAGCTAGCAATGTCTCTTTTCCCATTTTTTTTCTAACATAAATATTCTATTATTCCCTGAGTCAAAGTGTCCTTTGATTCCCCCATATCCTCTCTCTCTCTCTCTCTCTCTCTCACACACACACACACGCTTCCCTTGTGGCTACTGCTCATACTAGTAATAATTTATTGTCTTAGCTTTATTTTTCTTTTCTGCAGAAGGATATGGATCCAAAGTGCTTGAGCTATGAGAGAATATCAGATGTAAGCTCATCAAGCCTTTCTGGGACAAGCCCCAAGAAGCCAAATTTGGAGTTCACCTTGGGGGTGCCACATTGATATAATTAAACATTTATAACTATTACATCTTTGTGTGTTGTACTACTCATTTTGAAATGATTTCATCTCTGAAGAAGAGGAAGGAAGGAGGGAGGGCAGCCGGTGAAGAGAATCAGGTACCCTCTCGGAAATATCAGAGAAAAAAAAAGAAAAAGAAAAGAAAAGGTAAAAGAGAGAGAGAGAGAGAGAGAGAGAGAGCTAAAGAAAGACAAGGAGACAAGAAAGACAGAAAGCAACAAAAGGGAGAAGGGTGGGAGAAAGAAAAAAAAAAAGGCACACGTCCTTCCTATCAAGCTCTTGTGAGAGATCCAAATCAACATATTATATTCCTACGTAAATATGAAATCTAATTGATTTTGTATGTTTTCCACTTAGAGACAGAGAGCGAGAGAGAAGAGAAGAAGAAGAAGAAGAAGAAGAAGAAGAAGAAGAAAAAGAAAGAGATAAAGAGAGAGAGTGACCTTTAACTATCTTTTAAAGTATGAAGTGATCCTTGGTAATTGTAATGGAGCACTTTTACATTTATAAAATATTTTTAGCACATTTTTACCAAAGAATGAGTTTTTTTTTTTTTTTTTGCTCTCTATTCTTTCCTAGGCAATGTCACATGCTTTGTCAACTTTTGTGAACAAAAGGTGAAAAAAAAAATACTAAAAAGGCTTTGAGATTATGAGCTTAGGGTGAAAGGAAATAAAAGGTAAAATTATTACCTTAAAAATTAATTGTGTAAAATACAAAAAGAAAGAGGAAAATGAAAAGCGAAAAGCTTTCAATTCCCTTTCTAAAAGAAATCACATATCATAAAGAAAAAAAATATCTTGTCAGAAGCAAAATGGGAAATTTCAAATTAAATAAAAACACCCTTGTTGATTTTTTAAAATACAGAGTAGAGTCGTATTAAGATAAGTGATCTTTTGAGAAATTCTTGTGTTATATTTTTTAAAAATATAGGTGATTTCGGTGTTATTTTTCAACGAACTTCATTGCTTAGAGTATTTCCGACGGGAAATTTTTTATTTAAAATGCTACAAATTATGTTTTTGAAATTTTTTTAGGGTTAGATAATGACGAAATTCTAATCCTTTGAAGGAAAGCAATATTTCTCGTAATCATTGCCCTTTGTCATTGCACTTTAAATTTAAGAATGGATAAAGCATAGACTTTGATGTTTAGCTTTTCGAAAAGATGATTTGAAGCCTTGTAAGTTGCAAAGGGAATTGCCATGTCTTATTGCCGAGGGGGAAGCTTCGTTGAAAGTGTAGCTAAAAACATTGTTGCCACAATAAAGGAGAATTAATCCTTTAAATCTGCTTTTAATCCACTCATGACCAAGGTCCTGGAATTTTTAGCAGTATTATTCCATATATAGCCTCTGGCATATAAGACAATCCTGCATGTTTTGCATGGAGAATTAATCAATTTATAAATCTTAGAATTTTGGGAAAGCCAAAATTTTCATATCAAGTTGCAAAAACGTAAACCCAAAAAAGATATATTTTTTAAAAAATAAATAAAATATTTCATTTCAATCATATATCATATTATATTAAGTAATTCGAAATTTAAAATGTTAGTCCCGGGAGTTATCCCTATATATAAATTATTACTTCGCCGTTGCTTTAATAAAATATTTGTTGTTCCTATTAAGACTTAACCAGTATCATATGATCAATTTGAAGAAAAAATAAATTTTATAGGTAAGTTTTTTGTGATTTTTCGGGATCGGAAAAAATGATATATAAAAACAAAGTAAACTTGCCTCAATTAGGGTTCCTTTTACAAGAATATATTGAAGGACTGGTAAGTCTAAAAGCCGAAAAATGTTGAAATCAACAGGGAGTGAAGAACCCCACAAAGCTCCTTTAAACACAAAAATCAAACAGAATGATTGGAAAAAAGCCGAGAAAAAAGTATATATAGAGAAGGATAGGGAATTTAAGACAAGAACATGTAGTCTTTCTGTGTAGAAAGATTCCTACCAAAAATTTGTTCTCTAGTCAGATGTTTCCTTCTATAAGCACAAAATTTTATGCCTTTGGCTTATACCTTATTAGGCTGAATAATTTTGTTTTCCAATTTGCGAAGGAAAGCCCCCCTCATGTTACAATGTTAGCTTTATCAAGTTATGATTACCAGGTAGCAGAAAAATGGGTCCAAATTATTTGCTGTTTGGTCACAATCGAGGGCAAAGGACCGCAACTTTGACGTGTTAAATGACTAAAATACCCTTAGAATCGAGCAAGAATATGGTGAGATGGAATCCTTTATGGAGCTAGGTTTGTGGTGAGAGATTAAGGGGTTTTAGGTCAGTCGGGGGAAAGAACCAAAGATTGATTTCGCCCCCCATACCAGTAGGTCCACAAAATGTTGCTAGTAATCTTTCAATCTCCTCCGGAATTCGTCAATCCTAAAACAAGTAAAGGCTACAAGACTGGCAGCTTTCAGATATGCAGGATTAGTGCAAGACAAGGTGACATCACTGGAGAAACCATGGTGGAAATTTATGGTAAGTTACATCCACACTTTCATAAGAAAGAATGCATGGTCCAAAAGCTTGAATTGTACAATAATGACATGCTTTTTTCCTTTCAACCATTATTCCCCTTACTAAAAAGACCACTCATGGGCTCAACGAGAGCAGAGCTTTTGCCAGGTTTTACTATTAGACAAACAAAATTATGTTAAATGAAGCAAACACCATTAGAGTAAACATTTTGCTTGGATTTCAATTAATTAAAACATCTCCTGAAAAAGGGTAACATCTAGATCAAAAACTCTTGCAAACTCTAGTCTTAAACTTTCAGCTAGATGAGCAAATGCCACAGCCTTTTTGAGAGGATACTGCATATAGGCTTACAACTTTTGTCTAGAAGGCAAAAAAAGAAAGGAAAATGGACAAGGTATGAAATCTCTCCCCCCTTGGGGAAAAATGGGAATAATTCTTTTGCCTTTGCCTTTGGTAGGTTGGTTGAGGACTTTAAGCTTAGCACAATTGGGTGAGGGAAGAAAAAGTGATTTGATGAAAAGCACCAAAAAAAAAAAAAAAAAAGAAAGGAAGGTGGGGGAGAGAGGGTGTTAAAATCCAGGAGAACAAAAGAAGGAATAACTTTTCCTTTATTTTTGTTTTCACTTTTTATTTGCTTTGCTGAGGTTTTACACAAAGGGGGGGTTTGGCTAAAGCTTTGCTGAGGCCCCATTGACACACACGAGACACATCCATCTCTGCCACTTGAAAGCCTTATGAATAGCAGCAAAGATATTAATGGAGCAGACAGATTAACAAATCAAATTAAAGTATAATTATTACTTGATCATAAAAAAACAATTCAAAACTGAGTAAGAAGGAAGAGACATAATGGGGGACTTAACTTTAACCAGACAACCCATAAGAATCAAATAAAGTCTTGGCCAAATAATATAAAAGCAACCAAAAGTTATTAGGATTTTAATAAATTTCAACCGTGCAACCTATAAAACATCAATTCATGATATTTTTACCAAGAAAATTTAAAGTGAATGTCCTCCCACTCACTCTCTACTATACATCTTTCCCCTACCCACTTGTTTTATTTGTTTTGGTAGACCCCATATATTTTAACTGCTCTAAACCTAATTAAACACCTGTAGAAGATTTAGAAACCCTGGTAATCATCTTATAAATTACGATTATAATCAAGCTGCCCGGCTCTATTCGATAACCTAAAACTTAAATTTATTACTAATATAATCACTTTGTTCTTAATTATTTATCTATGTAATTAAATTTTTATTTATCGGTACTTAATAATTTAAATTTAATGTGTGAAGAAAAAAACACCTTAAATTCAATTATCTAATGAACTGAATATTCATAAATAATGTTTATATTATGAATGATGATTAATCCAAGCAACCCCAAAGCATGATTGGATTCAAAATTGACTTAATTACTTGAAAGTTTGTTAGTTAAAATTAATAATCAAACTTAAACAATAAGTTTAAACAAGTAACAACCCTAGGAAACAACTTTGCACAGAGAAAAAAAAAAAGATTTGATTCAAAGTAAAAGGAAGCAAAAAGCCTTTCATGCAGGCCAATACCTGCGTCGCATGGAATTTAGCTTTATCTTTTGCTTTTGCATGGACAAGTGAATGACTGAATAACCCACTTGCTTGACATAATATTTCATGGAAAAAATTGTTTTTTTACTTTCAACTAAGAAATTTTGTCAGTCTTTCCTTTTCAAAGTCATATGGGACAATAAATAAACCAGAGGAATGGACCCCCCAATTTCCCTTCACTCTTGTATCTCGGCCCCCCCTCCTCCCAGGCGCGTGCAGTGACCTACAATGGCGCATGAAGGGTAGAGGGGGGGGGGGGGTTCTTACACCTTTTGTAGTGGACAGAATGAAACAAAGGAAGAACCGGCTGTCTTAATTTGTAACGTGATGATTGTGCTGTTGCATGCCACGTTGCTATCTTACGACTCCTCCCTCCCTTCCCTTCTCCCTCTCTGCATGGTACCTTTTTAGCAATTATTGCCGTCATGATTACAGCTCTCTCCCCCCTACTTGTTTTTCACTTTGGGTTTTCTTTTTTTTAATGGAAAATTATGGATAATTCATGTTTTACTAATAAAATAACTCAAAATGAGGACATCGAGCTTGACTTTTGAGGCTCAAGCTGATCTCTTTTCACAAGCCATATTGTTGGCTTGAGGCACGTGCGAGTCACATATTTGATAGTGCTAATTAATGGCTAAGTTAGGAAATTTTTATTTTTTTATTTTTTCATCTTTGTCAATTTGACTACAAGGTTTCATGTGTGTCCAAAGATTTGTTAGCAACATGGTTCTTTTGAAAAACCAATTTCTTTTTCCTTTTTTGTTTTTTGATCACACGAAAAGAAAAAATATGTGCATGCCAGTTAAGATTTTCAAACTATTAAAAAGATAACGATAAGAGAAATTGACATTTAAGTACGTAGATTCAATCTACACTTTCAAAATAATTTAACGTTTAGAAAAATCAAAGAGTTTAAATACCGTCATTCTTCTTTCATTTCTTTAATTTTTAAGTACTGATCAGACAACAAAATTTGTCAAATATTGCATTAATTAGAAGAGTAATTATCTCAAGGTCGAACCTAGTTACGTGTGGCTAGGTTTTTCCATTTTGTTGACTTGTTTTTGATATTTCAAACTCAATGGATAGTTATTGTTTAGGGTTTTGGGTCAATTAAGTGGTTCGGGGCTTGCAAGTGGGATTGTATTTTGTTTTTCTTTCCTATTAATTTAAGAAAAATGAAGAAATTTAGAATTTTTTGGGCAAATTGGACTATGCTTGATTCGAAAGTACTCCCAATATTGCCGTACCTCGCACAAGGAAATTTCAGTATTATGCTGCATTGTGGAAAATGTGTATAAACAGTGTTTTACGCCACAAACGACAGCACAAATTGGAAGAATCTAATGCCTGAAAGGCAATTTGCAAGACTTTTTTTAAACACTAATCACCTTGATCGTGGCAAATCAAACGGAAAATCCGTACTTAAAAAGAGATTAATTAATTTAATTATATGTGCATAGTTTTCCATAAACATATGGTTCTCATTTTGCTAGTATGGAATTCTTCCCGACACAATTATGAGGGGAATTGGCAGTGCCATGCTTACAATTATCAAACGTCTCATACATTTCACATCAAGGTATATGAAGCACTAAATTATCACTACTCAGAAATCCCACCAATGATAATTCAAAGAAACCTTCAATTGTGTAAGGGGTATTCTACTTCCATTTCTGCTGTTTTTTCCTTTATTTTGTTTTGAAGGGTATTGAAACTTTTATTAAGATAATAAAAGGAAAATCAAGATCGAGATAACAATTAAACAGAAATCTTGATTTCACCGACTTATTAACGAACGAGTATGTCTCTTTTAATACTAACTTACGAATGTGAGGATCATTATCGAAATCATTTCTGTCACGCATTTATATATTATAGCAAAGCATTGCAATTCTAAAGATGCATCTCCCTAAAGATTTGGCTAAAGATGATAGAAAGTTCACCTAATGATGTATATATACCTTTTGTAAGCTTTGGGATTGGACTCATAGACATGATTTGATCATCCCACACTTTTTTAATTGCCTCCCCATCATCTCTAATCGGATTGTGATTCTCTGATCAGTGTGAGCCCTCTACAACCATCAATTTAAATAGTCCTTGATTTGATGTTTTCCTGAAAATAGTTGAAGTTTCAGTTCATTCATGAGTATTGTGACAGAACCGCTAAGAGCCGTAATGCTGGATGATAATTAGGGCATTAATTAATTCTCTTTTTGGTGGCCATAACTAAATCAAGTTAGGTTATCTTAATTTAAAGTGTCAAACTCAAAGAAAAGAGTGCCTTGCTTCCGATTTAACTAACTAACTACTCCTCTTTTTGATTTGAGGTCATGAATAAATGTTGATTAGTGCTAATAAAATTTGACAAAAAGGGCAAGGCCGATTTCAATTTAAAAAATAAGGAAAGAGTTCAGTGTTAGCGTACTGCCGAACAACAAAATTCGATCTGTAAGGCACTCAAAACAAATTGTCTTATATGTTTAGTGTGATGGAAACCCTAGATCAAATCCCCCAACAACTCATTCAATCTCAACTTTTCGAGTATTTCGATTCTCTTTTTCAATCATGTGAAAGAGAACATACACGCGCGCACAAACACGGCCTTAAATTTCGCCTATGTATCTATTCGATTAAACATGTCTCCAAACTCTCTCGTACCAATTATATTGCACCGGCAAGTTTGATATTTAAATGTGTGAACACAAAAATTAACAATAATGTATACCAAAATTTTCCAACCCTAGACGGCATATGCCACACCTTCACATTTAAGTTGAAAACTATTCACCTTGAAATTGAATGCTTACAACTTTAAGGACAAAAAAACAACTAATACCCTAATAGGAGCATTGAATTAAAAGAGCTGGGTGAACCATTTTAATATACGTATATGTAACTCCTGACAAAAAGGGGAGGAAGAAGAATTAAAGTATACTAACTATTCTTTATTCTTTTCTACAATTCCGTCTTGCTGAGCTGCCTCTACTTCTGAAATGTCTCATATTCTTTAACCCCAACACCCCTCCTCCCATGGCCCCAACTATCACTATATAGGCAGAGTACCACAGCCTTAAGTTTCAAATTGACCAACACAATAAAGAAATGTATCACAGATTCACACTGTTTGCCGCCCCTACTAGTTGCGTATAACACAGTATAGGGCAGTACCCAATGCCCTAAAACAAAGACCAAATTCAATAAAAATGGTCATAGATGTAAGGGTTGAAAGAAAAAGCAGACTCACCCACCTAAAAGCATAAATAAGGTAGTAGATGTTTTGAAATTTCAAAGAGAAAGGGTGTGGTAGGAAATAAAGAGAAAGTGTACAAAGACAGAGGAGCAAAGGGAGTAGTGTAGCAGTGGTACAAGTAAAACAATAGACAGAGACTGAGGCTAAAAGCCTTGAGCTACTCAAACCCATCAGCATAGGGAAGAGAGGCCGTATACTGTGTTTGAGGGGGGTGTTTTTATTTTTTCTTTTTGGGGTTTTCCTTCTTCTTCTTCTCCTTCTTTTTCTGTGGTCAGATCAGATCAGTAAATTCATTCATTCATTCATTCATAGCATCACTGCACTGCACTCAGCACTGTCATCAGGCACATATATTCACAAAATACACACAGTCCACAGAATGTCAAAAAAATTATTTTATCATCATTACACTATCATTCATTCACTCATTCATCCTCGGTCCACGATCTTTACACGCGTCAACATCAGGTTGGCTTGATGTGGACGAGTAGAGACGCTGCCAGCCCTCGAATTCATGGCGTCTGTTTCTCGAGCGAGGGAGGGGAAAGTGTCATGTGAAAGGCTGTGACGCTATGTATTGTATTCCTACTTTTTATTTGTTTTTATTTTCGAAGCACCTTGTTTTCACCTCCAAAACTATCCCCCTCTCCAAAAGAAATGCTACCAAAAAGGAAAAAAAAAAAGAAACAAGCTTTTTTTTTTTTTTTCTTTCATGAATAAATGTTTTGCAGTGATTGAGTAGCTCGAGAACTTTTGCATGAAAAAGTTGTAGCCAAGGGCCCATGTTTTGTCATACTTTCACAGCAGGATGCATGGTATATTCATGCAATAAAAACTTCTTTTATTGCTTTTTGCAGCTGGTTGCTCTTTACAACTTCAATTATATATCCTTAACCCACCTTCAAGTTTTCCATTTTTTTTAACTTTCGATCTCACACAACAAATTCGGGCTTTAATGACACATCTAAGAGGCAACCTGTTTTTAAATTTTTAAGTAACTTTTGTCATATTTAGTAATACTATAAAAATATATAATCTTTGGATAGCGTACGTAATTTTTAAAATTATATTTTACTCATAATAGGCTGTTAAATTGCAATCAACTAGGGGTTTTGATCAGTACCCAAAATCGACATGGGGGGGTTTTCTTTGTTGGTTACCAAAATATCTCTTCTTTCTGACCATTAACCAAACTAGCAAAAAGGCTAGAATCACTTGGAAATCTCAAAACTTCAAACAAGACAAGTGTATCTAAATTTACTTCAACAATATAGCTAGTACCTTCTTCTCATCAACAATGTCATATCAACAAAGTAGTAAAGTATGCAATCCCTTACCTTTATACTTTAATTAATTAAAATCGATTCAAAAAGAATGATCTTGGGTTTTTTTTACTAGTGCAATTGACATGAAATTAATACTCATAAAGCTCAATTTTGAAAAATAAAGTTACTTTTTTATTCATTTAGAAACACGCATATCGGTACGTAAATATATTAAAATTAGTATCGTTATTTGCAATCGATGTATGAATAATTATAATTAATAAAATGTAATTCCGATGCAAAAGTAAAAAAAAATTGTACCAGTAATGAAAGAGTATCAATTGTATGGTCAAAACTCGAAATAATTGACAACAATCCCAAAGAGTTTAATATCCTAATACACTTATTGTAATTAGAAAATGTAGCTATATGCTAGGCTTAGAGCATATTGGTCCAACAACAACTTTATGTGTCGGATTTTTTTTTTTCAATTTCATCAAGCATTAAATAATTTTGACTTGTTCTTTGGATGCCAGCGAATGTGTTGTTTCTCGAAACTGGAAAATTAGCTGGACGTATAGATATCTATGCTTTTATTATTCCGCACAGAAATTTGGATAATATTTTATCGTGCAAATTGAAATCTCGAGTGAATGATTTAAAAATATTATATACTTCTCGAGTAACAAATGAATTGATTGATGGATTTAGCAAGGAAGATGCTTTTTGTTGATAAAAATTATTTTTAGTGATTAATTAGATTAGGGATGTATAAATATGGGAATTTGTTGAATATTAGCCATTGATGCCAATCTTGAAGTAAAGTGTATATATATATATATATATGTATTGAATAAAATAAACATAAATGGAAAAAGACAAAAATACAAGAGAAATCATGCAAATAAGAAAGTAACAAAATCTCACAACAAAGGAATATCATTCTCCCATAGGAAGTAGGTTTTCTTTCTTACAACACAACGAATAATAAGGCGAGAATCTCGCGGGAGCCAACGGTACCATTCTTCTTCTCCATGAGAGAACAAAAGGCATGTAATAATAATACAATACTAATATTCCCATAAAAAGATTTCCTTTTATCAAAATTTATATATACACTTTCACACGTGTCAAAGGAATGCCATGTGGTTGGACCCACAGGGCTAGGAAGGTAGGGATACGGTCAAAGACATACGGTCACTGTCAGGACCAATAGGAAGAAGAGAGAGCGGAGAGAGTGGGAGAGAGAGGGGAAAAAAAAAAAAGGGCGCGAGGATTGAGGCAAAATCATTTTGCAATCCATTGCTTTATGATTGACGCCTCGCTGACAGCGCTGTCAGCGTAAGCAGAAGAGTCAGCTGCCAGCAGCAGCAGCAGCAGCAGTAGTAGCAGAAAACCAGAAGCAAGAAGCAGAAGGGCGGGCAGCGGCAGCAGCAAAAGCTCTGTCGTTTCATTCATCCACCAACGGGCAGGACGGGCAAAGTGATGGCGACCATACCTCCACCTTTCGACTTTGGCTAAGGGCAGTGCTGTCTTTGTCTGCCCGGCACTCAAGACGGGCTACTACTATATACCATGACTTTGCTGGAACGTACTAATGAACTAAATATAGATCCCCCCCCCCCCCTCCCCAACAATCTTTGATACAGTCAAGAAACATTTTCTTTTCTTATTGTTTCACCCACTCTTTTTCCCCTTTTTTACTGCCATGAAAACCCACTTTTACTGCTCAACATTAGTAAAAAACAATACCCTTTACGCTATATTAATGATATAGAACAATAATGTTCTCTTGTCCCATAAAACTCCTTTCGATATTGTGTATGTACCTAATGTTAGCTTTAAAACTCTTTAATTGCTATGTTTTTTGATTTACATGTTCCTCATGCTGACAGCCAAGAGAATATTCCCAAAGGAAATACTATCTACATTTGACAGAGGGTGATATCCACTTAGCCAGGTAAAGGCAAAAGGCAAAGAAAAAGGGGGTATTATTTTTCGAACTGCATTGATGATACTCATGCCATAAATAAACGACACCAACTTTTACTATGGAGGGATAAATACAAACTTACCTACTCGGTCCCTTTTGTTAGCAATAAAGTTTCATTGATTGTAAGGTAGTATTAATCACCAACAAAATCTAAAAGTTGGGAAGGGATGAATTAGATGAGAAGAAGGAAGGCTAGGGGTGTGGTTTTGAATAATGTGAGAGGAAGGGGGAAGTGAAGAAGTCAGGAGAGGGAGGGGAGGGCACTGAAACCTGATTCAGACTGGGAGTTTTTTCTTTTATCTTTTTATCCGAAAGTCTGAAATGAATCATTCATTCATAATTAGGGAGCTTTTAATGCATGGTGATAGCATGATGTGACTTATGGTGAAACATTTTATCTCTGGTGGTCCGGGGGACTACCACAACCACAACACTGTCTCATTGACTCTTCCACCACAGGGACAGGACCATTCTCTGTCTCTCTCTCTTTCCCCCACTTTTTCCTCGTATTTTTGTTATTTTCCCATCTCTTTTTGGAAAAAAGATTTTCAATTTGATATCAATAGACTAGCTGCTTGATTCTTTTGGTCTCTGTTTGTTATAGATTTTTTTTTCTTTTTAACTGTCCAAGAAAACCTTTATGAGTAAATTTGGATATTTGCACCCATCTCTTAGAATATGACTCTGAGATTATCTATTTTGCAAAAGACTTTTCTAAACCTAAAAAAGGTGCAAACAAACAAGAGAATCTCTCATAGTTTACCATGCATGTAGATAAATAGCAATTGATTTTTTTTCGCATTCTTTCTTTACAGTTTACTCTCTCCCAAACCAACAAGGCAAATCTGTAAAGGTGCTTACAGAAAGTGCTCTGTCCCCTTTCCAAAAACAAATGTTTTTTTTTCGTATGTACTACATTCTTGGAAATACTTCTTTCTTAACATGGCCAGATACTCTTCTGGTAAATAACCAAACCCAATAACCCAAATGAGGTCTAGCCATTTTCTTTCTTGTCCCACGTCCTGTCTTACAGACTGAAGTCCAAAGCAGTTGTTTGGGTTGAAAGTTCAGCCCATGGTTAACATGTTTTTTAGGCAGAACCCCAACCCATGAACCCAATTTTGATTTGTTGGAATGGGCTTATGACCCCAATAATTTTAATAAAGTACTGGTAACACTTATCTGCTCTGTTTCTCTCTCTTCATTTCTAGATCAGATGAAGTAAGCAATGGCTGGTGCAATTGCTAGCGCCGGTGCCACGCTCTGCTTCTCATCGCAAAACCCTATCAAAACCCTTCATTTCTCTACCAAAACACATTCTTTTTACTTCCCAAAACCTAAAGTTTCTGCCTTCAGATGGAACTCTGTGAGACCCATCAGCCCACTCCATGGCTTCTCCTGCAACTGTTTCTCCACCGTCTCCACCAACACTACCCACTATGAGGTTTATTTTCTTTGAATGTATTTATAGGCGTATTTTTGTGGTCTTTTTTTGGATCTTTCTTTCTTCTGATAACTAGATAGACTAGGCCAATTAGTTTAATTAAGCTTGATATTTGAAATTGTAAAGGTTTTTCTTTGTCCATTGAGGCTTTTGATTTTGGTCTCAATTTTCAATTTTTCCCTTATTTTTTTGGGACTCTAATTGTGTAATAATCCAATTAAGAAATCCAGATTAGAATCTGAAGGTTGTTTACCTGTATAGAGTTGCAATTCGTCTCTAGAAAAGCAGATTCTTCTTTTCAGGAAGAGAATGTTATAAATACAGTTATCAGTTAAACCAAATAACTATGCCAATCTAATTCTATCGATGCCATTGTCTGTTCAGACTCATTTGTTGGGATTGAAACTCTGCCCCCATGTATGCTAATACTAAACTTGTGACAATATCTTGGACTAGAAGGAAACTTCCCCAAGGCCATCCGTACTTACATAAGTCATGAATTTGAGAATGTTTTCTTTTGATTTTCCAGTCATTTTTATCATTAGTGTCTGTTGTCGGGCCTTACTTAATTCGATGGAGCATGTTACAGTTCTCCGATGGGTCTTCTGAAGTGGAACTAAGGTTGCAACTTGGCGGCCAAGATGTTCCAAGTGCCAAAGATATATTTGTGGATGCGGATGGTACTTCTCTAACTGTAAAAGTACGGCAGGCTGGGTCCTTCGTCATACTTATAGAAACTAATAGTCTCTTTGAGAAAATAAAGCCTGCTGAAACAATATGGTTCGTGGCACTGAGTATTAATGAACTTAAATCTATTAAGATCTTTACACATTTAGATTTACCGTCTTGTCTTGAACAGGTATATAGATGATGATCAACTCGTTATTAACTTAAAAAAGCAGGACCTGGATTTGGAATGGCCAGATATTGTGGAGTCATGGGAGTCCTTGTCAGCAGGTTCTATGCAACTCCTTAAAGGAACTTCAATTTACATTGTTGGGGATTCCACTGAAATTAACCAAAAAGTGGCTCGTGAACTTGCTGTTGCTCTTGGGTATTTGATCTACATTTCACCAATCCCACTTCTCTCTTTTTTTCCCCTTGTTTCTTGTTACATACCTGTTGATTATTCTTCTTGATACTTGACTTTCTCATTACATGTGTTGTTACTTGTTATTGTGAATCTTCATCCTTCTTGCATGTTGTCCTAATTTCAGCAGATAGAAAAAGAATAGTTCTTGTTCCTCAGGTTCACGACCTTCATTGGAATAGTCGTAATCTAGGTTAAGTCATTAAAAGCAAGAATTGTATCATAACTATCTATATTGTAACTTGATTTGCTAATAGATGATTACAAATCAACTTTGATTTCATGTGTCCTCTGATGATTTGATTGGTTGAAATGATTTCAGGTACACACCACTTGATACAAAAGAGTTGTTAGAAACTTTCACCAAGCAAACTGTTGATTCATGTGAGTACAATTTTTTGACCTTTTCAGTGAATGTCAGTTACTAGTAGCTGCCCCTGGCCCAAACATATACACATGACTGGATCTCAATGTCCTCCCTTGCTTTCCCTCGTACATAGTTACATACATTCATTCCATGTCTATAGCACTACAAGTCAGTATATTTTCCTCCAGAAGCACCTCAAGTCTGTTTTACAATTTACTTTGGATGATGTCACCCTGATAAATGTATGATATATATTTGGGGATGTGTTTGTGCTCACATGTGTGAAGAGTCACATTGTATCGACTCTTGAATCTGTGTACCATTGAATCACTGATGGGATAAGTAGTTGTCATTCTTGATATTGCCTCGTGCATTATAGCCAGTACAAATCGTTATCAGAGATGAACTCTTGCACACCTTTTTCCGTAATGAATTTACTGGACACTTGCCTTGACATTCTACATCATAAGGCAAAAGAGATGCACTATGATCTACTTCATATCTTGTCAATGTCAAATGACTTAAAGAGCCAGTGCTCACAAGCTCAGAGAGATTTCTGTTAAACAGCTTGCAGCTATTAATTGGTGTGATCTTTCCAGGGGTGCTGGCCGAAGGTTCTGACTCTGTGGCTGAAGCAGAAAGCGCTATATTGGAAAGCTTAAGTAGGTAAGGCATATGCCTTTTATTACTTCTTTTAATTTGCTTGTCATCAAATACATATTGTAATGCCTTCCTTTTGCTTGCTTGTTCTGGCAGTCATGTCCGGGCCGTTGTTGCAACATTAGGAGGGTCGCATGGAGCTGCTGGAAGGACCGATAAATGGAGGCATCTTTATTCAGGGTTTACCGTCTGGTTGTCACAAACTGAAGCTATAGGTACAGTTTTGTTTGCCCTTTATCCATTAATTTATTTCAGACAAGCTACTCTCATCTGTATTTCTCTTGCTGATAATTTGTTTCCAACAACTTTGGGACCAATACGTTTGCACATGAACATACTAGGTGAAAGAATCCCCTAACATTGTGCAACCGTTATGTACACAACCCAGGCTTCACTTGAAGCTATCATGATATATGCTTTGGGTGCATTAAAATACATTCCGTGTATCTCATTTTAGCTGGTGATCCTTACTTATAACTGTAAATAGGCCTTTAGTTATTCTGCGACCAAGTAGCTGCTCCACGAGTCAGGACAAAGTGCCTGCATACCTAATTTCAGGTTAAAGGTGCAGATAAAAAGTAGCTATTAAAATAATTTTCAGTTAACTCCCGAAATCCCGATGCAGATGAGGATTCAGCAAAGGAGGAAGCCAGAAGGCATGTTCAAGACGGTAGTCTTGGCTACTCCAATGCAGATGTGGTTGTGAAGCTCCAGGGTTGGGACGCTGACCATGCCAAAAGCTTAGCACAAGCATCGTTAAGTGCCCTCAAACAGTTAATTCTATCGGACAAGAAACTTCCAGGTATTGCTCTTCATGTGTAGGTAAGAGGAAACAGATGTATAAACAGACATTACCAGGTTAGGGGGTTGGGGAAAGGGACGGGACGGGAAGGGAAGGTGTTGATGTGAAATTGCAGTAGGGCATTCTATTCTAACCAACCTGTTAACTCGCTATTGTTTTTTCTGCTTTGTGTTTGAAGGTAAGAAGAGCCTTTATATAAGGTTAGGATGTCGTGGGCATAGGCCAAACATCAAGCCACCAGGGTGGGATCCATCAACTCCCAACTGATGTACAGCCTGCTACATTGGAAATTTGATTATTGTACAGACACAAATTGGATTTGTGTCGGGAAATTTACCGCTTGATTTCTTTTGGTCAAGCTGCCTGGTTCAAGCAGAAAATTTTCTTGTAACTTTAGCACATTTGAAGTTGGGATTCTAACACAGACAAAAACGCACCTTCAAACACTTTATTCAACTTATGACCGATTCCTCAACTACACAGTAAGTGATATTCATCTCCGTGTTCGCAATTGTCACCACTCAGCAGCAACAGCTGGTAAAAAAAAACTGAAAATAGTTTTCTTGTTTCTTTTCGGTGGGGTGGGGTAGATTTGGTTTGAATTTTGAAGCTTCTCCGCCCTCTTCGGTATTTGAATAGAAACCCCAGATGGGAAACTCAACAAGCGCCAGGGTATCAAATATTGATTACAACAGTCCACATTAAGAACAAGTACCATAAAAACAAGTTCAGATCGAAATCCTCCTCGCTACTTACGAAAATTACTTAACAATTACACGATCATAACAAAAATCTAAGTCCTACAGTACCTTAAATGTCGACGCATTTTAACTGACAGTCTCTGGATAACACCAAACTGAAGGACTCCGCAAGGACACAAACGCAGCAGACTACCAAACATATAAAATGATAATTCAGCGGCTGCCAGGACCCTTCATGTTCTGCTTCACCACCTGCAAGTCCTGCCTAGATGGTATCTGCAAATCACAGAAAAGTGAATTAGTATATGGTTAAATCATACCAAACTATTCTAGTGCTATTGCATTGCAGAGCCATTAAATCATCCCACAAAGGTTTTAACTCATACCTTGCATTGCAAAGATGTTATTGTTGACCTCAACAAATCATCTCCAACTAAAAACCTCAACTTCTTCACAAAGGCATCACGACTTATCTTC
Source organism: Theobroma cacao (assembly GCF_000208745.1). Lineage (NCBI taxonomy): Eukaryota > Viridiplantae > Streptophyta > Magnoliopsida > Malvales > Malvaceae > Theobroma > Theobroma cacao. The sequence goes on from NC_030852.1 coordinate 35,573,063, forward strand.
TTTGCCTGATGAAGCATCCGAAAAGAAAATAACACAGAAGAATCAGAAAACTTTAATAAAAACTGAGGGAAACTAACAATTAAACATCTTATTGAACATACCCTGAATAGTTCATAATGATTAGTAACTTGGTCCATATCTACACGAGGAATTTTAGTTGAAATAGCAGCAAACAACATAGGGAAAGGCATCCAGGGGGATTTAGGGGTCTTCGAAGTGTTTGAACCCAGGCTAGGATCATTTTCTTGGGATCCCCCCGAATCTGAAGTTTGGTGATTAATACTCCCCTAAATGACAAAAGAATCACCAGTTAACATAAGTAAATCTCACCTAAAAAAGTAATATCAAAACCCACATATATATCACGAGTACAAAGGTTATCTGAGTTGCTGTACGGCAGAAAACATGGGCATAAGGATTGCCTCATAATGCAGAAACTGATAAATTACTCAGTTCCATTCTAAATTTCTTCTAAATGTGCGCCTTTCCCTCCACCAGTTTGATGACATAAGTCAAAATTACTTATATCATATAGATACTATAGAAACATGTCACACTGAATCACACAAAATAATTTGTTGCATCTACCGCTCCAGAATGCAGATTTCAAAGCTTTAAGAATCTGAGTGCTCAAATAGCAACCACCTAACGAACACTGTTGCAGGACGAAAAAGCAGACCACATATATTACTCACCAATTCACCAGCAGATGGCACTACTGGAAAACGACCCTGAAGTGCTTGCGAAGATGCAGTGACGCCTGAAACAGCATTATTAGTTTCACTTCCAATCAAATGCCCTGTCAGAACAACATAAAGTTGGAGAGCTAAAGAACTGAAAATATTTCAAAAAAGGAAACATATGATAGCCATACAGAATTTGCAGAAGACACAGCCAACTAACTCATTGAACCAGTAGTTGGAGTGATGAGTGATCTCTTGAATGAAAAAACAAAAAGCCCCACCAAGAGGAGATATCAACGCATCATGGAAGAAGCCTTGTTTCTTAAATTAACAAACTTAAAACTCTTGTCATCCAAGTTTGAAATGAAGATTGGACGGTTGAGGCCGTTTAGTTGATTGGCAACCATCCAAATTTACTCCCCAGGTTCCATGAGTTGCGTAGAGTATCCAATTTGATGTAAGATAAAAGAAATTAAGAATGAATATATTCATCAAATAAACATTTTAAAGGAGAAATATACCACCTTTAGCAATGGAGGAGAGCTTGAAACTAACAACAAATTCTGGATATATGTGAGTGTTGATATTCATGTCCCAGATTATATAGTACTTTGGATGCTGAAGATCATCCACTCCACTATCAACATCCTCACTGCTAGGAAGATCTTGTGTACTTCCAGGGCTAAGACGCTCCATCTTTCCCATTATTACACGACAGAAAACCATGTATTGTATTCCATTTTCGTCAACATCACAATACTTTGCACTGCACAAATAAGTAGCAAGTGTTCAGTCCTAAAAATCACCACAGTATGGAAAATAAAACTTGAATATTTTATATGAGATGGATAAGGAAACGTTTATCTGGTTGGGATTATTAAACACGTGGCAGATAAAGGAAGCAGTGAAGAAAATAGAAGACCACTACCCAGTAGCAATTAGTGCTTAAAATATTGAAGAGATTAATGACAAAAAGAAAAGAAAGTAACTTTTTTTCACAAGAGTAAGAAGTATGCATTCAGAGTGAGCCTGATAAGAACATGAATAAAAAAAGTTCAACCAAAACATTTTCCCTAAATTTCAATAGAGAAAACAATTTATGTGAATCATAAGATAATGTACTTTTGGGACACTTACAACAAAGAGAAGAAGAAAAATACAGCAACAAAACAGTTCTATTCACTACATTGTACGCAACTAAACAGCCAAGTGTCATTATAAGGTAAAAATGAACCGTTAACTTCTCCATTTGCTGTCTTCATGTTTACTTAATCTATTTCTCAAAAGTAGGTAGCTCTAACCCTTATGTAATCACAAGGGCCTAAGCATTTATCTTTGGAAGGCAAGAAGAAAGGTACTTCTCTTGATATACAAAAAATTACTTAATTAACAAAATTACAATAAAGCCTAGCAGAATTTTCTTCACAGAAAATTTAAAAAAAAAGAAAACGAAAAAGGACTTGCATATTCAAAAGTATTCACACGGAAAACAATGAAACAAATCTCCAACCTGGTATTAGTTAATTCAGCCGCAGCAAGATGAACACCAGCACCATATTTGTGTGGAATTTTGGACAGCTTAGAATGCCCAACCCCATGCATCCTGATGGTAGGCAGTGCAGCTTTTGACGAAGCAAGCCAAGCATATTGAACATTCGCACTCCCCCGATACTTCTTCACAATTTGAACCTGCTTCTGGAAACACTCAAATCGGTATTGCTTTGATGCACCGAAGCAGGTTTCCACATCAAGAATATCCACACCTCCACAAGGGTGCATACCCTTACGAAACATCTTCTCAACCAACTGTTCATCCAACTCTACACCTGCAAACTCCTTTTCAGGTACTAAGTTTCTCCTATCCTCCAAAGCTTTGCTGGGTTTTGCATCAGCATTCCTGTCACAACTATCCTCAACTTCTACAGCACAATGGCTGGATGCAGGTTTCTGAGCAATTTGAAAATGTCTATCGAAAGAACTTGACTCCCCACTACATTCCTTCAACTTTGATTGCTCAACGCCATTAATGTCAATCTCAAGCTGTAGCTTGATCTCAGGGGGGGCATACGATTCACTAAAAATGGATTCTTTATCATTCTCAAATTCATGCTCACAGCACTGGTATGGCCCGTCCTCACCAGCAAATGTTTCTGGGAAGAAACAGCCATCTGCTTCATCAATCCAAGCAATTGGTTGTTTCAAGCCAGTTTTACAATCCAGTCGAAACATATGCAAAAAATCAAGCACAAAAGATTGACCATCTTTCTCAAGCTGAATAGCTGGCATCTTTGCGTCAAGATCTTTCCTAATTGAGGAAATGAGATCCTTGGGAAAATTGTTCCATTCACCATTTTCAAAGAACATTAGGCGCTTTGGAACGCCTGTTTTCCTAAAATTGGAATAGCAAAGCAGCAAAGATCTTTTGGAAGGATAACCACAACTCACAACTTTGCCATTGCAATCCTCTAGTCTCCTCCGCTTGCCATGTTTCTGGGATGGTAAACTCAAACTGGGCAATTGTGGTAATACCACATGCGAAGCTCCAGGAAAATATGTTGCTTGCTGCACTGCCCGTTTTCTCTTCATGCCATGAAGAACCCCAGGTTGACTATCCAATACCATGGCGTTCTGTGCTTCCATTTCTACCTAGATCAATCCCTATCGACAACTTTAAAACCCAAACTTCTAGCGTAAAAGCGAATATTAAATCCAGCCACTACCAAACTGAAAGAAACTGTCCCCTAAAAGTTGACAAGCAAATCCTGTAAGGAAAAAAAAAAGAAGTCAGGACATTAATAGACACAGATATCAGTTAAACATAACTAACAAAACTTCAGACTTAACAGAACCAACCAGTCAAACAAGTGGCTCAAAGCATATCAAACCAAACGTATTAGAATTACCGTGCAGTAAGAGGAATGCATACCTAGAACTGCAGTTAGTGTCGATCCTGTACATGTTCATGTTGCACATGTTCCTCTTCTTTTTTTTACAAGGTTAATTCCGGAAGAGAAAGCCACTTCCTTATTTACCCTACAGCATTAAGTAGCCCTGCCTTCTATTGCATCAAATAACAGCACCTAAAAATATTGTGGCAAACAAATTTCAAAATTATGGTTCAACAATTCGTTGGATTCTTTTTTTCTTTAATACGTTCAAATGAATAAAAAATGTACAGATTTCTTTAATTTTTTCCCCTTTTCTTTCTTTCCTTCTTTTGAGTTTCTGAGCAACAAATTTTACAGATCAAACGCCACGTTGACCTTCATTAATCACACGAATTTTCACTAAAACCACAAAATTTACTCGGATCTGAGTAAATATTATTAATCACATAAATCTTGAGACACCAAACAGCGTTGACCTGAAAAAAATGAACAAAATTTTTTTAAAAAAAAAATAACTACGAAAATCTGTAAATCAACAAAATGAAACCCCGTTGACCACAAACAGCAAAATGAACAAGCAAAATTATTCCGAAAATTTAAATCTTACAATGAATCCTGTCAAGAAATCAGAGTAAAAAAATCAACACAACCAAAGAAATCAAGATCCAGAAAAACTGGTAAATTCTCGCAAATACTTCCAGTCTGGAGATCAAAAAAATTAAAATGGAAAAATAAAATACAAAATCAACCTTAAAACATATTTTCTCCAAATTAACAAACTATATATTTTTTTCTAAAACTGAGCCAAAATATATATAAATAAGATTTCAGGAATTCTTGTAATTTCACGTAAAAAACAGCGAGATCAGGNATATATATATATATATATATATATATATATATATATTATATTCCCCAAATTAACAAACTAAATTGTTTTCTTGGCCCAAAAATCTAAGTCAAACAACGAAAATTAGGAATTTAAGAAATCTTGTAATTTCTCGCAAAATCTAAGAGTATCCTTCTTGATCCTCCAAAAAAACAAAACATTCACAGAAATCAACCGTCCAAAAAATTAATTATCCAACAAAATCAAATGAACGCCCTGCAGAAGCCAAGATCTAGCCAGATCTAAGCGATCCGGACTCAAAAATAACCCACAGAAACCTAAAACTAAAAGAAAATGAACGATATTACCTGAGAATGAGATAAATTTGTAGTGATTCTTTTATGATAAGAGAGGGTTTTTCGTTTATTTTTATTTGTTTTATTTATCTTTTTTATTTTTTGAGAGAAAGAAAGATAGTGAGAATGGGGAGGGGGCTGGAGAGAGGGAGAGAGAAAAAAGAAAAAAAAAAAGAGAAAATTCGAAAACCCAAAACTCAAATGAAATACGACGCCGTTAATAAGAATGAACCTGTCTCTCATCCCTCAGCGTTGACGGCGTTTCCAGAGTCGGTGGTCTTCTCACCTTTCTCTCTCTCATTGCTTTCCCGTGAATTCTTTTTTTTCCTTTTTCTCTCTCTCTATCTCCCTTTCTTGGAAGAAAAGCAAGGGCAAATCCAACCATCCAACGATAATGGCGGGGATTGATAAAGTTACCAGCTGTCTGTCACCGTGTCGATTTTGATTGGACCTTCGCTTTGGTTGACTCAGAAACTACACACGGGAGGGAAAACATTTGATTGGTTTTGGTAGAAAAGGGTCATTTTCGACATTCAAAAAAAAAATCCTAAAGGCGGTTGTTAGAAACATTGTTCTCGTTCTTATTGCATTGTCATAAGTATGTCATGTTTATGTAACTTACTAATATTTATAATATATGTTATCACATAATTAATATATTTATTAAATAAATTTAATTAAATTAAATTAAATTTTATATGATATAATATTTAATAAATTTATTTAAACACTATTAATACAAATCTATTTAATAAATAACATAAATAAATTAAACAAATCTTATTAATCAAATTAACATAATTACATGATAAATTAAACTTATTTAAAAAATGAAATACAATACCCTTAAATTCAAACTCACACCAAGAATATTCAAAGAATTATCGAGTTTCATTGAGAAGGGTAATTTTGAAAATCAATAACTCTAGTAGGGTACAATCGGGAAATCGGATAACGTATACTGTTGACTTGATATGATTTTGTTTGGTATGCAAGTGTAGAATAATTGAGAGGGTGGGACCGAATTTCAAAAGAAGATAAAGTTCGTGAGGTTCGTGTCAATCTTTAATATTTGGGTGCGTGGAAGCACACCAGCACAAGGCTTGTCTCCTAGCCATAGTGGGGCCCCGTTGTGTAGGTACTAACTAAGTATTTATTTGTTGTTATGGTACTATCTTTATTGGCACTTAAATTATTTGGTAGCAATGGGAAACTTCCTCAACCTAAAGAATACAGAAATGTTTAGCACATCAACTGCCGGATTGAGACTGGGTAAATGGAAACTGCCTTTAATATTACTTGTCGAAGAAGGTGTTAGTGGTACTACAACCTCAACTACATTATTCAAGTCATGAAAAAAACGAGTCACGATGATACTTACTGAATATCAATATTGATCAGTTTAGTTTTAAAAATTTTAAAAATCGAATTAATTGAATTCGTGTGAAAAACAATTGAAATTGACCGAATTATAATAGAAATTGAAATCATTGATTCAATTAATTATAAAATTGATTATATTTAAGAATATTATTAATGATCAATTTTTTGATTGATTTATTTGCAAATTATAGATATCGAAATTTGACTTAAATTAACTAAATTCAATCGGATTCGATGAATTATTTTGTTTTGAGTCGATTAATGCTCACTCGGATTATTAGTGGTACTTAGTCTATAAAATTAAGTCTCTTTTATTTCTTTTTTTTCATTTAGATAAATCTCCTTAATTAGGGTTTTTTTTTTTCTCAAACTTTGAAGAACTAGCCCAAGATCACTAAAATTCTTGATTATTTTTTAATTTTTTGAAAATTTAAAATAAGAAAAATACTTTTGATATTTTGGAACATATTTAAAAATAATAAAAAAGAAGAAGATTATTTTAAGAGAATAATGATTTGGAACCGGCTGGGCTTGGTCTTAAAAATCCAAGCCCAACATAAAATGGCCCCGGGCTAGGATTCCAATGTCGAAACCCAACCCATGAACAAGTATACCGTTGGTCTACGCCTCTATGGGAAACGTTTCCACGTTTGGCTGGCGGCTGCAGCTTCCGGGAATCATTAAGAAAGTAGTGAGAAAAGTAAAAGGCATCTGATTCGATCAAAACCTTAAAATTCCAACACCCAAACGCTGTCTGCTTTGATCATGGTGGTCTGAGAATAACCTTAATATCAGTATATTTTCTTTACTGCCCCCGAATTCAGACTTCCCCTATTAAGTTCTGTTTTTCTATTTGCCTTTGGAATCTGAATTAGCATCAAATTTACGGAATTTTTAAGTTATTGGGATTCATCCGCATCAGATTTTTATTCTTGTTGAACCCGATACTTACGTTACCTTTTAATAGATGTCCTATAAGCAACAACATCTAAATAGATTCGACTTAATAATCAAAATTAATGTAAAAAAATCGTTCTAATTAAAAACATGCACTAAAGATGAATTTCGGGTTATATTAAAAAAAATTAAGAAGAATTGAAGTAATTGATTCGTAAAAGTTTTTAAATTTATATTTGTTAATGTGCAGATTGAATTACTCAAGAGGATGAAGAATAGATATTGTGTTTTTAATTGATTTATTGAATTTGATTAGGTAAAGATGTAGAAGGAGGCTTTCTTTTTCTGGTTGGAAGATTCCATGGACAATATTCAGCATCAATAACTTGTTGGCCAAGTAGATGACTTCTGCGCCGGCCATGACTGGGAATGAGCATTTGATTTTGTAATACTACCAAAGAAAGTATGAATGGTGGTTTGAATTAATAGAAGAATAAGCTATTTTCTTCAAGTGTCTCGATATGCCTTTTGATTTTGGGACAAGGGTGTGGGGTCTGATTCAATCACTTCTCTCTTTTGTTTTCTGGGATCTTTCTTGGAGCAGTGGGCTTGAAGATTTATAGAAACTCCCTTCACTCTAAGTAACTCTAGGATTCATACTACAGCTAGATTATGACTCTGCTTTGATCTTTTCAAGGTTATCAATTCAAGAACATGACCAAGTTTTCTGTCCTTATTGGGTTAAAAAAACAAAAGCATACCAGGTCCTAGTAAAGAAAGACTTTGTGTTATTCATTCAGGAAACCATAGCAAGAAAAGAAAAAGATATATATATAGTTATTGAAGGGAAGGGGACAGATGCACAACCATCTGTGGGTGCAGGCATATGATTGATTGCTACAGTCTGTCCTCTCCTCTTAAAAGTGAAAGTGAAGCTGTGACTTTTCTTTGCAGCAGAGCAATGAACAAGGCGTTCCCCTTTTCCACTTGACCTTAATATATGGTCTTGGTCTTCCAACTCTTTCTTTGTAGGAAGAAGATGCTTTCCAAGAAAAACAAGTATCACCAAGCTCCATGCTAATTGTCACAAAGCAATCAATTATGTAGTAAAAGATGTACCGCTAAGCCTCTTGATGCATAAAATCCTTAAGTTTACTTAGTCCCAACATAGTCATCGAGCTCTTCGTTCAACTTACCAATTATGTTTCATTTAAATCTAAATTATGAAAATATATACACGTTAAAAGGTCTTTAAAAGAATCAAGATGATTGTTTTTAGTTTTAATCTATGTTGTGTTCAAGTAAACTTATTATATCAGTCATCAATGCGTCTCGATTAAGTTGCATAACTTACTTGAACATAATAATCAACAAATTGTTATTCTTTTTTTAATTATTTATAAACTATTACCTCGAACTCAAAGAGATAATTATTTTTCTATTTAGTATTTTAACTTGAAATACCATCTGCGGCCCTAAATCGGGAAATGGCATCGCTGCATTGGGCTAATGGCTGGGTTCAGACTCGAGCACTCCAATGCTTGGGCTTTCTTTAACATGTTATAGTGTGCTTGCTTTGGGGTTTAGGCCCAAATGAAATAAAAATGGGGAAGGGTTTAAGTTTTAGTCCTTGTCTGGCTGTCCCTCCAGTGGTTCTAAGAACCGGGGAAATCCTTTGACAGAAGAAGAAAACATGGGCAAAGAAGGTGATCTTTGGGACGACTCTGCCCTCGTCGACGCCTTCGACAGCGCTATGTCCAAATACAAGGTTCCCTTCTCTCTTCTTGACGTTTACTTTTGTTTGGGTTTTCTCAGTTTTCAGCTGCAATTAAAACTTTTTAAGTGCGTAATTGGATTTTGTTTTATTGTTATTTGCATTTTTGTTCTGCAGAGGATGCATGGCAAGAAAACCAGTGAGGAAAATGTCTCTGTTGTTGATCAATGCGGTGATGAAGCTATGAAGTAAGCCTTCTTTCCTGGTTTTTAGAAGTTATGAATATTAGTACATTGTTTTCTCAGAAATGCAATTTTTGTGTAATTTTCAGAAACTGTTGTTGAATGAATATGCTGTTGATGATGGGATTTTTTTGTTTTAAGGAAAATGTCATGGTTTCTATTGCTGATTGAATGAATCGTTTACATGAAGTTCAATTTTGATGATTTTCAGATATGTTGTTTGGGGGTAGAATCTTGTCATCTGCATTTTCTTTCTGCTTCTTTACTGTTATTCGAGTTTTCTTGTTTCATTGTTGGCCTGAGACTTGAATATTAAGTTTTTACTTTCACTTCGTATGCTTCATGAAGACATAGGGATGCAGGAGAGAACAGCAATGCTACATCAGATACTGGAACAGAATCGGCTGAGGCAAAGGATCTTCAACCGGATGAAGAAAATGATAACATAAATTCACAGACGCCTGAACGTTATATAGATTCATCAAATAATCTGCCAATGCAGGATAAGCAAGATGGCCATAAAGGCTATTCAGATGTGCAAGGTACAGAAGACTATAACCAATTGCTTAGCCAGTATTATGAGGTTGAAGAGAAGAGACAAAAGCTTCTGCAGCAGATGCAGCAATTTGGTAGCTGGAATTACCAATATCCTGCTGAGGGTTCTAGTGCAGCTGCGCAATGGGGTACCTCTTGTACTTCTCAGGAATATCCAATTCATACAAGTCAAGCTTCACACTCAACTGTCGTCTGTTCGTGTTGCCCATATGTATCTCAATCTTTGGTGACTCCATGCACATCATACCCTTGCTGTTCCTTGGGTGGGACATGTGTTGGCAAAACTAGCACTAACACAAATAATGCAGTGGCTCACGGAACCTTATCCACGGCCATAGACTGTGACATTGTCAAAACAGCTATGGGAGCTGCAGAAAGAGCAATATCCTCCATGACGAATAAAGCTTCTGTTAATCCTAATATAAATGAGGGTAAGGATGGCTTTTCCCAAGTGTTCTTAGGAGTTATCAGGCAATTGTTTATTGTTTGAAGCAGATTTTTATGCTTGTCAATTTATCATCGTTACAACTAAACATGTAATTGATAATATTATGCTCATAACTTTAGCCTGATTTGATGATCATACTCTGCTTGTATTGTTCTTTGATAATGTGAAATTTTTGCCTAGGACATTTTAATGTCCTTGTTCAAATTTCTCATTGATTTTACATTTTCCTTGAGTGCAGACAACAAGGAGAAGAAAGACGGTGAAGGGGAAACGAATCAAAGTACTACCTTTGAAACTGATCTCGCTGTACTTTTAAATGCATGGTATTCTGCAGGCTTTTACACGGGGAAGTAAGTAATTCTGTTATTCCCCTTTTTCTAATGATTATGGTAAATGAGCATCTATGAAAATACATCTTTAAGCTGACCCAGCCTTTTGCTAATCTAGTGCTGATTGAGGGCTCACAAGGATCAGGCATATATAAATTTGTCTTGATGGGCTACTATACATATTTGTGATAAATGGCTAGAATCTAATTCATTAAGTATCAGATATCCAGTCTAATGTGATCTCTAAGAGTATTGCCTTATTAGTTATTTTCATATGTACATGCCTGCTGGATGTTTCATCCATTTCTTTCATTTGAGTTATGCCTATGCATTGCCTTTCATCAGACTCTATTAAGTAACTTTAGCTATTGGTATATCTCCGCAAGTATGCCTTTAAATTTGTATATCAAATAATGAAGTTACATTGAACGCTCCTGATCATGGAAGTTTGACATTGAGGTGCAGGTATCTTATGGAGCAGAATATTGCAAGGAAACGGCAGTGATAAGCATTCTTCTGGAATGTGGAACAGAGCTGTTACAAGTTTGGCTCATATAAAAACGAAGAATCTGGTGTGTTGCAAGTTTTATACTGTATTTTGACATGGCTTACAGTGACAAAGTCACCCAATCACCGCTTGCTTTGTATCTCATTTCAGCTCTCGCTGTATAATTGCTTAAAATCTAAATATATCAAGTTTTTATTTGTTGAGAGAGAGCTGTTTCCCTTGCTCTAGGGCAAGGAAGGCTTGCTGTAAAACTTTTTATGGTTAATTGCTTCTTTTTATTACTTCAGGACCTTTGGGGTTTGCTGCCTTTTTTTTAAAAAAAATATTTCTCATGAATAAATTTGAAACACTTTACAACAGCTGAACTTTGCAATTAGTCAATTTGAACGATCAAGGACAACATGAAGGATGTTAAAACAAGTAACATTTGTTATCCAGGTGCTGTGTATAGGTTACTAACAACTAGTTTAATATATTGAAGTGATTCAAGCTTTCACTTTTGCAGCAGCTTCCTTGATTTGTTCAATTGTGAAAATGCCGAAGAAGTCGTCATCTTTTACTGCATTTATGACTGCGTATGCAACATCATCTACACTAACAGGCGGTGCCAAGAGCAGATCAGATGCTGGAAGAGAACTTAAAGGCTTGGTTAAGTTCTCCGTAGCACTAAGAATTCTCTCCAGTGGCTCCCCAACCAGATCCAGTGGAAGCTCAAAACCATCCACTCTCCTCTTTCCATATATGAAAGCTGGCCTTAGGACAACGCCTGAAGTCCAAAGTCAAAAAAAGTTAAAGGACACTTAGTAGAGAAGGACAAGTACCTTAAAAAGACGAGAAGCAGAGGATGTTTGATGGCAAAATAGGATCAATTGAAAGGGTTAAAGTTCAAAAAATAATCCACACATGGCATTAGGTACATGAGTCTCCCCTTTTCCCTTGCCTTAGTGGGACCAAGGCTTGTTCATCCTGAAGTGGCTTTTGACATAACTGACCTCCCCTACCATTGTTCGCAAGAAATCTCTTTCTTGCTACTAGTTTTAAATCGTTAGACAGGCATCTAAAATATCTTCCCAAACATAAGCAAAAGCCAATAAGGTTAGTCATTGTAGATTACCAGAGTTTGGATATTTCGAAAGAACTTCTGATTCAGCTTTCCTCTTTCCTGTGAAGTATCCAGATGATAGTAAAAATGATGGTAGGTTGTAATCATGTACTGAGATTAAGATAAACTTGGGAATCCCTGCAAGGAAAAGAGACGACATTACAGAGGATATACTCCCTGCCAAAATCCTTTAGCAAGAATTTAACTTAAGGATTTAAATGACTATAAGTTGATCATTAATAATCCTTACCAAAATCCTTTGCAGCATTTACAGCTGTGACATTAGCCTCGCCATTAATTCTTTTCATCTGTTCCTCACTGCCAAAACCTCCCAGAGTCGACACCACAGCTGTAGCCCCAACAAGTACTTCATCCCAGTTTGCATAGAAAACATCTCCTGTGTAACAACAAGATAATTTGTTAAATTGCATTCACAGACAAATGAGGATAAGTGAACTAAGACTAAGATAACCGAACAGCAAAGAAAGACTTTACATAAACCAAAATCTAACATCCTGTGGAGTGGCAATAGTCTACTCAAAGGGTAATAGGACCAATGCACAACCTATGCAACAACAATGGAGACATATAGCTCTCTCTTTTCAGTTGAAGGATGAAACATTTCGAGAGATGTTACATCTTGAACTTCTAAACAAGAACATCGCTAACTGGTTACCAACTATCACGCCATCCTTGATATATTAGCTATCCATTGCAAAAGGAAGAAAAGTTCTAAAAGCAAATTCAGAACCTGGCATTCAATGTTATGGCAAATTCTAAGTCTACAAGCAAGAGAGTTTCTGCACTCTATTGTTGTGAGACTATCTGCATAACAGAACTTTAATAAAAATGGATCTATTCAAAGGAGAACAAAACATGCCTGATATCCAATTAACCTGATTCACCCATGAACCTGGGTAAGTAGGGCGCCCTGACCTGAAAGAAATAATCAAAAAGTTCAAGTTTCTAAACAAATTATTAAGCTCTCAATCACTCACAAAAAAGGCAACATAAGCAAGTCAAATCAGCTGGACAACTTTCAGACCTGCTTAGGCTTATAACCTCTATGCCCTTGGATACCGCAGCCTTGCATATCGCAGAACCAACAAAACCACTGCCTCCTAAGACAACAACCTACAAAGGAAACCATGTTGGTGAGCAATCGGTGCTTATTAACAACCCAAACACGCAGAGTTCAAACGATAATACCTTTTCGCTCTTGACATCAGCCACGACATCTATGGTAGGGGATCTTGAGTCATCTTTGATTCCTGCTTCTGCATATCTACATTTCACACCAAACTTGCACAAGCTGCAATCATATTGAACACAGAGAAAAACCCAATGTCACACTGTTGAATTCGACTTCCAAGTAACTAAGAAAGTGGACAAAAGATTTCAATTTCCACCCCAAAAAAAAAGAAACATTCCTCATTTGACAAGCCGAAACAAGGCAAAAATTGAAAAACAGATGTAAAAGCTTCGACATGCATAAATTCAGATTGAAAAAAGAAAATTACATGAATAATTATCCTTTTTATTGGGGAAAAAAAGACTACACATAAATAGAAATTTATCAATTTTAGTGTTTAGGAAGAAAAAAAATAATTGTGTGGAAGAGAAAGGAAAGGACCGGTTCTGAGGAAGTGAGTTGGGGCGAGTTGGAAAGGAAGCGGTGGTGAGAGAAGAGAGAGGAGCTGTAACGGCAAGGAAGGCCCGAAACGACGTCATGTTGCCGCGAAAGGACTGAGGCAATCAGCGTCAACGGTAAGGCGGTAATCTCGGAGAAAACGTTGCTGGCAATCAAATGGGCCGTCGCGCGATGTACCTGTGGCGTCAAACTCCTACTCTCAAGAGGCTTTAAAATTTTTGATGCCTCAATTTACCATTCAATCCTTTTTTTTTTTTGCAAACCTCTATTTTTTTAAAAAAAATGAAAATGCTAGTTTTATTTTTAAAAAAAAGAATGGACTAATTTAGTGGTTGCTAACCATTTCCTTCCATTTTCTTTAAAAAAATATAAAATTTTTAAACTTTCAGTTTTTTTAATTTAAAAGAATAAAAATTTTGAAAAATTACTATAATTAAAGAAAAAAGAAAAAAATCAATTATCAATAATTGATTAATTTTAATTTTGGTTTCTGATTTTATTACTTTTGACGTGAATTAATGAGATTATAAGTCATGCGGATAAAAAAAACAATTGATATTAAAAATTAGTTTGATTTAAAATAAAAATTTGAAAATTTATTTTAATTAAATAAAATTAAAAATTTTATTAAATAATAAATATAATACAAAGTTTTTGTAAACTTTATATCTTTAATTTTTTATTTTGTTTGTTACAACAAAATTACAGATTCTCAACACATTGCGCTCCGTGCATTTGGGATGGTTAAGATTAAGAGGTTCATTTGTGACCGTTGATTCGTGAAGGGTTTAAAAATAAAAAGAAGCCCTTCGTACTTCATCGATCGGCCGGGGTTGTCGAATCAGGGTATTTTCGTTCCCTCGAATCTCTTACTTTCCCGCTTTCTTCTTCTGTCTCTCAGCTCAAGTCTCAGCTGACACGCCTCCCTAATGGAACCACTGTTAGGGTTCGAAGAAGAAACGATTGCGGCTTATAATGAAGAACTTTCATCATCATCATCATCCAACGGCTACAAATTGGTGCCGTGGTTAAACTGGACCGAGTGGGAATCAGTGAGAAAATCTCTCTTCTCCTCTTCTCCGGCGAAGATTTCCTCTGCTCTCTCGAGAGTAATACCATCTCCTCTATTTGTTTTCCACTTTGCATTTTTTTGTTTACCGGAAAATCTTTTAACGTTCCCGTAATGTTTTCTATGTTAGATATCGGCGTGGCGAAGCCGAGGTTGTTTACCGGTTGTGATTGATGTCACTGCTTCAATCATTGAAATTCAGCAGACCGACCCTTTCTTCCGGTAACCATGATTTCTAATACTATTTGTTTTACATTTAAGATTTCCCCCTTTTTTCCCCGAAGGAGTTATGTTTTCCTTCTAACTGTAGAGGCGACAAATCGAAGGATGATTTGCATTCGGAACAAATGCTAGCTATGGTGTATTGTATGGCAATCTTGAGGTAATTTTCTTTTCTAGTAATTTGGAAAATCTTGGGAGTGAAAAATGGAAGAGTAGTAAAACAATTAGTTTTATGTGTAAAGGTTTTACCTTTCCTAGTTTTATGCTTGTCATGTTTTTGGTGTTGTCTTTGAAGGCTTGTTAACTGTGTGGTTGAGAAGACGCGCAAGAGAACAGGGATTTCCATTGCTGATGCAGCTGACGCCATCGGTATTCCACGTAAGCTGATTGATGTTCGTCATGGTAAGCAGCTTTAATCAATTTGCAGTTCAAAAGGTATTTTCTTTGATGTAGACTTAGAACTCAGATTGCTTTGTTTCTTGATGTTGGTTTGATTGCAGAGGGTTCTCACCGGGAACTCCCAGCACTGGCAGTTGTTCGGGATTCCTCAATTGTGGTAAGCTCTTGACTTATTTTCTTATTCTCTTCATCATCCTTATCTTACAAGCTGTTATTTTTCTTTTTCAAGTTTATGAATTTTCGTTTAATTCTTACTAATTTCAGGCACTTAATTGGCTGAAATCCTATTATTGGGAACCTCAGAAGAAGCAAATTCCATTTCAAAGAGATGGAGCTGTTAATGTTAGAAAAGAAATCAAATCCAAACTCCGTGAATTGGATTTCTGCATAAAAGCTCAGCAGAGTTCTGAACTTGGATCTTTGCTCGTCAAAGGAGAAGGTGCTTGTGAAGTTTTTCCCTTCTCTTCAGTAGTTGTGGAGATGTCAACATTAGAGCTTTTGTCTCTTCTTTCAGTTGTGATTATAACCCAATAGTTTGATGCTAAAAATTTGATTTTTTTTTCCTGTAACTAATATATGTGTAAACAATATATTTCCATGGATTATTTATCAGACAATCTTTCTGACTTGCATCAAGTATAGCATGGTTTGGATTATGTGTTGGGCCACATTATCTGGTGCCATTTCATAATCTTTTCCTTTTCAACCTTTAGGGTCTGTTCTTCTGAAAATAGCATGCATCATTATTTCTTAACAGGTAGCAGACAGTTCAATCACCTTTGCTGCCGTAGTAAATTTTTCTCACTTATGGCGGGCAAGGTCCTTTTATCCCAATCTGGAGGTAAGATATTCTCCCTGATTGTATTTGTTTGGTACATGTGGGGATGAGTGGGAATACTTAACATGTTTGGATGCTGTTACGTTTGATATGAATTCTCCATCCAAAAAAATATGAAGGGTGTATATATTGTATGCAGAATTTTCAGGTTTTCTCTCTTTTTGTGTTCTGGCTTGAGATATTGTTGTGGAAAATTTATGAAGAGACATCTGTTCATGTCTATATTAACATTATAAATTTTCTGATATTTCAGGTCTTAAGAAACAGATTGCTAAAACCTTGAAAAGTCTTGTAAGCTTATATTCTACATCATCCTCAGAAGTAGTATCAGTTTTATTGGAATTCTTGCTGAAGGCTTTAGATTCCTCAAGCTTTTTGGACCTTGCAAAAGATTCCAAAGCAGGCCGAGATAAACATGCTTCATGGGATGATTGGGAGCTTGTGATAACAAAATTCTCAAAGAAGGAACCAGACTTCCTTTTGGCCCTTCTTCAGAGGGTTCTTGATATGATTGGGTCAAACGAAGCATTGAAATATCAAACAGGTAAATATGTAGTTATTGACTTGGTTGTACCTCCTTTTGAATTTTCTCTAGGTTTTTGCATTCTGTCTTCTAGCTTAGTGAAAGAGTTCAACCTCGGTCTACCTGTATTTATTCTCTTTTTTGCCTTTCTCTTTTCCTGATTCTTATTTAGAAGGGCATCTGACATCATCAGACTGTAGCAAGGAGGCTCGCCAAGTAGAACATCTTTCATCTTTGTTTGCATGGCTGGTCAGACATCTTTTGGAATTAAAGCCTGCCAAAGGTTCTGGAGGAAAAAGCATGTCAAACGAAAATTTCACAGAGCTCCTTCGTAAATGTCTCTTGGTGTCAGCTTTTGGTAACAAGCATCTCATGGATTCAGCCCTTCATCTTGCACAGCTGGTTGGAAACAGTGTGTTGATGGAGAAACTCAACAAACTCCGGTCACTAGGTTTGTCAAGTACAGGGGACATTGGAGAAAATTCTTCACTCGAGATTTCGAAAACTGTTAGGCAAGAGCAGGAATCTGCTAATCAAGCTGCTAAGAAGCTAGAACTGGTTAAACTTCGCCGAATGAAGAGCACGTTTGTCAAAACAGCAGATGATGTTAGAAATTCAAACAGATGGGTTGTGGCAAAATCATGGAACCCATGTCCTCTGGGTATGTTGCCTCGTGCTCTCGGGTCTTCAGGTCGTATGCCAGTGCTTGACTGTCATAACGACTGCCAAAGGGATACAGAATTAGTGGAAGGAAAGGAGAACCGTGAACTTAACCCTTGCAGTGGCAAGAGAAAAGCTAGTGATGATATCCGGTTGCTGGATTTGTCGAGCCCTAAGAAAGTAAAGGAAACAATAGGGAACCACGAATCAGGTGGCGAAGATGTTTCTTCACCAGACACCTCTGGCCTTCTTATGATGGATGGTGTTTGGAAGAAGGTTGCGCAAACAGAGCTCCAGTCTATATCATCTGCTGTAAGGATTTTGGTGTAGGAACTGCGTAGTGTTTAGTGTTGCTGTGCTTATATTCAATTGTATTCAAAACTGTGGCTGATACAGCCATTGCCATCAATTTTGTCAAATTTTTTCTCGTTTTGTGAAATCCTTTTCCAATCGTTCTTTAGAATCCATTGCTTAGAGTATACTGGTTGGTACCAATCTAAGTACCAATAAAATTAAATTCCCAAACTGAAATTAACATGTAATTTTTTTATTTTATCTCATTTTTTGGGTTGGATTCAACATCTAAAGTTCAAATTTAATTACTTTAACATCATTTGTTAATTGTTATAAATTATTATCAAATTAAATAACTTTTTATATATAATTTCTTAACTCTTTCGGTCTTTTCTTTTTATATTTTATTTTCGGGATGTTTCAAAATAGATTTTTTCTAACACTTGTCTTTGACCTTTTTATATTATAAATTTATTTTTCATATTAACAATTATTAAACATTTATAATATAATAAAATGTCAAATTTTAATAGAAATAAGGGATGAAAGGACTGAAAATAGACTTAGATTGAAATGAACGATCGAGATTCAATCCTGAGATCCAATCACTGTTGACCCAATGCAGTATTAGACTCAGACGACTCGTTAGAGTTAACCAGTTTAGCAGTCGGGGACTTTTTAATTAGCGAGAAGTGAGAAAGGAGGCGAAGCAAATCGGGAGAGAAAAAGACAATGGGGAGATCATCATCAACCAAGGACGCTCAAGCCCTTTTCCATTCTCTTCGCTCTGCTTACGCCGCCACTCCGGTCAATCTCAAGGTCTCTTTCTCTTTCTTCCCTCTCCTATGAAGTACCCGTTATTTCTTGGAATTATCCGAATCTGAATTTCTAATTCTTTCTTTTTTGGGGGTTTTCTGTGAAACAGATCATTGATCTATATGTGGGTTTCGCAGTCTTCACAGCTCTGATTCAGGTACCTCCATTGATTTTGAGAAATCTGAGTTCGTTTTTTTAAAATGGGGTTTTCAATTCTTTGATTTCTTTCTATAATTTCATGTTGGTTGGACATCCTGTACTTTATCATTAGCAGAAGTTTTGATTAGAAATGCAAGTATAGATTGAATGAATTCTTGGGTTTATCAGCAAAAGTAGTGAAAATTTTCCATGAAAACCAGTTTAGAATAGAATGTGAATAAGACTACTGACTATTTAATTGTTGGATCAAGGTCATGTATCTTGTGATTTTTGCTCTGTTACTCTTAATGCTTCTCCCTCCACCCCTGGTTGCAGCCCCATTTTTGTTTGAGTATTTGTAGCCAAATTTTGTTTAATTTAGTTGCATATATGATCCACAGGTAGTTTACATGGCTATTGTGGGATCATTTCCTTTCAACTCATTTCTTTCTGGAGTGCTTTCTTGTGTTGGGACAGCAGTCCTTGCTGGTAAGTGGACTTTGTATAACTCTTTGTCAGGTTAAAAGACTTATTCTTACACTGATTTGGATTGGTTTCATTGGATACAGTTTGTCTTCGTATTCAAGTGAACAAGGAAAACAAGGAATTCAAGGTAAGCTTTTTCCATATTTTCTGTCTTATACTCGGGTAGTTACCGAGGAAGGGGAGAGAGAAACAAAATCTTTTGAAATTCAGATGATTTGAGTAGTTCAAATCTCTCTTACAATAGTTTTGAAATGCCTTAAACCCTACAAAAAGAGTTATTTTTTCTCTTTATTGCCCTGAGGGTGAGGTGGGAACTGGGGTGTATATAGGAGTGAGCATCCTCTGCAGGTTAAATCCTTAACCCAATGTTCATATCAATTGCAGGATCTGCCACCTGAGCGGGCTTTTGCGGATTTTGTTCTTTGCAACTTGGTGCTCCATTTAGTGATCATGAATTTCCTTGGATAAGATCGTGCCCCCGGGTTTACTGGACCGCAGTTTTCTCAGTTTCGGGCAATGATTCTAGTTATATCATGAAACTAAGTTCTTAGGTCGTTATTATGAGCCTATGCATACAGCATACGTAATGCGGAACTGTAGTTGATACTTTATGTTTGTCTTTGTCTAAAGGGTTTTGAAATTACTTGGAGGGAAACAGAAGACATTTGAGTGTCAATTTGCTTGTTCTGATTACTTTCTGTGTTTATCTTTTGCACAAGGCATTTTAGATTTTGGACCCGTCTACTGATATTAGTTTTCAAGTTCTACCTGGAATTTCTAAAAGTAAAATTCAGTTTCAACTTAAGTTCTGCTTAAGTTTACCACTCCCGAGCGCATGGACTTGATCATATCTAGGAATATTATTCTTCTTCTGGGTAAAGAAGCAGGGGGAACTTGAAGGCAGTCTGCGGAATTGCTTTGAATTGACTTATCTGGCTAGGGTAATTAGTTGGTGTCAATAATGGCCACAATTATACTTGAGTTTGTGTCTTTAGGTCGGATAGTCAAGGTTTGTACTGCCAGTTTGCATTTTGTACATGATGTCAAGGTGTCTTATGTACTGTTCAAACGGACAAACTCTGGTCCTTCTTTGCCCTTTTGTTCTTCCTGGATTCTTCCAGGTTCTCCCTTTTGGGATGATTAATTGAATATATTCTCTGATTGAGCGAAAAAAAAAAAAATAATGGCCACAATTGTGGTTAGCATGTCGACGGGGATGACAATGGAGAAAGTCGATTGTGGGATCGAAGATGGTGGAATCAGGATTCAACCAAAGGAGTCAGGAACCAAGTTAAGATGTCAACTTACATTTACATATTCATGTGATTGAATTGTTGGCTCATTGTGTCAAATCTAATTCAAGCCCCTAGGGAGCTGGAGTCTCGTGAATCTTCACAAGCCGGTTTTGTGATAAACTCGGGTTTGAATACAAAGATCATGCACTGATTATTGAGTTCGAAAACCAAGGATCATTGCAATTGCAAAGAGTCACCAAGGAACCATTTGATTATCCTTTGAAAAATGCCTTAAATGCTGCGTGCATTAATCTAAATGAAAGAGTTTCATGGAAGTTAAATTCCTAGTCCGACCGTCACGTACCGCTAAAATGCTCAATTCGTGCTCGTGAAAGAGTAGTTGTTGCAACTTCAGAACCAGAAAAGCAACCTATAAAATTAGCCGAAAGGAGCAAATCCGTCAGAAAATTAGGGGCGAGGAGTTGCCTATGTTTTGGATAAGATTGGGTTCCATGTCAATTACATGATTCGATTGATCCATTTATGACAAACTTGGCTCTATATTGAACATCTTCCATGACTCTTTTTTGTAATAAATTTGTAATATCCAAAAAATGACAACTGAAATATTTTTCATGATGTTAATTAGACTTGACGATAAACATGGGCTGCTTGGATGGACCCAACGGCATATGCACATTTCCAAGCTATAATTGTCTCTTCCTTGGAAAAAAAGAAAAAAGAGACAAATATAGTGGCTCTTGTCAAATCCAATTATAATGCACCGCTACCGCTACTATTTCTTTGCAGTTTCCTATCATATGCTTTGTTTTTATAATTTTAAACAGTATGGGTCGAGTTCATTTATTTCAACATTTGTCTTCCTTTTCTCTCATCAATGAAATCTCTTGTCTCGTAAGTATTCTCACATTTCATTATATAAATATAACATGTTTTAAAGACTATATTTTTGACTTTATCGATGTATTTGAAATTCATTTGGCTTTATCAATGCATTTTGAATTCGTTAATTGCACCAAAAAACTCAATAATTTTCATAGAGATACGCACAAAATACGAGCATTTAATGTAATAAAATATCATACATTTTATGCATAGAATAGTCTAGATGATCAAATATTTATACCTTATTAACATTTTTTTTATCATTGAAAAAGAAAGCATAAAAAAATTACCCTTTCATTGTTTCATCGAATACAACAATATATATATATATATATAAGTATGTATATATTATATACGAAATAAAATACACCAGCCCAACTGAGAAAAAAGGGCTTTTTTCCATAGATTGCCCATAATATAAATACACCGATCTTAAAGGGCGAATAGGCCGAATCATTTCCTAAAATCAAGAAAAAAAAAAAGGAAAATCTTATAGGATATATTTGGATAATTGAGAGCAGAAAAAAATAAAATTAAAAAAGAATAGTTAACATTGGATGACACGCGTCCCGGTAAACCCCTTCCCCTCCCCAATCCATACCCGTACACGTCAGCAATCTGCATCTATTCCCCTATTCGTCCGCTCTTCGGGCGATGTAAATCACGTGCTACCAACACCCAAACAGAAAAAAAAATAAAATTAAATAAAAAAGAAAAAAAAAGGAAATTTCACATTTCCACTTTCAGAGGGGGATAACAAAAGAGAGGAGGATTTACGTTTTTTTCCGTTCTTTCTTTCTTTTCTTTCACTCAAAATTTATTTCTCTCTTTTTGCATTCAAAAACCAAAACACTAATGTCTACTTTGCCTCTCCCATTCTTCAGCGGCACTTCCACCAGAGCTCCGTTTTCGTTCTCACTCAAATCTTCTCCTCCTTCTGCTGCTTCTTCTTCGTCTTCTTCTTCTTTGGTTCCGTTTCAGCGAGTCGAGCTCTTTCGATCTACTTCCACAAGAACGACGAGGAGTTTCTCTTGCGTGTTTTACTCCTTGAAAGCTAAGGCAATGGCTGAGCTCGTTCAAGATAAGGAATCGGGCGTGGCCGCCACTGGTAGCAGTGGAGGCGGGAGGCCGGAGGTTGAGCATTCCCGTACTTTCCTCGAAGCTCGCTCCGAGCAAGGTTCGTTTTCTTTTTTAGCTTTTTTTTTCTTCCTTTTTCTGATATTTATTAAACATATGAAGTTTCGAATATTGTACTCTACATATTATGATGCTTTTCTTTTTTTTCTTGTTTATTAGCAAAAAGCGGAAAAAGGTATTATATATATATATATATGAGTATAATTGTTTCTTATTCTTTTTTTTTTTTTTTTCCTTCTGAGGAAGGAAAAGGAATTAGTAATTAAAATTATAAGTTGTAAAGAATTAGAAATCGTAGAGATTACGTGATCCGTCAACTGCTTTTAGTATTTAATTAACGCTTTAATGGATTACGTTAGTGCTGATACTGTATCCCTGGTTTTAGATGGTTTATATGCAGCTAAAATAATGATTTAATTTGAGCTTGTTTTTATTTAGGATTGACGGTAAATCTCTTTATGGTTTTTCAAGAAGCTTGGACTAGAACAATTTTGCTCATTTTGAACCTGTTGCTGGAAAACATGAAAAAATAATTTAAATAAATATTAACGCTCAAAAGATCTTCATGTGAAAAGTTTTCTGCAGAAATAGATTTTGATGGAATCTGTTATTGATAAGAGCTGTTCATTCATCAAGAACATGTTTAATTATTAGAATTGTTTCATTTAGCCAAATTGTTGTTGTTGGTTCTGCATGAATCTGTGTGAAGAGTAAGATATTGTGGAAATCAAAACTGTTAATTTCTTCTGTTGGGATATGGACCAGCCACTGCAAATAGTATTTAAAGCAATCCAATCTTTCAGTTAAGGCCCATTTTCCCTGATTTCTGTCAATGGGGAGAGACAGCAAGCACTTGTCCCGTTAGTTGCTGCATTCATCTCAGATTCCTAAAGCTGTTAACCTTTGTTTCTTAAACCTACAATGAAGAAAGATAACCATGATTAAGTGGAGCTGGAGTAAGGTTCTTATGAACCTCTTAAACCTGGAAGGTTGATTAAAGGATAAGTCTAATGCAACAACAATCAAAGAATGAGGCAAACCATTAGACTTTAAGACTTTAGGAGAAGAATACTTGGAGATTGTCTCCTCTGCATTGGAATATAATGAATAATGTCTTGAAGGTTCCGGAGAAGAAAAATAATGGACTCAGTATTTAGAGCGGAGCACAAAGATGGAGGATGAATTGGAAAGGAGGGTTGGACATGGAGAAGAGTTGAAAAGGTTTGGTTTATTGATAGAATAAGTGACCATGAAAATAAAAGAAAACATTTCCTCTCTTTGAATGCATCCTGCTGTTTACTTTTAACTAGAGCCTTTTGTAGTTCCAAAGTTAAACTGGAGGACTGGTTTAATTCTCTCGTGTGCTTATTTGTCTACAGAACTTCTATCTGGAATTAGGAAGGAAGTAGAAGCAGGAAGGCTACCTCCAAACGTCGCAGCAGGAATGGAAGAATTATATCAGAATTATAGAAATGCAGTAAACTGATATACTTGAACCCTTACTTTAGTGCATGTTAATGTATGTTCAAGATATGATAGGTTCTCCTCTGCATAGACTATGTTGGTTTAGTAGGCAGCAAAAATCTTCTTCTAGAAAATGTTTATAGTCTTTTATGTCTTTATAAGCTCATATTATTAGATCTACCCTCATCTATTTTTAAATCTTTATATTCTTACATTCAATGCATGATTTATGCTTGGCTTAAGATACATTTTTTGTTGTGAGAGCCAGGTGCATAATCCTCATAGATGTTAAATAATGTGATATTACTTCTTTATAAGTTCTAGTTTTTCTTTTTTTGTTTAAAAGAAAAAATCTCATTAATGTTTGAACCTGAATTTTAAAAAAGAAAAAAAAGGTGTCTGCACTTAAAAATCTTGGTGGAAGAAAGCTATTTTACTGAGTATTCTGTCTAACTGCATGGTTTTAATATTTTATCGCTTAATAAATGCAATATTTGGGCAAACCTTATCACTTAATGTTTGCATTTTACCTTTACCACTGAAAATTTAGAGAGAAAAGTCACTTACTCTAGCACTCTATTTACATAATCTACATGAAGGCAAAGAATTTTATTTCTCTTTTTAATCTACGGTAGTATCCTGGCATCTGACATTCTGTATAGCACCTTTGCTTCTTTTTTCGTTTATCTGTTATCCACATTGAGATCCTTCTTTTTTTTTCTTTTTTTTTTTTGCATGTGGCAACATTTTAGGTCTTCCAAAGTGGAGATCCCTCAGCTGTTGAGATTGTGCTGTCAAACATGGCTGTTGCATTTGACCGTATGCTTTTGGATGTGGAGGTAATTGTACTACAATGCTCTGTCAAGATGTGTAACATATATGAACTTCCATTTTCAGATATTGCATACAGATTACGAGTTTTTATAAACTTCTGCATGAAATATGACAGTAATTTTTCAGGATCCTTTTGTCTTTGAACCCTACCACAAAGCTTTGCGAGAGCCATTCGACTACTACATGTTTGGCCAAAATTATATTCGGCCTTTGACGGATTTCAGGTGAGTGGATGACTCGACACTATCCTCTTATTCTGGTTTCATTACTTGTACCGATTTAGTTTGCAAAAAGCTTACCTGAAAATTCAAGATGTGCTTTGGTGAAGGAATTTGTAGTTTTTCATTTTCACAACTTTTTGAAGGTAAACTGAGATGCTAGATTTTCAGTTTAGTGGTTAGGACATATATGAATCCAATAAGGATTATAAATCAGTTGCTTAATTATTAGTTTCTTTTTGAGACCATCTAATCTTATGGATGCTCTATGTTTCTTATTTTTTGCATTCTGTTTGGTAGTCCATTCATAAATGCCATGAGGTTCTCTTGACCAGCTAGTGATTATTCTATTAGAATGAAGTAATATTTACATTTAGAAATTGTCAAAAAAGCAAAGGCTGGTCTGCTACAGGATGAAAGCACCCTAATTGTTATAGGGTCTCAACTAGTTTTTCTTGTCGTCATGTTTAATTGTTTATCATCAACAATGGAGAGATTCACTCCCTTCCCCCTTCCCAGCAGCATCTTATTTTGCTTGTTGCTTGCAGTTTAATTCTTATCAACTACTCATAATCTATTAATTTATTATTGGTAGTATTTGAATGTGCTTCATATAAAATTTATGTTACTCATATTTCAATCACCCCAAAGACACGTTTGGTGTACTGGGGATTTTTTTTCCAGACTTCTGATACTTCTCGTAACATCTCTCTATCATCTCCATTGCAGAAATTCATACGTTGGCAATCTCTCTCTTTTCTATGAAATAGAAGAGAAGCTTAAGCAGGTGCCTATGCTCAGACTTTTCCCCCCCTTTCCTGGGATTCTTCTGCAATTACTTCTGAACATAACTGAGTTTTGCTCAATCATTTGTTTCACAATGATGCAGCAGGATGTTGTTATCATGACATTTGAAAAGACATACTGTTAAAGATCATAAATCCATAATAGAGCTTGGTAGGAAGTTGAAGAAGTTTTTTGTTCTGACTGCTATAATACTTATATGCTCTCTATTTAATAACTAATAAGAGCATGTACCAAGAAACAAATACAGATGACAGGTTTTCATATGTTTAAATTTTTTTATTTTGCCATTATCCTTTTATTTCTTAGTTTTCATTAGTTTTAGGTCATTATAATTATAATAAGCAAACAAAGCTGAACTTATATCACAGTGATCACATTCATTGGGAACATTTAGGGTGTTTTACTTGCAATTGTATTGTTGGCAAGCTAAAAGTGGTATAACTAAGTTTTCAACATTCAGGAGTTTTTGACATGCAAGTGGTACTTGACAAGTGCTAGTGCTGGGTAAATATTTACATTTAGGTGGCTTTTGTGGATATAATTCTTAGCAACTGGTGCAGGGTCACAATGTTGTACTTATATCAAACCACCAGACTGAAGCTGACCCAGCCATCATCACATTGTTGCTTGAGAAAACAAATCCACATGTTGCTGAGAACATGGTGATTCACCCTTAAATCAACTTTCCATTGGAGTCTGCCATAGTTGCCATTATCTATGCACTTAATCAATATTTATGTTTTATGCTGCAGATCTATGTTGCAGGTGACAGAGTCATAACAGATCCTCTTTGCAAGCCTTTCAGCATGGGAAGGTACTCAAAGAGTTACTACTCGTATTGAATTGATTATGCCAAAATATGCTCAAGGATCACTTAAGAAAAAAGTTTTTCCAATTCTTTTTAGGAATCTTATATGTGTGTACTCCAAAAAGCACATGTATGATGTTCCTGAGCTTGTTGAGATGAAAAGAAAAGCAAACACCCAAAGCTTGAAACAGATGGCTTTGTTGCTGAGGTACCTTAATGTCCTTTGGCATACTTTTAGAATGATAACTTATATTAACATGCTTGAATCTGCATGTGTTTTACCATAATTGGCAGCCTTAGACCAAAATTTTGTTTCAATATAGGGGTGGATCAAAAATAGTATGGATTGCACCAAGTGGTGGTAGGGATCGCCCAGATCCCCTTACAGAAGAATGGTATCCTGTAAGTTTTTTGCAGCCTTTCTCTTTAATTGTTTACCATTAGTTTTGGAAAAGTTCTATATCAATTTCATCTTGTAAAATAAGGAACTGTTAGGCATAAAGCTAGCTATGGGTAAAAAGCTGCTTTCATTAGCTTATCTGAGTCCAATTGAGACACTTAAACAGGACCTCTTATTAGTTTAACTATAAGAGAAATTCTTTGGAAGAGCCAACCTTAACAATGAGCCTTTGTAGTCTCCATTTGGATTTGAAACAAAACGTTTACGGCTTGAGTAGAAGATAGAATCACAGAATCTTGTTGCTACTCTTTTAAACATTCATGGCTATATTGAGATAGAGAGAGAGAGGTGACGGAAAAAACTGGAGAAACATTGGTATGCCTTTGTCTGCTACTGTGTTTATATTAGATCAAATAAGCACATAAAGGCTAATATGCCCTTTAACCTAAGTCCTTAATACTGCCAATCACTTCATATCCTTGCAGCTTAATGTCTGATTTATGATCAGTTCAAAGTTAAGTATGAAGCGTTATTCTTCTTTATGAGTTGACAGCAATTGGAATCTTAAATAATCTGGATTTGCATGCATGCCAACATATTAAGTGTGTCTAGACAGGGTTAGTTCTCTGAGTGAGGTTATACTCTTGGGAATCAACATTGTAGTTGACCCTTTCCCCCCCTTTCTAACTGTTTAATATTTAACTCTCTATGTTATCCTTTAAAATGTCTTGAGGAGGTCAGATCTTCAGCTCTATGCACAGATATGATTGGCATGTAATGTTGTGGGTAACAAAATGAAGGAATTGTGTTTATTGGCATGTTCTAAGTATTACATTGTTAACTGTAGAGTTTATTGTGTAGATTGGGAGATTTTGTTTAGCCAACAAGTAATAGTGATTCTTCTGTTTTAATTGTGTCTGTCTTTATTAGATCCCCAAAAATATCTGGACCTTTTGACCGCACATATGCTGTCACCTTATTTTTGTGATAAGCTTGTGTTCATTCATGCTAATATAAGGGGGGTCAGGCACCCTTTGATTCTTCTTCAGTGGACAATATGAGAAGGCTTATAGAACATTCAGGTGCTCCAGGGCATATATATCCCTTGGCTCTATTGTGCTATAACATCATGCCCCCTCCACCCCAGGTGTGTCTTTGTATGTCGGTTTCTGTTATATAAATTTTTTTCCTCTTGTGACTCAATGGTTTTTTTGCAGGTAGAAAAACAAATTGGAGAAAGAAGAAACATCTCCTTTCATGGGGCTGGATTATCAGTAGCACCAAAAATCAGCTTCCAAGAAATTGCTGCTGCTTGT
The DNA here is from genome assembly GCF_000208745.1 of Theobroma cacao. Taxonomy (NCBI): domain Eukaryota; kingdom Viridiplantae; phylum Streptophyta; class Magnoliopsida; order Malvales; family Malvaceae; genus Theobroma; species Theobroma cacao. The sequence goes on from NC_030852.1 coordinate 35,601,218, forward strand.
GAAAAGTCTGAAGAGGTTGGTTGTGTTATGTTTTATACATATAGTTTCTGATACTTTACGACAATATAGTATTTGAAAAGTTAATCCAGTTCTCTAAAATGAGAAAAGTAATATCTTGGCTATGCATGATACAGCATCCCATCAGTGCAGACTTAACTTTATCACTATGATTTTTACACTAACTTTTCTATCATCTATGTTAGATGGTCCACCACAGTTGCAGAAATTGACTGTCACATCAAACTTACTTCATGTTGTTGAAATGAATATACCAAAAACACATTCATAGTTAGGTTTAGCCACACCATGTATTTCCATGGGAATATGAATCTTTCATCCAGCCACAACAACTGTTTGCATAAAATTAGCCAAGACTTTCGAACCTGGCTCATACTATCTCATCAGCAATGGTCTTCGTCAGTTTTAGTAGAATGTTCATACATTGCTATGTCACATATATTTTTGCTTGTTGATTGCTTTAGTATGAGTTGGCTTTCCTTTTGTGCAGGCTAAGGATGTATACTCACAAGCTTTGTATAAGTCTGTGACCAAGCAATACAATGTCCTCAAATCTGCAGTACATGGCAAACAAGGGTTAGAGGCATCAACTGCAGGTGTCTCTTTGTCACAGCCATGGAACTAGTCATAACCTTTTCATGATTTCAAAAGCTGCTAGTCGGTAATCTCTTAATTTTGTGGTGTACCAAGTGTACACCTAATGCTTTCTGCAGTGTTAGAATGAGAACCTCACAATGTTATAATTTAGTCCATTTGGTTTGATTTGTTGCAGGCCTAGTCTTTTCCTCGCAAAATTTTTGACTCCTTAACAAGAAGCCATCAGATTCATAGATAGAAGAATGCCCTGCAAGAGAAACCCTATTTATTGATACGTATTGATGACATCAACAGTGGATTACAATCATCTTCTCTTTTTCTTTTTATGCCTTTAATGGGAGCCGAATCCATCAGAAACTGAAGCTATCCCAAAGATTCTGCTTCAGGTTTGTACTGTACAGATCTTATTTCCTAGAAAGACTTAAAGCCAGTAGTCCATAGGTGATTTTTATGTGTACACTATCTATTCAAATTTGATGTATCACATCATATTTTAGAGTTAAATTCCAATTATTATTCATTCTATTTGAATGAAGATGACACAAATAACCAATTTGCCTGGAAACTGATAGGAACAGTGTTCCAGAAGCAAATCAAAAGAAAGACTCAGGCCAAGTAGTCCATGCCTGATTTCTGTAACTGTTGCGTATTTCAGTGAAATGTTTAGTTCCATTGCTGTTTATACCATAGCTGTATGTCTGCTCTTCTATTGATTTTGCATTCAATTTTGTCTCCTATATGTCTACATTTCACAGGTAAGTATGGGCTGCAAACGTATACAAATTTGTAACAATTTCACTACGAACATGTCATCTGTTGACACTCTTTTTTTGGTTTAAAAATTTTGAGACAGATAGGCTACTCCAACCTTCAGGTTAGGATGCAGATGTGCAGTTTTCCACTTGTTTTGTCAGGAGCTTTCATTTTGGATAGCATGAACGAGAGTTACTGGTACTTGAACCAAAAACTTTTTACTATTAAATCGATCGAATAAACTGATTGAAGTCAAATTTTATCAATTTGCAAATTCCTCCTCAATTAAAAGAATCATATTGGCTGATACTATGACGATACTAGATAACATAGATGTCACTACGCGAGAACTTGTATGGTTAGAAAGTAAAATAACTGCACGAATACAACAACGCATCCGTCCTTCTACCAAGAATAGAGAAAGATCCGAACGGTTCTCTTAGGAAACCTCCTATACAAACCTAGATTCATCAACTTGTGTTCGGTTTGGACAGATCTAGGGAGGTGTAATACTTGATAGGTTAGTTAAGTACAAAAAGAACTGACGTGTAATGTACCTTTGCTTCTGTCTCGTGTTTCTTCTTTATGTTTATTGTTTGTTGTGCAAAGGGGGAAGATGAAGATCTCAAGCACTTTCCCCGCTGCATTTTTTCCCATTTGTTTAACTGACTGAAAAAACAAAGCACGAGAATGCTTTCCCCTTTCACTCTTCTTGTGTTTGTTTTCCATGTCGACTACAAACAAGTGGAAAGCCAATTAATACTTAAACTAAGAAACTCTATTTCCCCCCCTGTCAAGGCACGCCTTTGTTTTTATTAACTTATCGTTATCTGATTAACCTTTTATTTTTTTTTTAACCATTTGATTATTGATGCATGCACGAGGTTTTGGAATCATCTCACATTCTTAGATGGCCAAAATCTATTTGTTTTTTGTTTTAATTGCGTATAACGATACTGAGACACAGCATTTCTTGTAGTGAAGAGAGTGCCGGTGAGTACTCTACCAATGTTTTAAAATTATGCTAGTTTCTTGGAAATTAAACCTAATTTATGATGCTGTCTCTCTGATTTTTTCTTTCACCGTCAACGTATGATCTGATTGTCTTCGAAGAAAACGTTACAGTTTAAGCTTAAGATTTTTTTTTATAAAAAAAATATTACAGTTCGAACTTAAGATATTTTTCTGTTTCTTTGTACATTTTCGATATTGATGTTTACATAATGTTGCTAGAAATTTAGCCAAAAAACGAAGAATGATGGTATCTCTTAAAAGTTGCTGACCGGACAATAATTTCCAAATCCATGTAAACATAATTAAAGTATAGTACTACACCAGGAAAGCATGGGAAATAATTTTTATTTTTTTGGCTTTTAGGCATGCATGCGATGCTATTACTGCCAATTAATCCTTGTTACTCTTGCAAACTAATTATGTCCTTTACGAGGACGTGAACTAATTGTGTCCTCCACCATCTCCCTCTTATTTTTTTTTCCCCTTCCACCTTAATTATGATTATTCATTATCTCCTCCTAATTTGATTTAGGCCCAAAGCTAATCGTCCTTTCTTTTGGCTGTTGGAACCGGTTTTTCTCTTGCAAAATATCTAATCTTATGGTTAATTAATTAAATTATCATTGATTTAATTTATAATACAACTTATTAATGGGTTTACTCTATACCAATACACCAAAGAAATTGGTCTCTCTTTTGTTGTTCCTTTTTGACGGGGAATAATTTCATTCCCTAATTGTTATTTAAAAAAAATTAATGGGTTTACTTTTTGTTGAAAGATTTTGGAAGGATAAGAATAAGATCCTAGCTAAGCTAGTGCTAGCTACTAAAAAAGGTTGGGAAATTCCTGCCGAACTTTTATTATTGTTGCAAGGACAGGATCGACCCTATGGAGGCACGTGGCGCACAATGATTGGTAGGAAAGTGGGGTATCGAGAGCCGTCAGATGCACAAAATGTGAAGTTGGGTGAGGTATCACCATCGGATAAGCTGATTGGGGTCCCTTTTGACTCGGACTTTTCCCAAAGTCAAATGAGAAATCAAGGTTGGGATTGAAACCCCCTCCGGATGGCAACGTCGACTGACGAGTGGGATGTGAGGCCCACGCGCCACCCCCTCTCCTCTCATCGGCCCCTCCACTGGGAAACTAGTGCTGCTTTCAGGTGGAGGAGCTGTTGAGAAATTATCAAACAACACATCATCACAAGGTGGCCCTGATTTTGGGTCCCACCTTTTGTTTGATTTGCAACATTTGTAGGTCCCTCGGTCCTTTTTTTTTTATTAACTATCATTAAGGAATCGGATGGGAAAGAATGGATATAGCCATATAGGCATGTACTTATCTTGCGGATAAAATTTATGATTTTTACTAATTTGTTCTAATAATTCATTTCTTTATTACATTTTTTCGTTAATAATTGAGAAAAAATCCGTACAGAATGTTCACGATATGTGTTTTGTAATTTTTATAACATGAATATTACATCGGTTTTAAATTAAAAAGTTATAAGAGTTAAATAACATTTTTTAAAAAATAAAAAATAAAAATTAATGTGAACTCGAAATAAAAAATTAAAGACATCGGAAACGAAAACTTAATTGACAATCTCTTTGAAGAAAATCAAACTAATTAATTCTCAAAAATGCATCGTAAATGTGATCTTTTACCCCATTTATAAGCTTTGCTAAGCACTAAATTGTTTCTTTCAATTTGGGTAGGTGGGAGTAATCGAGTTATACTCTGGTTTTCAGGTGCACCCACATACCATCTCATCTCATCTCATCTCATCATAGTAATACTTCGAAAGAGTACCACAAAGATCCATCTGTCACCAAAATTCAGCCAGTTTTGGCACGTGCCATTAATGTTTTTGTTTTTCAATTCCATCCCAAAGAGATTTGATGAAGAAAATTTGTTGGTTCATTTTTTCGGAAACGTGTTACAATTTTACGCGTTAGCTTTTAACTTCATTTTGAATCGACATCGTTAAGCTCTTATGAAAAAAATCGAAAGAAATAATAGTAAAGGGTTAGATCTAATCCAAAGCAAAGTCACTGTTTTCGTATAGTACTATTTACTAAGCTCCACAAGTGTGAACTGAACTTGGGTTCAAAGCATAATCTGCATTGAAATTCAAGAACCCTAGGTTTCAATAAATTAATGGTAATTAGCCTTAAGTTGATTTTTCCAATCTTTAATGATTTAGGCAAATAAAAGGAAGGAAAGGGGTTGGTTTCTCTTTCACGAGTTCTGATACATTGCATGCATTTTTTGACTTAATCGGCAGCTAAAGTTCACTTTTGCATGATTATGTCTTGAAATCTAAGTGCATTTAAAAGCAAAAAGAGAAGAGATTTTGCGTTTAAAGTATTTAATAGTTGCAATTATATCGTAATTTCATATGATTTAATAATGTAATTTATTTTATACTAACTGTCATGTAATTACATCAATTATCACATTATATATATATATATAGTGAAAAGATTATATCAACTAATGTGAAATTTGATTATTGTTAATTTTTTATTATATTACTGGCCATTTGGACTAGGAAAGCATGGTCATATATATCAAAGTTAGGCCAAATAGAAGAATAAGCCATTGAAGTTGTGCCAATTTGCATGTAAGCCAGCATTATCAATCTAGCAGCTTAGTCAGAGAGGTTCAAAAGAGATTAAAACTTGGCAATTGGGTCCAAAATTACGGACCATTCTGAGCTTTTACCTTTTGGAAATTGAGACCTGATGACAAAGCTCGAAAAAAGCAAAGAGTAGCTCATAAAACAGCCAAAACAAAAATTTGTCTTGTAGCAGAGATAGAGGTTTCAGTATTGACCCTTCCAAGTATTGTACCACTGACACGCAATGAAGTCATGCACATATATCACCTCTGTTTTTTCAGAGGGTTTTTTCTTTTTTGCTTGTTTTTTTTGGCTGAGAACCTCTGTCAGTATTGAAAATTAAGGCAAAGCAAAGCAAACCCATTTTTCTCTTTCATCTGCTCTTTTCTCTCTCTCTCTCTCTCTCTCTCTCTCTGCCCTTCCCCTAATGAAAATTTTCCCATGGAAAAATAGTCTCCTCTCTTCTTTATTTGCAAACACTTTCCTAAGTCCTAACACTCTGTTAGTCTATTTCTTTTTGGTACTTGGCTACTCCGCTTACACTCTCTGTCACACTTCAGTCGCCAACTCATACACTTTGCTTCAGCCAAAACAGCCTGCAAAGTCTCTCTCTCCTTGAACTCTAATGTATCTGCAGAATCTAACTCCCCCCCTCCCACATTAAAATTTCAAAGAGAAACTGAATGATTTTAGACAAATCTAGCTAGGCAAAATAGAAATTTTATCTAAAAGATTTCACCTTTGTTTACCCTGGCTCTTCCCATCACTACTTCTGCACTGTAAATAGAGAGAGACCCCATTAAAAACCACCTTGCTGTTCCTCACCCCCAAAAAAATAAAAAGAAAGAAAGAGTAGGATAGCTCCTCTTTCAGTTCCTTACCAAAAGGCTGAGAGACCCCACTTTTCCTGTCATGCACTCAAGTTTGTTCCTTTTTCAATGAGTTGGGGTTGTCTTAGCTCTTCTTCTTGGGGGGTGAATGGGGTGTATGGTTTCTCAGCTGGCTGCGAAGTTTGCTTTCTTTCCACCATCTCCACCAACGTATCAGATCAAGAAGCATGACAATGGGAAGCTCACGGTGGTTTCATCTTCTTCTTCAACGCCTATTTCTGTTGCTGATGATACTTCCTTGGATGTGCTTTTGATTGACACCAAACGTGGGAACAAGATCGTCGCGTTTTACTTGAAAAACCCATATGCACGCCTTACCGTGCTTTATTCTCACGGCAATGCTGCTGACCTTGGCCAGCTCTATGACCTCTTTGTCCAGCTCAAGGTCAACCTCAGAGTCAATATTATGGGGTCGGTATTTTTTCTTCTTTAAAATTAATTTTGGTCACTTGTGCTCATCTGTATTTTGCTGGTGTAAGTTGGTAGTTTTGTTCATGTTGTTTTCTTTTTGTTAATATCATGTTTGTCATGCCTCTTGAGCTTTCATCTGGGTTTGTTTTTTATGTTACCTTTTTTTTTTAAAAAAAAGTTTTCTTCTTTTCATGTTGTGGATTTTCTAGTCTATTTGTCCAAGTTAATGTTTTTACAAATTTCTCCTTTTTAATTTTTCTTTTCACCCAACTTTTTCAAGCATGTAAATCTTATCTTGTCATGGGTTCCTTTGGTTTTGATTTTCTGGGCTGTCTTTTATCATGTTTTCCTGTTTTGGGTCTACATGGTCTTAGTTGGCTTAGATCTGTAATTAGTACTCGTAGTGACTCATGTTTTACTTTTGAGTTTTGCCTTTCTACCTAATTACTCTTTTTCAAGGTATTCGGTGGGTAATGTGTCTCAGGGTTTTTCCCTTTGTAACCATAAAATAAAAGGTGGAAGTAAGAATGGGTTCATGGTTTGTAGTCATTACCACTTTTTTCCTCTTCTGCAGTCACTTTTTAGTTTTTCCCTGCATAAAGTAATTGATTTTCACTCTTGGACTTCTGTGCCTTCTGGGGCTCTGTGAAGTGCATCCCTTCATTTTTCTTTTTGAGGGATCTACATTCGTTTCGTCACTTCAGCTTCCATTTTTCTACCACCAGGTCTAGAGGAAATGCTGTGCATGCACTTTATCTTTCTCTAATCCTACAGCATTGATATTATTTCCATTTAAGATTTTGGGTCTGATGTTCTCAAGTTTGTGATCGGTATTTCTTAACTAACATTTGTCATAGCCACCGTGATTCTTGCATCTAGCATCTGATGTAGTGTTGAATCTGGTGGGTCAAGTTGATGGATTTTAGCTGTAGTTCCATTTCATGTCCTACTACTTTATCAATTGGGTTGATTTTTGACCTTATATGCTGAATGCTACACTGCAGGTATGACTATTCTGGCTATGGAGCATCTACTGGTAAGGTAAGTCATTATCTATATAATGCAACATAATTCTATTTTTATGTTTTGTGTTGGATTCATTTTGTAGCAGTGTACTGATTTACTCATGCATATGAGGGATGGTCGTCCGCCATTTGATAGATGATCTTTTCTTGCTATTACCTATTTTCTCTGTAAAAGTGTAGTAACTAGATTCGGATGATCTTTGCGCAATTGGGGCATTATGAAAGGATCCAAAGTACTGTGAGAAACCAATGGTAGGCAAAGAAGTTGATTACTTGCGCATAAACCTAAGAAGTCTAGGAACATTGAAGTAAAATTGACTTGCATTGTCTCTTGACTTGAATTCTGTGTTTTATCTACTTAAGTTAGCCTATTTAGAGGAGTGAGGTATCTTTGCTTATGTTTTATTTTATGATTTCCAGCCAAGTGAATCAAACACATATGCTGATATAGAGGCAGTGTATCAGTGTCTTCAGACAGAGTATGGAATTAGTCAGGACGACTTAATTTTATATGGACAGTCAGTTGGAAGTGGGCCAACATTACATTTGGCAGCTAAACTGCCGAGGCTCAGAGGCGTAGTTCTGCATAGCGGCATTCTTTCTGGCCTTCGTGTGCTCTGCCACGTTAAATTCACTTTCTGCTTCGACATTTATCAGGTACTGGTCTCTGCCTTGTGAGGAAGATACCTGATGTTATTGATTTGACAACTGTATGATGATTGGCATCTTAGCTTCTTGATATAATGATACTTTGTTGGTTGATATAATAATTCAAAAGAAAGCTTAAATGGCCAGTGAACTGAATTTGAGTACTGTGCATGTGTTTATGCTATTTCTGCAGCAGTGGTTGAGCTAATTAATGTCCTCATAAATGCAGAATATCAATAAAATACGAAAGGTGAAGTGCCCTGTGCTTGTAATACATGTAAGTATCTTTCAAAATCATCGAACGTTATAAATCTTGTATTTCCAAGTATGCCTTGCCTTCTTATGCTTGTTTCAAATCATGACCTCAATATGAAATTCTCGACAACTCTTGGAGTCTTGGGGAGTTATGAAATATTTTATATTCCTAACTAAATAATATAACATCACAAATAAGCAATTATCACTTCTTGTTCTATTGCTTAAAATAAAAGTATGAAATTGCTAGTTGGATATCTTTATAGAAGCGTGTACAGTTGTTTGGAATGATTTAGTTTCTGGGCTTCTATTTGGGTGACCACTGTTAATGCAAGCTTGAAATGATTGACAATGTTTTTCATGCATAAATAAATTTTTGGTAATTATTTAAGAGAACACCTAAGCTCTTGATTTCTTCTTTGAGAGGGTGGGGGTGATGGGTAATATCACACAAATACTTGATTGATAACCAGGGTCCTAGAAGAAGTTGTATTTTGCTGTGTAATGATAATCAGGGTCGTGATCTAGAGTTTCTGAGCACTGATTGTATGCTGTCAACTGAGGTTCAATGTATGAACTTCCTTTGATAAACTCCTGTTTTGTATTAGCTGCATGGTTTTCCCCTGCATGATCCAAGCTGCATCATCCTTGTCTAATAATTTTTCTTAACATCATTTGTTTTTATCATAATTTTCTGTTAATATCAAATTTTTAAGATGGTTGAATCGATATTAATCAGGGTACAGAAGATGATGTTGTCAATTGGCTGCATGGAAATGGACTCTGGAAAATGGCGAGGGAGCCATATGAGCCTTTGTGGATCAAGGGAGGTGGCCACTGCAACTTGGAGCTATACCCCGATTACATACGCCATCTTTGTAAGTTCATTTATGAAATGGAGAACATGACAACAGAGATTCGCCTTAAAAGGATTCGTCAGAGTCTCCGTCTACCAACAAGGCTAAATACTACTACTTCCTCGGTTACTAGCAATGGGTGCTGTAAGATTCAATTATGCCTACCCAAATGCCCCAAATGCCCCAAATGTCCCAAATGTCCAAAACCTAGATGCATTAACTGTTGTTGCTGGTGGCCTAAGTGCTCTTGTTGCTGGAGACCCAGCTGCCAAAACTGTTGCAGGAAGCCAAAATGCCCAAACTGCCCAAAATGCTGGTTGGGTTCCTGCTGCTGCATCAAATGTTCACAGTGGAGATGTTGTGTGGATTCACATAATGAGTTAAACGGTAAGCAGGAGGGCTAATGGTGATAATGTGCTTGTACAGATTGCTGAACTTGCTAACACCCCCCTCTCTAATCATAGCCAGTAGTGTACAAAACAAGAGCAACTAGTTTTTCTTTTTTCTGATAATATTTAGGGGAAAAGAAATGATTGAATGTTTTCATCATATTGGGTATTCTTAAAATTGTGATTTTATTATGGTTCAAAACGGAAAAAAAAAAAAAAGAAATCTACTTTTCCTTTTTACTGGTGCTTTCTTATCATCAGAAATGAATATGGTCAGCAGGTTGGACTCAGAAACAGAGCACCCCTTGGGCTTTCGGGGGGGTAGATCCAGCCCAAAATCAAGTTCTGGAATTAGGTCTCCATGGCCCAAATCAAACCTGGCTAGCAGAGGCTACCCAAAATCATGTTTACAACTTTTGTTCTTTTTGTGGTCAGTGGACTTATTATACTTTTAATAACTGATTAATTTCTTAAAAAATTAAGTTAAAAGTCAGACAATAGGACATGAACAGTGCATGGTTCTAGAAAAAGAATTTAAAATTCTTTAGATTAAAAAAAAAGGAGAAATAGAGAAGGTAAATGTTGTGGGAGTGAAGAGTAGGTGATGTATTTGGACATTTTCTTGAGAAACATTTTCAAGTTATGTTTCAATCAGTATATTGTTTAGACCATATTGATAGGGTATTTTACTTGGTCATAATTTATTATTAGAAGGATTGGGTCGTGCAGTCTAGTTGTTGTTATTATTATTATTATTATTATTAAATGACAAAGACGAAGACCGGAGTTCGATTACTGTTAGGTAATAACATGTAAGTATATGAATTTTCAAAAAAAAAAATGTAAGTAGATGATTAACGTCATAAATAGCTTGAAATTAGTAGAAGTAGATTAGTATTAATGTGAACCAAAATTGTCTCATGACTTTGGAAGCATGGACCATGTCTTTTTTGATGTAGCCATATGCATGTCTATATTAGTTAAACAGGTAAACCCACGTGTGAGGAAAAAAGATATAAAAATATGTGTTGGAGGGATACTTTAATGGTTAAAATTTGACATTTTTAAAGTAAAAAATAATTTAAATTCGATATAAAATGTAAAATGGAAAATGTGAATGCTAAAAGAATTATTAATTTTTATTGATGTTGGATCATAATCTTAAATAAACTTTGCATGCAATTTGGTGTTCACCCCCCACGAATTTGATTTTGGTTATGGTGGAGAAAATTTGAAACCTTTGCCAAAAAATTTTGTTTCTTAATAAGTTAGGTATGAAACTCAAATTGACATAATTTAATTTGGTAATTCGACTTCATCGGTCAAAACAAAAATTGACTTTTTCTCAATAATAAAAATTCAAAATTTTAGTTGAATCGGAAAAGTCGAAACTTATAATTTATGTAAGAAATTTATATTTGATACATTAATAATGTATAAGATTAACACACTATCAATTGAATTAAATGTTATCATCTCGTTAGTAAACAAATTTTAAAAAAAATACATATTCATAAATTTTTAAAAAAAATTAAAACTTTCATCTTTACATATTTATAAAATGATATTTTAGAATTAAATAATACTACATCAATGCATCAAATAAAAACATGTGGCATAAATTCACGTAATTTAACACAATTTTAATGCAAGAATGTATTTGATATATAAAAATCTTGAATTACTAGAAGAAGAAAACCCAACTAAGACGACAAATCTAAACATATGCATAAGAATTCAAACGTTTTCACCCACCACAGGAATCAGTAAAAATGGAACCAAAGTCTGTATTATTAATTCCAAAACCAACTAATACCAACTCTCTGCATGTTTTGAACCCAAGGGGTTTTGACTAAATTGGTGGGCTATGAACCATGGATGACATTTACCCTAGAGGAGATATTGTTTGATTGCTTGTTGTAAGGACTGACTGATCTTTGATTCAATCATTAAGTCATGGAAGATTTGGGTAGTGGAGAAGTAGCTTTGGTTTTGTTTCTTTTCCAGTATTGGGGTTAAATGCTCCTCTTAGTAATGATTAAAAGCCATGAACATTTTTGTAAAGGTAAGGTGTATATGTTAAATCAGAACAAATCTAACACGAGCTAGGATAAGAATATCATGTGAATATAATGTAATGGAAAGAAGGGGTTTCACACTTAACAATTGATGGACTGATGCTGGATGTTCTCATGGAATGCTTGACTGCTTCGCCTCCTATTTGTGTTTGTCATGTCAACCTCGATATTGCCTACAAAGTCCTAATCCTATCATTCTAGAGAGAACTTGGCCTTTTGAGTTTAGACTTCAGAAATGAACAAAGGGTATAGCAAGTGGTTGCTTTCACATTGAAAACAAAATGAAAAAAAAAATTAAGGATAAATTTTACTCACCGTCTTTGCGGATAAGTTTTATTCGTTTATTAAATTATATTGTTAATTTTGTAATCAAATTATTAAAATATTATTAAATTTAAACAAATAAATTAATTTTTGAATTAAGGGTGATTTTATAATTTTGTTAAGTGAAATTATCTATTGAGAGAAGTTAAAACTAAGGAAAGCATAGGTAGAATTGATTCAAAAATTAATAATAATTCATGTCGTTTGCTTTGATACATGTTGGAAAGTTTAAAAAGGAGAGCAGAGCGGCAAAGTCAACTAGTGAGAAGCAAAAGTGGAGTACAACATAGGAAGTAATCATCATTAATTTACTCTCTTTAAAATCAGAGAAAGCACTATATATATTATAAAAGTAAGCAAAGGTTTATAAAAAAAATTAAAGGAACTATTATTATATGATTTAAACAAATAACCGTAAAACTTGACTCAATTTAAAGTAATTTTAAATTTAATATAATTTTAAATTTTAATAATTCAAAATTCAACACTTGAAAATGATCCGAACCCAAACACAATCAATCATTATAACTAGAAGTTTAGGAATCATGAAATGCATGGACGGAGTTATCCAATTTTTATTTAGGGAGTCAAAGGTTAAAAAAAATAAAAGTTAAATATTTTTAAAGGTATATATATTAAACTTAACCATTAATAATCAAAAGTTTTAAAATAAATAATAATTTTATATAACATGTAAATAAAAAAAATAAAAAAAACTTATAATAGTATTTTAGGAAAGTTTTGTTTAACGATGGTAATATCTTTTTAAATATAAATAACTAAATTATTTGTAAGAAACTTATCATCCATTTTGTTTCGAAGTCTTATTTTTATCGATATAAACGATAAAAAATTAATCTAGTCAACATCTAATATTCTTTATTTTATTATATTTAAGTTTATAATACTAAATATTAAACTATAATGCATAAAATATAAATAGTTAAATATGATATACAGAATTAATAATTTTTTCTTATACTCAAAATAATTTTCTTTAAACTAAATATAAAACGTAAAGCATATTAAAAACATATACTCAATATAATTTTTTCTTATATAATTAAGATTAATAAAAAATAATATATTAGTGAAATTTTAAACAATAACTAATAATGCAACACTTGAACTTATATTTGAGAATTACATATACACTAATTAATTTTTTTAAATTTTTAAAAATTAAAATCATTAAAAATAAAATCCACATAACAGAAAAAAAATCATGACAAGTAGGAGATATAACTTATATAACAAAAAAAATATGATTGATGATTCGTAGAAATTTAAAACAAAAAATCTATATATGAGCAAATATATATAATTGAAAAAACTAAATAAATATAAATAATAATAGTAATATAAATAAAAAATATTAAATAAAAACTTTACTTTTTTATAATTTCACATTACAAGGACAGAAAAGAAAAAAAATGGGTGGAGGAACTTAAAAAATTAAAAAAAATTTAAAAATTTGAGTAAAATGAAATAAAATTTGTAAGATCATTTTATTTATTTTTTAATTATATTAATTATTTAATGAAAAANTAATTTATATTAATTATTTAATAAAAATTATTAAAAATATATAATATATAAAAATTTTAAAAATTATGCCCCCCCCCCCCCCCCTTCCATTCCAAAGGGACGCTCCGCCCCTGATGAAATGGCATCTATTAATCCAATGATGCAAAAGAAGAAGAAGAAGAAGAGGAAGCTTTGTGACACGTTATAAAGGTATATACATGTAATAAGGAATTACTTTTGGAATTGAGGAGTGGGGAGATGATTGAGGCCACCATTATCCGGAAAAAGACTTTCCGTTGTTTCAGGTTGAGAAAGGAAAGAGAAAAAGATTTCCACGATTCCCATCATTCACGCCGACAACAAAAAAAAGAAGCAAAAAAAGCCGACGGGGGGTTACGGTGAGCCCCACGCGGTGCACACGGGGCTGGCTGCGTTCAAATCTTTTGTTTGGTTTTCACGCACGCTGCCCCAAAATTCCCGAGTATCGTGAATTCATTGCCCGCGTCTTTGGTTTCCAATTTCCTGAGGTTTTCCGCGCACGAGCAACGCCAAATAAGTTTGGATAATTAAAGAGTTTGACTCATAAAAAATGTTTTCTTTTCTTATTTATTATTTTATTAAATAAAATATTATTATTTCGTTAATTAAAAAATTTAAAAATATAAATTTTTTTATTTTAAAAAGAAAACGACTTTAAAAATTATTGCAATTGTATCCTTTGGCTGAACCCTTTTGTCTACACAAAGCCAAATTGGTGAGGCTCACAAATGTAGAAAAATGTTCCACTAGCTTGTGAAACATGTAAAATTTTTTGTAATGGAAAAGGACAGGCCGGAACATTTCATATTGCTCCACATGCCAAGTCTTTATCACTTTTTAATTCTCAGCTTACCAAGTAATTGCCGGCTGAAGATAATTAAGAAGCAAGAATGCGAATGCAACGTTGATTTATAATTCCAAATTTTTTTAAGCATTGATAAACAATTTTGTTTTGTAGTTTGGATGAGTCAAAGCATTCTTCCAAACCCGTCCAATTGTCACTTCGGAATTAGGTTTGTAATGGTGACACCATGGAACTAGTAAGACTGTTTCAAAAGAATTATATTGTTAATTTTTTTAATAAAAATATCAAAATATCTTTAAAAATAAATAATTAAACCGATTTATGAAATTTTGAAAAAATATTTTTATAATTTTATTAAGTAAAATTAACTGTGTAATTCTTCTGAGAACAGAATTGATTTATAAGGAAGAGAAGCAAGGAGAATTTATTGTAACAAAAAATATTCTCTAAGAGATAAGTTAAGATACAATTCTCATATGTATTTGTGTATTAATTGTTGACACGTCCGGAATTGAATAATGGGGCAGAGCAGCAAATCTGCAAATGTAAACGTTGTCCGGCTTGCCAAACAAAGATCTTAACAGAAACGTTAAATAAGTTTCCATGGACATCTGGCTATTGTTCCTTAATCCATTATTCCCACATATTTGATTTGAATATCTATGTCGGGGACAAAGCACATTGGAAAGACAACTAGACAGCAAGTTGTTCAATTCCCAACATGCCTGTGTGCTTATCCTTTAACTTTCCACAATCCTTTCAGCATTTGGTATTTTATTTCCAACCAAAAGAGTCCACACAAATACCCCTTTGATCAGCCTCTCTTTTAATGTTTATTTTTTTATAATTTTTTATGAAAATTAAAATAAAAGAAATTTATTAAATTTTGAATATATATATATAAAAAAAAGAATAATGGGAGAAGGGATAGAAGAACAATGAGAACAAAATTAATGGTCTTGGACATGAGGAATTTATTGAATTTGATATGTGTGCACACGTCCATGTAGCATGCCTGGTCTGACTAACTCAAACAATGGCCTAAATTTTGGTGGGGTCAATCAAGTGACCTTAATGGATATTTAGGTTTCATTAGCCTAATTTATCAGATTAATTTAAGTTAATTTTTTTGAATAAAATTTTCCGAATGACAATATTATTAAACAAATTCCAATGCTTCAATTAAAAGTTTTCTGATATGGTATTTAATAAAACAAAGTGATTGAGTTAATTCCGGGGAATGAAAGAGTATTGAAATCAAACCTTTTGAGTACGAGAAAATATGAACCAGTCAATGAATCTATATATCTTTTTGTATAAGAATTTAATATGATTAATGTAGGCGGGGTTGATCATTTAAAGCATAATCATTAATTATTAGAGATTATATTTGGTGAATGAATCTATGATTATCCTCGTAATTATCAATTAGTATCTTATATTTATGAAATTTCCATATTTAGTCCAGAAATAAAAAACACTACTGCAGTAATTAAAAATTAAATAAAATGAAATAAAAAGAAGGCTTTATTTCTTTGTATTAGACGCAATTCACAGCTCATATTTTTCCAACGTCAGCACGTGGAGTCCACTAGAGGTTAGGCTCGTCTGCAGCCGAACCCTTTGGCCATTAAGGGGAAAATTGGCAAGCACAGAAAAAGTCAACTAAATAAATAATCCTTTCGTTTTCTTTTTTCAATTAAAATTCAACAGGTTTACATGCTCCAACGTAAACTCACTCGCAGAGGAACTAAGCCTAAAAACCGCGTAGACTGCGCTTGAATCAAGCCGTTTAAATACCCAAAATAACCCCCATAAATATTCAAATTTTCGCTTCCGCTGTCTTCTCATTCTCTTGTCAACCAAGGAAGAAAAGAAGAAAGAGAGCCCGGGTTTTCCGCAATGTCTTGCCATGTCTGAATATCGCTGCAAACCTACTTTCCATACTAGAATGTAGTGTCAACGTCGTAAATTCACTCCACTTTCTTTCTACCAAAGATTGTACTCAAACTTTACCTATTTAATTGTTTCAAAACCTTCTATGTAAGATTTTGCCATTGCCCCGTTCTTTTTTCTCTTCTTTTACTTCTCCTTGGTTTAATGTTTATTTTGGAATAAAAAGAAAGAAGACCCTAGTTTTATTATTTTGGGTTTTTGAAGAAAAAGAAGATGATGGTGGCTTGATATTGATGTTTTTAGACTTGGTCGTTTCTGGGTTTCAAAACCTTTGGGTTGCTTTGTTCAAAGGGGTACGCTTTTGAATATCTCTTTCCCTTATAATTGTCTTATATTATTCTCTTTTATTATATTACATACTCTGTTTATATGTAAGCACTGGTTGGAGACAGAGAGGCAGATAGAAAGTTCAATTCTAAAAGACGAGCTTTGGTCACTCTTTGATCGAGCTCTTTTTTCTTCTCTCTTTCTACTGAAAACTCTCTGGGAAATTTTGAGAAAAATAAAGGGTCTAGTTTCCAATAAAATAAAAAATTTAAAATTTGAGAAGTTTCTTTGTGTTTTGATGAGTTTCATGCAGTTCTTTAAGGTGTTCCTCTGTATTTCAGGTTCTGGGAGAAGACTTTTTTTCTTTATTTGAATAGGAGAAAGGCAAAACGATGGCGAGTGAATCACAGGTTACTAGAAGATCACCGACAATTCATCATATAACGAACTCGGCAGGTGATCTTGAGAATGAAATTGGCGGCGTAGATTTTGCTAGGTATACGGTTCATATTCCTCCTACACCTGATAACCAGCCAATGCCAATGGAAATTGCTATGCAAGTAGTGGGAACCGAGGAACAATACGTTTCGAATTCCATGTTTACAGGTGGTCACAATCGTGTTACTCGTGCTCATTCTAAGAAGATCGTTGATTCCGGCACGAGCCATCCCCCGATGGTCGTTGCAGAAGGGTCATTCTGTGAAATACCTGGATGCAGTGCGAGGATGATGACTAATAGGCAGGGCATAGATGTGTTCCCCTGTGAATGTGGTTTCAGGATTTGTAAGGATTGTTATCAAGATGCAATGGGAAGTGGTGATGGAATTTGTCCTGGATGTAAAGAGCATTACAGGGGGTTGGATGAGTCTGAGATGGCGTTGGCTAGCCAACTACGGTTGTCTACATCAGAGAGGAGGTTGTCGATGGTGGAATCAAAAGAGTTCCTGATGAAGAGTCCTAGTAATGAGTTTGATTATACTCAATATTTATATGAGACAAATAAGAGTTATGGGTATGGAAATGCTGTGTGGCCGATGGATGGTGCAAGTGGGAGTAAGGATGAGATTGGTGGTGACCCTAAGGTATTTCGTGAGAAGCAATGGAAGCCTCTTACACAGAAATCAAACATACGTGCTGCAGTTCTTAGTCCATATCGGTATGAATTTTTGTTTTGTTAGTGTTCTGTTTCTACTGATCTGCTACATTGATTTGCTTAACCATCTTCTATTAGTACTTCGTCTGAACAACAAATCATCTGTAAAGATTTTTCTGACGACATGATCTCTATTCCATTTTGTTTCTATATTCTGTGATAACAAGATTGTTTTCATCACTGTTCTGAGCCTTGGTTATGATTGCTACAGTAGTCACTTGAGTCATTTTAAGCTAGAATTTTTCTCTTTTCGATAAAATGGTTTCTTACTTGTCAAATGGCTTGGAGATTGGATTGTTTTACTGCTTTGTTAAATAATAGAAGCATGATGATTGCACTGCTCACTTCCCTTTTCATTCCTCTGTCCGTATGCTTACAGGCTCCTAATCCTTATTCGAATAGTGGTTCTTGGATTATTTTTAGAATGGAGAATCACGCACCCAAATGAAGATGCAATCTGGTTGTGGTTTATGTCTGTGATTTGTGAGATCTGGATTGCCTTTTCTTGGCTGCTTGACCAGCTTCCTAAGCTCTGTCCCGTTAATCGTGCTGTTGATCTTGATGTTTTACAAGAAAAGTTTGAAACGGCTAGTTCGAATAATCCCTCAGGAAGATCTGATCTACCAGGAATTGATGTCTTCGTTTCTACTGCAGATCCTGAGAAAGAACCACCTCTTGTCACTGCAAATACAATTCTTTCGATTCTGGCAGCTGAGTACCCAGTTGAGAAGCTTGCTTGTTATGTTTCTGATGATGGAGGTGCACTACTAACATTTGAGGCCATGGCAGAGGCTGCCAGTTTTGCCAGAATTTGGGTCCCTTTTTGCCGGAAACATGGTATTGAGCCAAGAAATCCAGAATCCTATTTCAATCTGAAGAGAGATCCTTACAAGAACAAGGTGCGACCAGATTTCGTAAGAGACCGCAGGCGGGTAAAGCGTGAGTATGATGAGTTCAAGGTTAGGATCAATGGCCTTTCTGATTCAATTCGACGACGTTCTGATGCCTTTAATACTAGAGAGGAGGTCAAGGTTTTGAAGCGTTGGAGAGAGGACAACAGTGATGAACCAATGGAAGGTTTAAAGATCCCAAAAGCTACTTGGATGGCTGATAGCACCCATTGGCCTGGCACTTGGACTGTTCCTGCTCCAGAGCATTCTAGGGGTGATCATGCAAGTATCATACAGGTAAGTATTCAAGAAGAGCTTCTCCTAAGTTGCTGTACCTCTGAATCAGTAATGGAGCATCTATATTATATGCATCTCAACTTCCTATGGTTAAATTCCTTATAGCTGTATTAATATTACTTTAGGAGGTTTTTATGTTCCCAACGCTTAGGATGTTTTGTGAAGTCATTAGGGACTATGTTACAAAAGCTAACATAAGTTTGTTAATCATTTGCATTGATGATAGGCTCATGCTAACTAAGATACTGAACTCTACTGATTGCAGGTGATGTTGGATCCTCCCAGTCATGAACCTCGAAAAGGAACTGAAGGGGATGGAAATTCAATGAATCTAAGCGAGGTTGACATTCGTCTTCCTATGCTTGTTTATGTTACTCGTGAAAAGCGACCTGGCTATGATCACAACAAGAAGGCTGGGGCCATGAATGCCCTCGTTCGAGCCTCTGCAATCATGTCCAACGGGCCCTTCATTCTTAATCTTGATTGTGACCACTACATTTACAATTCTCTAGCTTTGAGAGAAGGAATGTGCTTTATGATGGACCGCGACGGGGACCGTATTTGTTATGTCCAATTTCCTCAGAGGTTTGAAGGAATTGATCCATCTGATCGCTATGCCAATCACAACACTGTCTTCTTTGATGTTAACATGCGTGCTCTTGATGGAGTTCAGGGTCCAGTATATGTTGGAACAGGATGCCTTTTTCGCCGCACTGCCCTGTATGGCTTTGAGCCACCTCAGTTGCAAGAAGACACTGATTGCTGCAGCTGCTGCTTTCCACGTCTCAAGAAGCCTGCTACTGTTGCCTCTGCCCCTGATGTTGACCCTGAAGATATTCAGTTGAGGGAAGATGATGAAATGAATATCGCTCTTATTCCTAAGAAGTTTGGAAACTCCAGTGCACTTATTGACTCTGTCCGGGTGGCAGCAATTCAAGGCCAGCCCCTTGCAGATCATCCTGCTGTCAAATATGGACGACCACCTGGTGCTCTCACTATGCCTCGGGAGCCTCTTGATCCATCCACCATTGGGGAGGCAATCAATGTTATCTCATGCTGGTACGAAGACAAGACAGAATGGGGGCAAAGTGTCGGGTGGATTTATGGATCAGTGACAGAAGATGTGGTCACAGGGTATAGGATGCATAATCGTGGGTGGAGATCTGTTTATTGTGTGACCAAAAGAGATGCTTTCCGTGGAACTGCTCCAATAAATCTTACTGATAGGCTTCACCAGGTTCTTCGCTGGGCCACTGGCTCTGTTGAGATATTCTTCTCACGCAACAATGCCCTACTAGGCAGCCCTAGGCTTAAGCTATTACAGAGGATTGCTTACCTTAATGTTGGAATATACCCTTTCACTTCCATATTCCTTATCGTTTACTGCTTCCTTCCTGCACTTTCCCTATTTTCAGGTCAATTCATCGTCCAGACTCTCAACGTAACATTCCTTGTTTACCTCTTGGCCATCACCCTGACCCTTTGTGCTCTCGCGGTGCTAGAGATCAAGTGGTCTGGCATTGAACTTGAAGAATGGTGGAGGAATGAGCAGTTTTGGTTGATTGGAGGTACAAGTGCTCATCTTGCTGCAGTGCTCCAGGGGCTGCTAAAGGTGCTTGCCGGCATTGAAATATCATTCACCCTGACATCAAAATCAGCTGGTGATGACGTGGATGACGATTTTGCTGATCTCTACATATTCAAGTGGACATCTCTCATGATACCCCCACTCACAATCATAATGGTTAACTTGATTGCCATAGCTTATGGAGTTTGCCGTACAATATATAGTACTGATCCTGAATGGAGTCATTTGCTAGGAGGTGTGTTCTTCAGTTTCTGGGTATTGGCTCATCTCTACCCTTTTGCGAAGGGTCTTATGGGAAGACGAGGGAAAACGCCTACAATTGTATATGTTTGGTCAGGTCTTATTGCAATCTCCATTTCTTTACTCTGGGTGGCCATCAAGCCCCCATCAGGAAATTCTGATATTGGAGGGTCGTTCCAGTTCCCATGAATTACGGGACTTTGAGCCCTCTCTTATTGTTTTACACAGGGGAAGGTTTGCAAACATTCTTATACTCATTCTTTTAAAGTTATAGATGTGATCTTAGAGAGATTAGATTCAATTTAAATTCCATTCCCATGTATACCAGTTTCCTTTTCTTTCTTGTTCTCTTTGATGTTTTATACTGAGTGCTAGGATTCTTTGGCAGTGTACATACATTCATTTTTTGAACCATTATCAGCAAGAGATGCTAGCTTTAATCTCTTTTCAAATGGAATAGATGTTTCCAGATTCCAGCAGCAACTGCTATCTAAAGTCTGTAAGTTAATGGTTAGCTAGTTCCTTTTGTCTTTGCCAAGACTTTTAACTGGGACCAATTCTTTGCGGCTCTGCCATTTTAATTCTTCCATGTCATGCACCTTTTGCTTATCGAGGGGGGTTTGGTTCGCAAGTCTGTGCCATGACCCACATGCCGCTCCATTACCACTTTGCTTCTTCCTGATGGCGGTTTTTACGGCTGTCAAGTCAAATTTAATAAATTGCTTGTATCTGACACCACCTTGCCAACAAAACCCAACTTTTCTTTTGTCTCAAAACAGATTCATTTCATGTTTCTCATATGTTGGCACCCAATCCAACCAATCTTGAATGGACCAAACCTAGATGGACATGCTTCACGGTTGGTAATTGTAGTTTGATGTCCTTTTCTAAGATTGACAGGGGAAAGTGTCTGTGAATTGTAAAAAACATGGGGTGGAGACAAGACAAGGCCAAAGAATATAGCCGGTGTGAACAAAATAAAAGTGATAAGAGAATGAAATGATGCCTACTTGGTCTAACACCTAATCATTTGAGCTAGGCACTGCCAATTTTTACTGAAAGAAGCTCTTTGGAACTAATAGGCCTTAAATAGGCACTGCCAATTTTTACTGAAAGAAGCTCTTTGGAACTAATAGGCCTTTTTAAGGTTGTACAGCTGTTAACAGAGCGAACATTCCACTGTCTGACCATTTTAATAATCAAAAGAAAGGGTAAAAGATGATAAATAGACTATTTCAAATTATTTTGACTACTAACATTTTCTCTTTTTAATATTATGTGAAGCTATTTCACTCAATACTACTCCAGGAATTGTTCTGGTCTTTTTGTTTGTCACCTCTAACACCTTCATAAATAGCTTTCTTAAGATGGAAGTCATTGAAAAATTGCATGAGGCTGGTTGGTAATAGTTGAACAACTAGCAAATTGTACCAACTCCTTTTTACCTTTTCCCAGTTAACTCTTCCATGTTCATTGTATCATTGCATGTTCAGATGATATAGAGCTGACTTTCAGCTAACCAGCACAGTCTTCTCATAGGTTCTAACACATCAAAGGGCATGTAGTTATTTTTGTGAGAAATAGCAATACAAGTTTAGTTGTTCATATCACTGAACTTCTTGAGGTTTACGTGCGTTGTGAACAACTTGGTTCTATGGTGTAGTGGTTAGCACTCTGGACTTTGAATCCAGCGACCTGGGTTCGACTCCCGGTAGGACCTTCTTTTGGCCATTTCATGTTTTCACAGAAACGAATTGTATGTAGAATTTTCACAATAACGAATTGCATGTAGAAGCAACTACACAGAAAGAAAGCTTCTTTCCCTTTGTAATGGATGGCATTGCCCACTACTTTTAGGGATAAGTTCAATTGTATTTTATAAATTAAATTACATAATAAAGTCATAATTTGTTTAATTTTATGTCGAGAATTCACTTTGAGGTATTTCTATTGAATTCAGAATGGCATAACCACACCTTTGAACACTAATTGAGTTGGAAATACTTGTTCTACAATCCTTGGGTCAAGATAGAGAGAATGATATAACCATTGAAGAAGTCAGAGAAAGGCAACCATGGTAGATGAAATTTTGGTTCCATCATAAACAAAAGAATCATTCAACAATATATAATACAGGCAAATCATTCAAGGAAAAACCCTGTCAAACTCAATTATTTGACTCTTTCATTAAATTTTCTACCTCATAATGTGATTATAAGGAACAAGATTCATTGAAAATGACAAAGGCCCTGACATTTTTTTCATTTACACACTCAAATTTATTGTTCACATATCGGTCTGATCATTGGAGATCGAAGCAACCCGTGACCTTCTCTTCCTGCGTGCTCTAGTGATCCTGGCTTGCTTCCTGTGGCTTCCGCCAAAGTTCAACCTTCCACTGTCCTGGAACCTTTCCTTTTCGGTTGGGTAGATCACACATTCGGGGGGTGTTACAGGGTAACGCAATGAGTCGTAACAGTAAGAATAGTACATGTAACGCTGCCTGAATCTGCGCATGGCGGCTCGCTGTTCCGGTGTTATGAGGGCATAGTCACGGCTCTCGAGCCAGGCGTGTCTGTCGGAGCAGGCGCTGGCGTTGGGGAATTCCTGAATGGGATCCGTAGGGCAACCTTCCAGGACCAGCTCTTTGAACTCGGAAGTGAAGGGGGCATACTTATAATTAACTTTATATTTGCCTCCGGACGTGGCCCAGCTCGAGGCATCCCATATGGTTGCATAAAGAGACATTGGCTTCGATGGGTAGTCTCCACCCATTTCATCATTGCGCACCACTTCCCTGATTGGAACTTCATCAATGTAAAATCTGAATTCAAAAGGACAAAAACGTTCTTGTTAGGTATAATTACAAAGGAAAATTTAGGGATAAAAATAATTATAAAGAAAATTTGAAGAGAAAAATAGATGTTACAAAACACGTTGATAAGGATAATCACAATCAATTAAAGATAAGCAGATGAACCAAGTTACATGATAAACATACAAGAATTACAAACTTATTGCTTTGAAGACTTGATCAGATTAAATTGTAAATTGAATTTCAAATGTAATGATTTTGCGGGTTTATCCGTAATTGATTATGACGGCCTTTATTAATGTGATTTTATAGCACTCTACTCTGTCCAATAGAAGTGTTATGTTACCAATGAATTTTAAATCCTTGAGAAGTTGAGAATAAGGTTAGGTAGAATTATGGCTTTTTATGTTTGGAGATTAGATATCAAGAATCTACGGGCATCTTTGTTTGGTAGCCTAACTAATAGTATTTGCATATGTATTAATTCCAGGCTTACTCTTTACTATAATTCTACTTAATTATGCACTTATCGGATATATATCTCTAAAATTACTTTTACTCTATAAAAAATTTAGAGAAAATCAACTAGAAAAAAACAAGACATGATCATTACATGAAACGTTGATTAAGTTTGTTTGATCTTTTGAATTCTTAATTAATATTCATGAAGAATATAGTTCAAAAGCAAGTCGATTTTTCAATAACAAAGAGATTGAACGAAAGAGATTTGAGTGGGGAGTTAACAAGTCATTTTAGGCTGTAAATTAAATGACCTAAAACAAATAATCCTTTATGTTCTTTACAAAAGTGTATTTAAGAGAAAACCAAGAAAATTAGGCCAATTTTCATAGGCTAAATATGCCAAATAAATAGGCATCCTCCAATTTTTAGCCTAAAATCATCTTCTGTTCTTTTTCAAGGCCAATGCTCTCTCCTCCACATGCTTTACAAGCATCCCACACGCAAAGGTTATAGGCTACATCCGAAAAGGGAAAAGGATCATAAATAGAGAGAATTGAGGTTTTCAAGACAACTCACATTATGTTCTTGACCGTCCACAGAATGCTGTATCGGTGGAATTCCTTCGATGGATCAAACCAAAGGCTGTACCGCTCCTCTCGGCCTCGGTTCGTGCTGCCATTGCCATACAAATTCGTCTGGAACCTCCATGGCTTCCCTTCAATGTTTCCTAAGAACTCGAAGTCTAATTCATCATGATTTTTCTCGAATACGTCACCATTCGATGTCTGCATATTGACCATGGAAAAACAAAGAATACCATCAGCCGTCATGGTTGTCTTTCTATGTACCTAAAATTCTTTTCAGTTTTATTTTCAAAGAGTTTGGTAGAGGGAAGGAAACCAGATATTTTCCAGGTTAATGATCAAATTTAGGATCTAAAATTACCTTGTAATAATAGAGAGGAATCATGATCAAAATCAACAGATAAAACTTACATAGAACGCCACCACTATTCCAGCAGTATAATCTGATGGCAACTTGATTTTGGCACTGAAAAATCCATGTTGATACATACTGGATGAAATAAAACCCGACCCTGAATTTCACCAAGAGCAACCCCGTCAATACCATGAACAAAAATAAAAACAAAAGGTCTTGCATGGTTTGATACATATTCTTCATCACCTGTATAAACGTCAAGGAGGAGGCGGACGCTATGGCCATCAGGCGAGCGAACGAGATTGCCATCACCGAAGAGAGGGCTGTATCCTTCATCAAAGGACAAAGTGGTGAGGTTGAAAGCAGCAAAAGTGAAGCCGGAGAACCAAGAAAAGAAGAAGAAAAGGAGAGAGAAGGGTGTTAACGTCTCTGAGAGAGAGCCATGTAAACGACCCATTAATTCTTTTAATTGTATTTGTTTTCTTTTGAGGTTCCTGTTTTATTTCTTTCTTTGTTTTTTTTTTTCCTCTCTCTCTAACAGCCACCCCCTTTGCTTTTCTGCATACGTTTGTGTATTTATATACACAAGGATAGAAAATAAAGGGGAACGGTCTAATCGGCTGCTAAGGCTTTCGAATTCTTTGTGCAGACTAGAATGCCCTTGTTTTAGTTGGAATATTTGAATTAAATTTCACACTCTCCCCTTTTTTTATAAGGAAAAACTTTACATATACTGCACAGATCAAACCTTGCACAGTGAGTACTCACAGGGATCATCATCCTTCAATTATTTAATCAAAGAAAAACTGTGGGTGTTTCCATATATTGTTCAAGAACAATCAAGATCATTGCAGGATCAATGGTGGTTGCAAATTGGTAATTAATTTCTGAAGCTGTTTCTTTAGTTTTGCTGAGTCATTAATTACTGTAGATTCTCTACCTGTTAGTATTAGAATTGGATAATTAATAATAAAGGTATAGGAAGCTGCTTTTTCTTCCACTGAAAGTCAAGGGAAGAATTGACAACTAAGCATGATGTGGGAGATGGATTATGCCATGCAAATAAACAAATGGTCCATCATGGAGCCAGAAGTGGCAAATTTAATGCAGCCAAAAGCAGCAGTTACACTAAACATTACATAAAGACATGGCAGAATATATAAATCTGTTTAATTATACTTTCCAGCCACTGATCCTATATGACTGCTGGCCTAACCCCCTTTGTTTTTTATGTATAAAAACAAACAACTGTGATATGCTGCAGAAAAGTGTTTGGCACTGTGCTGTACATAACTACAACAAAGAAGGGGAAAAGCATGAATAAGAGGAAACTAAAAAATGATTTGGTAAATTGAAGTTGTCGAGATTTTCTCTTAATTGATTTAATTTTTTAGAGAGACGAATTCTCTGATAGACAAGTTAATAAAGATGAAATTTTACGTGATAGTAATTTTTACATACGTCGTAATGTTTATTAAAATGAATCATCATTAACTATGTTATTATATATTTTTTTTTCATTTTTTCACTGTTATTTAAATTGAAAAAATCCCCATTTTTTAATAATCCTTTAATGGAGCAACAATAAGGTTATAAAAAAGGTAAAAGTTTTGATATTTTAATGATTAATTAGTGTTCCATCCAGCACAGTCTCTATCTTATTGATGTTGCAATCCATCTAAACATATAGTTTGGCAAGATGTTGCAATCCATCTTAATAAATTAATATACCTAAAACGTCACCCAAAGTTGTTTTCAATTAATTATTTCCATAAGGTACAATCCGTGATCAAACAACCATAATTAATTAAATTTTAAACCTATAGTTCCCTTTAGCAAAATATAGGAAAGAAATCAAGCAATGACCCTCAATTTTGTTCTATATGATTTTCATAATGAATGAATAAGCCCAAGCTTTTGGGTTAGGGATTATGAGAGTGATAGTAACTTGCCTATATTTTCCAAGGAGTTGACCAACCCAATCACCCCCTACGGATTCCCCCTTTTTTTAAGCAAAAAAAAAAAAGAATTTAGGTGTTGAATTTTGATTGTTTTTAAATAATTAATCAAAGTGGTTTAGTTAAAACAACTGGCATTTGGTGGGTATAACTGTCCATAAAAAAAATATATTGAAGAAAAGGTTGAGGTTTTGTAATTTTGTGCGGGATTCAGGGGCATTGTAGGGAATGGGAAAAATTGTCTTCTCCCCGGTTTGAGACCGCCTCCGAGACCGACGGCGGCGTTGTATCTGCCACGCTGTAGTTGTTGTAATAACAATGGAAACAAACTTGGGATAGTAAAAGGGGATTCCAGTGCTTTTGATTCCAAAGGATTTTAATTCCCATACCTCAAGCTTTTCTCTGTCCCATGGATTTGTTAGGAATTTGGATAACAACGACTTGAAAAAGGGGAAAAGCGTTTTCCCTTTATTTTAGTTTGTCGGGCATAAAGGGTTGGTCTTGATCATTATGGAAATGGACGAGGGCGAGGGAGTGGAAGAGAGGATGCAGATAGCTGGATATCCTTACAGTTCAAAGGCAACTTGCAAAAAACACAGTAGCAGACACTGGGACACATGGAACTCTTTTTCATGCAAGGTCAAGGACAGCTCTTCTCTTTAACCAAGAGTGCCCTTCAAGTAAAGCTCCAGAAAAGCTTGTTTGCCAACCACTTTCCCAATGGCATGGCATCATTTTTTTGGCCGAAAAAGGACTTCCAAGGAGGCCACTTTTCCTTCAGCTTATCTGATTCAAGCCAAAGCATATTATCTGATTTGTTTTTTTAATTGAAAGTCATAAGGCAATTAGAAGGACACTTTACATGGATTGTGCAATTATGAGATTCCAACAGCAAAACCTCCAGCTTCAAGTTTGTACTCCAATAATTTCCCCTCTTTGGACCATCGGAGCATAAAATTACAAGACTTGAAACTTTCAGAATCATCAGTACAGCTCTGCCTATAAAGTCAACATACCATGTGTTATTAACAACGTGAGGGTTGATCTTTTTCCCAACATTTAGCACAAGGTTTTGTCGACTTGAGATGCCTCAGTGTGATTAGCCTTTTCTATGTTACAAGGCAATATACCCTCAAAACCTGAGTGTGATATAAGAACTTTTGACCATCATTACAATTTACCAGCGTCGATCATTAGATAACCAATGCAAAGATGCCAGTTAGCTCTTAAGGAAATGATATTTTGATTCAACATAGCTCTCTGCATCCCATAGGAATGAACCAAATGCTACAGCTTCAAGGACTAGCATTGTCAACCCAGTGAATGTGATAGAAACCACTTCATCATTTGATGTATCAAGTGAACCATCATCAAGAATCCGAATGTCAGGCCTCCCAAATAGTGCTTGAGTCTGCTTTTCAATCAAAGAAATAGCTTCCTTGGATCTTATGGTGGCATATCTCTGGAGTGTTTCAGAATCCAAATACATAACATAGGATCTCAGTCTATATGATTTACCTTCAAGGGTATCCATGTATCCTCCTCCATCACCATCATTGTCATCATCGGGTGGGATCCTAATCCAAGAATCTGGATCCCACATCTGCTTCCCTGGATTTGGATCCTCAAATCTTGCTTGGTCTTTATTGAAATCCTCAGGAAGAGTTCTCATTGTTCTCTCAAGTTGAAACCGTTGATCAACTCTTCTAAGAAAATATCCATACATTATAGAAGCAGCATAAAGCTTTCCAAGTTTGATCTTGCTAATTTCAACAATGGTACTGAGAGGACCCACCACTCGGTCTCCAAGTACAAGGGACAAGTGGCCTTGTATCATCTCAAATGCTTCAGGAGAATGAACGGATTCCAGTTTCTGTTCCTGGTTTGGCCAAAAGTCCACTCGTCCAGTAGGATCTGAAGTGGCCATTATCTTAGGAATCATTGAAATCTCATTGTCAACAAATTTCTGTACAATCAAGCAGTATATTATTTCCTCCAATGTTCTCCGTCTCTCCTTTTCTTTAACTTCAGCTATTCTCCTACAATTCAATTGTTTCAGTTATATCAGTAATTTTCTAAAAGACTAATGGCAAACAAACCATATAGTAAGCAATAATCGAGATAAGTTAATCAAACACATAAAATTTTAAGAAATAACTTAGCATAAGAAAATCAATTCTCTGCTAAATGCCATTATCTTGTTAATTTACAAAACCAGAAACCTTTTACTCTAACTCGCACTTGCGCATGCACATGCAAATGTTAAATATGTGCTAGTTTTCAACCGAAACAACTGCACAAGAAAAGGAACAAACAAGAAAAGAGATGAAACTCACTTGTAGAGGAGATCTTGAGATGGTGTAGTTTCCTCTTTCTGGTCATCTTTATCACTCTGAAGGTTTTCCAGCTGTTGATCAATGGCTGCAGGCAGTAAATGTGGATGAGTTCTCAATATTTGTGCCAAAAGCTGGCCAACTGGAGATTCAAATTGTACAGGAGCAATTGGTGACAAGCTATCATCTGACTCTCCAGAGGCTCTCATAGTTAAGTATCTGGCTCGGTACTTATCTGGTGCCATTCCTAACTTTGGAATGCAAAATGAAGAACATCTCTAAAAAAGAAAAGATTCTGTGAGAACTAAGAAGACGAGGGAAAGTATCAAAGACTAAAGATCCTATATGTAGGACTACAGCTCCAAGCCTTCAGAGATGCCCACATAAACAGAGGCTTTATCTAAAACATGCATGCTGAAGGAGTAAGTATTTTAAAACATGTGATGTATGACTCTACCATGGGGTTCCACTCAAATTGAAATCTACATGAACAAGAGATGATAGTATTAATGAGATTGCTTACAAGCACTCAATATTTCCCAATCAGAATTTCACAATAAATAGAGCTTCAAACCAAAATTATAATATTTTAAGATACTTTCCAAATAATGGTCAGCCATTTCAGACTGCCAGACAAAGAAACATATCTTGGTCCAAGGCATCAAGTCACTAAACAGAGCACCTCCTACAAGCATGAAGATCAAGAGGCCATCTCAACTAAAGTATTATTTGAACTACTTAATCTAGCTGTTCTTGATTAATTAACATAAGCAAACTGCTATTAAGTTTTCCATATCTGTTTCTTTAAGATTTGCAAAGTCAACATAGAGGTGAAGTGCAGACCAAAGTGATATTCTAGCATTTCACCTTCTCCTCTTTCATCATAGTGCCCCTTTTCCCATTTTTAAGTATCCAACTGGATGAAGTAATCATAGTAGCAATTAAGAACATAGAGTAAGCAGTTGCAAGTGGACTGCATCCAATGGCAAGACAAAACTCCAATAGCTTTCTAATAGCTACCAACAAGCTGGAATTTGCAACTATTAAAGTAACCTTACTATTAAGAAAGAAGAAAACAAAGAGAAACCATGGAAACTCATCAGCAATTTTGTGTCCGCTATCTAATCAATACCTCTACTTTCTTTAAAAAATGAATAAATTCTTTCCTCTATGCACAAAGAATAACAGTTCCAAGGGACAAACAAAACCAGCCAATTACAAGTAACCTTCCAATTGGACAACAGCCCAACAGGGAATTAATGGGTTTTTTTATTATAGAGAGAGAGAGAGAGAGAGAGAGAGAGAGACTTATTGTGCTCCAAGGAAAGAAAACCCAGAATTCAGAATTTTGCCCTGAGTTCTCAAACAAAAGAAATAAGTAAAAAGCTATGATCTTTAATTGTTTTCTTTGGATAATTTGAAGCAAGAGCAACACACGTATAAATATGAAAAGAAAAAGAGAAAAGGGGCATACTTTTAGGAAAGGAGAAGAAAGGAAGAAGTTGTTGGAATGGAAGTGTCTGAAAGTGAGGGTTCCAGCTGATGGGACTGCCACCAACACCTCACTTGTTACTCCAGCTATCTGCATTTCTCACTTTTCTTCTTCTTTTTTGTTAATTTTCTTTTAACAACCCAAAGCCACAATCCTCAAGTTGAAGAGAAAAGAAGGGAGGGAGAGAAGTAATTTGATAATGGTGGAATATAAGATGGAGTGGGTGGTTGTTGAAAACTAGTTGCTTTGTGGACTTCTCTTTCCATTTAGTAACTTCTGAAAGAAATTTATAATTTCAAAAAAAAAAATTTCAGGTCTATATATTGCAAGTTATACATAAAAAATAATCCAAATAATTAATTTTAATGGGCTTTGATAATAGTAAGCCCAAAATAGCCAAGTAGGCAATATTGCCTTTGTAAGACTACCTTTCAGAAAAAGAACAAAAACAGAAACAAAGGATAAGTTTTGCCTCCGTGAAGTGTAAACCCCCGCGTCTCTCCCACTCCATCTGTCACAGTCGTAGCTCCTCCGCCGCCTCCGTTTTCGAGGTGGAGAAAGCTGGCGTAAAGTCACATCTTTTCCTGTTTTTCAAATTCAATCAATTCCTTCCTTTTTCCCTCGTTATTTTAGTTAATAAATGCAGTTGTCAAGCTC
The DNA here is from genome assembly GCF_000208745.1 of Theobroma cacao. Lineage (NCBI taxonomy): Eukaryota > Viridiplantae > Streptophyta > Magnoliopsida > Malvales > Malvaceae > Theobroma > Theobroma cacao. The sequence goes on from NC_030852.1 coordinate 35,632,519, forward strand.
TCATTTTTAACTTACAAGTTTATTGCTTGTTACTCGCCAAGTTTACATCTTTTCATGTTTTTCAATCTGGGTTTGGCTTAGATTTTCATTTGGACGAAGGCTTTTTAACATATTACGATTTGCTTGGTTTTGTTTGCTTTAATTTTTTTTAATTGATAATTCATTCCTCAGGTGCTTTCTAAGGAGTTGATAGAATGGCGTTGAGGCGTCTCCTTGGCTGGTCGGATGGTGAGTTGATGAGATCAGATGCAAAGCCTTGTTCCAGATTAATGAGGCAGACGGCTGGGATTTTCACTGTTGGAGGAGCTTTGGGATTTTGGGTTCTCTGCAGATTGCAATATGGTCGCTTCTACTCTTTCTTTGTGCCTCAGCATTCAGTATTTTTTTCATTTTGAATCCATTTATTACTCCTTTCTTGACCCTCCCACCCCCTTCGTTCCCTTTTCTCATTTTCTTCTTCCCTTCTGGTCTAACATGAGGTAAAAAACTTTCTTATTTTTTGGGTTCAATGTTTGATGCAGGTCCAAGGATTACGGTTCCAAGAAGTCTCCGGTGGGCAGCTTGTGGAGCTGTGTCTGTGAGCTCAACATCTGCCTTATTGGTCCGCCTATTCAGTCCTGAATGTGAACCCCAAAACGTAGCTGCTTATGACATGGGAAAGTAGCACTGGGTTCCTTGTGCTTGTCAAAATTCATTGCTGGTTTTCTATTGATTGACCAGTTTGGTGACAGTGTCTTTTGTTTAGTATGGCCCTGGGATCTTCGGCAATGCCTATTGTTTTATCAATTTTCCAGTATGGCATGGAGCAACTGTTGCTGTAGGATATAGACATGTGTGAACTTATTTGGTTGCAACCACTCGTTTTTTTTTTTCTTTTTTTTGTTGGTGGAATTTAGCTAGTTTGTGGTTGTAAATACTGTCATGAAAACAATCGCTCGCGTTAGATAACCCTAATAATAAAAATTCCCAATATAGTCCTAAAGGAAGCTGATGTTTATCCTAACATTTCTGTGATAAAGTCAAAAGCTGATGTTGAATCCAAAGCCAAAACAGCATTGCTCATTAGTAGCAAACATCGACAGTAAAAGAAAGGGCACAAAATATTCACTTACTTGAGGGGAAGAAATGTGGTAAAGCCAAAGAATGCCAACACCCGACTCTTACAATGAATCAGAGTACATTACTTCCCTCAGTTACACATTCATCAATCATATTTAACATAAACAAGCTTGAAAAGTTAAAACTGTGCATACTACCCTTCTTTGAACAGAGAAAGGTACATAATATCAGTCTACAAACCACATCCTAAGGCTTTGATTTGTAAAGATAAAGCCAAATCATGGGTGATGGATTATAAGAGATAAAAGGGAACCTAAAAACTATCAAGATCAGCTTTGATAAAATTTAAACATGCTATGCAGAATAAAAACTTTCTGTAGCTAAATTTGGTTAGGTTATGCTCCCGGAAAGAGGCATGAAACAGGGTGTGTGGATCCTAGTGACTACCCTGCACAAGCTCTGTTTGCCCATCATTATTTGTATGTTGGTCATTCCTACCAGACTTCAGATCCTCATGCCCAGGAATTTCCCCTAGCCTCTCCTGCAATTATGTAACAGATATTAGGAAGCAATTCTATCCAAACAGGTGTGCAGAGGAGGTAGACTGCAGTTCAAAGAGTAGAAACATACTAACAAGTTCAATATTTTGCAAAACCAAGAGTAGAACATTACCTTGAGAGAGGTATTCTCTGCAAGAAGCTGCTCATACTCGCACTTGATACGATTCACTTCGGACCTAAGATTGGCATTCTCTTCTTTTAAGACTTCAGCACGCTGAGCCAGCTCATCACATTCCGCCTGATTCAAACAAATAATTCATATGTGTCCTTTTAATACAGAATAACACAATTTCTGAAGGATACTTCATTACCTGTTTACGCAACCTGGATCTGCGAGCAGACTCTCTGTTTGATTGCTTCCTTCTCTGTCTTTTAAGCTCCCTTTCATCCTAAATCCATAAATAGTGCCAGTTACATACAAAATAATCAATAATAATAAAAAAAAGCAATGTAAGAAACACATTCTTACAACATCAGCAAGGAAAGCATATGACACTTGATTGGAGGAGAAAAACCTTGATCAAATTTCAAGTGAATTTAATTTTAATTTAAGATTTCACCGACAAAGGTATAGCACTACAGCCAAAAGCAAAGATATTTGCTCTAAGAAGATCTCGTATTTTAATTTATTGCTTAGAGAGAGAGAGATAACTTGTAACCAAAGCTGTGACTGAACACTGTCCCGTGATGCAGGAGTTACTATTCCTCCTGCAACTGCAGTTGAAGGAACCTTCCCACGCATTGCAGGGACAGCAGATGAAGCTGGGGTCCCCCAGTAGTCCATCCCAATATGTAAGTTTGTAGTGGGACCAGGAACAGCTGTGGGAGCCCCAGCAGTTGATATAGGTACAATGGCCATTGCTGTATTCACCATCGTATGAGGTGCATTAGGGCCTCCATTCTGAGGATCATGTGCTGCACTTCCATTTTGAGATGCTTCACCTGTAACAGAGACATTATAGGCATTTCAGAACACACAGAAATTGGCAATAAAGTTATGCAAAAAGGTTATGTTATGACATTATCACTGTCTAACCTTCTCCAGAATCTTGCCTTCCTCCAGACTTCATTTGTGAATCCTACAAATAAGGAAGAAAATAAGATTACAGCATAATCTTTACCTGAACAAATAAAGGGGCAATATACTTGAATGCCTGAATTTGAATAAAAAATGAAGCATATAAAATTGTCATCCTTGGAAGAGTTTTAAAAGAAGCTGCAACACATAGGGAGTTGTAATAGAGATGATTAGTCCAATACAGCTTTAGCATTTCTTCAATAGCCCACTCCCCAAAATCCATTTTTATTATAGAAGGCCCATTAAAATTTGTTTCCCATGTACAGGGTGAAAGAGAAAATTAATCCGGTCAGTTGGCAGGCTAACTCCAACAACATAACTGAGAAGCTACAAGAGAATTGTGCCTATCACACAGAGAAAAAAAAAAAAGAACTCCAGTGTCTCAACCCATAATCCTCATCGTCCTGAAGAAGCCTTTGGCTCAGTCTATGAACAACACATAGGCAGTCATACACTGGAAAAGGAACAACATGATCATGAACCAAAAAACCTATCGTTTATAATGCAAAAAACTTGCCTGCCAAGTTGACATCTATATACAGAATGAAAAGAAGTTTGTGCTTCTGTGGCTCCAGTAACCTATCTTTTAGTACTTAGAGCAAAACATCATGAAATACAAAGTTTGGTGGCCCCAGAATTTTACACCCACAGAAATTTAACAGTTGACATCTAAACAATATAATGTATGGCAAAAGAAATACATGCAACTGAGCAAATCCATTACCTTTGAGTTTTAGAAACCCGGGTGTCCCGAGCCCACACCAGTAACATCTCTACGAAAGTACTTTTTGTACCATAGGTCCATGGGAAATGCTCACTTGCAAAGTAAGAACACATACAATATAAAGTACAGCTTACAGTTTCACCCAAAACGACTTAAGTAGAAGATTATTGCCTTTCCAGGCAATCAACACAGTTAAGCCCGAAGCTATTTAATAAATAAAAGAGGGATTTAAGCCTTGTCTGGTCAATGAAAGCATCAACATTTGCAGCCACTTCAAAACCCCAACTTTTCATAACAAGAGAGTAGGGTTAAATAATAGTTGAGATGGGACATAAATTCATTAGATTGCAAGTCCTATCCTGGAATTGGCCATATTGGCAGGGTGTTCAAACCCTCTAATATAGATGAACTACAGAAGCAATTCAAAATAATAGATAAATAAGAGAAAAAGCCAAAAGCATTGCACTCACGTTCTGGGAGTTTGCATCACTGCCTTCACTTGTGCCTTCACTTCCACTCTCGGCACTGAACATACACAATTACTCCATTGTCAGCTAAATTACCTAGAAATAGTATTTTGATAGCAATCACAAGCAAATAGTGTATGCCCGGATGAGTTGATGCCTCTAAAAATCCAGATATGACTTCTGAGTACTAACTAATAGGCTTAAAGCAAGGACAGAAGACACATGCCTACTCAATCATCTTAAAGCAGGAGCTCTTCAAGCCACAAAACAAACAGAACAACAACATAACTCATATTATAGAAAAAGTTCAGAAGAAAAATGACTTTTACAGACACTTTTCAAAGCTGACCAAGACTTCGTATTGACAATTTAAATAAAGAGACAAACATAGGTCTATTCCGGGATGGAGGTAAAGGAAAGAGTTTCTTCAACAAAGGGTCCTCTTGACTTCTCAATGAAACCCAATTGCAACAGCTTTGTGTCATAGGCTCTTTTATCTATTACTCAGTTCCATTAAAATTTCTTGGTAAGACTAGATATGTGGGTCAACAATAGGTTGCCCACCACCCCCCCCCCCCCCCCAAAATGATGTGGGTAATAGTCCTTGTAACTAACAATAGCACAAACTAGCAACCAAAAACTATATAATAACTGCATACATCATTCTTTTCTGCCATACCTTTTAGAATAAACTCCATTCGCAGAAGCTCCTGATGTCTTACCAAGATTATTGTTCTTTCCCGTAATCATGTTTAAACTGCCTAAACTCCCTTTTGATCTTTTAATTGGCAATTTTTCCTTTACATCAGAGGGTTTACCATCTGTTTCCATGGTTCCAGGAGTATTTCCCTACACAAAATCTCAAGAGTCAGTCCTTTGGAAGCATGGACATAAAAACATGTCTTTCAAAAAACAAATTATAAGGCAAAGTAAGATAAAGTGCTCACAGAAGCCTCGAGAATGCCATTTGGAGACGGCATCGCAAAAGGACTAAAAGGATAGGATCCCTGTCCAAGATTAGACCATGTCATAAAGATAACTCCAAATATCAAGCTATTGTGACATTTGGAAACAAAAACTAAGAAGAGTGGAAAAGAACATACTGGGGGAATGGATGGATGTGCATATATTCCACCATGAGGATACATTGCAACATAAGGATGTGGTGGGGTGCCATAAGGAGGTATTATATGCTGCAACAAAGAAAGAATTACATTAAAGATTTACTGACCACCAAACAAAATCATTAAATCTTAGTAGTTAATTATGCCACCAAATTTTGAAGCTCTAACAAATTAAATAGAAAAAGGTTTAACAATCATAATAATGTACCATCCTATAATACCAATGCAAAACCATAAATACCTGAACACCCCACATATACGGGGGAGCTTGGGGACTAGATGCCAAGAACCCATGTGGTGGAATGGGAGAGTAAGCCTGTTAGCAAACAATAATCCACATATGATAATCCAAATTTCCACATGAAACCTGAAAACAAAATACAGGAACTAAAGATATTTATCTAACGAACCTGAAATCCTGACCAGTCTGCATTTACTGTACCAGAGTTAGTGGTGGAAGACTGCTCCTGAACAACAAAAGAAGCAATAAAAGGAACAGGGCAAAACCCTTGTGAGAACAACTTTAAGAACAACATAAATTACACAATTTTCAAACAATAACACAAAAGTAGACCTGTGTAGTTGCAGCAGGTGGTGTCTTTGGCTCCTTTTCTTTTGCAGTCTTATCCATCTCACTGCTACCCATTCTTCTATATCCACCAACCAACTTCGAGAAGCCCCTCAGACCATCCTACAATAATAAAACATTAATTCCATCAACAATATGCACTTTCCCCCCACTATATTACTTTAAATCAATCCAATTTATCTAACCCTATACCGTTTTCAGCCAAAAAATAAGGAATATCAACACAAAATAAACCATAGCTTAGAATTAAAAAAAATACTTTAAAATACATACACTGGTTGCATTAGCCCCCATAAAAAAAATTCCCCATTCAAATCACAAACAATCAAAATGCTTAAAAAATAAAATAAAATTCCAATTTCCTCTCTTTTTTTTTCTCAGTAATCAAAGGAAGAATATTAAATAAAAAGAGGTATCATGCATCCAGAGAAAGAAAAACAGAAACAAACAATTAAAATACAGAAAATACTTAATAAATTTGAAGGCATGCAAATGGTGCTTGTTGACAAATTCACAAAATCAATAAACAAAAAAATGTAAATAAATTTAAAAATTTCGAATTACCGCTCAAAAAACAAACCAAATTCAGACGAAACCCAAGTCTGATCCACTAAACAGAAGCAAGATTGCGGGAGCTTCCGAGCTTGAAATTGAGTGCAATGTTTTTCAATTTGATGGTTTGGGAAGAAGGGCACAGATGTCAATTGGGGGAAAAGATTAGGGCACGATTGGGAGAGAATAAAATTTTATCATTAGCTCCCGGGCTTCTCCCTCTGTCACTCCCTTTCTCTTTTTTTTTCTTTTTATATTTTTTTTCCAGATAGGAAATTGTAAGAGATCAGGTGTTTGATTTTAGGGTTTGTTAATTGTACTTTTGGGGAGGATAGAGGGAGGGTTCACGGAGTCGATTCTATGACTCGTCGTACGGTAGTCCATTTCTCCTGTCTATTTTTTTGCGACCTGGCGAAATCCCCGTTTTGTCCTTTCCGTCGGTTACCGTTTTCTATAGAATTTGGTGTGGTTGAATTGTTTTTTTTTTTTACGAAAATTAAAATTTGAAATTTTAAAAAATATAAAATATAAATAACATGAAAAATAAATTTATAATATAAAAAATAATAATATTGAGTGTTTAAAAAATACGTAATTTTGGGACATCTTATAAAATAAAAAAAAAAAAGACAGAAGGAGTATAAACTAATATTATTTTTCTTTTTTATTGATATTTTTCACCCATTTTCATCCATTAATCATTATGGTATTTTAGTCTTTACACATTTTACCTTCATTTTCACTCTCCTAATCTCATTTTTCTAATCATAGAAAAGCTTGAACACCATCAAGTCTAAAGACTAAAAACCCTTTGAAATCATTACTTTCTTGCCACTTTTACCAAATTTAATGAAGTCAAATTGTCAAAAATTACAAGACTAAAGCTACACATTGACTTGGGGTGGATTTCGCTTGTTTATTCATTTTCTCGAGACAATTAACCAATTGAATTAGAAACATAAATAATTCATCGACTCTGTTTTTCATCTGTTCAATTTTAAATTTTTAAAAAGTTAAATTAATTGAATTTTTATAAAAAATGAAATTGATTGAATTATTAAAAAAATAAAGACGATCAAAATTAAACTTATTTTGGTTGGATTTATCCGTTATTTTCGATTTGGATGAGAGTATTTTATAGATATATTGTAAAAATATTTGTAATATTTATATGTATAATACATATTCAAAAAATATATTTAATCAACAATTTTTCAATAGTTGGATTGTTAATTTTTTTTTACAAAAATTCAATCAAAATAATCGAGTAAATTATTCTTCTTAATCAATTTAATACCAAAATTGAAAAAATTAATTCAAATTAACCGAATTCAATAAAGTATCATATTAAATAGAAGCAAAATCAATCTCGAGCTTAAAAACAAATTAATAGAGTTAGTCTTAATCAATTAATACCAAAATTGAAAAAATTAATATGAATTAACTAAATTCAATAAAATATTTTATTAATTTGAACCAAAATCAATCTCAATCTTAGAAACAAACAAATAGGTTCCCTCTTAATCAATTAATACCAAGATCAAAAAAATTAATTCGAATTCAATAAAATATCATATTAAATTAAATCAAAATCAATCTTAAGTTTACAAACAAACTAATAGTTCCCTCTTAATCAATTAATACCAAAATTAAAAAAATTAATCTAAATTGACCGAATTCAATAAAATATCAAGACATTTAAAAAAATAATCCTCAAAGATAAAACATTTTAAAAAATGACATTCTTTATACTTTTAACTGCTTTTAATTAAGTTAGATAAAATTATCCTTAATGATGTTACACACCATGTTTACACGCATATTATAAAAATATTATTATTACACGCTATGTATAAAAACATGTTACACACGTTATAATTAAAAAAATTTGTTACACATTCAAAAAAAATATTTTTGTTACACGTCATGAAAACATGTTATATGCCATTTTGAAAAAATATTATTGTTACACACCATATTAAAAAAATATTATTGTTATTCAAAAAAAGTTTGTTACAATTTAATGTTCAAAATGTTGATGTTACTTATGAACCAAAATTTCAAATCCTCTTAACTCTCTTCATTTCTTTTTATTTTGTTGACAATTTTGCGTCGATTAAAGTGTTTTTCAACATGTTTTCATAAATCAAAATATAAATTTTTTTATCTAAAATATCTATTTTGACTAAAAAAAAATCATTTTGAAACCCTAGATTTATCAATCTTAAATTCTTAAATTTATTGATATTTAAGTTTCGAATTAATATAATTAAAAGCTATTTCAAACATTTGTGATCATTTATACAGTTTTAGTTTAATTCAAAATACTTAAAAATCAAAATTTTCAAATAGGCATAAACTTAAGCACATCAATATTTTCGCTTAGTGTCTTGAAAGCGCGAAAGAGATAAATCGAGAGCATAGCAAATGGATACTAAAAATAAAAATTAATAAATTAGTAAGAGTTAGATGGTGAGAAAGAAATCAAAGGCACTGATGAAAAGAAATTGTGATAAATGATTTAATTTATTTGAAATAATTTCAAATGTATTTTTATCAAATCATAACTAACTATTGTTAAAAGTAATTAAATTTATTTTGATAATTATTTGTAAAACGCCCTTTATCATAAAAGTTATTCCTTATAATTTTCTCTAAACAATCATACTAAATTGAATCAAAATCAATCCCAAGTTTAAAAAACGAGTTAATAGATTCCTTCCTAATGGATTAATAACAAAATAAAAAAGAATTAATTGAATTCAATAAATATCATATTAAATTGACTTAAATCAATCTCAAGCTTAAAAACAAACTAATAATTAATCTCAAGCTTAAAAACAAGTTAATAGATTCCCTCTTAATTGATTAATACCAAAATCAAAAAAATTAATCTGAATTCAATAAAAAATAAATGTTAAATTAATTAAATTAAAATCAATCTCAAACTTAAAAACAAGTTAATAGGTTCTCTATTAACCGATTAATAACAAGATTGAAAAAATTATCCGAATTAACCTACTTCAATTTGATTTTTAAGTCTTTTATTATTATTATTTTTTTTCTTTTGGAAAAAGGGGCATTTTCTTACTAGGAGACTCAAACCAACCAAACCAACACAAGCCGAAGCCTTGGTGAGTGGTGAGAGCACCCGAAACCTAAGAAAATCATTTCTCGGTTTCTCTCCCGACAGCTGGTCGTTCTTTCTCTCAATCTGGTTATCTGAGATATGGCGCCCGACCCAGATGCAGAGCAAGAAGCACAACGCCTGAAAGCTCTGGCAGAAACCAAGTACAAGAATTCAAACCTGAAATCAGCTTTAAAACATGCCAAGAAAGCTCACCGTCTTTTTCCAAACCTAGAAGGCATCTCCTCAATGCTCACTGCTTTTAAAATTCTCCGGGCGGCCTCCCAAGCCGACGCTTCTCCAGACTGGTATAGTATCCTCCAGGTAGAACCCTTCTCCCACATAAATTCAATCAAGAAACAGTATAGGAAACTAGCATTGATTTTGCACCCTGACAAGAACCCATATTTAGGATGTGAAGAAGCGTTTAAGCTTGTGGGTGAAGGGTTTAGGATATTTTCTGATAAGATAAGGAGGAAAGAATATGATATGAAGCTTAGGATTAGGATTCAGGAGGAAAGGGTTGATGGGTTGGAAGAGAATGGTGTAGTAGGTGAGACGTTTTGGACTGCGTGTTCGAGGTGTAGGTTGTTGCATAAGTTTGAAAGGAAGTATTTGGGGCATAATTTGGTCTGCCCAAGTTGTAAGAAGAGCTTTTTGGCAGTGGAGGTTGACGGAGAAGGTGGTGACGGTGAAAGTACAGAGGAGGAGGAGGTGGTGGCCGCAGTCAGTGTAAGTGAGAGGTTGAAGCGGAAGATGGTTTCGAAGGAGAAAATGAGTAGTGTTAAAAGTGTTGGATTGGAGGGGGAAAAGGGTAGTGGTGAGACAATTAGGAGTGTGGGGTTAAGGAGGAAAGTGAGTGATGAGAATTTGAAGGAGAAAGAGAGAGGTGGTGGTGATGATGGGTGGGGTGTGGGGAGATTGAGGAGTGGGGGTTTGAGGAGGAGGATGAGTACTGTTGGGGAGGTATTGGCAAGGTCTGTAGCCGGGAAGGTGGATGATGGCGAGGAGAAGAGATCAAGGTCAAAGAGGGTAAAAGTTGCAGAGGAGACAATGACACTTGCAGAAATGAAGTGGGAAATGAAGCAAAAGGCAAATCAAGGAAGGGAAAAATTGAATCTAAAAGAAAAGGTGAACAAGGCAGGTGAAAAGGAGAAGAAAAGAGATAGACGTGAGCCTCCAAAAAATAGAGTTTCAAAGATTGAGAAACAGAAGGCATCGGAGAAGAGTAAGGATTTTGAGATTGGGAGTCAAGGACCTTCAAAGATGAGTGGAAATTTGGGGATTATGACACGTGCAACTAAGAAAATAAGTGTAGATTTGGAAGCTAGGACTCAAGAAGGTGGGAAGAAGAATCAAAATTCAGAGCTCACAAAGCAAGGGACTTCAAGAAAGAAAGTGAAGTTGGACATTAAGAAGCGTTGTGGTTCAAAGAGTGGGGACATGAAGATTATGGCTGTGGAGGATTCAGATTTCTATGATTTTGATAAAGATAGATTGGAGAGGAATTTTAAAAGCGGGCAAGTGTGGGCTATATATGATGATGATGATGGAATGCCTAGGCATTATGGTTTGATTGAGGAAGTATTTACAGTAAATCCTTTTGAATTGAAGATGAGTTGGTTGGACTTTCAGAATAACGGGGATGACAGATTGATTAGTTGGGAGAAAAGGGGATTTCATGTATCTTGTGGGAGATTTAAGGCCGCCAGGAAGAGTTCCATAAACTCTGTGAATATCTTTTCACACATGGTAGAATGTGAAAGGGCAGCAAAGGAACTTTATAGGATTTATCCAAAGAAGGGCTCAGTTTGGGCACTTTATAATGAAGCTAAATCAGGTGCAGCAGGAAGAAACTTTTCAGCTAGAGATAAACACTGCTATGACATAGTTGTGTTTTTAACTACCTACAGTGAGATTCATGGATTGAGCATGGCATATCTTGAGAAAGTTGATGGATTCAGGACAATATTTAAAAGACAGGAGATTGGGTGTCAGGCTATTAGATGGCTTGAAAAAGATGATATTCGGTTGTTTTCGCATCAGATTCCTGCTCGAAAGCTTTCTAGCGATGATGTCCCTGATCTTTTGAAAGACTGCTGGGAACTTGATCCTACTTCACTTCCTCCCGACCTTCTTGCTATTGGCTTGGAAAGTTGATATTTCAGAAACCTTAATTGATTACTGTATAGCTGTTGCCTAGTTATTTTGGAGGATCTGTTTAGATGTAAGTTTAAGTACCCTGAGGAGGCAAGTAATGAATTTTAGTTGCTTTATAGTTTCCACAGGGTACAACACGTTATTCTAATAGGTGCTGCAAATATTTCTCACCTTCTAAATTCTGATGAGGCAGATTGCGAGCAGCCATCCTGGTTTTTATTAATTCAGTAGTTTTCTCTTACCAACTGTTTCATGATTTTTAGTTACTGTAGAGTGCGGATAGAAACTTTTGCTTCCTGCACTTGTAAAGAGCTTTGTGCATTTATGATGTTCTTTTAGGCGCAGGGTGTACTTGATCTTCCCTTCCTGCCTCTTAAACTACTTGACAGGTTTCTCTTGGAGGCAATAGCCAACAAGACGGTGTCTGGTCCATCTCCTACGAATGGCTTCCAAAATTTCCAGCATTTAGGCTTAAAGGAACCAGAGGACAGGCTGTCTTGAGCTTCTTTCATTCATCAGTTCCGCTGACTTGCATTTCCGGTATTTTTTTCAATGTTCTGGACTTTCAACTGGTTTAGCCTTCAGGCTGCATAGACTGTACCTGTCCTTCAATGATGTAATATGATTTGCATTGATAATTTCAGTTTCATGATGGATTTGTAAGTTTGCTTTTCATGTTTCAATTCATTACCTCTTCAACATTGTCAAAGATCTGTAAGTTGACTGCAATGTTATGGCAGCCATGTAAATCCTATAGGCTATAATCTCATGGAGCAACATTTTCAATGATAACCTTGTTGAATTCTTCATTGTTCTTGCTCTAGTCACCTCCATTGTGTGTGAGAAATATCAATTCCCATCAAAGTTGAATCCTATAATAGATTTTTTTTTGTTTTCACCAGGTGGTTGGGTTAGAGTAGTTCTGACCTATAAAACTAGTTTTTATACATATTGTAATAATAGGTTTGAAGTACAAAGAATTCAAGAATGTTATAATATTAAAATTAGTAATATATATATAGAAATATAGTAAATTACTAAGTTTGGTGTCACGAGTTAAATGATAGAAAAAAATTACTAAAATATTAAATAAATTCATAATAAATAATATAAATGAAGGGTATGAATGTAATATTATTTTTTTTTATAAATGAAGATTTGAATTTATTTTAAAATTTTCATTTTCTCATACTTTTAACTAATAATAAGTTTGTAACTCCTTCCACTTACTTTTCCTCTCTTTTTTCATTTCTTTTTGTGTCAAAATCTTTTCTAATCGTCGGAAATAAATTTTTTAAAGTATAAATGAAAGTGATTGAATTATTAGGATACTTTTGATTAAACATCATTATTTTAATTATGCAATTGAAAACCAGAAAAAAAATTATAAGCTAGTAATCTCAAACCATCAATTTTAATTTTGACATGATTCCTCTAATTTGATAAATATGTAATTATATATGTATATTATAAAGTATGGATACTACGCTTAAGAAAATAATAATAAATTTTAAATTATTAAAAAATACATGTCGACATCTGATAATGTTCGATTTAGTGATTGACTATTTCATTTCTTTGAATAAAAAATTATTAAAAATATAAAGAAGCTAGAAAATGACTATCAAGCCCACATATAATTGGTTAATCGTGAATATTTTGGGGTCCCAGCGGATAAAAGAGTAAAGAGAAAAAACAAAAACCGTCCCCATTTGGGCCGGATCTCCGATTGGACCGACTTGGCGGGTGAGACGTGAAAAAGGAATTTCGTCCCCCGCTCAGTTTATACTACGTCTCTGTTTCTTCGTTCCCCCCCCNAAAATCAAAGAAAAAGAAAGATTCAATTCTGCGCCCGTGATTGATCGCCATCGCCATGGATTCGTAAGCTTTCTCTTGTTTCTCTTGAATTTTGGGTTCAAATTTGATCGAATTTTTGTGTGTGTGGAAAAACTAGGGTTTTTTAGGGTAATTCTTTATTTTGGGTCTCTTGTAGTTATCGCGATGAGGAAGGAGAGCCGATTATGGACTATGACGACATTCAATCCGACCCCGGTTCTCCGGAGCCGCGACAAGACCTTCTTGATGACGTGGAGGATGACATGGAGGATTGGGGCCGACGAGAACGGTCGCAGACGCCGGTTTACGATACTGATAAGGTCGGGAAGCCGAGAAAAAGACTGGTCAAGAAAGGGGGCTCTATGGGAAAAGAGAGTATGGATGCCCCTGAGTTGTTAGATGAAGATGAAGATGCCAATTTTGGGAGGGAAGGATCGGAGTCGGATGCCAGGAAGAGGAAGAAGAAGGAGAAGAGTCTCAAGGAGAAAAAGTATGGGGGTGGTGGTGAAAAAGGAACTGTTACGAAGTTGGGGAAGTCAGAGGAAGTGAATGAGATGTGGGAGTGGGTTAATCCTGAGGTAATTTTTTTTATGCTAATTGAATTATGGTTGTTTGATTGGATTGTGGCTTCGGTGGTTTGGCTTTTTATTTTATATGTTCATCTTAAAGGACATCAGGATCTCTAGTTTTTATGTGTGTATGGAAATGAACAAGCTTGAAGTAATATCTTCACATGATTAAGAATCGCTGTCAAAATATTGGCTTTAGGCTCATCATTATCATTGCTACTGGTAGAACATGAATTTTTATAGTTCTTTCCATGGATAAATTACAAAGCTACTTTAACCTGTTTCTATTTTTTTAAGTCATTGATGATTCTGTTTCTCCCCTATATGTTTCTATTTAATTATATTAAGTTGCTTACTAAGATAGTTTGTTTGTGATCAAATTTCTGCTTTGGAATAAAATAAAATGAGGTCAAAGCTAACCAAGTTTTTTCTTTGTCCATTTTCTCTGCACTGGATAGAATGATCAAGAGGGTGTTAGGACTATGGATGATGATGACTTCATAGATGACAGTGGTGTTGACCCTGCAGACAGATATGGGAGTGACAATGAAGCAAGGTCACCTGGTGATGCCCCTCAGGTTGTCAATCATCTTTTTATGGCTATCATGTATGCTTGTCTTCATGTTGGCTTGCTGTGATATTTATAGAATTTTGTACTTATAAATACAATTCATTGGTCGCTTAAAATATGTTTTGAAGAGTTTTGTTCTTTTTAAGCTTTCTGGTTCATTTTTATGATCTTTTAGGCAGAGGAAGACGGTGAGGATCCTGAGATTAAGGATTTATTCAAGATGGGTAAAAAAAGAAAGAAGAATGAGAAAAGCCCTGCAGAAATTGCATTACTGGTTGAGAATGTTATGGCTGAGCTTGAGGTAACTGCTGAAGAAGATGCAGAGCTTAATAGACAAGGGAAGCCCGCGATTAATAAACTCAAGAAGTTGCCACTTCTTACTGAGGTTCTCTCAAAGTAAGCTGCTTGCCAAGTTAATGTGGCTTGGATGTATTAACCTAGCAATTATCATTCTTATTTTCTTTTAAATTGCTCTTTGTGTAGGAAGCAGCTTCAACCAGAATTCTTAGATCATGGAGTTTTAACCTTGTTGAAGAATTGGCTCGAACCCCTTCCTGATGGAAGCTTACCAAATATAAATATCCGTGCAGCAATTTTGAGGATATTGACTGATGTATAGAGTGGCCTTCTTTCTGTTTTGCCCTGTTTAGTAATGGTCATTGCCGTACATTTTTTTATATGAAAAAGTGAAATGTTGCTTTCTTCATGCAGTTTCCAATTGATCTAGAGCAGCATGATAGAAGGGAGCAACTAAAGAGGAGTGGTCTTGGAAAGGTAAGTAATCACCTTAGAGAAACAATCACATTCAGCTTTATGTTCAAAGTATCTTGGATTGGTTTTAGACCTTTTTCTTTTTCAAAATTTTTGGACAGGTGATTATGTTTTTATCAAAATCTGATGAGGAAACCACTTCCAACAGAAAACTTGCTAAGGATTTGGTCGATAAATGGGTATGTGTCGGTTTAAGCTCCTGGTTGTTTATATGCTAGGATTCCCCCTTTGCTTTCTCATCTTCTTTAGATCTATATTGGCAATTGTCATTCCCTGTGGGCTTTATGTTTTATTTTATTTTTTATGCATTAGCATGTTGCCTATAGGAGTATAGTTCTCATCTGACTTTTTAGTGGTTGTGATTTCAGTAATAGCTTGGTTTTCATCAAAATTTTGTTTGTCAAGTTCTTTTATGTATATTCATGAAATTCTTTTTCGTCCAGGGTATTAATTCTTTTATATAATTTTGAACATAATGCAGAGTAGACCAATCTTTAATAAGAGCACAAGGTTTGAGGACATGAGAAATATTGATGATGATAGGGTTCCCTTGCGAAGGCCTTCTGTGAAAAGGTACCCTTTGTAATCAGTTTTATGCAAAATATGCCATCTTGTATGTTAACCAATTTTGTCATGTGCATACATTTTCCATCCGCATTTCTTTTTAATTTTTTTCAAATTCTTTTATAGACCTGCAAATAGAGCTGCTGCAATGGAATCTAGAGATGGTGATTTTGATTTGGATATTTCTCGGTAAGATGTAATTACTTCCTTAGTTATATTTGTCCTGGTATTCATTTGGTTCACATCAGTGTCTGATTCTATATGCTCTGACCCTTATTGTTGGTTATAAAAATTACAGAGACCACAAGTCTGGTCGATCATCATCAGGTCAACATGCTTCAAGGACAGAATCTTCTTCAAGGCTGCATGCTTCAAGGCCAGAAGCAACGCCAATGGATTTTGTTGTGCGTCCCCAGTCTAAGATTGATCCAGATGAAATTAGAGCACGTGCGAAACAAGTTGTACAAGATCAGCGTCGTCAAAAGGTTTTTTTTTTAACTCTCCTTAATATTAATTTTGTTTTGGTTTTATTGTTTGGAAAAGGTTACTTGATTAACGAAACAAAAGGGGATGTTCACCTCTATTGTTCCTTTAGCTGTCAGAACATCAAGATTGCAACACTCCTTGTATTTACTTCATGGTGATACCTGAACAATCTGGCAACACGCATTCCAAATGCTCTACATTCCCTCTTCACTATATTTTCTGAAATATAACTTTCTCATGACAGATGAGTAAGAAGTTGCTGCAGTTGAAGGCACCAAAAAAGAAGCAGTTGCAGGCTACTAAACTTAGTGTTGAGGGTCGTGGTATGCTCAAATACCTGTAATGTTACTGCACACCCGAATTGGCAGAAAAGAACGATGCACTGGGTGAGCCCAATCCCATTAAATTTGCTGCTCAGTGATGCTTGGCTGCAAAGACCTATATGAGCTTTCTGTTGTGTTGAAGAGAGCTACTTCAAGTGTCCTTGATGCAAATGTTTCTATTTTACATCCAAATATTGGAAATGATAGATTGCGGCCATTTAACCTTGTTCAGCTTCCTTGATGATTTTATTTATCGGCTGCTGCACGGTTCGGAGATAAATGTGGTCGAATCTTAATACTTGTTAAATTTGAATGTTTTAGCTTCAATATTGATGCTATTGCTACCTTTTATGTTCAAGGAATTTTGGGACAAACAACCATTGTTGTGGACCTTGCAGTGGCCAGTTTATATGGTTCTCAGTGTGGATTAGTCTTTGCTAAAGGGGAAAGAATAAAAAGTTGCATTGAGAAATTGAAGCAATGTCGAAATTCTCTTTATCAGAGTAAAAGGCTTCATATTTATATTAAGTACACCAATGCTACAAATTTCCATTTTATTATATTATCTCAAATTCCCCCAGCAGAAAAACAAGACCTTAAACCGTAAGGCCGCAGTTGCAGTGATTATATGGATGTAGTTCAGCGACCCTTTTTATTGTTTAAGCAAGACCTTAACTTGGGCTGTTTGCCGTTTGTGCTGATTCAAGAAAATGTTACTATTTCAAGCTTGCAAGCTGTAGAGGCTCTGCTTATTGTAATTTTGAAGTAGGATTTTCCATATAATCATAGTGTCACGGTTCATATCAATTTGTAATATCGTTCAAGGGTCTCATAGCCTCATAGGTTTAAAATGTTGTGAATAATACCTAAATGTTTAATTATACCCTTCATTCTATATGAAATTCTTGATTTCCCTTTGAGGCCATGACACATAACATCTGAATTTCAAGCAACATTTCGATTCTAAATTTCTAAAACCAATTGTCATATTTCCATGTATTTTAGAACTAAAGACTATCTCGACACTTCTCTATATTTCGACTTAGATTAATACGTTGAATGTATGTATCAGGTGCTTGCACATGCATAAATGTCAACAAATATGTAAATGAGATGAATGATATTTAATCTTTTATTATACAAGTTGGGAAGCAATCAATGGCTTGCAAGAAAAATTAGTGTAATCATATCTTCCATTAAATAATTATCTTATAATATAATCTTTCTATGCAGCTCACATTCAATGTTCAACAGTCTATACATGATTTTGTAATTGTCCATTGGCAAGATGCCTTATGCCATAGTCTCTATTCCCAGAACAAAAATGTACTTTAAGGGCCTCCTGAAAAAGGAAAGACAATATACAAAATAATATATATATATAGCTCCAGAAATGACAAGATTAACTAGGGGAAAACACTTAGGGTTTCCAAATTCGGAAGCAAATCTCAATAACATAGATAGATACCTTCTTTTTCAAGATGTTGGCCTTCAAATTTCTCCCGAAATGAATGTTGGAATGAACATGAATATGCGGACACATCTTGGAGTTCATTTTGTCTTTACACTGGCAACCGCAGCAAGATAGACATATTGTACTTCAAATCCATCTTTGGAGGTTGCAAAGTGCACTCATTTTATTTTAACATAGCTTGTGTTACCCATCAAATAATTCAAGCGATGGAGTCAGGATGATGATATCCAGCATGGAAACAAACATTATTTTCAAAACAGAGGTTCCAGTCCAAAGGGTCTGAAGTTTGCTAAATGCTGACCTACATAAACAACTTAGATGATCATCTTAATCTTGATAATCTTTTCCGCTTTCGATTCTTCTTCTGCAGATTCTTCGTGATGCTCTTGGAACTAGATGGAATAGCTGGAAGGGAAGCAGGTATACCAACAAATGTTCTGCCTTTCTTAGAAACCCATTTCAATGGCATATTTTTTACCACAATGCCAATATCATTTGAACTATTCAGTTCAACAAGCTGTTTGATTTGATCCAGCATCTGGTGGGTCCAGGCAACTGACTCATCTAATGCAATGGAGTCATCCATTGGTTTCTTTAAAAGATCTATCAATATCTCTCTGAATGACTGAAAAGACATCGAAGGTTTGTAGCCTTCACGATTTTCACACATCATATTCACCTTGATTACATGCTTGCAAAAATTACCTTGCATTGACCATGCACAGTCGCAGAAAGCAAAGTCTGATCCAGGATTCCAAACTAAATGTGTTATGCTGCTGTCTTTCTGGCTTGCTACCTTTGCAAATAGGTTGGCCTTATCACCTAAGGTAACAAAAGAATCAGGAATTTGCAGCGCTCGGTGCCAAGACGTAGATGCAATATATTCCTCCTTGACATTTTGAAAAGAATCACTTTCATCTGCATACCGATCAAGCCAATATGTTGAATGCAACTCAGTTGTCAGCTTGTGCACTAACCAGTCAACTCTTTGAAGTGCACCAAGATGTGAATCATCAAACAATTTTGTTTTCAGCTTCACATGGTAGGCTTCTATGGCACCAGATGCTTCCTGGCTTGCAAGTGGAATAGTTTTCATTGTTGAAAGCCACATTTCTGTCGTGAAAAAAAAAGAAAAAGAACAACAACAGCAGTATTAGACATGGAAACCTTCGTGGCATTGCATGTGTAATAGCGAGAGAGATCTAACCAATTTTAGGCACCCAAGAGGATTTGAAATACTCCACGAAGGCAGTTTGATCAACAAAATCCTGAATTAATTCTTCCAAGGCAACTGAAGTATTGATGCCACCCCATATGCTGTAAACTATTTCACCTAGACGCTTAAAAATTTCCCGCTGAACTTCAATGTTGGAACATTTCTTAACAACATTCCTCAACCAAGATCTACGAACACGCCAAAGAGAAAATAGGATAGGACAATAAAAAGTATCCCTGATAAAATAGCCAAAATCAAGAGTAAGAAAGTGATACATTCAATACAAACCAAACTTTAAAGCAAAAATACCCTGCCTTATGGGATCAATCTCCATTGCTGCATCATCAATCAAAAAACCATTGATCTTCCATCCAGGCTCAATGCTCCGAGCTCGATCAAGCAAAGCTTTCATCCATTTAGCCACATCTGACTTTGCAACGCTGCGGGTAATGACCCATGAAACAGGCAATGCATGTTGTCTTGAATCAAAGACAAGAAGGGTGCATAAGGGGTACTGCATTCAGAAACATCATCATGTAATACCAAATGAAATAGCATTCTTTAAGCTCTGAACAAACACAATTCAATCAGTTTTTTACCTTGAGTCTTTTAATACCAAATGTTGAATCAGCAGCAATAAGACTGCGATGGCCAAAACGAACCATCTGTTGCAACTGCCATTCTGTCTGAATCCCAAGAATGAAAGGATCTGTCTCAGATGTGTCCTGATAGAAAAATATAGATTTCTTATTGCGTTCAACCCACATCCGGATGCTAGCTTGATCATCCAGATCTAACTCGTGGGTAGATCTCTTAATGATCATCCCAAGTTTGCGGACATATTGGGAAGCAAGGGTACTAACTCTTGCATCTGAACCACAGTATCGTTGAATGCACTCAATGTGTTTCTCTAGCACATTTTCTTCAGGAATGCCCAGATAGATCATAGACATTGTTTGTTGTTGAATCTCATTGGAAATATATGGAATTTTCTTGGCACCAGGGCCAATGGCATCTTTGTCAAGGGGCCCATGGCAGACAAAACCAGATTTGTTTATATGGCGTCTCTCATTGTATATAATAAGTGCAAGTGATGGCTGAGCATAAAGACGTTTCACTACAAAATGGCACATACATCCCCGCATGGATTGAGGTCTAGCAGCCCGGTTTCGGGTGTTTAGACGATATTTTCGACTAGGTAATATACCTCCACCTTCCCCATAATTTTCAGGACCGAAGGAACACCAATATCTTCACATGTAAAAGGGAAAATAATAAGAACAAATGTTTCTCCTCAGGTAGAACTCATATTTATGACAAAAAGAAATTTCATATCATCGACACTTAAAGAAATATATCAGGGTTTTGTTTCATAGAATCAATCAAAAGACAAGATTCTGATGCTCAGAGAGTGGGGAAATAAATGAGAAAAAAATGGAAAACATTGATAAGCATGGGTCAAACTTACAGTCTATATTCCAAATATTCATCGCTTTTATACTCCTTTAAACTGCCCTTTGATCGTTTCCGTCCCCTTTCAATATGGAATCGTGTTGGGCATTCCACATTGGAGCATTCTCCAATTATAAATTCATCCACTCGAGCATAAGGAATGAGTGCTACATCATCATGGTGCTCAGCTGCGCCGAACTTTGTCCAAGTCAAATCAGCAGAACAGAACTCCTCCTCTGGTGGATCTTGCACTGGAATATCAAGTATGGATTCAACTATCTCCATCTACAGACTATTTCAACCTTTAAAATTTACAACCAAGCCAACATTCAGCAGCATACCTGCAAAATTAAGCATAGGGACTAGCATGATCAAAAAATAACAATGATAAAATTTAAAAAACATGCCACCATATTCATTTTATAAATTCTTTTTTCCCATAAATAACTTTTATCTTCACAAAAGAGACATGCTTGAAGAAACAGGATCATAGTTAATCTAGTCAGCAAATGAAAATTCTTATTATTGGAAATCTCATACTCAACCATTAAAGCCAAATAATGTCCACATCTTCTCTTCAATAGGTCTTAAAACTTCAACTTAAGGTAAGCAAGAGTTAGAGCTGCAAACTATGAAGCACCAAAACTTTAACAGATCGCCCAATCGCATATCAGTATCACATCTAAATCAATTATCAAATACTACTATGGCAAGAATAGGATATTAAAATAGATTGAAATCTAACTTTTGTTATTTTGGACATGGCAAGGATACATGAAAATATACACTGAACGAAGCTAAATGCATCAAATGATAGTATAATTACTCAGGCTTGAAGATTCACATTCTTTGCTTTTCCCTTAAACTATTCCAAAACAAAACAAAAACCATAAATTCACCGAAGAGAGAGCAACCTATTCAACATCAAGATATATTGTTTGACCATACAGCGCAGACTCCAAACATGAACCAATCGATTACTTTCTCGAACTATAGCAGACTGAATCAGATGCGGTTGAAAAGTACCAGCAACAGCTAACCAACAAAATTTTACCTAGGAATACGACTAGTCCTAACTTAACAACGTAATTCGCAAAAGTTGGAATAAAAATCAAGTCTTGGCCTAAAATCTCCAATGCTAGACTAATGATAATGAACTAACCATATTCAACTTCACATCAAATTAAAAACCAAGTTTTAGTTTTTTTGGAACAAGGAGCTCAGGAAAGGATGTACGTATCAATACATTGAAGCTAAGTATAATCATAAGCAAGCTTCACAATGGTGTTTGCTCCAACAAAAACCAATTTTTTTCTCATCAACAGTCTTTTAGATAAGATAGAGAGAGTAGAAAAAGAGTACCTGTCGACAGGACTAGCAGAAACAGGGCTTCATTCCTTTCTGGGTCTAGTCCAATTTAGTTGCAGATGGAACAGCAAATAGAGAGAGAGTAAATAAAATAAAATAAAAGTAAAGAAAAGAGATTTTAGAGGGAGGGTTGTAGGGTTTTTGGCAAATTTTGAGAGAGAAAGGGAGGAAGTGGTACAGTGCAGAAAGGGGGCGGTTGGGGTTAGTTTGGGGATGCGAATTAGATATCCTAATACTGATTTCGGCTTACCCTGTTTTTAGGGCTGCGCTGTGTTTGATTTGCCTCGTCTTTTCCTAACGTTTCTCGGCGAGTCGAACGTCGGCCACAGGTTAAGTTACGTGGGCTTTTGGCCTCTGGCTCTGGGTGAACATCTTTTTCTTTTGAAAGTTTGATTGGTCAAGTTTGGGTCAATTTTTACTATTTTACTTTGTTAAAAATTTGACACACAACTGCAGACCCTCGGTAACAAGTTTTTTTAATCAAATTTAGGCTTTAAGCATCTCTATTTGCAAGAATACATCCCATTTTTTTTCCCATTTTTAACATAATAAACATATTGTGGGATATAAATTTCCACCTAATAACTAAGATAAGTGAAAGTATTTGAAGTTGAAATCAAACTCTAACTATATTACGTCCTAGCTTTAATCCTAATTAATTGTTTCATATGCTCATTAGTCAACTTTTAAAGTAAAATTTGTTTCATCAGTCAACTTTGAGTCCTATTTTTTTACAAGGCAAATTTTGAGATAAAATCATAATTTTCTATGTTAATTTTGTGAAATTATAAACTAAAGAAGTTATATATTTATTCATTAAACAACAATTCCTCCATCTTCTTAAGGAAAAAAAGAATCGCTCCACACTAAATGTTAAATAAACATTCCATCAGACAAATTTCACTGCTTTCTGTTTTTCATTTCGAGTTTCAGTTACAAGCACAATGCTGGGTTTTGATTGAAGTACTGATGATCAATAGGCTGCCTTGTCTGCCACACTCAATAGGCTGTATTTGAATGCCTGGTTTAAAACATTATACAGAGAATTTCACACCTTCATCATCAGCTGAAGTTCCCTTAAAAATTGCAAGCTTCCCCTTTTGTTCTAGTATTTTCAAAGCTCGCATTAAAATCGTGCGATCTATCCCATGAAGCTCTGTGGTAAAAAATAAGGGAGAGATTGTGATTAGTAGCATGTAATGTTTAGGACATAAATTTCCCCAAGTAGGTGAGTTTACACGTTAAAGATGTGTGAATAAGTGTATATGGATTATGATACATGCTTTTTTCGTTTTTGGTTGGGGGAGAGGCTCGTTATGGAGAGGGAGAATTACCAACCATAAAAATAAACAAAAACTTTTACATAAAAAGCTTATTCTTTTCCAGCATTGCTATTTAGATGAAAAAAAGAAGTTCGGTAAAAACTTATTTATGCCCTAGGTGGGACTTGTGGATCTATAATATGTCCACTCTCCTTGCATTAGAAACATTTATCAACACATCCAGCATGCAATTTGAACGACATATATTTCCAGGGCACATGCAGCTGATAGATGCTTTCCTTCTCCACACACCACCACAAGTCTGACCCTCTCCTAAAACTATGGAAAGGAAAATAAATAAAAAGAAGAAAAAAGAATCATCTCCGATAACACTCACACTATTATATAGGTGGCACAATTTTCCAAAATCATTTACTAATTTGCTTCATCTAAGCATCAAATGAAATGTACATTTACCTGTTCCTCGAGATTCAATCCCTGAACGTATTTCCTCAACAGTCATAACACTGTCCTCAAAGCCATTATCTTTCACCTAATAACATATGCAAACATATTAGAAAATAATGATTGGAACATGCCATCTACTTATTAACAGTTTATTACTAGAATAGCCAAAAAAAAAAAAAGAAGATTAACTCACAAAGTTTAAAATAATGCCAGCCCAATCTTGAATTCGGTGCCAAAGGATAAGACATTTCCTATGTCCTTTATCCAACCATTCTGCACGTCCTGTTGCATCAAAATTAAAGTTTAAGAGCTTCCAATGAAATTAAGGATGTTGTAGCATAATCTTGTATTAGTCAACCAGCAGAACCAGAAAAGACCTTCTGAAACCAAGGCTGAGAAGAATGCCTCCCTGGCTTCATGACTGAGAGTGCCTGCAGCAGACCAAAAAAACAAGAGGAATAACAAGACTTGAAAAAAGTGCAGGCAATCCTCAAAATGCAAAACAGAAGAAATATCTTCATTTTTTATATATTACTCATGAAAATCACGTAGACAAATGCTCTAAGCAAAAATCTGGTTGTAAGACAAATGCATCTTTAGAAATCTAATCACTGAGATGGCTTAACTAGAACTTAGAGAAACAGGTCTTACGTTCAATCACAGGATTTGAGAACAGAGGAAATTCTTCCTCAAGCCCAATGATAAATAGCTTCTGAGTTCTGCAGTAATCCAGAATAAGATCCTTCCAAAGTTGTACCTGTTTCTCACGAGTCTCTCTCACCGGCTGCAAACTGCAGAAATATGTGAAAATCGATCCCAATTATTAAAAAATAAATACTCACAATGGATAATGAATATCACACTGAAAATATCACAATAACAAGGATGATGATAATAATGAAACTTTTGATCTCCACTTCTACATCATCTTCTAGGAAGGTGTTCAAATGGAAGAAATATTAAGCATATGCAGATGCAATTTATGATAAACCAGTTTAACAGACGGGAACCAATATTTTCCATGAAGTTCTAGAGAGAAGATTGAAATAAAAAGAGTTGAAAAATTGGAAGAAATATAAAGTATATACAGATGCAACTTAATAAATATTTGTAATAAAGCATCCAACTTATCTTCACAGATGAGGATCAATCTTTTCCATGAAGACCTAAAATTATATTCTTCATTGCTTAAAAAGAGTGACTAGAAGTAATAATAGATTGTTCATAGTTTTGCTAGAAAGTGAATAAAGAAAAAACAGAAAAGACAAAAAGAAAAGGAGAATACGTGAAGTATGGAGGATAGTTGAAGAAGTGGGGAAGCTTGAAATCACCCAATTTCTGCATCTCTCATGCTCCTTTTACAATAGATGTCACATAAAAAGCATATCTGTAACTACAGGGGAAAAAGAAGGGGAAGAAAGGGAATCGGGAGAGAAAATATTAGCAGCAGCATAACATTAAAGGGTCCCAACTGCGTTCAAATTGTCAAAAACATCCTTACTAACAAGAAACAGCTAACGTCAATAAACAAAAATCAAAGAAACAAGAAAAAGAGAGAACAACAACAGTGAAATCCGGTAGAGAAATCAAAGATCAGTTGCAAAATTATCAAAGCATGGGACTCAAATCTTCCCTATCGATGGCATTCAATAATAGTACGACGTTTGATGGCATATTTGGGGGCATTAGTACCCAAGAAATAGAGAGCAGAAAAACATAAGATGGAATTATAGAACATTCATTGTACATTTAGAAAGAAACGATATCCAACACCTTGCATAGATATCATAGATGATAAACCAAGGGCAAAGACCCAGTAATATACTAATGATCAAAAGCTTGTTAATTAACTAAAATGGAATAAACAGCCACTAGTAAACAACAAGGTGAAGCTGATAAAGGAATGAAAAGGACCCCTTTTCAATTATATTCAAATCGAATTCATAAAAGAAAACAAGCAAACAGATTTGGGTTTGATTCGTATAAATTCTCAAATTTCAAATTTCTGAATATGTGGGTTCTTAACCATCAAACAAGAGATAAATTGAAGAAAATTATACCTGACCGGGAAGAGAAAGTTTTCAGCTTTCTGGTCGAGTTCTTTGATGTTTGCCAATAAGTCTGTTTTTCTTCTTCAGTCAAGTTTTATAAACACGTTTTTTTAAGCTCAGTTGTGTTTTACCGTTAGATTTAGTACTTTGATTCTGAACCGTTGGATGCAATTTAAATGAATAAAAAAACCCTTCTTTTTTGACTTTTTCTGTTTCCTCTCTTAGTTTTCACATCTCTCTCACTCTCTGGTTCTTGGCTCTTCTAACAGCAAAAAAATTAAAGAAATCATTTCTCTTTTATTTTTGAGAAGAGAGATACGTTAAAGGTGCGTAATTTACTACTCAGGCATCTGAATTCTATTTGATTGAAATCGTGAGTTGATAGTCAAAGTTGGGATCTTTTCATGAGGTTAAACTAAAATTTGCTCATTTTTTAGATTTGGGTTCTTTCTGTTCACTCTTGAAAATGTTTTGAATCATAATTTTGCTAGTTCTTGTTCTACTGAATCAAAAATTTTGAGTATCAAAGTCTCTACCTTTTTTCTTTTTTCTTTTGCTTTCAATTTCCAGCAGAATACAAGAGAAAAGAGCACTCAAAATTCAAACTTTAGAATGTTAAACATTGAATCTCTCTTGGTTTAAAAGACTTAGAAAGAAAAGAATAATGTGCCACGGTGGACCCTTGAACAGAACAAACTTTCTTGTTATTTTAGAATCTCTTAATTCAGGATTCAAGAAAGAACTGATTTTTGAATCTGGGTTTTACGTGTTCTAGGTTTTGATATCCCATAGAACTGGAAATTCAGGCGATGGAAGGGATGGAACAGTGGAAGGATCAATTAGAGCAGTTGAAGAGTCAATTGGAGCCATGGAAGAATCAATTGGAGCAGTGGTTGCATCAAGCAATTGAGTATTTGAACCAAATACCCCCGATTCAACTTTATGCTGCTGTTGCTGTCTTGCTCGTTTCTACCCTCTTGCTTTTGTCCTGTAAGCCCGCATTGCTTTATAACTATTAATCTTGGAATAAGAGTGCTGTTTATTCTTTTTTGAAGAATTAGTTTGTAGTATTTCCTTAGTTTTCAGATTTTTTTCTTGGTTATATGCGTTTTAGAATTTTGAAATGTCATTCTTTTCTGATAGGATAAGTAACTAGAAACATTTTTCTTGAAAAAAATATGGTTTTGTTTATTTATTTTTTATATTTTATGTGTGAAATTTTTGGGTTTTTTAAGTCAATAATTGGTTTAACTAAATGGATGCTTGTTAGATTTGGTCAGTTGCTCAAAGCATAAGCATCGAGATTATCATCTTCATTAAAACATATTTACACTGAATATAAAGCTACAAGATGTTATATTGGAGTGCCTTACCGTGTTTTTTAATTTTATGAATTCCTGTTGAGCAAATATGTCAGTATAATCCTATTAGGTTGCAATGGCTTCGATAGATGTCTAGATCTTTACATGATTTTGCATTCTATGATTTTTGTTATGAGGTGCTTTTCTTGATATATTCAGTTTACTTATTGGAGTGTGAACTTTTAGTTATATTTACTAATCTTTTTCTCATTCTTTGTCTCACAGTCCACTTGTTCAAACGCACAAAATCTAATAGCATTGTACTCACTGGCCTTAGTGGGAGTGGAAAAACTGTTCTGTTCTATCAGGTATGCGGTACCATTATTTGCTTTTTTCCTTTTGAGAGTCTCAAAATCTGAAATATTAAATTCAAGTGTTACTTTGTTGGTTGTGCATGTTATACCAAATTAAGCAAAGTTGTCCTGTTAGCTGCCAAATATACAATGTACTACTAAGACATATGTATTCGGTGACATTGGTTTTTAGCATAATTAAAATGCCGAGTGATGTGTTGTCATAACTTTCTTGACATGATTTCTGTGCCAGCTTCGTGATGGTTCCTCACATCAGGGCACTGTTACGTCCATGGAACCAAATGAGGGCACTTTTGTGCTAAATTCAGAAAGTTATAAGGTAATTCATCTAAACTTGGTTTTCTAAGATTACTTTACACTTTCTGTTTTTCTACTATGTATAGGGGTTAAGCAGTCTTATTTCATTCTGTGTCATCAATTTCGGCTCTTAGATCATTTTATTCAATTGAACTTATACACACCCTTTTTTGTATCTATTCTTGACAGAAGGGCAAAACCAAGCCTGTCCATCTTGTTGATGTTCCTGGGCATTCTCGTCTGCAGCCCAAACTGGATGAGTTTTTGCCTCAAGCAGCTGGCATTGTGTTTGTTGTTGATGCTTTGGAGTTCTTACCAAACTGCCGTTTAGCTTCAGAGTAAGAATAAACCATAATAATGCACACTCTACACTTGCAAGTCTCTTCCTTCCTCCCCCACCCCACTTTCTGATTACTGTGAAGGATTTAGATGCAATATTGCTTTTGTGCAACAGGTACCTGTATGATATTTTGACCAAGGCAAGTGTGGTCAAGAAGAAAATTCCAGTTCTTATCTGTTGTAATAAAACCGATAAAGTGACAGCACATACCAAGGAGTTCATCAGAAAGCAAATGGAAAAGGAAATGTATGGCCTCGAGTTCATTTCTCTCTACATATTCAATGTTTGCTTAGTTATCTTCTTCTGCAATATCCCCACATATGCAGCCCTCTTAATCTCCATAAACCCCTTGCTATAGCTACTCTGCAAGAGATTACTTTTTATAGATTGAAACTTACAATGTCCTGCTTGCATAAACACATGTGTATTTATGCATTCTCTCTAATTTTTAGGGAACTTGTGATCTTTCCCATAGGTCGTTCATTATTATATACTTAATTTTGTGCCTTTTTTTCCATTTTATAGTGATAAACTGCGGGCGTCAAGAAGTGCAATATCAGCAGCTGATATTTCAAATGACTTCACTCTGGGGGAACCTGGAGAAGCATTTGCATTCTCTCAGTGCAGAAACAAAGTTACCGTCGCTGAAGCTTCTGGTTTGACCGGGGAAGTAGCACAAGTAGAACAGTTTATCAGGGAACATGTAAAGCCATAGGCTAAAGGCATTCTGCTTCGTTCATGTCTCTGTAAAACTCTCTTTGAAAGCTGGTTTGGATATTCCATCTTGAACGTTGAAAGAAGGCCAA
This sequence comes from Theobroma cacao, assembly GCF_000208745.1. NCBI lineage: Eukaryota > Viridiplantae > Streptophyta > Magnoliopsida > Malvales > Malvaceae > Theobroma > Theobroma cacao. Next base: position 35,661,488 of record NC_030852.1, read on the forward strand.
AGAAAACCATTGAACTTATAAGAGAAAAGAGGAGAGGAAAACTTAGATGTGAACTAATTTACAATATTGTTTTGGATTAGATGTGAATGTGATTGCCAACAAATTATTATACTTCTATTAACTTTTAGAATTCTTTCTTTCTTCTTCATCTGTGATTGAAATGAATCAAAAAATTGTAACCAACAAGCATTTAAGCTACGGGATTATCAACAATTTTCAAGAAAACTATAATTTTTTTTTAAAAAATGAAAAACACAATAAATTTGAATCTATCTGAAAGTGATTATGAACTGATTATCATATTTCTGTCAATACCCAAAGTTTGACTTCATCCACCCAAATCATCATTTCTAGGGTTTTTTTTTCCTTTTTTTTTTTTTTTGCCAAAAGAGATTTCCATTTTGGTCTAACTTGCAAGGCGGAATTTTTAGTGAAAATAATTATAGCTTTAATAAAATATCCTTTTTTTTTGGAAAAAAAACTCAATTTTTCCTAAGTATGAGTCGGGTGGGTGAGTGGGGCCCACTGGATATGGTTCTCAACGTCAAAGGCGAAACACTTTGAATGTGTTGTGCTGACTGCTGAGTTAGTTCTTCTTGTCGTGTTTGTTGATTACTGAGTTACCGAATCTCAGAGTCAAGCTTCCCAGCTCTTCCCGGCGCTTAGCATTTCCCTCTATAAAAATTCTCTCCTTCCTTTCTAAACCTCTCAAATTTCTTTAATTTTTTTGTATTAATTTAAATACCCAGTTTTCAACCTCCAAATCCTAATCGTTGGCGACAATGGAAGTGTAAGTTTAACTTCATTCGACTGAAATTTTGTTAATTTGGTTTAATTTCTTGTAGATTAGCAAGAATTATGAAAAGGGTAGTTGCAATTCTGCTTTAAATCATTCCTATGATTTAAGCCTAGTTAATTTTGGTTTATTAATGGTGATTTATAGAGTTGCTTCTGCTCCGGGGAAGGTGTTGATGACTGGGGGGTACTTGATTTTGGAGAGGCCAAATGCTGGGATTGTTCTGAGTACAAATGCCCGTTTTTACGCTATTGTGAAGCCAATTCATGAAGATGTCAAGCCTGAAAGCTGGGCATGGGTAAGTTTTTCCTTTGATTTCCATGCTTCTATTGAGTTTTTTTTTCTTTTTATTTAGTTTGCTATAGTTCCTTTCATTTCTATGCTTTTATGAACTCCGCGAGCTGCTATGAATGATCATCACATGTTCACTTGAGTGTAAATAAGGAAATCTGACACTGAATTATAAAGCTAACCCAATTAAATGAACACGTGTCAAAATTCCATGCTCGCGGAGTTTTTAAACTTCACTGCTGGTGCATAGGATAATGGTGATCCCTTTGCTTAATGTGATTCCCATTTCTAGGTGATGGTTCAAGTGGCATACTTCATTACTGCTGAAATTCTCGTATTTTTCCTCAATGTGGAAACCAGAGGCCCTATAGTAGTTTTCTTGATTACTTTAATCAGCAATTTACTAAATGCTATTGTAACTTTCACTGGATGAGTGTGCTTTACTTATGAAGAAACTTTTGGTCTGAACTCTTGTCCTCTATATCCTATTTCAGGCATGGACCGATGTCAAACTAACATCTCCTCAGCTTTCCAGAGAAAGCACATACAAATTGTCTATGAAGCATTTAACGCTTCAGTGTGTCTCTTCAAGGCAAGGTTTCATCATATGATGGAAGTGTGTTTTCTCTTGCATATCTATATTGCATCTTTTTTTGAGTTTGAAGGACATTAGAGAAAGCTTCAGTAATTTCAGTGAACCTTAGTTATTCCTTAGTTCTTTTTGTTCCAACAATTATACCAAGTTTAAGTCAAATTATTAGAGCAGCACTGGGTTGTTAAGTTGTTTTACTTATTTTGGCATATACTTCCAGTGAATCAAGGAACCCTTTTGTAGAAAATGCAATTCAATATGCTGTAGCAGCTGGACGTGCAACTCTTGACAAGAATAAGAAGGATGCATTAGACAAACTACTCTTACAAGGTAATGTTTAATGCTGCATTTTTTTTCTCTTGTTTGAATGGAAACCATAACTTAGAAATCTAATTTTGGAACTTAATTAATCATGCAGGTCTTGATATCACAATCTTAGGTTGCAACGACTTTTACTCTTATCGGAATCAGGTATTTTACCTTTTCTATTTAATACTTTCTTTATAGAATATATCTCTTGAAATGTGCATTTACTACTTATTTATTATGGCATGTAAATTCTAGTAACCATTGCCCATTCTTTTATGTAAGTACTACAATATAAGCTGCAATGTATTCTTCTACAGATTGAAGCTCATGGACTTCCTTTGACACCAGATGCGTTGGCTGCTCTACCACCTTTTACATCAATTACTTTCAATGCTGAGGAATCAAATGGAGGAAATTGTAAACCTGAAGTTGCGAAAACTGGATTGGGTTCATCAGCAGCAATGACAACTGCTGTAGTTGCTGCTTTACTTCATTACCTTGGTGTTGTTAACCTTTCCGCCTTGTCTGAAGATCCACACCAGCAAAATTCCATGGATCTTGATGTCGTGCATATGATAGCTCAAAGTGCCCATTGTATTGCCCAAGGAAAAGTTGGCAGTGGCTTCGATGTGAGTTCTGCAGTCTATGGGAGTCAGCGTTATGTTCGTTTTTCACCAAAAGTGCTTTCTGCTGCTCAGGTCTCTCTCTGTCTCTCTCTCTCTCTCCTCCTTTATGGTTGGGAGTAAGGAATAATGTCCAATGGGAAAGATCTCAATACATCTCAATCACCAGAATAGGAATTCCAAAGCTCTTTGGGCAATCAGCCTGTGGTGGTACATATAAAACTTGTGCAACCATGTTTTTGAAAGACCGCCCTAGATCATATAGGTGTGATAAATACTAGGTGTATGAGTTGAACATTTAATGCTATTGCAATGCTGCTTGTGGGTCACCACCTAGTCTGTTTCTCATAGATAAATATATGGCTTTTTGATATTTTTATATTTTGTATAAATGCACAAAGTAACTGGCCCACTGAAAAGAACGCATGCAAACATTTCTCCCTTGTATTTGATTTTTCCTAATAGGTTGCTTTATTTGCTACCTTATCAAATTTTAACCACTTATTGGACATATTAAGGTCTATATAACTCAGGCTTGGTTAAGGCTTTCTTGCCGTTAGATTACCTTGTTCTCAAACAAGTTTCAGTTGCCCTATTTTTGGTGCTATATCATTTAGGAGGGTAGAATACTTCCACAAACATCTTATATTGACATTGAAAAAACAGTAGACTCAAATTTTAGTGACTTTTATAGGGATTCTTTGTAAGATCTCTTGTAATGTTGCAGGTTGCAGTGCAAGGAATGCCATTAGAGGAAGTCATTGGCAACATTCTAAATGGAGAATGGGACCATAAGAGGACTAAATTCTCTTTGCCACCATTAATGACACTTGTAAGCATTATGAGTTTCATCATTCACCACTTAAATTATAATGCTTTCGTGAGCATATATGGTATGCTCTCTATGTGATTCTGCTTAATTAATTAAATCTTCTCAGCAAATTAGCTCCTTGTTAGTTATTCACTTACCAGGTATAGGAGTTATCAACTCACTCCTTATTACTTTCTTACCTTGTATTTTTCTGCTTTATTTTCTGTCAAAGCTAGCTTTTACGTATTTTTAGGTGCCAATGTTATTTGTGAAGAGTAGGTCAGGATAAAATCCCTAAATGGTTCTTGTACTTCTTGTACATATGCATAATTATTGAAGTGAAGATGTAGTGGAACAATCACATAGATCTGGATATCAATATGGGCAAAAGGATGATCGGAAACTGAATCTAGAAACATTACTCAATCTTATTCATTCTCTTCTTTTTTTTTTTTCTTTTTTTGAAGAAATGAAAGGTGGCTTGTAAATCTTGTTAAAATATTTTCGTTAGCAAAAGCAAGTATTCTATAGTCACAAGGATTGTTGTGCTGTCACAGTTACTAGGAGAACCCGGAACTGGTGGATCATCGACACCATCAATGGTAGGTGCTGTTAAAAAATGGCAGAAGGCTGATCCTGAAAAATCCCAAGAAACATGGAGAAAGCTGGCTGAGGCTAATTCAGAACTTGAGAAACAACTCGACATGTTAAGCAAATTAGCCAAAGAACATTGGGATGCTTACAAATGTGTGATTGATAGCTGTAGCAGGCTTAAACCAGAAAAGGTATGTTCTCAGACTACTCCCCTAGCACTCAAGAAAACAACAATAAAATATAATTTCCTAGTGACGCTTTTACTGAAAAAAATGAACATTTTGTCTTTCTGGATTGCACTCATAGCAAGAAAAAAATTGAATATTTGTCATACCAATTATTCGGAGTAGTCACTTGCTCAGGAAGATTCTCTATTTCTGAAGATAACACCACTGTACTCATACCAAACTATTGTTTGGTTAAATTGTCTTGTCAAATACTAGTACCTTCCTCCATTATGCTCTCTTTCCTTCCAAATGTTGATTTTTGAGATGGTCTCTTAAACCAATTGCATGGACAGTGGATGGAGGGAGTTACTGAGCCAATCAAAGAAGCAGTTGTTAAAGCATTGCTACAGGCAAGGGATGCTATGCTTGGGATCAGAAATCACATGCGACAAATGGGAGAGGCAGCAGGCATTCCGGTAGGTTATTGTCTCTTTGATTTGATGCTTGCTTCTTTTCATCTAGTCATTCTTTTTCTTTTTCCATATTCTCATAAAATGTCCATGTTTAAGCATTTGCATATTTGTTAAAATGTAGAATAAATAGCAAGAGGTTGAATTTTTTTTATCCTTTTTTCATCTGATTTATTAAGAGGTTAATATTGTTGGCATGCAAAAGCTTGATTGATTTAACTTGCTAGATCCTAAATGGACTATCCTCTTTTTTATTTTGGGATGCTCCAAAAAACTTGTTCCTTATCAAAAGTCAAAGGCTAATTATTAGCAAACTTTTCAACAACACCTGTTAAAAATTTATCAGATACTTCTCAAAAAAAAAAAATTATCAGCTAAGGAGTAGGGATATACTTCTTTGATGGGTTCCAAAATGTTGTGTTATCATTTTAGTTTAGTGCATTACCTTCAAGTTCTACATCCTGTAAAAATTTTTGAATTTAAAATTGCAGATAGAACCCAAATCACAGACTCAACTTTTGGATGCTACTATGAATATGGAAGGAGTTTTGTTGGCTGGGGTTCCTGGAGCAGGTGGATTTGATGCAATCTTTGCTGTTACCTTGGGGGATTCCAGCAGCAATGTGACAAATGCATGGAGTTCACACAATGTCCTGGGCTTGTTAGTTAGGGAAGATCCTCAAGGTGTTTCTTTAGAAAGTGGTGATCCACGAAGCTGGGAAATTACATCTGGGGTTTCTTCAGTCCATATCAAGTGAGCTTGATTTCTTTTTTGTATTTGATGAGTTAGGAATGCCATATTAAAATTTGGTGGAAAATGTGATTTCCTACAGAAATTGTACTTTGTTTTGGAGATTGATTTAATTGGGGAAGGGTTTTAAATCGACAGATAAAGCCTCCTCTAAAAAAATCAACTGTCATACATTTAAGTTCCTTGAACAATGAATACATAAAATAAGAAAAAAAAATATCCTTCCCACAATTGGGAAGGGTTCATCTTGCTTACTTTTTCTTGAACAATGTTTGACATTTTAGCAGGAGATCATGTTGTTTCATCAGGGAGCTCCTTATTGAATGCAATCATTGGCACTATAACCTTCTGTGGACATCCTAAACAAAAAATATCGGCAAATCTAAGCTTGTGTTAATCTCCTTAATAGTTTTCCATACTGTTTAGAGATGGTCCCAGAATTTTTCACTGCAGAACTTGAGCAACTAGTTGAGATGGGAGGCTATAATCAGCTTCTGAATTTCAAGTTTGTTTAGCAATATTTTTGGTGTGCAGACCATCCAATGATCTCTACTTCATGCATAAGGCTAACCCGGATTTGCAACATGAGCAAAGGTCCTATCTGCACCTTAAAGTTTTGTATAGTTAGGTAATAGCACATCCTGAACAACTTTTGTAGTGATTGCTTCCAGGCTTGGTTCACAGTCTTCAAAACTCTGCCATTATCCTCATTATTCTGAAACGGTTCTCAAAACTCTGAAATTATTATCTTCATTATTCTGAAACACAATCTTTTAGCAAGAAAAGATGTGGTTAAAACAACTTCTGATTTATGTTTCTTCAGTCTTTTGTAGAACAATTTACTTTTTTATCGAGTTTGTATAGAAGGAAATAGCATTTCAAGGCAGAGGGAAGGAAATGATGATGATGGGAATTTTATCATTTCACCGGTAATCCCTACAAGAACAAGTGCCATCTTTAAAATGGTGGAACCGATTACGATCTCTTACTGTAATTTCACGTTCATAGATGAGGGATATTAGTTTGGTATACGTATGACAGTCATTGCACATCCTGAGGTTTCTAGCTATTCTTATAGGAGAACCCTGAGATGTATGTATGAGCGCAAATGCAATTGCTAACTTCTGACTATGGCCTTTCAATCTCTGTCTCTTCTCTTCTTCATCTACATCAAGCAATACCTGTGATGTATCTGGGGAATAACCTTCAAATTTTAGCTGCCATTCCATCTGGTGAATCATCTCGTAGACACTTACGCATTGAGGATGAGACGTGTCTTGTGAAACAAACTTGTGGATTCTTCTCCCCACCTCAACCAGGCTAAAACCTGGCACCTGGTGCAAACCCTTTCTCGCCATTTCCACCCGAATTTTAGCCACCTCCTGCCACCTTTGAGCTCGTGCATACATATTTGATAGTATCACATAGTCACCAGGATTTTGTGACTTTGACTGGAAAAGATGCTTAGCTGCAATCTCTCCTATTTCCAAGTTACAATGAACTCTACAAGCACTGAGAAGGCTCCGCCAGACCACATCATTGGGCTTGATAGGCATGCTCTTGATAAATTCAAGAGCTTCATTGATCATCCCAGCTTTTCCCATGAGGTCTACCATGCAACCATAATGCTGAACTGTTGGTGTTATACCATGCTCAGATTTCATTCTGTCAAAGCATCGGAAGCCCTCATCAACAAGGCCAGCATGACTGCAAGCACTTAATACACCCACGTAGACAACATCATCCGGGTCCAGACCATCTTTGAGCATCTCTGAGTATATCCTTAGAGCTTCCGCACCATGTCCATGCATGGCAAGTCCTGAAATCATTACAGTATAGGACATTTGGCTCCTGTTGCCCATTTTCCGAAAGAGTGATAGACCTTTCTCCAAACACCCGCATTTGACATACATGTCCATCAAGGATGTCTGTACTATAACATTGAGTTCACTAATGTTCCTCAGCAAGGACCCATGTGTGCACTTCCCCAAATCAAGAGCACCCAAATGAGTACAAGCAGAGAGCACAGTAACCAGTGTGCTTTCTTCAGGCCTCCAACATCCCTCACTACTCATGTTCCCAAACATCATCAAGCACTCGTACCATTTTCCAAAACTAGCATGTGCTGCAATAATAGCACTCCAAGAAGCAACACTCTTTTGATCCATTTGCTCAAAGATTGCACAAGAATGTTCTATCTCCCCACATTTGCCATACATATTGATCAAGCTGTTCTGCACATACAAATCGCTTTCAAGGCCAAGCTTAAATGCATGCCCATGAATTTGCTTTCCTTCTTCTTGTGCCTGTAAACAGGCACATGCCTTGAAAAGAGCAGGATAAGTGAAATTATCAGGCTCAACTCCTTTTTCAAGCATCTCATAATAAAAAACTAAAGCTTCCTCAAAGGTCATGTCTTTGACATGAGCTCTAATCATGGTATTGAATTCAAAAGTACCCGGTTCATCAATTTGTTGAAAAATTGAACAGGCATAGTCCATGCTACCACCATCTGAGAGGGCACACGCAGCCACTAGATTGCTTGCACAAAAGGAGTTCCAAAAGAAACCCCACTTGACGATCTGGGCATGAGCTTGCCTGAATTCTTCCATGTTCTTGCACCTCTTCAGGATAGAAAAGCACTCTTGCTCCTTCAACCTCAAACTCAACTCTGGGCTTTGTGGTGGATCTGCAGGTAGTGAAAAGAACTTGGTTTGCTGAAGGACTGAAGTCCCAGGCATCCTGTTATCTACATCATGGTTTACCAATCTAAACTGCCATATGGAATAATATGAGAACCATAACCTTCTTTTCAACAACAATCAAATTTCCATGTAAAAGAGGGACAGAAATTAGAGGAAAAAAGTGAAGAAAACAACATTGATGATAAAAAAGAGATGGGAAAATGACAATGTGAAATTTATGACCTTTGGTGCTAGCAAGGAGATCGGCAAAAGTGACAGAATTTGAGATTATGGTATTTAGTGATCTCAACTTGAGAAACACAGCTTGAAGTTGGACTGAAATCAGAACAAAAGTGAAACGAGAATGAATTTGCAGCAGCTTTGGAAGTAGTGTGAGAAGAGTTTATTAAAGGAGTTTGAATGTCATCCATGGGATTGAAAAGAGAATCCCAGCCAGGGAAGTATAGGTCAGATTATGGGACGAGTAGATTCTGGATAGGATAATGTTTGGGAAGACTTTGGCTTCATTAGATTCCTTCTTCGAGTTTTCAGGGGCCTATCATATCTTGCCATCTCAGCACTATGGACCTATAAAACAACAACCATACGTCTGAAGGTAAAAAAAACATATAAACCTGTGAATATGCTCCTGCCCCATGGTCACCTCAACTAAGAAAATATCAGCATGTTTCACTGCAAGAACAATCAGTTAATTTAAGGATGTTTCCCTGCACAAACCTTGTTACACTTCTGCAAAATAAATAGTTCAATCTTGTGTAGGAATTGAGGCGATCATAGAGCAGCAGGAGCATAGTATTCAAGCATTAAAATTAGAAGGAAAATTTATCTTAAAAAAATAATAAAAGTAAAAATGAAAGACACAAGCTTGATGCTGATCTAAATAACTTACAAACTTTAGGCTTAGTTAATCTTGGACCAGGAGAACCCAAAAGCGTGGAATATAAATTGGGTTTGGTGTTCAAATCCCATACATGCTTAGGCTAAGATTTTCAGCCCATTAACCTCTAGGAGTCAAGATCCTGAAGGCTTGGGCCATGGCAGCCGCGGTAGCCCTAGCTGACGTTTTGGTGAACACTAGGATAACTGGCTTAGAACTAGGAACGAATTAACCTTCAAAATGATTGATCCAATTCTGAATGGTTCACATCAAATGTGACGGGTCTAGGATACCTGGTTTGTTGGAGAGAAGGCATTGGTCGAGTATTGACCGTACAATAGCAGGAGGCCAGGAGCTGAGCCGCATCGATCCCTCCATTTTTTTTTTGGGACCCTTTACATTCTGAATTCTCTGCATGCATTCATGTTCATGTGCTGATAGTAGGTAGCAGAAATGATTATTACCATCCTGCATTGCAAGGACTTAGAACTCCCTCCTCTTTTTTTTCGTTTTCTTTTTATTGTTTCCATAATCAAAGATTCCAATTTAAAATTTTCAAATCAGAAATAAGGAGTCGATACTATTGAACTATTGTTTTCACAGAGAGCAATGATTGTACAACCTTTTTCTTTATGTGTATATATTGCTTCAATTCCTTGGTTTGGCTCGAATCATATTGATACCTAGTTTCACCATCTCCATAAAAGTACAATGCATTTCATTTTTAAACGTACTAAGTTTGTATCCTTAGACAGTGTTACAATAGACCGTGGAATAGATAAATATAATTTTTTTTAACGACTCGTAAGATATTTTATATTGTATAAATATTTTTTTAAAATGCTTGAAATAGTGGAATATATTTTCATACTCATGACACTAAGAGAAAAAGACTAAACCTCTAAAAGAATCCTAGAAAGCAACAGCAAATGGGGTCATCCTCAAAAATATTTGCCAGCGGTAGATCTCCCCATAAGGTTTGTCCACCCGGAGGCTCCAACCCGACCATCTGACTATGATTCTAAGCTAAAACCATTGTATAAAAAAAAAAAGGAAACAATAACAAATTAAAAGTGTTTAAATACTTTAATTAAGCTGTAAGAATTCTCGAACCCCAACAACTTGAAGAAGAAGAATAAAATTGTTTTGACTCAAAAATGGCAAAGAACAAATCGAGAAAAAATGGTTTAGGTTTAGATTTAGGTCAAAGATTTAGGCTAGTTGGAGCCTTGGGTGCTTTCATGGGTCGTTGCATAAAAATATGAAAACCATGCCCTTTTCTTGAAGCAAATCAAAAGGCTGTGTTTGATGAAATGGACTAGGCGAAAAGGGTGACCAAACCCATAGTCAAGGGAATGACATGTTACCACGAGATGTAAAGACAAAGAAAATGGTCCCAAACCAATGATAAAATACCAGTGCAGCACCCCAATAAACCCTGACTGTCTTTGTTTGTTGGGACACTTCAGATCACATTTTCCTTTTTCATTCAATGGTCCCCATTTCACATTAATTACCGTCCTCTCTCATGTCCCCTTTGCCAATTTGTATTCATTGACTATCATATTTGACATTATTAATTTTCTTTACCTTTTAAAAAAGGAAAACTATGTACTATTATATACTATTTTTTTTATATTTATATTATAATTTTTCTAAAAAATTTAATATAGAATATATTAATATCAAAAATTTTATTTTATAATTTTATAAAAATTAAAAAGATACAAACATTTAAGAACAAGTGGGCTATCCATTTGTTTATGGTCAAACTCAAAGTGGCATACCTTTTAGAAAATAAAACATTGCCTCACTCTAGTACTGCTCCCTCCTTCACTTGCATTATCCAAGGTACTTTCAACTTTATTTTTCCTTTTTTTCTTTTTTCTTTGCAATTTTAGACTTTATATATATATATATATATATATGACGAATATGATATTTTTTATATTGATTTCATTAAAATTAAAAACGAGGTTAAAATTCAGACATTAAAAGTTAAATTTTATCTTTTTTTTTGTATAAGAAATAAAAATATATGACTAAAAAAATTCAAATATATTTACTACTATAATTGTCCCTTTTCTTTACACATGGATGCACACAAACACTTATATATAAAGAATGGAAATTATAAAATAATTTTATTTAATTTATTTTTTAACAATAATAGGTCGAATAAAATATTTTATTTTATTATTTATATTTTAGGTTGAAAGAAAGAGAATTCAATTTTTGCTATTTTGAGTAGAGTTTAAATATATTATTTAAGTCAAATGATTGGATATTTTAATATTTGTATGAATTATTGGACGATATAAAATATAAATTTATTTATTTTCCTATGGTTAACTATTATATGTTTTTTGTCATTATATAAAAGATCACATCATGTAAAATTGATTGCACGAAATATAATTTTAAATATCTTACTTATAAATTATGAAATTATAAAGGCCATATCAGGATCGAGCCCGGTCCCATCCAGGTCTAACCTGGCCCATACCTGAACCACAATTTCAACGCCCCCCCAAACAAGAAAGATGGAGGAGTATCTCCCACGCTCCTAAGAAGCGCGTGACCCAACAAGCCTCCGGAGAAACAAATATCTTGGTCGTGCGGTTCGACATCACTTCCACCAAACGCGCGAACGATACGAGAGTGAAAATCAACCCCCACACGAGCTCACAACACCGTAACTACTCATACTACTGTGTAAAGAAAATAAACCAAAAAAAAAAAAGAAAGTGGGGCCCACGTTTCTCTCTCCCTCTCTGCCTGTAGTTTTCACCGTCACCGTATCATCATACTCTCTCTCTCTCTCTCTCTACAGTTCTCTCTCTACAAATGGCTTTCTCTTTTTTGTGCAGAGGGGCTTTTAAAGGTTTAGTAAATTTTCCATCTGGGATTTCCTTTCTTTGAGTTCTTCAAAGCACAGAAACGAAATAATTCAAAGAAGCTCAGAAAGCAAAGAGCTTTTCTAGTTTTCTTCTCCTTCTTTAAGTTTCTTACTCATAGATTTTTGAAGCCGGGCTTCTTTCTCTCTGAGATTTACTTTCAGTTTTTGTCCTCTTCTTTCAGGTATCTTTTCTCTCTTGACTTTCCCATTTTCTTTCTACACTTTGCTTTTATCTCCAATCACTTTAGAAAGTGGCAAGATGAGCTCAAAAAAGGGTATTTTATCATATTCTTTTTGTTTTGATCCCTTTTTGCTGTGCTTGAATGAGCCTTGGTTTTTCAGCTCCTAGGGGTTTTTTTTCTTTTTTTTTTTCTGGGTCTGGTATACTACTATATTTGTTTGACCCTGATATTTCAATGTTTGGACAAGTATAAGTGGCTTTTCCTGTGTCTTGAAGCTTCACGAGCTCATATATGACTGCTAAAGTTTTTGACTGTTGACTGATTCAATTTTGTTGTTCTAATTTTCTTTTATTGTGCTAGTTTTAGCTGAAAAGACTTGCAAGGCTCTCAAATATTTAATTTTAGTTCATATTCAGCTTGAAATGTCTATTGTTTGACTATGAGTAAATTCAATCTTACTTCTCTCTCTCTCTCTCTGGCTTTCTTTTAGTTAAAAATGTCCTATATTTTTAACATGAATCTGTGTTATTTGACTATTATTTTAACAATATTGTATGGCTTTAGTATATTGTAGTTAAAAGTCTTCTCCTGGACTTATAAGTTGGAATGCCCTTTAGTTTCGATTTTAATTTTTCTTATCTGACAGCCAATTGGTTTAGTTAGTTGCTTACCAGGAGACTAAATGTTTCAGGCTTTCAGCTATATGTAGGTCAATTGAAATTTTTAAAAAATGCCAACATATGCGGTGAATATGCTTTTGCTTCATTTAATTCGGGTCAAATGATTGATCTTTTCCAATTTATCCTTTCAAACTTGAAGGCTTTCATAGGTTGACAATTTATATGTTGAATTCTGGTTGTGCGGTGGCTATTTCTGGTTTCATTTCAAGTAAGCATCGCAAAAGGGCCCCAAGAATTCACTGTTCTGGTGATTGCTTTCCAGGTAATTTGAGTTGCAAGTTATCTTCTCATGTTATTCTGTCAGAAGCTACGAGGATGTCCAAGCTAATATCTGAATGTTAAAGAGCATAGTTGGATCAATATGGCTAATACTTGAGAAATTGTAGCTTGAGACTCTAGCCCGGCATATAGCACTTTGGTTTTATATTGGAAGAAATGGAGCAGAAGGAGGGTGAGAGTTGGAAAGAATTGGTCAGAAAGATGCTTCCACCAGGTGCCTCTCTCCCAGAAGATTCATCAGAGCTTGATTACTCTATAGCTATGGAGTATAAGGGTCCTCCAGTTGCTTATGAAGTACCCAGAGTTGAGCCTCTTGATGTAAATTCACGTGCTATTCCTACTGCAGAACCACTATCGGAGTCTCAAAGGTCAGTTGCTAATGCTGGTCCCCCAGTGATTGAACCGATCCCCTTACCAGTTTCTTATATTGCTGGTGTCACAAGTCCGCCTACTCAGAGTCCAAGGGTTTCAGCAAGCTCTGAGTCAGTAGTGTCTGTGTTGCAAAACCCTGATTTTTCTTCAGCTTCTCCTTCAGCTTCTCCTGGTTCAGTTCGCAATCCTCAGAGTAATCCTCCCAAACAAGTTAATGAAGTAAAGAGAGTGCCAGTTGTCACATTTAATACAGTTGAAAGGTCAGAGAGGAAAGAGGTGGATTTGGAGAAGCCAGTTTTTCCTGAATATGTTGGGGTTTCAAAAGAAAAGAAGAAAAAAAGAAGAGTTTGTTATCGTTGTGGTAAGAGAAAATGGGAAACCAAGGAATCATGCCTGGTTTGTGACGCTAAGTATTGCAGCAATTGTGTGCTTAGGGCAATGGGCTCAATGCCTGAAGGACGGAAATGTGTGACATGCATTGGCCAGCCAATTGATGAATCAAAGCGGTACAGACTAGGTAAACATTCTAGGCTCTTGTCCCGATTACTCAGTCCTCTGGAGGTAAAACAGATCATGAAAGCGGAGAAAGAATGTTCTGCTAATCAGCTCCGACCAGAGCAGCTAATTGTGAATGGATTTCCGCTAAAGCCAGAAGAGATGGCAGAATTACTTGGATGCCCTTTACCTCCTAGGAAGTTGAAGCCTGGTAGATATTGGTATGACAAGGAATCTGGTCTCTGGGGAAAGGTAAGTTCGTATTTGTGATATGGTATTTTATATTTCACTTGGCCATCTGTAATTGAACAAATAAGAATGGTAAACATCCAGAAGGTGGGGACTTGATTTGATCACCTCTTCTTATTGATTTGCAGGAAGGAGAAAAACCAGATCGGATTATTAGTTCAAACTTAAATTTCACTGGGAAGCTTATGCCTGATGCAAGCAATGGCAATACTGAAGTCTATATCAATGGTCGGGAAATTACGAAACTTGAATTGAGGGTGCTAAAGGTAATATATAAAAGCTATTATCCAAGTAACTTGAATTTGTAAAATCATTAATTTCCCTTGTTGATTCTTTATCATAACCATTTAGAAGTAACAGATTCTTTTTAAGAAACACTAAAATGTCTCACTCTTCTGTATTATGCATTTTCTTTTTGACATCTTAGTATCTGTTTAGCATCAGCATCTGATAAAATGTGAATGGGAATAAAATGTTATATCAAAGGCATTTCTTCATTTTATTTTAATTAATTATTGATGTATCCCTTCATTATTTTCAGTTGGCAAATGTGCAGTGTCCACGTGACACTCATTTTTGGGTCTATGATGATGGGCGGTATGAGGAAGAAGGTCAAAATAACATTAGAGGAAACATTTGGGAGAAGGTATGTAAACTTCCAACAGCCTAAATTGTGTCATGAGTATTCTATGTGATATGATTTGGATTTGGATTTTGCTAGACAGGCATCAACTCGTTTTGTCAGTACCTTGTTCTCTTTGCCTGTGCTCCATGGTCAACCTCAAGGACCAAGAGAGGAGGCTAGCAATTATACTACTGTTCCAAATTACCTTGAGCAGAAAAAAATCCAGAAGCTTCTTCTACTTGGGCTTCAGGGCTCTGGAACCAGCACCATATTCAAGCAGGTTTGGCCTTCTATTTGTTGCTAATTGACTATTTTATTCCAAAAATTATGCTGTATGATGCTATTCCAATTAAGTTTAAGATGCATGGAATATACAATTAACATCACTTGAGAAATTTATTGCCTAGATGGAAGTTGGCATGTATATCTTGCATGAACATGAAGAATGTCTGTTGTCCCATTCCACTAGTAGATGTGGAATAACTAAGGATGTGCAGTCTATGCAAACTTTAGAATTATGGTTTGGCATATAGTTCAACAATGTTTTTCCATGGCATGGGCTGGCTGTTTGGTGGGATATGAATAAACTGTTCTGAATTTCCTTTTTCCTTCTTGCTTTCTTGGTTTAGGAACAATTGGTCTTATGGTGTGTGGATGATTAAGCCTAGGGAAAATTCTCCATTGCTCTTAACTGATAAAATCCAGTGACTAGCATCTTCTAGAGAACTATGTCATTTACCAAATTCAGCATACAGAAGTAGTCGTTACTGTCTTTCCGTCCAGTTGATGCCATTTCTCTAATGTTCACTATGCATTATTGCACAGGCAAAATTTTTGTATGGAAATGGGTTTTCTGCAGATGAACTGCAGGATATCAAGTTGATGATCCAGAGCAATATGTACAGATATCTTAGCATATTGCTGGATGGGCGGGAGCGGTTTGAGGACGAAGCTATGTGTCAAATACGAGAACTAGGTTCCGATAATCAGAACTGTGAAGCAAGTAATGTTTGCCAACATCCAAACTTTTTCTGACTTTATATATAGTCTTGAGCTTAAGTAGAACTTGTTACTTCCAAATAAGACATTTTATGCCCTAGAGTCTTTCATGTGCAGACTGCTTTGTTCTGTTTTTTAAGTAGCAGAGAGGGAAGGGGGAAAAAGTTTTTGACATGTGCTTTGTAGAAGTTTAGTACATGATGATGCTTCAAAGGTCTCTCACAGTGGCCAAAAACAAAAAGAATCATTTAACATCATTGCAACTCTTTCAACTTATAAATGATACCTTAATCTTGTTACAGATGGAGAGGTCGATTTTGGTGAAACTAACCAGTGTGTCTATTCTATCAACCCAAGGCTAAAGCATTTTTCTGACTGGCTGCTGGACATTATAGCCACCGGGGATTTGGATGCATTTTTCCCTGCAGCAACACGTGAGTATGCTCCATTAGTTGAGGAGTTGTGGAAAGATCCTGCTATACAGCAAACATATAAAAGAAAAGATGAGCTTCACTTTCTTCCAGATGTTGCAGAGTATTTCTTAAGCAGGGTATGTCATCTTATTTTTTGTTGACTTTGTGGCCCCATGTTTTACATTTTATGTTGGATATATTGATTTCATTGTTGCCAAATTTTATTACTGTCATTTGATATTTCTAGTTATTCAACTCGAAGAAGATTCCAAAACAAGTGAACTCAATTCCACAGCAATATCTGTGGCTTATGTGATATGCTTTTGTTTCCTTCAGGCTGTTGAGGTGTCAAGCAATGAATATGAACCTTCTGATCGTGACATTCTTTATGCTGAAGGGGTCACCCAAGGGAATGGTTTGGCTTTCATAGAGTTTTCACTCGATGATCGTAGTCCAATGTCCGAAACCTACACAGACAATTTGGAAGCTCCCTCCCAGCCCCTGACCAAGTAATTCTTTCCTGTGATTCTGTTATTGTCGTGTATGAAAGATTTTCAGATTTGTTTCGGTATCATGTAGCTATCCACTATTCTGTTCTTTGTCAATAGGATACGTGTTTTTTCCTAATATTCATACTCGTACATATTTTAACCCCAAAGCATATGAGATCTTTAATCTCTAAGCTACTTTTGCATTTTTGCTATTTACAGGTATCAACTTATAAGGGTAAATGCAAAAGGGATGAATGAGGGGTGCAAGTGGGTGGAAATGTTTGAAGATGTCCGTGTGGTAGTCTTCTGTGTGGCACTTAGTGATTACGATCAGATGTGGATAGCTCCAGAGAGTAGTGGCAGTGGAGCACTACTTCAAAATAAGATGATGCAGACCAAAGAGCTATTTGAAACAATGATAAGGCACCCTTGCTTCAAGGAGACCCCTTTTGTGTTGATACTAAACAAGTATGATCTCTTTGAGGACAAAGTGAATCGGGTGCCCTTAAGCACTTGCGAGTGGTTCAATGATTTCAGTCCGGTGAGGCCTCTCCATAACCATCAGTCCCTGGCTCAGCAGGCTTACTTCTACATTGCAGTGAAGTTCAAGGATCTTTATGCATTCCTTACTGGACAGAAACTTTTTGTGTGGCAAGCTAGGGCAAGGGACCACCGGGTGACCATCGATGAAGCATTTAAGTATATAAGGGAGGTTCTCAAGTGGGAAGAGGAGAAAGACGAAAACTACTATGGAGGAGAAGATTCATTTTACAGCACGGACATCAGCTCCTCGCCATTCGTGAGGCAAGAATGATGTTGCATTTGGAATTTATTTGTATTCTTCCATATATAATGAAAGTTGTAGAACCCACAAGCGCTTGCCTCTATGCTCTATCAAATAAGGATAGCGGTTTGTAATTTTTTTTTTCTACAATTTCGAGTAAATGATATCGGCAAAGGTGTGTCAGGTTGATTCTTTTTCATGCGTGGTTCATCAGCTCGTTTCCCAAACTGCGATAGTCTTGCCTCAAGGTGAGATTTTGAAGGGTGTATCTGCACTTTTCTCAAATGCAACATAATATAAACCACAAGCCAATAGCAGATGCGTTTCATTAAGGAATGCCTTTACATTTACCATCCAAAGCACCTGCGTTATGTTATTAGCAGATGGAACGGGCACTCTAAGGCCATTCTTTACAGAAGCTGATGAGTCCGAAGGGGATCAACTTGAGCTCAATGCAAATTTGACAGTGCACATGCAAGCCAAACAACCTAATTTATGAATAAAATGAAGTTTCTGAAATGAAACTGAACTAAAAATCCACATAAAAGTGGATCATATCTGATTGTATCTAACGAAAAATCCCAATACAAAAGTTGGAAGAACCACCTTAAAAAAGAAAAGGATGCTGTTTTCAAATCTGACCGTATCCTTAGGCATGTCAGTGCCATTGTAGATCCAACAAATGCTGAAAACTGAAAAGTACAAGAGCCGCTCCTTTGAGAAGAATGATTTAAGAAAAGGATCAAGTAGTATCTTTAAAGGAAGCATACAAAGTTGGCTCCACTCCCCACACGACATACACTAGACTCCATCCTCATTGCTCACCATTGCCTTTCCTTTTTTGTTCTTTCTTCAAATTACGAAATTGTTACAATGGGCACAAAAGGAACTAGGGAAAAAAATCATGATGCAACAAGATCAGGCGTTTCAGCCTCAATCGATAACCAAGCAGTGTGTACTTTGCCCACCCAATTATCCAACCGGTCTCGCAAGGATTTGATCTGTGGTATTCCCAAAACTCTCGGCTGCACCCAGGAGACATGAACAGTTCCCTCAACTTGATCAATTATGCCCTCAATCAGATGAACCTGTAGTGAAGTTCTCATAAAGGTTATAAAAGTTACCTTTCGGATTTCTATCTTTCTAAACAACCAAATGTATATAATGATGCAAAGCCCATATGAAAAGAAATGGACAGAGTGGACTTCTACAAGTTTACCATAATCTTTTCTCCCATAATTTCAAGTCCTGAAAATTGTTTTTATTCTTTTTTATTTGTGTCCCTAATAATTTGTATTCCCCTTAGTTTACATCCAAAAGTTTGGCGATTAAGTACGAATTCTGCCACCCTTATTTCCTATCAAGGTGTCACGAAGAAGAAATTAACGAAAAAGGAAAAGGAAATGTGTAAAAACAAAAGACTGAACAAATCTGATGAATGTTTTAACTTACAGATAGGCTCTTCATGATAAGATGCTCAACATCCTCAATCGACAGTTTTGTTCGCTCAGCAATAACTTTTAATGGAATAGTTCGATCTTCGGATGGGCGGCTACAGGAAAACAAAGAGGAGTTTAGCTTTTAACTATACATACAGATATCAGCAACTTACTCTGACCTGGTCTATTAGAAGACACCTGCAAACAGACACACCTGAAGATAATCTCCATTAAGCATAGAATATTTATTTTTTCCAATAGCTTCTTCTCATTCTCAACCAAGGCTGGTTGAGCCCTCAATGCAGCATTGTGCACACGACACAATTCTTGATAGCGAACTAAATCCCCTGAGTTGAAGGCCTGGAGGATATAGTAAAGCCACTCAACTTTGGTACCCAGAAGACTCTTTATCTGTAAAAGATGCCAAGGATGTCAACATCTCAAACATAACAAAGGTAAAAACAGTAATGCAAAAAAATTCAGAAGGAACAAAACCTAAAACACTAGAGTGGCCTTTCACATCACCTCTAACAACATCCACAATGAAAAATAAGCATGGAACTGTAATAGCATAAAAGGAAATACAAAATGGAAAGAACCTCTTATCAGATGGACCTTTTCCATCACTACTTAGCCACCCTTGAAACTCCACATACATCTCATCAGAACATCATAAATGCCACATATTCTTAATCAAGCACTATATTGATAATCTCCACCAAAGTTTTGAAGAGCTCTCTACAGACACGATGATCATCTACATTCTTCATCTAATGAAAGCTTGATTAAACAGCCCAAACTAGATTAAAACTAATATCAGATTTTAAATGAAAAACCAGAAATAAGCCTCTTAATGAACCATTGATGGCATTATATCAGACAAATTGCAGTATCAGCCATTAAAAGTTAACTTATACATGCTTGACTCATTAGAAAAGGAAACAATAAACATGAATATCATGTAAATTAAAGAGGAGGGAAAACAACTGCAGTTACATGAAACTACTTTGCCTGGGAAAAAATTCAGATGCAATATATAGTGAAGTTAAGTAGCTTGAGTAAGTTGTTCTTACAATAGGATGAGCAAGCAGTTCTCCAAAGTTGTAGATTTTATCTCCCAAAAGAGCAGAAAGCGACAGATCAAATGCCAGATCCTATATAAGGAAACAGATTAAAATAAGATGAAATGAAGTCAAAGATAAATATATCTACTGACCAATTATAAGCTAAACAATACATACATACATACATACATGCATACATGTACACACACAATCTTTTTCTATAAAGTAATAAAAATAACTTGCTATGTTTGCTATGGTCATAAAAAATCATTATATATGTAATGATCTTCCATAAGAGAGAGCTTGAGCTTGCAAGAAGCCATTGGCTATATCTGGTATAATACCAGGTAACTCTCCATTCCTCAATGCTTGTGAGGAACAACTAGAAAATGGGCAGTGCACTTTGGATGTCTGTTGAGAGGAACACAACATACTCAACCACTGAAGGCAAATGGTATGACCTTCTAAATTATATCAAATAGCCACTAAAAATTCAAATTGATTCCATCCAAAACTGCTTATTATTTTCAACGAAACCTTTTTAATCTAAAATAGGAGCACTTGCTTTTAAAAAAGTAAGAAGAATATGATAAAATAAACTATAAGTGCCATGATACTACAGATTCCCATCAAACTTTCTTTAATTTATTTATTATCCATCCATTTTTTATGACTGGGGTCTAAGGAAAGTCCAACCTAAGCCTTCAGCTGGAAAGCAAAATACTTAAGCATATCACCATCTCACGATCAGCTTTATAGGTATGCCATTTTTATGCAGGTTTTATTGTCAAGCGTATACCTGCCAACTCGAATCATAATCAGCTTTACAGGTATGCTATTTTTTATGCAGGCTCTATTTTCGAACATATACCTGCCAACTCAGTTCATCCATGTTAAGATAAAATTTTAGATATTGGACATAAGAGAAGGGATGCAGCATGAAAGAAAAGGTTCAAACTATAAAGACTTGAGTCTAGACATCAGAGGCACTGCTGCACAAGAATCAGGGGATAAAACAATTACTACAGAAAGCAATGATTTCTAGAGGGAACTCTGAACAACAAGAAGTTTGCAACATCAAAGCTTGATAAATGAGTAAAATTAATGAGCTCTGGTAATATCACAAGCCAGTAAAATTGTACTGGCAGGAAACATATAAAGCTATAAAGTATGAAGGCATACCAGCTTAAAAGATTCTGAGAGAGACTCCACTGATGTGTAAGCAAGATAAAGGAGAGCGCTTTTGTAGAATTCGGCAAATTCTTGGCGAAATTTATAATATTGAGATGAAACCCAATAATAGCTAGCATATACAGATGGATCAATGTCGGTCATACTGTCGAGAGTACTCTTTCCATCTTCAAGAAGTTTCTTGCACTCCTTTTGGTCACCCTGCTCGAGCTTGAATTTGGCAATTTGCATCTTAATATAGAGAATTGGCTCTTCTATGCGCTGCTCTCTAGTAGCCTGAAGCTTTTCGATCACCCCTTCAAGATAACAAATAGCAGCTTCTTTCTCTGCGTACTGCCGAGAAACTATGACAGCAAAATGTGCAAGCTTGAGAAGATTAATCTTGGTCTCAAAGTCAGTGATAAAATTATGATACAACTGTATCAGTGCATCTCCAGCCTGAAATTTAAGACAAACAAATATTATACGAAGTTAGATGACCTAGCCCATTCCAGAGTAATTATTATCCAAACAAGATACACTGAATGACCTAAGAGAACAACAATCAAACACGATTGAACCTTCCACTTGTACCGTACCAAACAAGAGGAAAAAAAAAAAGTAACATAGATTGCTTGCTCCTAACAGTTGCCATTCTACAATTATGAAAAGAATCTTTTCCTAAAATAAAAGTGCAAAGCTTTCAAAGCTAATGTCTCACAATTCATATGCTTTAGCTAACTTCCACCCTTCACTACAGCTCATGTAAACCAGAAGATTTACTAGCAAAAATTTTACAAGCTAACAATAATTGCCCCTTTCATATCTCTCTTTTAAGCCCAAGAACATTACAATTTAAAAATAAGAGGCAAGACCCAGCTGTAAGTCTGTAACTACTTTCTTTAATCATCTTTGAGTTATTGAACATCAAAGAGACAAACATTTTTTTCTTTTCAATTTAAAACAAAATAAAAAGTAACTAATGAAAACGGTAGAGCAGAACTAAACACCCTAACAAGATCCCAAAATAAAACCCAATTCTACAACAAAACCCTAACCCCTCAATTAAAGACAAAAAAAGGAAAAGAAAGTAATCAACTCCACTCAAAAACCCCAACTCCCAAAATCTTAAACCCTAATCTGGAGATCTACAAACCCTAAACCCAAACAAACCGACACACAACGGCTAAAGAGAGAGCAAGAGAGGGAGACCTGAAAGACGGTGAGAGCGACGAACTGCTCGAGCTTGAGAGTGAGCTGGTGCCAGAGCTTCTTCTGATACAGATCTGCTAGAGAATTGTACCAGTCGGCTAGCTCTGGGTGCTCATTTCGAAGAGTCTCTAGGTATTCCAAGGCCGCCATCGATCCCGATTTCACCGCCACGGAGTCGAACACAACGAAATAGAAGGTGAAGCGTTCGTAGTTTCTCTCTATTTATATATATTTGAATTATGGAAATGAAAGAAAAAAAAAAAAAAGCTTTTGTTCTCTCTGTGTCTTGAGCTGAAAGAAAAGAATAACGAAACCCGAGAAAAAGAGGACTTATTTTCCGGGTCGGGTTGTAATGTTGTGTTGTGGTATGTAGCGCTTTTAAACATCAAATGGGCCGGTTCGTAATGGCCTTTTCGGGTTACCTTGTAGTTGCACGTCTCTTGCCTACCCTTAAAATAAATATCTTTATTTGAGGCCCACGATTTTGTCCAAACTAATGATTTTTCTATTTGGGCCTCTCTTGATAAAGCCCAAAAAGGTCCAACAATATTTAGTTCAAATTCTATGAATTTATAGATTTGGCCCAACCCTAAAAAAGCCCAAATTGAGTACTTTTGGGTTAAATGTCCAAATTTTATAATACACCAAAGACATAATACCTACAATTTTTTTTAGCTTATTCAAAAAAATTCAAATAAATATTTATTCTGTTATTTTTTTTAATTAAATCCCTTACGTCTAATAGTTAATTAATTATTATTAATCAAAATGCTATTTATTATTTTATTACATGTCATGCTGACATGATATATTAACGTGATGATATGATATATTGATGTGACATAATAATATATGATCATAATTATAGAGCATGATCATGATCGTAACTGTAGTCATGGGAAATTCATCCTTGTTCCAAGAAAATGCTAAAGAAAAGAAGAGAGATTTGAAGAAGGATAACACAAGTTATGATCCCTTCCCTTATATAAGGAGGAAAGAGTCAGGTAAGCTTGCCAAGCCTTTTTATGCTATAGGTTTTTTAAAGCCACTGAATCAAGCTAGATCCACGTGGTGGCCTTTGATTGCCCACCATGTTGGAGATTAAATGAGGAAGGATGGAGGAAGCACGCTTAGGCTTTACCAATCATCATATTCATTTCTGAAAGCAACCTTTATCTATACTTTATTAATTAGTTGCCAAAATTCAGAAAAAGCTTTGGACAGTAACCCGTCCCACCGGCACAAATCAAACCCGAACCATATTTGGGTCCAGCAATCAATATAGGGTGTGGTGGAAGTGGAAAGTTGGAATTATTTCCCTCTGTGACTTCCACCCAAAGCAAAGTTATTAGTTATTATTATGCCTTTGGGTTTTCTTTATGAACCCCTCCTCACCCACTCCTCATACCAAGAACGTGGGAAGCTGAAAACGCGATGGTGAGCATCAAGGCCCTTCTTCTTTTCCTCCTGGTATTTGCGTCCCTGACAACGATCCATCCAGCCGCTGCTGCCACTGGAGTTGTTGGTGCTGGAGAATCACATCAGCAAAGGAAGCAGAGGATGAACCATGGAAGCTTTCGTGGCCCTCGGAAACACCTTCTCAACCCTGCTGTTGAGCACCCACTTCGGCTTCCCAAGTTGCCTGTATAGATTCATGTGAACTGTGTATCATAATGACTGTTTTGTCTGCTTATGTTTTCCCTTTTGTACTATGGTAGAATTACAAGTTTCCAGGTTGGCTTATACCATTATTATAGCTGTTTCTCTTTGATGCTTCCGAGTTTACCTCGTAGGCTCTGAATATTTCCCATTCAGGTTGTTAAATTCAAAGAAAGGACCCAGCTATTACTTGTGTAGAGATGAATGAATATGAGAATAGCTGATATTTTTCTCTGTTTTTTTTCCCCTTTGGCTTGGTGATTGGTGGTTGGTGGGGGGTGGTAAGTTAGGGAAAAGCAACGCTTGTAAATTCAGCAAACCACGAAAAAGTGGATAAGCTTCCCCATTCTTCTGGTTTGCAAAACCATGGAATGGCTTGATAAGAGCTCAAAGTACGATACTCATAAAGTGAAAAAGCCCTCATCCGATACCTTGCTGACTATGTCAAGAAAAGGAAAAGGCAAAGGCAAAGAGGGGGTTGAAGAAATTGACTTTAATAAAGCAAATACATAAATGAGAGGGAGAGAGACAGAGAGAAAGGGGATAACCACACATGGCTAAACTGTATGGCTAAAGTTATGGAAGCAATAGGTCTGACATACAGAGTTCCAAGGAGGTTTGATCGTCTTGACTTGGCAATTTGCTGATCTGTCTTCTGAACTAACGATTCCTCAAATTTACAAGCTATATATTGAATTGTAACAGTCAGCATTTGAAATTCTTACAACATATCTATATCTAAGCAAATTTCTCAGGAACCCCAAAAAAGCAGTTGGCAAGCATGCTCATCCATTGCAAAGTGCAATAATAGATGCCATAGTGCCTAGCAAACTCATGACAATCTCCTTTGCTTCAAGCCTATAACTGGATTAGGAAACCAAAATACTACCCAATCCAAATAATTGGTTACTACACTTGCAGTCAGTTCCTATGCAAAAAAGCCAACAGGAAAGGTGTTAAAACTAATAAAATAAATAGAAATGGTGATGATTTCATCCAAGAACAAATATGGAGAAGAGTAATAGATCAGTAGGGTGAGTGGACTGATATTTTGATGCCATTTATTAGATGTACAGGTGTGAGGGTAACCTTTCCATGATCTATATATTCAACCAAATAGGTGCCAAAAAATAAAATACACTTTGAACTTATATATGCAAATTATTCCGAGTTGAACTCTAACCAAGATTTAGTTCCAGGCTTTAGATCCCAGATGCATTACATTCTTCAAGGAGGTTTAAGAAATTATGTTCTGGGGCACTCAGAGAAGGTAAAATCAAGCGATTAGAGTGAGTTGGTCGGGGTTTTGTTCCAGTAGCTTCAGATTCAAGGCTGTCTCCGTCCTTCATAACTGGCAAGTCACCTCTCCTTATTACGCTAGCTGATACTCGCTCCTTCCAGATTCTTCCATCCTGATGACAAAGGATATACAATGTATATGAATTTTAACTTCCTGACAATTAAACAAGTTCATAAGAGATGGTTTGTACAATTCCAGACCACCAACATGAAAAATGAATGAAGACGTCAACTATCACTAGCTTTGAGAACCTACACGGTCATTTCATTATATATAACCATGCATACCAGAAAATGATAACCTGTGAATGGTATGAACCTCATAAACTTAAAATAAGGTTTCTTTTACCATAAGACTATATAATAGTAGGACCTATCGTTAAGATGCAGTCCAAAAGAACCATTTTCCTTATACCACCATCAACAACAGTTGGACTAATAGATACTCACTAAACCTATATTTTAATGAATTAACAAGAAAGTCTTAATTGTCTCGTAACTTTATTCTCTAAGTTAGTGCAATCTGTGGTAAAGAACTTGGTTAAGAACATAGAAAACAAAAACAAGTCTCAAAAGCTTACATTTAGAATTGACGGTTCAGGCAGTGGGCATTGAATTGGTTGGGCATTGTCCAAAGGCTCAATCGGATGTTCGACTGGCTTAAACTCAACTGCTACTTCAATCCCATGAGCAGTAGCAGTAGCAGCCGTAGCTGAAGCTGCAACATCCGGATTTGGGGGCATAACTTCCCTTTCTTCCTGCACCACAAATAGCAACTCATTAGTCATTTGCGATAAGAAGCTAAAACTCCTATTAGAAGTGCAAAAGCACTTAAAGCAAATGGCAGGACTCAGGAGCTGGATACATAAAAAGGAAAACAAGCTTTCAACATAATTATATTGAGCAAAAACAAGAAATTCAAGAAAGATAAATTCCTGCTACAATAGCAGAACTTAGTCTAATAGGGTGTTTGAATATCCAAAGAGCCCGACAACCCAAAAGCATCTATACCAGGCATCTATAATTATATATATCACCATAAAACATATTACTGATCAGGACATCTGGGTTTAGCTCATATCTCTTGTATTCATCAAATCAAGTACACAATGGCACATGATGACAGAATTCTATCAAGAAATCCCAAAATTAAACCTACTTGAAAAGAAAAAGGTCAAAATTAAACCATATTACTGAAGTCTTAACAAGAATCACAAGAAATAGTCAGATCACAAAATAAAGGCATGATATCTCAAAGTACATCAACCAATTCCAACATAACCAAGA
This sequence comes from Theobroma cacao, assembly GCF_000208745.1. Classification (NCBI taxonomy): domain Eukaryota; kingdom Viridiplantae; phylum Streptophyta; class Magnoliopsida; order Malvales; family Malvaceae; genus Theobroma; species Theobroma cacao. The sequence goes on from NC_030852.1 coordinate 35,688,072, forward strand.
ATATGCTTAGCATCTAACTTCTAAAGACCAATGTTTGGCCCAAATCAAAGCATAGGAAGCAATAAATTAAAAAGAAAAATCAAAATTAGACCGTATAAACAGGTCAATCCAAATAAAGAACACTCAATTAACTAATCCAAAACAAAAAAAGACCCAACAAAATATACAAAAAAAAAAGGTTTCTTTAGATTCACATGTTCCAGATTCCACTAAAACAAACCTCTAGAAAAATTACTAAATAAAAGAAAAAGAAGAAGAGTTCTTACAAGAGCACTCTGGGAACGTCGATGACCGGCCCTGCCAACAGAAAATCTGGAAAAAATACCAACCATGTTGTTTTTCCCACCTATGGAAAACTCTAATTCAGACAAAAGGGTACTCCGATCTTAGCTTCGTTTGTAGACAAAAAAAAAAATTCAAGTCAGCTGAGACCCAGAGTTATTTATTGCAAACTCAAATGATGTTACAGTTTATCTCTCTACAGCTAAGGATGAGGAGGGAGAATGAGAGAGAATATGATAAGAGTGGGGGCTTTTGGTTAGGCTTTGCTTTGTTTTAGTTTGCTTTGCGTAATGGGTTTTGTCTGTTGGGATTCTCTGGCTTTTCTTTTTCTAAAAAAACACAATCTTTTTAATGTCGAAAACTACTACAAATATTTTACTATTGTTAGTACTATTTACTACATGGAAGTCAGCAGAGAAAAGCTGCTGACGAAGACAAGATAAGGCCACTCGAGAGACTCCATGTGGAAGAGGACAAGAAAGAGGCAACTGGTTAGTGGAGTTTAAAGCTGTTTAGTTGACTGAGATCCTAGCCTAAAACTTGGCCAAATTGTTTATTTAAGAATTGAGCACCATAGCCCGGAGATTGGTTTCCATTGGTTAGGTGGCTTTCGAGTGGCAACCGTCGCTTGCTGCCCGATGTCTATGCTTTAGCTGTCCCACGGGCAACCTGTCTAGCTGCAAACTGCTCCTACTGGTTCACGCGCCTTTTCCATGGCGTGAACACATCATCTCTTCTTTCTAAAATGATGTTCTTTTGAAGAAAAAGGAGTGGAATAATAGAATTAAGACTGTTAGAGATGGATAAGTGCACTTTTTGAAAAGGATTTTGCAGTGCTGTTTGAACAACATGCTGCTCACATGTCAGACATAGAAGGCCGAATGAGAATGATTTTGATTTTTTTGGGTTTTTCACCACTCTTCACTATTTGCAGGCACAGAGAGTGGGTGTCGCTTGAGAAGAGAATTACTAGTAAAAACGCAAAATAGGAGGAATTGGAAGATCAAGTAAACTTTATATCTGCAAGTAATAAAGAGCAGTTTTCGAAGCCTGGAATAACAAATTTTCAGAGGCAGGAAACTGGACTTAAACTATAATTCTTATATACACTCAAAAGCTTAAACGAAACAATACATTCAGGAAACTTTCAGAGTATTGAAAACACGGGAAAGTTCTGTTACGTCAAGATTTAGAGTTTTGCAATTCCATCAGACTTTACAAAAGGCAACATCTTCACTTCCAAAGCACTTATCTCCTTCACAATATGACATTGCAGTAAGCAGGTAGCTTCACTTCCAGGATCTATGAATCAGAAAGTTTGAACACGCAGCTCATCCTGGCAAGCATTTATTGGATCAATTTCTGATTGTATGGCCAAATGAGGAAACACCTGCATAAAAACAACTTCACAATGAATTTTGGGCACTAACAGTCAGGGATCTCATCAAACCTAGAAAAGCACAAAATTGATCGCATAATCAAGATCAAAACTTATTATCCAGGCGAGAAAATTACCATGGGATGGATTGAAGTGTGGATCAAGTACATGCACACTGTGCAGGAAAATATCTTGAAGAATTACTCGAAAGTAACCAACTCATTTACGTGCCAACATTGGGACATGGTTCATTTTTTGATGTCCTAATGCAACAGCTGGAGCTGCCTTTCAGTCAAATCACTAGGTTTCCTTAACCCAGAAAGATAATCTTTTATGCACATTATACAGAAACACCCTTGCATCAGAAAGTGAAAACAGAGAAGTCAGAGAGCTACGCATGGTGTGAAATTATGAATTTTCTCATTATAAGTTATATATTAATGGAGTAAACATCAACTTATACGCCTGGCCAAAAGGAAAAACATTGCCTTATACCAGCTGTACAAATTTTTTTTTTCCACTATACATAGTGCTTTTTCATTAATTTTTTTAATATTATAGATTTATAGTACTATAATTAATTGAATAATTACAAGTGATAGAATTATCGAGTATAATGTTAATAAATTTATGATGGTTTAAATTGTAGAGAAAATGATTTTTTTTTCGGGTTTTTGAAAATTTAGAATGAGAAAAACTTGGTGAAATAACTTTGAAAAGGAAAGGAAAAACTGAAATTAATTAATAAAGCAAGAAAAATGAAATAATTAAAGATAGTGAAAAAAACCTTGATCCATGGCTAGAGTTGAATGACAGAAAGAAAACCAGAAACAGCTCTCAGTCTCTCAATGCTCTCAAACACCAATTACTGTTCCTTTCTTGATGCTCTTACTCTCTGCTTCTAACCTCCTTTCATAGCAACTTGGGCCCAATTTTTCTTTTTTTTTTTGGGATAAAAGTTATAGTTTCATACTTGCTACACATTGCATTTAAAAATATTAATTGTATAGCCTATGTGTAATGTATAATTTAGAATTAAACACACTTCCTAGGTAGGATTTAATTGGAAAAGGGTTGTTGATTCAAGCCATAATTGGATATATACAGAATTCTTTTTAAATTATTTTTAAAAAAATTGTCAATTTTTTATTCCTCTTTACAAATTCTGTTTTTATTTTGGCTTTAATTAATTATATTTTAATCTTTTTATTAGAAAAATAAATTTGTCTTTTCAACTCTGTAATTACTTCATGCGTTTATATATATATATATATATATTCATACTCGCAGAAGAAACACGTGTACATTAAAATTCTAATATATAAATAAATCATAAGAAAAAGAAATACACATAAAAAAAAAGATAATAACATATAGATAGTATAACAAAACTCGATAAATTCGATAGAGATACCAAAGTGCAAAGTACAAAAAGATTTGTAAAGAATGCTCGAGCGAGCAGGCAATCAATATATTCCCGAGCTTGCCTTTCACTCGACCTCATCCTTCGTCAACAAATGAATATAGATACTCACATTCACAAAAGAAACATGTGCATGTTAAAATTTTATAAAATTAAATATATAAATAAAAAGAAAAAGAAACACAAATAAAGAAAAAAAAGAGAATAATATATAGATAGTACAATAAAACTCGATAAACTCGATAGAGATACCAAAGTGCAAAGTGCAAAAAGACCTAGAAAGAATGCTCGAGTGAGCAAGCAATCGATATATTCTTGAGCTTGCCTTTCACTCAACCTCATCCTTCATCAGTAAATGAATATACATAATACATACTAACATTCACAATAGAAACATGTGCACATTAAAATTTTAAAAAATAAATATATAAATAAAAAAAAAGAAACACACAAAAGAAAAAGATAATAACATAAAGATAGTACAATAAAGCTTGACAAACTCAATAGAGATATCAAAGTGCAAAGTGCAAAAGGACCTCGAAAGAATGCTCGAGCGAGCAAGCAATCTATATATTCCCAAGCTTGCCTTTCACTCGACCTCATCCTTCGTCGGCAAATGAATATACATACTTACATTCACAGAAGAAATACGTACACATTGAAATTTTAAAAAATAAATATATAAATAAAAAAAATAAACACACACAAAGAAAAAGAGAATGATATATAAATAGTATAATAAAGCTCGACAAACTGGATAGAGATACCAAAGTGCAAAGTGCAAAAGGACCTCGAAAGAATACCAAATTGGATAGAGATTAATTCCTAATCTCTCTTGGTACCTTTTGTTATGTTTCTTTAGTTATATTTTTTACCATTCATCTTCAATTTTTCCATATTCTCACTCATATTTTCTTCATTTTATATTTCATTAATATACTGTTTTTCTCATAGTTATTATGAAAGCTGAACAATTAGTTAGTTGATTAGTATACTCTCTTTAGATGCAATTTGTGAAGTTTTCTGTTAAGATGATTAAATAAAAAATTAAAATTGAAGATAAAATCAATAGATTGGTCGAGGTTTGTAATTAAATAGGTCAAATCATACCTAGATTTCTAACTAATTTTCTTAATTAATGCTTAGTGATTAATTAAACAGAGTAAAAATATAAGAAAATGACTGTAGCAAAAACACGATTCCTTCCCTTGTAAAACAAGGGCAAGAGCGAGACAGCGAGGGCCACTCTTTTGATATAAGAAGACGAAGAAATGACTTGATGCCTATGTTTATTGGTTTACTACTAACAAGAGTGAACCTAAGAGTGAGCTTTTCCAAAAAAAAAAAAAAACAAGAGTGAACCGAAGAAGAAAACGAGAGTGGGAGGTTATGATTAAGCTCATCCCATCTCTAACTATTGCTCTGTACTTCATCAAGAAGATTTGGGATGAATGGAATATCCGAGGGGCTCGTGTTTAGCCTCTTCTTGCAGAGCTTCCTGACTTTGGTCGTCCCATTCAGAATGTCCACAAGGAAGAGACCCTCGATTGCGCTCATCTGGTGTGCTTACTTGATCGCTGATGCAGCTGCTAATTATGCTATTGGTCTCATCACCAACAGCCAACGCACCCAATCTAATCCTTCTGGCCTTAAGGAAGACAACGATCTTTTAGCATTTTGAGCTCCCTTCCTCTTACTACACCTTGGTTGTCCTGAAACCATTACAGCTTTTTCTCTTGAGGATAATGAACTCTGGCTAAGGCACATGCTTAGCCTCATCCTCCAAGCCGTAGCTGCTCTTTATGTCTTCATTCAATCTCTTACCAAAAACAAGTTGCAGGTCCCCACATTGCTCATGCTTGTTACCGGAGTTATCAAGTATGCTGAGCGGATTTATGCTTTGTTCCTTGCAAGCTTGGACAGATTCCGGGACTCCATGCTCCAGAAACCAGATCCTGGGCCCGACTATGCACGGCTTATGAAGAAATATACTTCTATGAAAGAGGGCAATCTTCCAACGAGAATAATTATGGTACAAGAGCCTGAAAAAGAAGTCAAGGAAACGAAGCAAGGCAAATTGGATGATTTAGAAGTGGTGCATTATGCTTATCACTTCTTTGAAACCTTCAAGGGACTTGTGGTCGATCTCATGTTTAGTATCCACGCGCGCAAGGAGAGCCGAGACTTCTTCTTAGCGAGGGAACCGGAAGACGCTTTAAGAATAATAGAGGTTGAACTCACCTTCATAAATGGGGTTTTCTATACCAAGATGAAGGTAATGCATTCCATTGTAGGCTATCTTTTCCGATTCATAGCCTTTGGGTCGGTTTTAGCGGCTCTTGGGCTCTTCTATTTTGAAGCAGAAGAAAATGAATACGATCCATTTAATGTCAAAATCACCTGCATCTTGCTCCTCGGTGCCATTGCCCTGGAGGTTGTAGCGTTCCTCATGCTCATTTTCTCCGATTGGACTTTTGCTTCCATCAAGAGCCCTGTTCGTTCAATTAGTTTATTGCCGTTGGCTGCTATCTTCAGGGGCTTCCTTGCTCTCAGGAGGCCTCGGTGGTACAAATGTAAAAGTAAGGGATTGCAAGCTAGGAGTTTACCTAGCTAAACACAACTCGCGTCAAACTTACTGGCGGCGGAGAGACGAATCACTGAGCTCAGGTTCACAAGATGCTCAGACGGGACCACGTGCTCAGCTCAACCCAATTCTCAGGTGAATTTAGATGATAGAAACAGAGATACATTAAAATCCCAAAATTTGGGTTTTGATCCTGGGCGTTCGAATATCAGGGGCTCCGCTGCTAATAGTGTGCGGGGATCTAAATCTTACTTGCAGGCCGTGACAGAAGGGGAACCTGAACAACCGGATGCCACGCTGCTGCCTCCACCGAGCCCATCGGGATACAAGATATGTTCTGGGTTCATTGAGAATGAAAACTTACATTGGCCTGAAAGAGCTCTTGTAGGTGTTTGCAAAAAATACAGTGAACCTGAAGATGTGGAAAAATTGATGCGGGAAGATGGGAGGAATGGGATATCCATCAGGCGTGTTGTCGGTTGTCATGATCTGATTTATTTTGAAATAGGTAAAATTTGAAGAAGACAAAGCTGGGAATTGGTCATGGCTTGAAAAATGGTTTGACAAGGTAGATGCCTGCTGTCCAAACTCAGGCATTAGTGCCGGGAGATGTTGGATTTCTTGTTCACGGATCCCCATTCATGCATGAAGTAGGACAACTTTGTACAATATTGCGAAATTATGGGGTGAGCTCATCTGTCTAGGGGATGAAACAATGAGGTTTCAATCCTTTGAAAGGTCCACGATGCTGATCACAACTAACAGTTTGCAAACCATTCATGAGTAGATTCATCTTGCTGTGTGAAACCAGTTTTTTTCTATTAACGTACAAGAATTTGCTCCTGATTGTGTTGCAGACCATCCAGGTTGGTCTAAATGGAAAGAATTTGACTGTGCTTCTAGCTCCTCTTCTGAATTCTCATCCAAAGAAAACCACCCATGTCCCATGGAAGCAGATGACGCTAGGGATGCAGGGGAGAGCCAACGTACGAGGGGCAGAGGGAAAGCGCCAATGACAAATGAAGAGATTATTGGGCCCTTTGCAACCAAAGTGACCATGCAACCCATTTAGTTCTTCAATCCCCAATGAATATAGAAGCATTGGGCTGTCTATGGACTGGAAAGGCCACCTAATAGGAGCCCAACCCGAAGTAATTAGGGAAATCTCCAGTGGCCCAAGCAATAGCCCAACAAGAGGAGCACCAAGCCCAGGCAATGCTTAAAAGGGCCCACAACCCAGCAACACACCTCTCCAAAGCCCAATGAGCCCAGATTCAGGATCCTTCGCAAATGTGGCCGACCCAGTAGCCCATATTGTAAATGAAAACATATTTTAGAAGGCCATGATCTCTTTTACCTTTTTATTTGCTTCTTCTTTAATTATTCATTTTATTTTTCCTTTATTTCTCTTGTCTTCATCACCCTTTTTTGCTTTTTTTTTCTTTATTCTCTTATTTCCTTTATTCATCTTTACTCCTCATTTCTTTTTTTTTTTATTTATTTTCCCTCTGTCAATATTTTCTCTATTATTCCTTACTCTTCATCCTTCTCTCTCTTTTTATCTATAATATTTCATTCCATTTTCTTTTTCTTCTTTTCTTTATAGCTTTCCTTCCCTTTTATTTTCTATTCTTAATTCTGCTCTTGCTTCTCTCTCTCCTTCATTCTTTATTCTTAATTCTTCTTTTTTTCTTCATTAATTTTTTCTAGTATTTTCCTTGGGTTCTCTTCATTTGTTTCTTTTCCATTTTGTTTCATTTGTCATTAACTATTTCTCACTACAACAAACTTGACTTAAATAGCACATTTTTTAAAATATGCTACTAAAAATATTTTTAATAACACCTTTTTTTTAATGTTTTTTAGAACATTTTTATAGATCTAATTTCATTATAAAAAATTTTAGATGCATTATAAATAAAATGTGATTAATACTCAATTTTTTTGTAGTGTCCTTTTCTGTTTTGCTTGGTCCTTTTCTCCCTTTAATATCTTTGTCCTCACTTCTATACTCTTTTTTATCACTACTTTGTACCCTCAATATATTTATTCCCTTTATTTTCTCAGCAATTACATTTATTTAACACTTTTAAGTTTTTGGTAATTAAATAACTAAAATATAGCATGTCTCCAAACATAATTTATATATAAACACACAAATAAATTTATGCATTTGGTGTTATCTAAAAAGAGTTTAATTTTCAAGACTTTTTAATTATTTGCTTTTATATGTATAAGAGTACTTTGTTTTTTTTTTTCTCTTACACTTAAAAGTAATTTTTAACACTAACTTTATATGATTATTAAATGATTTTTATAAATATAATCTCCAATTCCATCTCTTATGGTTTAAACTTTTATCATATAATACATTATATTTTCTTTTTCTCAATTAGCTCTCTAATCTCTACAGATAAGTCCTATACATGAAAAAGATTAAACCGTTAATTTTACATAATAAAATTATCAAAATACCCTCAATTTAATTTGTTCACACTTAAAAGTATTTTGATAAATTTACTAAAAAATTAATGAGATAAGCCTTTATGGGAATAAAACTTATCAGCAACGGAGCAATTAGTAAAAGGAAAATATAAAGTGTTACAGTGAAGAAAATTGAAACCACGCTGTCTTTTTGCAATTTGCTTATTTGTCTTGTGAACTAATGATTCCTCAAATTTACAGGCTGTTTTATTGAATTGCAACAGTTGGCCTTTGAAATTCCTACAACCTATATCTATATCTACGCAAATCTCTCAAGAACCCTAAAAGCGCAATTGACAAGCCATTGCAAATTTCAGTAATAGATGCCATACATCTCTATGCAATAAAGCCAACAGGGAAGGTGTCAAAACAAATGAAACAAATAGAAATGGTGAAGGTTTCATCCAGGAACAACAATAATCGGCGCTTGCGGTTTAATGTCTACGCTTTAGCTGTCCCACAGGCGACCTGTCTTGCTGGAAACTGCTCCTACTGGTTCACGGGCCGTTTCCATGGCGTGAAAACATCATCCCTTCTTAAAAGGATAAGTACACTTTTTTAAAAGGATTTTGCAGTGCTGTTTGAACAACATGCTGCTAACATGTCAGAAATAGAAGGCTGAAAGAATGATTTTTATTTTTATTTTTTTGTTGGGTTTTCACCATTCTTCACTATCTGCACTCCTTAAGAAAGGCACAGAGAGGAGTGTCGCTTTGAAAAGAGAATTACTAGTAAAAAAAGAAAAATAGGAGGAATCGGAAGATCAAGATAACTCCATAACTGCAAGTAATAAAGAGCAGCTTTCCAAGCCTTGAATAACAAATTTTCAGAAGCAGGAAACTGGACTCAAACTATAATTCTGGTATACTTTCAAAAGCTTAAACTAAACAATACATTCAGGAAATTTTCAGAGTCTTGAAAACACACGGGAAAGTTCTAATACATTAAGATTTAGAGTTTTGCAATTCTATCAGACTTTACAAAAGGCAAGATCTTCACTTCCAAGGCACTTATCTCCTTCACAATATGACATTGCAGTAAGCAGCTTCACTCCCAGGTTCTAAGAATAGAAAGTTTTAACATGCATCTCATCCTGGAAAGCATTTATTGGCTTGTAAACTCATAGGAAGCAGCTTGCAGCTTGGATTAATTTCTGATTGTATGGCTAAATGAGGAAACCCCTGCATAAAAACAACTTCACAATGAATTTTGGGCACTAAACAGTCAGGGATCTCATCAAACCTAGAAAAGCACAAAATTGATTGCATAATCAAGATCACAACTTATTATCCAGGCAAGAAAAAAAGCGCTTTCAAAGATGCTTAAACGATTAATGCCTGCATAGCATGGCTTGTATTGAAGTGTGGCTCAAGTACATGCACATTGTGCAGGAAAATATCCTGAAGATTCACTCAAAATTAACCAACTCATTTATGTGCCAACATTGGGACATGTTTGATTTTGGGGTGACCTAATAATACAGCTAGAGCTTCTTTTCAGTCAAATCACAAGGTTTGCTTAACCCAGAAAAATAATCTTTTATGCACAGTATACAGAGACAGCCTTGCTTCAGAAAGTGAAAACAGAGAAGTCAGAGAGTTACACATGGTTGCAGTAGGTATTAAATTCCTAATCTTCACTGAAACTGTATGTAATATAAGCAGGAATGAGCGGATTGTGTACAATATAAAACAAAGAAGGACCTGAAGTCATACTTGACCATTTGCAAGATAGAGATCATTCTGCTCATCAAGCCCTTAAAGCTTTCCATCTAGACTGAAATTCCTATGTGTTTTTAACAATATCAACTTTTAGGATCTACCTAGCCTATGGACTTTGTATAACAGTTTAGCTTCTAACCCCACGATCATTAGGCAGTATTAATCCATTAGGTAGGAGATAGAAACTTATTCTCACAGTGGATCAAGTCACTGAAAGATCTAAAGAGGACAAATCTCTCTCTCTCTCCCTCTGTATTCAATCCATGTCTCTGTTTACCTCTCTTTCCTCTCTCTACTTGAACAAATCAATCCAACTTAGCTAAGATTCTTATGTCCACTTTCCACATGATCAAAGCTTCTAGGCTGTCCTCCTCTTAGTTTTTCCTCAATTGGTACATCTCCACTTCGTATTTCTGTATTGGATCAGAACAAAAGAAACCAACTCAAACAAGATATTTGTTTATTTAAATTTTAAAATAATGATAGCTGTACAATGCAAGCTAAACAGTAATGAGAAGTATTATATGAAGTGCAAAGATGCAGGGGAGCTATAATTAACGAACCTGAAATTACACATGGCCAACCTGCTTGAGGCCTTTTGTCTTCCATTAAGTCTCAATTCTTATCAGCTCCAGTGATTTCTTTTGATGCATTTCCTGACCTGAGACTTTTTTCTACTGGTATATTGGGACTAACTTCAACATTTGGAATTGATTTGTTTGATTTTAGGCTGATGCTGGACGCAGTCCAAGCTGGCAGTTCTAACAGATGTAATGTGTGCAAGTTTGGCAATTCCAAGTTGATCAACTCCTGCCCAGAAAAACTCTTCAACTTACCACAACACTTGATTCGTAGAATTTCCAATCTTTTTGGCAACTGCGCTGATGAGAAAACAGTTTCAAGCATTGGGCAATGGGATATATGCAAATGCTTGAGATTGCTTCTACTTGTGGTCTGCACTTCCTTTTCTGCCGAAATCATGGTCTGCAGTTGCTTGTCTGTTGAACTCATGGTTTGCACATCCTTCTTTGCGGTAGCCGTGGTCTGCACTTCCTTGTCAGCTGAACTCGTGGGTTGCACTTCCTTGTCTGAGGAAATTGTGGTCTGCGCTTCCTTGTCTGCGGAACTCGTGGTTTGCACTTCCTTGTCCGTGGAAGTCGTGCTCTGCACTTCCCTCTTGGCTGAAACCTTGTCTGCTGAACTTTTGGTCTGCACTTCCTTCTTGGCTGGAAGCTTGTCTGCTGCACTTGTGGTCTGCACTTCCTTCTTTGTGGAACTCGTGGTGTCCACTTCCTTGTCTGCTGAACTTGTGGTTTGCGGTTCACTTTTGGCTGAATCCTTAGCTCCAAACAAATTCTTCAAGTTATCACAAAACATAATTTGGAGAGTTTCCAGGTTTTCTGGCAGCTGCCCTGATGAGAAAACAGTTTCCAGTGTTGGGCAGCAATCAATGTACAAAATCTTTAGGTTCCCAGAACTCAGGGATTGCACTTCCTCTTGGTACAAACTCTTCAAACTAGGAAGGTTAGAAATCCACAGAATCTCAAGGGGTTTTTCCATTTCAAGATCAGCCTTAGCAAAAATACTCTCCATTCCGGAGCACCTCTCTAGCCAACATCCTTTCATGTTCTTCAAGCTATCAGGCTTTAGATCAGACAAGTTTTTCAAAAATTGATTTTCAACCAACATGATATACTTCGCGTGCTCAAGAACAAACTCAATATCAATGGGATAATCATCAAATCCTCGGATTTCCAGAAACTGTCCATCTTTTGCCTCAAGAGGAAGTTTTCTAATCATGGAGTAGATATCGCTGAAGATTTGTCTACGACTGTCATCGTAATTGTCCTCATCTCTGCCATGTGTTTTAACAGAGTGAACAGAGGAAATAGAACTGATACTCTCCAATAACGTAGGATCTTTCTTCAAACTTTGGAGGAGTTCTGTGCCATGCACAACCATAGAAGGTTTCTCACCCCCCTTAGGAATCTCAGAAGGCTCAGAGATACAACACCGATCCAAGTTTACCTCCAATGGTAGGAACTTGACGTTCTCCCCTTTAAATTCTTCAATCACCTTCTCCGGTAGATGAAGACGCTTTAAATTAGTCAACTTTGAAATTTTTTCTCCCAGATTCTTTACCTTGGTTCCTGAGAGATCAAGCACCTCTAGACCAGAATTCAATGATGGCAACTCCTTTAAGCTCGAACATCCTCTTAGCAAAAGCTGCCGTAGTTTGCTAAGACCACCAAGAGATGGCAAAGACTCAACAGCTTCTGCGGAAAGATCCAAAACTTGAAGTTCCGTCAAAGCTGACAGTGAAGATTGCATGCCTTTAAGTGCAATCTTAGATAACTTCAGTGTTCGAAGCTGAGCCAGTTGATTGAAAGATTCGGCCTTGATATCCTTCAAAGAGCTCGTACCACGTAGGTCAAGCTGCTCAAGTTCTACCAGGATTTGAAAATCTGGAGATTCTTCTAGTTTGGTGCAATTCCTTAGAATAAGGGACCGGAGTTTGCTAGGATTGGGTAGGGATGGGAAGGATGGAATCTGAGTTTCTGAGACATTGAGTACCTGAAGCCAAGACATGTGCTGGAAGTATTTATCTATTCCTGACAGAGATTTACAACTGGAAAGATTAATAATCTCAAGATATTTAAGATCGGCCAAGCTCGGCAAGTTCACTAGGCTTTCACAACCTGAGAGGTCAAGTTCCACAAGGCCAGTAAGTTCTTTCAACTCTGGAAGGTTTTCAAACAAACAACCTTTTAGGAAAAGGCGCTGAAGGTTGTGAAGGTTGGGAAGAGCTGGAAGACTTTTAACTTTGGTATGTGAGAGGTTGAGGGACTGAAGACTAGACAAATTTTCAAAAAATCTGTCTGGAAACTTTTGCAGACTGGAGTCTTCGGAAAGATCAAGAGACTCTAGGTCTGTAAGTGCTCTTGTGCTTGGGAGTTTTTCAAGCTTAGAACAACCTTTCAGTTTGAGATCACAGAGGTGTTTGCCAAGGCTGTCAGGTAAAAATCTAATGTCGGTTTTGGACAGATCAAGGATTCTGAGGTTGTCAGTGCCTTCAAAGCTGTCATACTGTATTTCCTTTATCCTAGTGGCGCCTGAAACATCAAGAACCTTGAGGTCTGGCAGATGTTTCATTAGGCGCAGTCCAGATAAATGATCACATCCTTTAGCCAAAAGGAGTGTTAAATGTTTGAGAGTCTGAACAATTGGTAATTTCTCAATTTTGGTTTCAGAAAAATCAATGACTCGAAGCTTTTCAAATGACTTGAAACTTTTTTCTTGGATCTTTATCAAAGAGGAGCATCCAGAAAGATCAATTACCTCAAGGTTTTTGAGCTTTGCTAGCTTTGGCAGAGTCTCCAGGCAAGAACACTGTCTAAGGATGAGCCTGCGTAGTTCAGTCAGGTTGGACAGACTTGCTGGCAATGACTTGATTCTGAGTGCAGATAGATTGAGGCTTCGAAGTTGGTTCATGTTTGTAAAAAGTACTTCTGACAGTTCCTTCAGAAAGGGTGCACCAGATATCTCAAGAACAATTAATGCTTTGAGATTCTCAATGCATTCCATATTGTCATTCAGCAGATGACAGTCTCTGAGCACAAGCACAAGCAGATTCTCCATTTTAGATATGGATTTTGGGAGGGATGTGAGCCTGGGGTTAAAAATGGCCAGAACTTTGAGGTGCTCTTTTTCTTGAAAGAATGTGTCAGGGACTTCCCTGCATAGATAGCTTCCCTCAATCAGGAGTGAGGAAACTGTTTTTCCTTCCTGATCCGTTCGCACTGTCTTTATCATGCCATCAGCTGGTGCCATTCTTTCAAAAACTTTTTTGTTGTCACCCTCAAGCACGCTAGCCAGCCCCAACTTGGATTTCCCAAATAATCCACGACAGCTATGATCCTCCAGACGAAGCGTTCCTACTTCCAAAACAATTAGATTGGGTTCTCGCATCTTCAGCATGCCACGATCTATAAGCTCCATCATGACATTGTATCCCTTCTCGTAAGCCTTCTTGAGACCAACAGCAAGATCAAGATGGCCTTCCAGTATCCAGTGAGTGATCAACTCGTTGTAGTTAACAGCACCATGTTTCTCCAAGAAGTAGCAGCTATGCCAAAAGCAATCAATCAGGCAGTCGCCAGACAAGTTTTCATATGCAAAATGAACAAGGCCTTTGTCAGCTTTGTCAGCACGCCGCAGAATGTTAAGGGCTGCAATATCGAAAGCACGCCTCAATGCTTCAGGACCATCTTTTGCAATTTGATTTAAGGCTTCTGTTAACATATTAATTTGAGCAGGCAAAACCTCGCTCCTTTCTTTAATGGCAACACGAAATATTTCAAAATTTGGAACCCTAGAAACTTCCTCCCGAACTCTATTTTCCAAGAATATCACTGCTTCATCCCCCGAAAAGGGTTGAACCTCAACCACCCTTGAGTCCTTAGTGATAGATCCTTCTTCTTCACTTTTCCTTGTTGTGATTAGAACCTTGTGTTTGAATGAAGCTTCGTCCTCCGTTTTGACATTTTCATCAGAATGAAAAAGCTTTTTCACGAAGTCATCATAATCTTCGGTCATTACCACTCCTTCCGAATCCAACACCAGCAGAAGACAGGTGTGCTTTGCTTCACTCTCCTCCTTACGCATCTTCTCACTCATTTCTCTGTTCTTCTCGTAAAGCTTTCCCATCACCTTCACCCTAAGCCGGTAGTCATCAACATCCTTTTTCTCATCGTCAGTATCATCAGCATCATCAGCATATTCAACATCTTCCCACACATTCGCATTAGCACTGGTCGGAATACGCAACTGGCGCGCAAGGGAATGGAGAAGAGACCCGTAGTCGTCGAACTTTTCATTCAGAGATATCCAAAGAGACATATAGAAGGAGCCTGTGGCACCTGTTGCAAACTTGCTTATTTGTCGGGCCAACCATGTTTTCCCCGTTCCTGCATCCCCAGCGAGGACAACCCTTTCTTCATTGCCCTTTTCCAGCAGATTATGTATCTTCTCTGCGTCATCCACCTTTGCTTTTGCACTCGTGAATTCCATTTCTGGCATCCAAAAAATAGCAAATTAGAATATTTAATATATAATTAACAAAAATTAAAGGATTCTTACAAAATCACGAGGAAAAATCTGTTGTAATTTCTCTCACAATTTAGAATATAAACTATTCCAAGCAAGTTTTTTTTTTCTTGAAAAGGTAAATGAGTTTGATATTCATGCATAATGGACAATGTTATTTCTTTTTTTAAAGCAAAGAATAGACTTTTTTTTAAAAAGGAAAGGATGCTTTATTATTAAGAATAAGATCAAACAGTACACCATAAATATCCAATAAAATCATCTGCTTAGATATCAACAAATTAATTAATAACCAATGACAAATTCTGTTAACTTTCAACATCATCTTTGATATTTAAAGATTATAAAATTAAAAATATATTAATTTTAATAATCTCTTACAAAATAAAAATCACGGAGAACAAAGTTTCGACTTTTATATATATCAGAAAATAACTTAAAATTTATCCAATTGAATAGAATTTAAATAAAAAAAAAACCAATTGGGAATTTGGGATTATACCATACAACTACTAATTAATATTTCTATAAACTCCATAATTGACCCATCTGGCTAAGATTTTAAAAAATGTAAAGAAAGAAAAAACAATCTATATAATTAAAATATTAGATGCCCTAGACAGTACGATATATATATATATATATTATTATAATATATATGAAAGAATTAATTTAACAAGTCGGATTAATTGATTTGTTTAATTCTCACATGTAATTATTAATCTAGACTTTAACGGCAAAACAATAGTGTGAAATTGTGAGTTTTTTCAATGTAAGTTATACTATATATACATATACATTATAGAGTAAACATCTACTTTAGCTGTACAAAAATTTTCAACTATCATAGAGCTTTTTCATTATTATTTTTAATTATTATAGATCTTTTGAATTTTGTGTATGAAGAGAAGTTTCATTTGATTTTATTTTCTTTTGAAAAAGTTAAAATTGATGCTTTTAAATATTTTCTCCCATTAATCACCAAACACATTTTCACTCTCATCTTTTATTTCCCAACAAAAAATAAAAAAATAACAACATAAAAAGAATATATCCTAAATTTTACAATTTTTAATTTTTTTTACTAAACTAAATAATTATATGAAAGTATTGCAAATGATACAAAAGATAAACAGATAAAAAGCTAGTCACGGTGTAAAAGATTGCAACAATAAAGCTTTTCAACGAATTAAAACATCATTACAACAATTGAATAGAAGAATGCTACAGACTTGAATTTTTTAAATTGATTAGGCTGTTAATTAAGTTTTGATGTTACTAATTATACCAAGTATATATGAACAATTGAAACTTATTAGAGTCGTCCTGGGATTTGGTTAATTAAACAAAAGAAAGTGATTAAGGAGGGGAGGGATTAAAGATTAGAGAAAAAGATTATCAGCTGTACCTTGAATATCCTTTGCCTGTGGTTCACTTACATTAGACTGTTGTCCTTTCATGCTTTGCCCGTCTTTGCCTATCACCATGAAATCATTCAGAAACATCAAATTACATAGTTTATTTAGAGGAGAAAAGGATCAAATTGATTAATAAAGCAAGAATAATGAAATATTAAAGATATAGTGAACAAAAACCTTGATCCATAGCTGGAGTTGAACGACAAAAAATATAGCTAAACACAGCTCTAGACTTTACAATTTTCAGACTTGCTTTAATTTTTTTTATTAAATCTAATAACTATATTAAAGTATCGCAAATGATATAAAAGATGAACATGTAAATGCTAGTCACGATGTAAAAGATTGCAACATCGATTTAAACAAATTAAGACATTAGTAAAACAATTGAACAAAAGATTACATCGTCTTGAATTTTTAAAATAAATTAAGCACAAGCAATAGATTATTTGACTTAAATTTGCTGTGAATATTGATTATATCAAGATTTGATGTTACTAATTATACCAAGTATGAACAATAGAAACTTGTAATGAAGGAGGGGGAGGGATAAAGATTAAAAGGAAAGATATTAATGATCAGCTTTACCTGGAGTTTCCTTTGGCTGCTTTTCCCTTGCAGTAGACTGTTTTCCTTTCATGCTTTGCTCGTCTTTGCCTATCACCAAGAAATCATTCAGAACATCAAATTATTACTTAGTTTATTTTGTAAAAGAATAGATCAAATTGATTAATAAAGCAAGAATAAGGAAATAATTAAAGATAATGAACAA
This sequence comes from Theobroma cacao, assembly GCF_000208745.1. Lineage (NCBI taxonomy): Eukaryota > Viridiplantae > Streptophyta > Magnoliopsida > Malvales > Malvaceae > Theobroma > Theobroma cacao. The sequence continues at coordinate 35,705,240 of NC_030852.1, forward strand.
AACCTTGAGCCATGGCTGGAGTTGAATGACAGAAAGAAAACAAGAAACAGCTCTCAGTCTCTCAAATGCTCTCAAACACCGATTACTGTCCCTCTCTTGATGCTCATACCTCTGCTTCTAACCTCCTTTTATAGCAATTTGGGGGCACAATCTTTGCCCCTTTTTTTTTTTCATTATGTGGATGGATACATGTTATATTTACATAAAAACCTTTATACTTCATTATTTTTATTGGATAAAAGTTATACTTTCAAACTTGTTACACACTTCTTAGGTAGGATTTAGGTAGAAACTAATGGTTGTAGATTCAAGCCGTGATACTCACTGTTTTATTAAAAAAATGGTAAATAAATAAAAATTCTCTTTTTATTAATTATATTTAATTTTAAGTATAAATCTTTATATCAAAATCACAGCAATAAGTGGGAAATTTTAGAAAACCTATTGAAGGAATCGCATGCCTTTTCTAGTAGAACTCTATATCTATACTATATATAATTAAAGGAACTTATGAGAAGAACTTTTTTAATACCAAGGTTTGTTAAATGGCTTCTGATTTATATTATGTACAAGTTTTTACTTAACATTTAGGTGGGTTTTCTATGTACATAATTCTTTTTAGATAATTTTAAAAAAAACTAATTGATTTATTATTTACGAATAAGTTTTTCGGCTTCTAAGTATCTTTTTTTATCTTTTTGTCAGCAAAATAAATTTATTTTCAAATTTTATAATTATTTTATGCATTCATACATATACTTAATTTGTACACAAAATATTTCAAAAATAGATATATAAATAAAAAGTCACAAAGTAAAGGAGAATAATGTACGTATAGAAAGTAGAGTAAAGCTCAACAAACTTGATCGGGAAACTGAGCTTTAAAGCTCTAAAGGCCGAAGACATTCCCCCTTTGTACCCTTTTACGAAGAACAATGCAAAGTGCAAAAAAGACCAGGAAAGAATGCCCGAACAAGCAAGCAATCTATATATTCCCGATCGAGCTTGCCTTTCATCACTCAACAATCGTCAGCAAATGATTGATTGGCTTCTCTTAAGAATAAGAATTACTTGTGTCGTTAGCAATTCTGATGGAAGAAGATAAAAAGAAAAGGAACGTGTACCATGACAATTCTTTGCTTAAGAAACTCAACCAAGTAGCAGCAATATTCTCGTTTTTACCCAAAATGCTTTTGTAGGGATCAAGAGTCTAAGTCTCATGCCACTTAGGGAAGCTTTTGTTGCGAAAAGAAAAGCCAAAGAGCAACATGTGAAGAATCATGCTAGGCTTAGGCTTATCCAAAAATAACAAGATTAATGCTAGGATTATAATATAGTTCTTTCATAGACCTCATTTTTATAATCTCCAATTTGAATACAAGATCTAATTAGAGTTAAAATTTGTTTTTTACTTTAAAAACTAAGAGTGTATGATGTTTCCGTATATAAAGATAACTATTTTTTAAATGAGCTGAAGATTTTGATTGTACGAGACAAGAATAATATTAGGTTGAAAAAGAAGCAATGATTCATCATGACAAAATAGAGTTGAATAATCTAATATTATTCTCCAAAAAATTTGATTAGCTTTGGAACATTTGAAAAATCAATAATGATTTTCTTTCCCGATAATTAGTACTAAATTATTGGCTGCTTGTCCTTCAGTTATAAACCGTGAGGAAATCAATTTCATCTATAATTGTTAAAATCATTAATTATGTCTATAAATTATGAGCTTTAATGTTGACGAAGGCAAAATATTGAAGAGGCAGAGCCTTTTGTAAGTGCGAAGGAACCACAAGCTGTCAATTTTTTTTTAATGTAAAAGATTTACAAAAATTTGGGTTTTTAAATATACTACTCAAACCTCCATTCAACCCACACAAATTGTGCTCAATGCATGCCAAGTCTCAAGAGTGAGCCAGTTCCATTAGAAAAAGTGGAAAGAAAATGGCTTGACTTGGCTCGCTCCCTATGTTGTGCTTAAAGAGTGAAGTGAGAAGGAAAAGAGTGTAGAGGGAAAATATGGTCCACATCTCTCTAACCATCCCTTTTGGTGTGAAAAAGCTTTGGGACAAATGGAACATACGAGGGTCTATTTTGTTCAGTCTCTGGTTGCAGGTCGTGCTGATTTTTGTGGCGCCAATCAGAAAATCCGCAAGGAAAACATGGGTGATCTTGCTCATCTGGTTTGCTTACTTGTTGGCTGACGCAGCTGCCAATTTTGCTGTTGGTCTCATCTCCAACAGCCAACGCAACCAATCCAACAATCGTAATCAGCCCAATCCAACGGAGAGCACTGATCTGCTAGCATTCTGGGCGCCCTTTCTTTTACTACACCTTGGCGGCCCTGATACCATTACTGCTTTTGCTCTTGAAGATAATCAACTGTGGCTGAGGCACTTGCTTAGCCTCGGGTTTCAGGCCGGAGCTGTTCTTTACGTCTTCGTCCAATCGCTTCCCAACGAAAATCTATGGATCCCCACAGCGCTCATGTTTGTCGCTGGAATCATCAAGTACGTCGAGCGGACACGAGCTTTGTTCCTTGCGAGCTTGGACCAGTTTCGGGATTCCATGCTCAAAGATCCGGATCCTGGGCCCAACTATGCCAAGCTTATGGAGGAATACGCTTCGAAGAAAGACGCCAAACTTCCAACGCGAATAAATATGACGCCAGAACCTGATAAAGAATCCAAGGCTTCTGATGTTCCACCCAAGGAAGGCGATTTGAATCATCTCGAAGTAGTGCACTATGCTTATGACTACTTCCAAATATTCAAGGGACTGGTGGTCGATCTCATCTTCAGCTTCCGAGAGCGTGATGAGAGCCGTGACTTCTTCACTAGGAGGACAGCCGAAGACGCTCTGAGGATAATTGAGGTCGAACTCAACTTCCTGTATGGGACTCTCTATACCAAGATGGAAGTTGTGCATTCTACCATAGGATATATTTTCCGATTCATAGCTTTTGCGGCGAATCTAGCTACTCTCGGAATCTTCTATTTCCAAACGAAAAAAGATGAATTCCACGGAGTTGATATAGGAATCACCTACACCTTGCTCCTCGGCGCCGTCGCTCTGGATGTGGTAGCGTTCCTCATGCTCATTTTCTCGGATCGGACTTTTGCTTCTATATTCAAGTACCTTGAAAGTCCATATTGTAGGCCCATTGCTGCTTTCTTCGGTGGTTTCCTTGCTCTCAAGAAGCCCCGGTGGCACCGCTGTAAAAAATGTGGGATACAGAATTCTGACCATCGCCATCATGCGTTGGTTACTCCCCTTGGGTTTCGAAGGTGGTCTGGATCCATTTCAGCACACAACCTAATAAGGTATTGCCTGAAAAGCCGTAGGACAACTATCCATGAATTCCCCAGTTTGTGGGTAATTATGTTTGAAAAAATCCATCATCTGTTGGGAATCGATAAAGTCATAAAGAAAGTTGGCGATGGCATGACCAAGATCAAGGGAAAAATCAGTCCGTGTAACACCTCTCTTCCCAATAAGGTCGTGTCTTCTAATAGCAGTGGCTTACCGGGCTCCATTATTATCAGCAAAGTCATTAGATTTTTAAAGTGTATTGAAGAAAAGGTAAATCAATTTTTCAACTGGGCTTTCAAAAAAATTACCAAACCCGTTAAGGATTTGGTGGATGAGATGATGTACGTGTCCAGTGAGCCATTCACCCTGGAGCTATGGAAATTTATCTTCGAGGAGCTAAAAACTAAATCTGAGTTTGCAGATACCCCAGAAACTGCAAAGAGGATATCCTCAGCCAGAGGTGATTGGGTTTTAACGGATACTGATTCGGCAAACGATCGTAGCAAGTTGCTGAAATATGTGAGTGATGTTCCATATGACGAGAGCCTTCTCTTGTGGCACATTGCTACTGATCTCTGCTACAACACTGACACTGAGGAAGAGGCTGAAAAAGAATTCAGTAAGATTCTCTCGGATTACATGCTGTATCTTCTAATTTTTCAGCCATCTATGATGTCTGCAGTGGCGGGCATCGGAAAAATAAGATATCGAGACACTTGTGCCGAGGCTCAAAGATTCTTCGAGAGACGGAGTTTGCGACCGAACGCAGACAATAAGGCCTGCGAAGAAATTCTTTCAGTGAATACAGATGTCGAACCTGTGACAGTGAAGGGAGACAGAAGCAAATCTGTGTTGTTCGATGCAAGCATGCTCGCCCAAGAGCTAAAAAGGTTGGAAAGGAAGGACAGATGGAAGCTGATTTGCAGAGTGTGGGTGGAATTAGTCTCATATGCGGCAAGTCATTGCAGAGCAAGCACACATGCTCAGCGGGTAAGTAAAGGTGGAGAGCTTATTACGTTTTTCTGGTTGCTGATGGCTCACTTTGGACTTGGGGAGCAGTTCCAAATCAACGAAGGACATGCAAGAGCAAAACTCCTCGTGGGAAAGTAACCGATCCAGTGAATCTTACATTGGATTCCTGGAGATGGAACCCAACATCTATTTCCTTTATGTTAAGTGTGTTTCTCTTTTTAGAATAAATTTATGTTGTAGGTGGTCGGTGATAGGTGTTCAGAATTAACTCCAAGTTTTCTTTGGCAAGGAATAAACGTATATTGTAATGTGATTCTAGTGTAATTTAAGTTGTTATGTAGTATAATTTTTTTGTTTGCTTTCGCAGTACTTTGCAAGAACAGAGATATTACAATGTAATTATTACATATGAATAAAAATTCTTTAATTTGTCTCTATTTAGTGTTATGTTTGAATTTATCATAATTTTATATCATGTATCTAATTTTATACTATTAATAAAAATATTTTAAAATTTTAAATTTTAAAAAATAAATTTTAAATCTTAAATTTTAAATTTTGAATTTTAATGCGAGATTTTTTAACATTATATATATATATATATATATATATATATATATATATTATTATTTATGTTAGGATAGTCTTGAATTGTGATTTAATTAGGATTGTTTAATTCTAATTAAATTAGTATACCTTATAAATAGTCTTTAAATCTAGTTAGATTAGAATAACAATTTCTAATTCTATTAGGATAAGATTCCTAATTAAATTAGGATAAGGTTATTGTATTTGATACTATAAAAGGACCCTATGGGTTAAAGAATAATTATCACCTAGATTTAGAGAGAGTGATTTAGGTGTACGTGGGATAAGGGTTATGAGTTTGAGACTGTTCTTGTAATCTCCTGATTTTTCTCTTAGTGAATTTTTCTCTGTTGTTGTGCCCGTGGACGTAGGTCATCAAAAGACCGAACCACGTAAATTCTTGTGTTCTTGTGGGTGTGCTTGATTTCTTTCTTTCTTTATTCTATTGATTGGGTTAGATCTTGGGCAATTCTTTAGAGACAATTCCGCAATTTCCCAACAAACTGGTATCAGAGCTTCAAGGTCTTGGATCAATCTGAATCTCGCTATGGCAACTTCGTCGACCAAGTATGAGATTGAAAAGTTTAATGGAAGAAACGATTTCAGCCTGTGGCGTGTTAAGATGCGCGCATTGCTAGTGCAACAAGGACTGTTGAAGGCACTGAAGGGAAAAGAGCATCTTCCCTCGAATTTATCTGATGGTGAGAAAGATGACCTTATGGAAAAAGCACATAGTGCTATTCTCCTTGCTTTGTCTGATGAGGTGCTAAGAGAAGTCACGGATGAAGAATCTGCTGCTGCAGTGTGGTTTAAACTCGAAAGTATTTATATGACCAAGTCCCTGACGAATCGGCTTTATATGAAGCAACGATTGTATACTCTCAAGATGAGTGAAGGTACGTCCGTTAATACCCACATTGATGAATTTAATAGAGTTATTCTTGATTTAAAGAATATCGATGTTAAAATTGAGGATGAGGACCTAGCCCTAATTCTTTTATGTTCTTTGCCTCCATCGTATGAAAATTTCGTGGATACTATGCTTTACGGCCGAGACACTCTCACTTTCGAGGATGTAAGGGCATCTTTAAATTCCAAGGAATTAAAGAAGAAAGTTGGTGGTATTCGGAATGAAAATCAAGCAGAAGGTTTGGTTGTAAATAGAGGTAGAGGTAAAGAGAAAGGCTTAGACAGAAAAGGTAAATCTAGAGCAAAAGGGAAAACTTGCTGGAATTGTGGTCAGAAAGGGCATTTTCGTCAAGACTGTATCAAATTCAAGGATGATGAAAAGTTTAATAAGTCTGAGAATACTGCAAACGTGGTTGGAGATGACTTTGATACTTTTGAGGAAACTGATAATGTTCTTGCAATTACTAATTGTAACCTGATGGATACATGGATCTTGGATTCGGCTTGTTGCTTTCATATATGTCCTAGGCGTGATTGGTTTACAACTTATCAATCTGTTAATATGGGCACTGTACAATTAGGAGATGATTTCTCTCTCTCAGTTGTTGGAATTGGCACAATTAGAATCAAGATGTTTGATGGTATGGTAAGAACACTTGAGGTAAAACATGTCCCTGACATGAAAAAGAATTTAATATCCTTGAGTTTGTTAGATAAGAAGGGCTACAAATATAGTGGCCAAGATGGTGTCTTGAATGTATCTAAAGGAGCCTTAACTATCATGAAGGGCAAGTTATCCGGTGACCTTTATTGTCTAGTGGGAAACACGGTCATTGAAACTGTTTCTGTGGTCTCATCTAATGATCCTGAAGATGATGTAACACGTTTATGGAATATGAGATTTGGTCATATGAGCGAGAGAGGGATTAGAAAACTAAGTAAGCATAGTTTGCTGTGTGGTCAAAAGAGTGGAAAGCTAGATTTCTGTGAGCAACATAGAGTGAAATTTAGCACTAAAACTCATCAAACCAGGGGTACAGTAAACTACATCTATTTAGATTTGTGGGATCCTTCTCCGGTGGTATCAAAAGGTGGATCATTATACATGTGGATCTTTATTGATGATTTTTCAAGAAAGGTGTGGACGTATCTTCTAAAGGCTATGAGTGAAGTGTTAACCACCTTTTTGCATTGGAAGGTATTGATCGAGAAGCAGACTAAGAAAAGGATCGAGAGCTTTCGAACAAACAAAGGTTTGAAATTTTGCAAAGGTGAGTTTGGTCTATTCTACAAGAATGAGAAAATCGTTAGACATCGCACTGTCGACAAAACACCATATCAAAACGATATTGTAGAATTGATGAAGAAAACACTTTTGGAGAGAGCAAAATACGTGTTCTCAAATGTTGGCCTAACCAAAGTATTTTGGACAGAAGCTATCAACAAGGCTTGTTACTTGGTAAATCGGTCTCCATCAACTGCAATTGAATTTAAGACTCCCAAGGAAGTTTGGTCTGGTAAGCCTGCTGATTATTTTATATTGAGAGTATTTGGTTGTCCTGTTCATGTTCATGTGAGTGATGGTAAACTTGAGTTGAGGGCGACAGAGTGCATATTCCTAGGCTATGCATATGGGGTGAAGGGTTATTGGTTGTGGTGTACTGATTGTAAGTTCCCCAAGTTTATGGTGAGTCGGGATGTTACCTTTGACAAGTCTGCATTACTTTGTGGGATAAAGTCTAGAATTGCAAACACATCAGACCAAGAAGTTGGCAAGCAGGTGGAGCTTGAAATCAATGCTCTTGTGACAGTGCGAGATGATAGTGAAATCCAGAAAGAATTGCAAGAGGTACAAGAATTGGTATCTCAACGAAGCATTACTTGTATTGATGGTGATTTTGATTCTTATGTTTTATTTGTGGAAGTAGAGATTGAAGAGCCTTACTTTTATCATGAGAAAATTATATATGTCGAGTCTTCTAAGAAGATTGAGTCTCTACACTGGGATCAAACATGGGAGCTTGTGAAAACACCTAAAGTTACTATTGAAGTTGGCTTAGTGTGTGAAGGAGGTGCAAACATTAGTCGTAATGTGGTTGGCTTCTCCAAATCAGATTTTGCTGGTGATCTAGATAGTAGAAGATCTCAAACGGGGTATGTGTTCACTCTCTCAGGATCTGCAATCAGTTGGAAAGCAGTTCTTCAATCAACCTTTGCTTTGTCTACAACTGAAGCTGAATATATGGCTGTGACCGAGGCAGTGAAGGAGGCTTTGTGGCTTAAAGGCTTGGTTAGTGATCTTGGTTTTGAACAAACACAAACAGTTGTGTTTTGTGATAGTCAAAGTGCTATACATTTGACTAAAAATCAGATGTTTCATGAGAGAACCAAACACATCCAAGTCAAGTGTAACTTCGTTCGAGAGATTATTTCTAAAGGTGAGATTGTAGTAAAGAAAATAGCTACAGATGAAAATCCGGCAGATATGCTAACTAAGTCAGTTTCTGGGATAAAGTTCAAGCATTGCTTGGACTTGATCGGTGTTCGTAGTGCTTGAGGCCCATTGGGGCAGTGGCGGTGTCGACAGAGATTGGTTCGTAAGGTGGAGCTTGGTGAATTCAAGCCTAAGGTGGAGATTTGTTAGGATAGTCTTGAATTGTGATTTAATTAGGATTGTTTAATTCTAATTAAATTAGTATACCTTATAAATAGTCTTTAAATCTAGTTAGATTAGAATAACAATTTCTAATTCTATTAGGATAAGATTCCTAATTAAATTAGGATAAGGTTATTGTATTTGATACTATAAAAGGACCCTATGGGTTAAAGAATAATTATCACCTAGATTTAGAGAGAGTGATTTAGGTGTACGTGGGATAAGGGTTATGAGTTTGAGACTGTTCTTGTAATCTCCTGATTTTTCTCTTAGTGAATTTTTCTCTGTTGTTGTGCCCGTGGACGTAGGTCATCAAAAGACCGAACCACGTAAATTCTTGTGTTCTTGTGGGTGTGCTTGATTTCTTTCTTTCTTTATTCTATTGATTGGGTTAGATCTTGGGCAATTCTTTAGAGACAATTCCGCAATTTCCCAACAAACTGGTATCAGAGCTTCAAGGTCTTGGATCAATCTGAATCTCGCTATGGCAACTTCGTCGACCAAGTATGAGATTGAAAAGTTTAATGGAAGAAACGATTTCAGCCTGTGGCGTGTTAAGATGCGCGCATTGCTAGTGCAACAAGGACTGTTGAAGGCACTGAAGGGAAAAGAGCATCTTCCCTCGAATTTATCTGATGGTGAGAAAGATGACCTTATGGAAAAAGCACATAGTGCTATTCTCCTTGCTTTGTCTGATGAGGTGCTAAGAGAAGTCACGGATGAAGAATCTGCTGCTGCAGTGTGGTTTAAACTCGAAAGTATTTATATGACCAAGTCCCTGACGAATCGGCTTTATATGAAGCAACGATTGTATACTCTCAAGATGAGTGAAGGTACGTCCGTTAATACCCACATTGATGAATTTAATAGAGTTATTCTTGATTTAAAGAATATCGATGTTAAAATTGAGGATGAGGACCTAGCCCTAATTCTTTTATGTTCTTTGCCTCCATCGTATGAAAATTTCGTGGATACTATGCTTTACGGCCGAGACACTCTCACTTTCGAGGATGTAAGGGCATCTTTAAATTCCAAGGAATTAAAGAAGAAAGTTGGTGGTATTCGGAATGAAAATCAAGCAGAAGGTTTGGTTGTAAATAGAGGTAGAGGTAAAGAGAAAGGCTTAGACAGAAAAGGTAAATCTAGAGCAAAAGGGAAAACTTGCTGGAATTGTGGTCAGAAAGGGCATTTTCGTCAAGACTGTATCAAATTCAAGGATGATGAAAAGTTTAATAAGTCTGAGAATACTGCAAACGTGGTTGGAGATGACTTTGATACTTTTGAGGAAACTGATAATGTTCTTGCAATTACTAATTGTAACCTGATGGATACATGGATCTTGGATTCGGCTTGTTGCTTTCATATATGTCCTAGGCGTGATTGGTTTACAACTTATCAATCTGTTAATATGGGCACTGTACAATTAGGAGATGATTTCTCTCTCTCAGTTGTTGGAATTGGCACAATTAGAATCAAGATGTTTGATGGTATGGTAAGAACACTTGAGGTAAAACATGTCCCTGACATGAAAAAGAATTTAATATCCTTGAGTTTGTTAGATAAGAAGGGCTACAAATATAGTGGCCAAGATGGTGTCTTGAATGTATCTAAAGGAGCCTTAACTATCATGAAGGGCAAGTTATCCGGTGACCTTTATTGTCTAGTGGGAAACACGGTCATTGAAACTGTTTCTGTGGTCTCATCTAATGATCCTGAAGATGATGTAACACGTTTATGGAATATGAGATTTGGTCATATGAGCGAGAGAGGGATTAGAAAACTAAGTAAGCATAGTTTGCTGTGTGGTCAAAAGAGTGGAAAGCTAGATTTCTGTGAGCAACATAGAGTGAAATTTAGCACTAAAACTCATCAAACCAGGGGTACAGTAAACTACATCTATTTAGATTTGTGGGATCCTTCTCCGGTGGTATCAAAAGGTGGATCATTATACATGTGGATCTTTATTGATGATTTTTCAAGAAAGGTGTGGACGTATCTTCTAAAGGCTATGAGTGAAGTGTTAACCACCTTTTTGCATTGGAAGGTATTGATCGAGAAGCAGACTAAGAAAAGGATCGAGAGCTTTCGAACAAACAAAGGTTTGAAATTTTGCAAAGGTGAGTTTGGTCTATTCTACAAGAATGAGAAAATCGTTAGACATCGCACTGTCGACAAAACACCATATCAAAACGATATTGTAGAATTGATGAAGAAAACACTTTTGGAGAGAGCAAAATACGTGTTCTCAAATGTTGGCCTAACCAAAGTATTTTGGACAGAAGCTATCAACAAGGCTTGTTACTTGGTAAATCGGTCTCCATCAACTGCAATTGAATTTAAGACTCCCAAGGAAGTTTGGTCTGGTAAGCCTGCTGATTATTTTATATTGAGAGTATTTGGTTGTCCTGTTCATGTTCATGTGAGTGATGGTAAACTTGAGTTGAGGGCGACAGAGTGCATATTCCTAGGCTATGCATATGGGGTGAAGGGTTATTGGTTGTGGTGTACTGATTGTAAGTTCCCCAAGTTTATGGTGAGTCGGGATGTTACCTTTGACAAGTCTGCATTACTTTGTGGGATAAAGTCTAGAATTGCAAACACATCAGACCAAGAAGTTGGCAAGCAGGTGGAGCTTGAAATCAATGCTCTTGTGACAGTGCGAGATGATAGTGAAATCCAGAAAGAATTGCAAGAGGTACAAGAATTGGTATCTCAACGAAGCATTACTTGTATTGATGGTGATTTTGATTCTTATGTTTTATTTGTGGAAGTAGAGATTGAAGAGCCTTACTTTTATCATGAGAAAATTATATATGTCGAGTCTTCTAAGAAGATTGAGTCTCTACACTGGGATCAAACATGGGAGCTTGTGAAAACACCTAAAGTTACTATTGAAGTTGGCTTAGTGTGTGAAGGAGGTGCAAACATTAGTCGTAATGTGGTTGGCTTCTCCAAATCAGATTTTGCTGGTGATCTAGATAGTAGAAGATCTCAAACGGGGTATGTGTTCACTCTCTCAGGATCTGCAATCAGTTGGAAAGCAGTTCTTCAATCAACCTTTGCTTTGTCTACAACTGAAGCTGAATATATGGCTGTGACCGAGGCAGTGAAGGAGGCTTTGTGGCTTAAAGGCTTGGTTAGTGATCTTGGTTTTGAACAAACACAAACAGTTGTGTTTTGTGATAGTCAAAGTGCTATACATTTGACTAAAAATCAGATGTTTCATGAGAGAACCAAACACATCCAAGTCAAGTGTAACTTCGTTCGAGAGATTATTTCTAAAGGTGAGATTGTAGTAAAGAAAATAGCTACAGATGAAAATCCGGCAGATATGCTAACTAAGTCAGTTTCTGGGATAAAGTTCAAGCATTGCTTGGACTTGATCGGTGTTCGTAGTGCTTGAGGCCCATTGGGGCAGTGGCGGTGTCGACAGAGATTGGTTCGTAAGGTGGAGCTTGGTGAATTCAAGCCTAAGGTGGAGATTTGTTAGGATAGTCTTGAATTGTGATGTAATTAGGATTGTTTAATTCTAATTAAATTAGTATACCTTATAAATAGTCTTTAAATCTAGTTAAACTAGAATAACAAATCCTAATTCTATTAGGATAAGATTTCTAATTAAATTAGGATAAGGTTATTGTATTGGATACTATAAAAGGACCCTATGGGCGTTAAAGAATAAATTATCACCTAGATTTAGAGAGAGTGATTTAGGTGTACGTGGGATAAGGGTTATGAGTTTGAGACTGTTCTTGTAATCTCCTGATTTTTCTCTTAGTGAATTTTTCTCTGTTGTTGTGCCCGTGGACGTAGGTCATCAAAAGATCGAACCACGTAAATTCTTGTGTTCTTGTGGGTGTGCTTGATTTCTTTCTTTCTTTATTCTATTGATTGGGTTAGATCTTGGGCAATTCTTTAGAGACAATTCCGCAATTTCCCAACAATTTATTTATACATACGTTATATAAAATTATAAAAAAAAAAACACTTCACCAAACAGTAAGTGAAGATAAATAATTTCAATTTATGTAATTATTACAATATTAATTTTCCACGTAGCAGAACAACAATGGCATCTTTTTAGGAGGTAATGGAGACCACTTCTTTTTCCATTTCTTTTTTTTTTTTTAAATTTCTTTTGGCAATGATTTGTTCTGTCTTTTCTCCTATCACTCACTCCATGTCTTGAAAGAATTTGTAATCTATAATTTAACATATATTAAAATGATTTATAACTATAATTATAATTTTCAAATAATAAGTTTTGATGTTTATATATAAATGTGTGTGCGCCTATATGTGTGCGTGCGTGTGATATCCAAACATTTCAAAAGAATTCGGAAGATAAACAAGCAGGATTATCGACAATGACAAAGGCGTTACTGGATTAAGTAAGAAAAAAATGTCATATTAAGTGCTTCATAAAAAATAAATAAGATATTTCAAACTTATATGGAGCAAGTAAGAAGATATATAAAACGTGAGCACTACATATCAAATTAACATCCTCAATGAAGAATAATGATTCTGTCGCACATGCTTGATTCACAGGTTTAGGTAAATAAAGTGAGGTTGGCAAGAATCTTAATAAAACTACGCTTCCCCTTTCACCCTTGTTCATCATAGGTGTAAAAGGGACCTTGAAAGGATCCCTGACTTCCATCCAACGTCACCAAAACTAATTTTAGAATAAGAATAACTTGTGCCTCAACGATATTCTATTCGTAAGCAACTCAATTAAGTTTTCAATACCCTTTTCATGTTAGAGGAAAAGAATATGAGTGCAAGGATTAGTTCTTTTTGTCAAATTATATTACCACTATTATTAGATTAAGGGGAATCGAGGGGATTTTTCTTTTTTGCACTGTTATTATAAATTAATAAGTAAAAGTAAAAGAAATAACTGTGATACCAAAAATTTACAAAATACATTAAGTAAGTTTTAACATTGTTTATTGGTTGGTGTATTATCTTCTTACTTAAAGAGTAGAGTTCGAATCTCTCTTTTTTAATTATAAAAAAAACGAAGATAAAAGAATTTTTTAATAAAATATTATCAAAAAAATTTCTTTCTAATTCCGTTACAGAATGTGAAGGAATAAATAAGTCTCTTTCTTGACTGCAAAGTTTGGGAACTCCAAATGATTATAGAATTGTCATCAAATTGGATTCGACTCAGAATTTATAAGAAGAGCTTCTGGCATAGAATTTCACCCACACCTTTAGTTTCTTCCAAATCTGATAATTTTCCATTTGCTCAGCTTAATTTTCTCTTCAGCCATTAGACAATGTCTTCGTCTAAGGGTGATTCAGTGCAGCATACAGATGCCGCTGCAACCATCTCCATTCAGAGTATCATTGACAAGCTAACCGACTTGCGTAAACTCCTTGACGAGAAGGTGATCAAGGGCGATGTTCCTGATCGAGGCAGTCAAGAGGGAGGAATCAAATTAGCTCCCAGTGAAGATGGACAGGCAAAATTAAACACTGACCTTGAGAAAGTTTGCAAAGAGCTCGATTATATGATTAGAGCTTTTGACAAACTGAAGAAATTTGAAGGTGATCTCAAAGAACCGCTAAAAACTCTTGACAACAATGTGAACGACATCCTGAAAGATCTTGAAGTGTTGAAATCCTCAAGTGGTTCCTTAAAGCAGATTCAACAAAATCTTAAAGTTCTGAGAAGCAACATCACCAAAGTGAAAATTCAGATCCCATTGCAGCATCAAGCCTCAAACTTAATTTCTGACGCAAGTCGTTATTTGCAGGCGACTGTTGCCAGCAGAGAAGAAGGTGATCTGCCTAATCTATACGAAGCCGCAAATATACTTGAGATCAAAGGCTCTTTTTACGAAGAGATTCAAGACAAATATAATGGCCTTGATAAGAAAGCGCTCAAGATGTGCCTGTTGTGTTTCGCAATCTTCCCCGAGAACGCAGAAATTAAGAAGAGCCTTCTAAGATTTTGGTGGTTTGGAGAGAGGTTGATGGAAAATCCAATCGTTACAGGAGAAAAGGAGAATATGGATCGTGTGAACGATGTTCTTGGAGAACTCATCAAGAAAGGATTCATTGAGCCTGTCGAGAAAAAAAGCAGATTGCCTGCCACCCGTTATAAGATGCACCCAATTGTTCGTTCTTTATTGATCAAGCTTGCCAAGGAGGCTAACTTCTTTGATTACGATGCCAAAGGAATCCCGACGATGGATGTTTCAGCGAGCGAAAAGTCATGTTTGATAAAATCCGAAGGACATTCTCATTGGTTCTCCAAAAATCCTTTCCAGGAGGGAGAGGAGCAGAAAATCAACCCGGGTGACCAACAAAAAACAAATTCGAAAGGGAGGCAGCAAAAAAATTCCAAAAAGCAACAACAAACAAATCAGGAAAAGCAGCAGCCAACAAGTTCAGAAAATCAGCAGAAAACGTATCAGGAAAACCAACGGAAACAAAAGGAGCTGCTAAAAAATCTGGAAGAGCTGCAGACACTGTTCAACATTAGTAAGCAATTTCCTGACTTGCCTGAGGAGAAATTTTCCAAAATAAAGGGCGTCCGCGTCCTTTATCTGGGAAGATGGGAGAGCACAGCTGAGCGTCATATGGAGGTGGAAAGCACTGAATTCTTAAAAGGGTTGGAAAAAATGAAGGAGTTAAGGTTTTTTAGTCTTCAAGGAATCTCCGGAATCTCGACGCTCCCAAAATCTCTTGGTAAGCTCATCAATTTGAGAATCTTAGATCTTAGAGCATGTCACAACCTGGAGGAACTACCAAAAGAGTTAGGCTTACTTAAGAAGCTGACTTACTTGGATATGTCCGAGTGCTATTTGATAGACAACATGCCCAAGCAGCTAACTTCACTCTCAGAACTCCAAGTGCTTAAGGGCTTTGTCATTAGCAAAAATAGACACTCATGTACTTTTGGTAACTTGACAACACTCTCTAAGCTGAAGAAACTCACTATCAATGTGAATAGCGATGAATTCTCAATAGATAAAGCGGAAGGAGATCTCTATAGATTTCAGGCGCTTCGGAAGCTTAGAATAGCATGGGGAGCCGGATCGTCAAAATCGATAGATGGAAACAAAGAGGAGAAGAAAGGCAATGGAAACCAGGAAACCAATGGAAACAAGAGGAAATTCTACAAACGGCAACAAAATGATGCAGCAAAGTCAATGCTTTCGAATTTGAAAATGCCATGGGGAGCCTGCGGAGAGGGAACGTCAAAATCAGTAGCTGAAAAAAAGGTGACTGCTACAACAGAAAAATCCACGCTTGAAGGCAAAGATGAGATCAGGAAAATAGATTATGGAAAACAGGAAAGCAGTGAAGGCGAGAAGCAAGGAAGTGATGCTGCAAAATCAGGGGCCAAAAACCTGAACGACAACAAAGATGCAGGAAAGCAGAAAACTGAAGAGGCTATCAGCCTAGAGAAATTAGACCTCCAATGTTTCCCAAGACCGGAACCACCAAGTTGGCTGGTGCCTGAAAAACTAGAGAGCCTAAAGAGCCTCTACATTAGAGGTGGAAGACTCAGTTACCTGGGTGAACCGAAAGGTAGTAAGAAGTGGGAAGTTGAGACTTTACGTCTGAAGTATTTGACTGGCGTTCAGATAAACTGGAAAGATCTGCAGACTCAGTTTCCAAAATTGACATATTTGGAGAGGGTCAATTGCCCTGGAATCACATTCTGCCCTTGCGATGCAAACGGAGTATGGCGAAATCTTGAAAAAGAAAAATAAAAATATTGGTGTTGGAATATCAAGAATTTGCCAGAAATGGCATCGCCAATTCGCCCTGCAAGTTATTATCTCATCCATTCTTGTTGTTAATTAAAGTGTGCTGTATTTCGCTTATGTACATAAATTCTTAAATTCCTTTCAATCTTCTGCTTACATTTGCATTTCCTTCAATTTACAAATGTTATTGCCCTAATGCTTGCAAAGGCTTGCAAGGACTTCTTTAGTTCTTCTTCATTTCTCATAACTTCCTTGTTCTTTTTTGCTGCTAATTTAACAGTCTCCAGAACTACATGTTCCAATGACTCTGGGATAATTTCATTGTCGCTAGGAGCAGAAACATCTTCGTCCAAAAGATAAAATCGAGTGCCTATATTTTGTTTGGCTTTCATATTTCCCTTTTGAGATGCTACTTTTGACTTCAAATTTAAACCACCTTCAGCACGCAACCCATTGTTTCTCCTGTATGTCTTCTTAGCTACCATCCAAGGTCCAAATTTGGTAGACACAAAATCTTTTTCTTGATCACCACAGTTCTGGTTCGTCTTCTGTGCCTGTTCCTCTGTAATTCCTTCCTGCTCTTGTCGTCTCAAAGGACAACCATCAATGTCATGACCAAACCTTCCTTAGTGAAAGCAGAGCATTCTGAGGCCTTCATATTCTACCCTCTGTCGTCTACCTTCTATACACCTTTGAAACAAGGGGTTTGTTCAGATGCAACTCAACACACATTTTGGCAAACTTCCCCCTTGAAGCATAAGCCGTAGTACGATCCACTTTCAAAGTCTTTCCTAGCTCATTACCAATTCTCGATAATATTCCACTGTCATAATACTCAAGTGGCATTCCTGGAAGTCTGATCCACGCTGCTATGGAGTCAACAGAAGCTTCATTAGAGCAGAATTCGAGTGTCCATCGTCTAATAGTACTGAGGTAATGACGAGCAATGAACCTGGGGCCCTCAGTTAAAACATGATCGAAATCAGACTTATTCGAGAACCTAACGCAGTAGAAACCGTTATCCAAATCCACCACTTGGAAGTCACCAATAAGTGACCACAATTGCTTCACCCTAATACATAGATAGGTGTAGTTAATATTCCTGCCTAGCAACTTCACAATAAAGGCATTCCTCCATGGCCTGCGAATTCTCCTTTTGTCTTCCTTCGATAATCAGATATAAGGGCCATCTGCTATTCCATCAAAGTTGTCATCATCAGAGTCCACATCCTCTAATATTTCTCCTTCTTCTTCCGATTCAGATTCCCCAAAGGACTCAATATTGTGATTGTGCAGCCACATACTACGATATGATGCTTGCATGGTGGTCTTTGGTGCATCAGTACGATTGACTTCTATCTTCTCGTTTGACACCATAGGAGAACTAGATCTGTCCAATTGTGATCTGCCTCTCTTCAATCCAACCCTATTCAATCCATCCTGTCGTTTACCCACCTGGCGTTTCCGCCTCCATGGACCAACAAAAGCTTAGATTTGGTTTTCGTGGTGGGCTTCGTTTGACTTTTCCTACTCTGGAGAATCTCGATACTTTAGATATGATTTTAAACTTTAATTTTTTATGAATTAATTTTAATTTTTATTAATAATGTACATAAAAATTAATTTTAAATTTATTTTAATTGAATATTTAACGAATATCGTATGCACAGATTCAAATAACAATTCAAAAAAATTTAATTAAATATGTACAGAATCTGAGTACCTTTTTAAATAACGAGATTTTTGTTAGGATACTTTAAAAATAACAAGTACTTTACTTGTTGAAATCTCTATTTAAAACTACAATATCAATAGTTAATCATAAATGTTTATTTGATAAAAAATAAAAATATAAAGGTTTAATTACATGCAATAAAAAAATAAAAATTTATTTAAATGTTTTTAAAATATATAGCTTGTGGGCTTTTTATGTATTATGCCAATAAAGTTTAATACTAAAACATGGCACATAATTAATACAAAGTATAAAACAAGAGTTTAGGTAAGAAGGTATATATAAAAAAAATTCCCTAGGTGATTCTAAAGTGCAAATAGTGATTTATCAGTGATAGAAATTGATTTAAAGGTAATCACCAAAGACCAAATAAGATTGATTCTAAAATAATCCATTAAAATTTAATTGGTGAGAAAATCCATTTCTGGTCTAATATATTCGGAAAATAATTTATTAATTCAAAATAGAATCATCAAAATGTAAATATATATTATTTTATGTTGATAAGATTAAATAAGGACTAGGGATTAATATTTCAAATTTGATGATTGACAAAAAGGAAAAGGGATATTTTGATGATAATACAAATGCTCTCGATGTTTCCATACATATAGCATGAAATTTTTTTGTGACGTTATATATACAATTAAAATTGCAATCACAACCAAGCCATTGTTATTGCATAAAACATAATTATTACATTAGTGGAAGAAATAAAATGAATAAATTAAATAAATCAATAAAATTATCATTTACTTTTAAAAATTAATATAAAATTAAATCAAACTCACATATGAAAATATATGAATTTAAAACTAATATTTTAAGTAAAACTTTATAATTTTCTTTTTTGTACTATATTCATTCAACTATTTTATTCTTTCTTTTTTAACTGTTTTTTTTTTTTTAATTTCAACGTTATTCAATTTTCAATCCTTTTTTCCTCATACTATTTTTCTTTTTCTATCCCTAGATAATTTTTAATTCTTCACTTTATTTTTCTCCACCCTCTTTCTTTATTCCCTTTTCCCTTTTTATTTGCTTCATCTTCAGAGATTCATGTTATTGTTTTTTTTTACTTTGGTCTTCATCACTCTTATCTCTTTTTTTTGTTCCTTTTCTAACATTCACTTCTTTCTTCTTTTTTTTTTAATTTTTCATATTTATTCTTTCGTCACTCTATTCTTATTTCAACTTTCTTTTTATAAATCCTTTTTTTTTCTTTATTCTCTTTTTTCTTCTTCACTCATTCCTTTTTGACATTTTCTATTCCTAGATAATTTTTACTTCTTCACTTTTTTTTCTTCTCCATTCTTTTTCTTTTTCCTTTTTATTTACTTGAACTTCACAAATACTTTTTGTGCCTTTTTCTAACCTTCCCTCCTTCTTTTGTCACTTTCTTTTTGTTTACCTCTCACTCTTTCTTTTTCTTTTTTTTTATAATTAAAAAAACATATATTTGAACCTTACTCTTTAAGTAAAGGATTATACATCAATTAATGAGTTAAATACTCGGATGCCTCTCTCTTTTTCTTATTTCTATATTCTTTTTTTTTCTTTTTATTAATTGTTCTTCAATCTACCCTTTCTATTTTTTCTTCATTTATTCACTTTCTTTTCTTTTCTTTATTCTTAATTCTTGTTCCTCTTTCCTTTTTTTTTTTCTTTACTCAACTTCACCCTATATTTATGCCTTTTCCTTTCTCAATATTTTCTATAGTATATTCCTTTCTCTCCTTCCTTCTCCCTCTTTTTCTTTTCAATTTTCTTTAATCTTTATATCCTTTTATCTTTTTCTTTTTCCTCTTTATTTAATTCTTAACGTTCACTTGGTTGCTTTTGTATTTCTTTTTTCCTTTCGTTTTGTTTCTTTAGTCAATTTTCCCCATTATTCATCTTCACTTTTTCTTGTTCTCAGTACTCATTCTTTTCTTCATCTTATCTTTTTCACATTGTTCTCTTTTAATTCTTTCATATTTGAAATATTATTATGATGATATTATTAAATCCATAATTATTATGAAAGGTGAAGAATTAGTTAGTTAAGTACTCTGTTCAGATAAAATTTGCAAAGTTGTTTGTTAAGATTATTAAATAAAATTAAAACAATGTAAAATATAAGAAAATCACTTTAGCAAAAACACGATTCCTTCCTTTGCAATTCCACCCAAGAGGAACTCATCTATAGTCTTGTGTAATACTACCTTTTTTCCGTTAATTAATTTAATCCCTTTATTATCTCAAAAATTACATTTATCTAAAACTTTTAAATTTTTGGTAAATTACAATGATTCATGATTCTAATAAGTTAGTTTTGTATTATTACTATTACCTTTCCAATATAAGGTTCGCATTAGCGTCATGTATATTTTTTCACTTTTACCCTTAAAAGTATTGTTTAGTTTGTCACTTTTAAATTTAGGAATGTCAATTGGTACCTTATAATTGGGTACCTTGCATTACCCAACCTAATTAAGGAAAATTAAGGTACTTTATAATCGAGTTTGGATGATAAAACTACTATTATTATGAAATTGGGTACCTTATAATCAAGTTCGAGTTTCTTGTCACGAGATTGGATAAGGTTCAAGTAATGGTTTTAAGATACCCACTACGTGAACTCAATTATAAATAGTGTTTTTTAATGTTAAGTTTTAGTGTTACATATATATATATATATGTATACATATTTATTTATATATTTCTTATAATTAGTATAATACTTACCAATATTAATTAATTATTATACATATAATTTAAAATTTTAATTTATTTTCTTATAAATTAATTTAAATTTATTAATTTAATTTTTATTAATAATTTACATAAAAATTGATTTTAAATTTATTTTAACCAAGTATTAACAGGTACAGATATTTAATACATAATGTCTAGAATGTACAAGTACGGGTTTGGACAGTAATTCCAAAATTTAATCTAGTATTTATAGGATTTGGGTATTTTATCAAATAATTGGTTTCAGATTAAGATACCTCAAAAATAGCGAGAACCTACCAACAGTGATATTCACGTAATTTGTGTAATTTAAATAGAGTATAAATTTAAAAAATAGTTTTTTTATTAGAGATAAAAATAAAACATCTTACGGCATTATATGCCAAGCTATGCCAAGACAGTATGCAACTAAACAAGTAGCGATACTTTCAAGAGGAACATCAAAATGCAAACTTAAATCTAGATTATTATGATACGTAGCCATCCAATCAACACATTGATTAGCTTCATGATAAATATGAGTAAGCGAACAAATCCAATTTTGACCAAGTAGCTCTTTGATGAATCTTAGAAGATTAGCAATTGGAGCAAATACAGTACTTTGGCTTGAGATTTTTTGTAAAGCTAATAAGAGTCAGACTTTACTTGAATTTTTCTATAACCTCTATCTCAGCACAACTTCAGACCATGGTACATTGCCCATAATTCAGTTGTTAATGAAAAGGTGATACCAATTTTATATGTGAAACCCACTATCCAATGGCCATATTCATCCATGATCAAGCCTCCTGCAGCTGCTAGTCCTGATTGCCCTTGTGCACTCCCATCCACATTTAATTTAACAAATGAATGATTACGCTTCTCCCAAGATATCATGATTTCCGATTTCATTCTGCTTTGCGCTCTTCTCATGGTGTCCCAAGATATCGGCTGCCAGTCGTTGTAAGGCCAAGAGAAAGAAGCATTAAAGATGGTTAAATTACGCCAATACCAGATGAACCGTAAAGTATAGACAAATAGAACGCCCAAAGGAATATTATCAACCATTGTATAGTTGGACATGTTGACCAATACCCATTCTTTAAGACATAAATTTAAAAAGTCCTCTCCAATCCAAGCCGGTTTGATTTGTAGCCACAGCTCTCTTGAGATACGACAATCTCCGAGAGCATGTAATATAGCTTCTAAACTAGCATCACATCTGGTACATGAGATATTAGGTCTCAAGTTCCGATTCAAAAGCCACTCAGACGTAGGCAAGGCTTCATGCATAATTTTCCAGATGAATAAACAAACCTTTCTACAAGTTGTGGCTTGCCATATCTGCTTCCAATAGTTTGACTTGGGAAGAGATTGCACTGATGGAAGATTGTAAGCAGTCTTCACCGAAAACCCCCCAGTACTGGTCAACCTCCAGAAGACTATACCTCTCTCCTTATTTTCCTTTATACGTGTAAAAATATTTTTTTTCTTTACATTTGAAAGTAAGGTTCCGAATTTTTAAAATAATTTTATCTGATTGTTAAATGATATCTTAAATTTTATCATTTTTTTATTTGAATAAAAATGTGATATGATAATAAAAAGATGTGTGTAACTCCATGCCTCTCGTAACTGTGTACATACATAATCATTTGAATCAAGTGGTGCAACACTCTCTTTTGTTTTTGTTTTTTTATATGAGCAAAGATTTGTTAATATATTGACGAAAACAACGAATACATAAAGTCAATATAAAAAAAACCCTTTCCAACAATTAAACTCATCAGTTTAACTTAATACTAATATTGAATCTTACATTCATTGGATACTTAATTTAACAAGATATCTATCAACTCATTAACAATCCGGTATTGTTATGAATTTTTTATTTTCCCGGTTAAAGTTTTAATATTTAATATGAATATCTTCAACCTCCACAAAATAAAACGAAAATTCGAAACTTGATTAATCATATTTCAATCATTAGACAATGTGTCATTTTGATGTGGCGAAGAAAATAAAAACTTCTCTAAATCGCATGTAATTCAGCAAAATTCAAATCACAACACTCTCTTTTATTGTCAACACGAAAAATTCATGACAACCGAAAAGTTCTAAAAATATAGATGGGGTGAAGTCCCTGTTACATCATGATCAGACAATATTATTGGAGTACCACAAACACAAATTAATAAACACATGCAAAAATAAATTCTGAAAACAGTGCTTACTTCATGTAATTACCGAATCGGAGAAAGAGAGCCAGCCAATCATATTAAAACCGAATAGAAATGTTACGCCTGATCTGGCGCAGGTGTTACCACTTCGGTTAATTATTTTTGGTTTTGATTAATCGGTCGTTGCAGGTTTCAAGTCTGATTCGTTTGAAGCTCTAGATGCTTGATTTGAATCCTCTTTGGAAGCTGCAGATGCTTGACTTGAAACCTCTTTTGAAGCTGCAGATGCTTGATTTAAATCCTCTTTTGAAGCTGCAGATGCTTGACTGGAAACCTCTTTTGAAGCTGCAGATGCTTGATTTGGATCCTCTTTTGAAGCTGCTGATCCTTCACTTGAACCCTCTTTTGAAGCTGCAGATGCTTGAATTGAATCCTCTTTTGAAGCTATAGATGCTTGACTTGAAACCTCTTTTGAAGCTGCAGATGCTTGATTTGGATCCTCTTTTGAAGCTGCTGATCCTTCACTTGAACCCTCTTTTGAGGCTGCAGATGCTTGAATTGAATCCTCTTTTGAAGCTATAGATGCTTGACTTGAAACCTCTTTTGAAGCTGCAGATGCTTGACTTGAAACCTCTTTTGAAGCTGCAGATGCTTGAATTGGACCCTCTTTCGAAGCTGCTGATGCTTCATTTGAACCCTCTTTTGAAGCTGCAGATGCTTGAATTGGACCCTCATTTGAAGCTGCAGATGCTTGAATTGGACCCTCTTTTGAAGCTGCAGATGCTTCATTTGAACCCTCTTTTGAAGCTGCAGGTGCTTGAGTTGGACCCTCTTTTGAAGCTGCAGATGCTTGGATTCGGCCCTCTTCTGAAGCTGTAGATGCTTGACTTGAAACCTCATTTGAAGCCGTGGATGCTTGAGTTGGACCCTCTTTTGATGCTGCAGGTGCTTGAATTGAACCATCTTTTTGTTTCTTTTCTAGATCCTTCAATTCGCGCAGAATTCGCGCCGCTAGAGGAAGACCTCCACACTTCTTCAGCAATTCCTCTTTTACTTCTTTTGAAGCCTCTGATCCAGAAACCTGGGCAACCGAATCCAAGTTCTGGTATATTGGCCAGCAGCTGTCTGGGTTTGAAAGGGGAAGAAGGCGATGCAAGTTTTGCTCCCCGACCATCGTTTTAACTGCTTCCTCATCCCTACTTGTCACCATAACTGCTCCCCCATACGCCTTCGGGAATCCATGTCCATCTCTTAGGCAAGATATTAGATGTTCATAGTAATCGTCCTTCGCTCGTACGCCATCAAGCAAAATCAGATACCTCTTACCTTTCAGATGCAGGTGAAGAGCGTAGAGCAACCCAGGAAGTTCATGATTTTTGGAAATAGACGTGATGATTTCTTCTTCGACTCCGAGACGTTCCAACATCCTTTCAACAACTTTTTCCATTGAATTGGGCTCCTCATCACTCGGCATGGTTATCCAAAACCTTGGAACAAACCGCTGCTTCACTTCTTCTTCATCTAAAATTAAGCGGCATAGTGTTGTTTTTCCAACACCAAGCATCCCGACAACCCCGACTAGCTTGAACGAGTATTGGCTTCTTTCGTCGAGAAGCAACATTTTCAATGACATTATGTCGTAGTCGAATCCATGAACCTTAGATCGACCCACTGGCTCATAAATCTTCTCTAAAAATTCTTTCGTATCTGGCATGGGGCGAGGACTTGCAATGGACTCTCCTTCAGACACCCCTTCCTCACCTTTATTAGAATCGTCCGTAGAGCCTGTAGAAGGGCTCCTGCTATGGCCGAGGCCCGGGATTCTCCACTTGGACGGTGTCTCATCATCTGCGGGCAATTCATCTAGAAACTGGTCGTACAAAGCCTTTTTCTTAGGAGGGTTACTTCCATGGCGAACGCTTGACATCATCTTTTAGAAGTTTGAACCTCTGTCAGTGTTGACCACCGGAAAGATTGCTGCTCAGAAATCCGATTATTCTAAGAAAGTTAGAATTTTAAGAAGAAACTATGTACAGATTAATTGTGTTGGTGCAGAGATATGCGTTATGTGAAAGATAAAAATTTACCTCAACAAAAGATACGGCAACCACTTTTCAATGGAGAGCAGAGATCATTGCCAAGAATCCCATCAACGCATCTCATGCAAATATTAATCCAAACTCAAGTGCAAAATGAGATTATAACAAAGCAGAAAAAGAAAGTTGTTGATACTTGAGTTTTCGAAGGAAGGAAAGAATAATAACCATATAGAAAGTAAAGACGGGAAAGAATAAAGTTACCTACATGCTTAGGTGTGAGCAGTTTAGAAGTTGATAGGATACATATACGGGGTAAAACTTTAAAAATACCCAAAACACTTCAAAAGGATATTTTGATCTTTTTTCTTTCAAAATGATGTTTTTAATCTTTAATTATTAATATCGTTAGTCAACATTTAAAAAAAAATTAACTTAACATTATATAAATATTTTAAGATATAAATCTCCTTATATTATTATTTTTTAATTTAAGTTTATTTTCTTTTTAAAAAATATGCTCATCCTTCCTTAAAAACTTTAATAAAAAATTTAAAAAATTTTTATTTAAAGGCTTGGAAATTTAAAGATGTATCTACCTTGAAAATTATAAACTTTTTTTTTGAGGTAAAGTTTGTTATTATCAAACTTTTTATTTCTTCAACAGTTTGAGAATTTCTTTTTTCATTGAAAAGAATGTGTTAAAAATAGATTTTTTTTCCACTATGAATATTTTAAATTTGATGATATCGGGTTAAGAGATTAATTTCTTACTCATGATTATTAATTTTGTTAAAAAATTTTTTCCAAAATTTTTTCTTTGAGAGTAAGGTTTAGGGTAACATGAAAAGATTTTGACTTGATTACTATACATCAAAAGTTTTAAATTTTTTTTCTTCTTTCTCAAATATTGAATTTTATTAAGTATTGAAGTGAGACAAAGTACTACATTCACAAATCTTATTCTAGAATTTTATTAAGTTTTAAGTTTTTTCTTCTTTGTTAAATGTTGGATTTTATTAAATATTAAAGTAAATTATATTAAGTTTTGAAAGGAAACCTGAACATTTTTTTAAGGGGCATTTGTGCTTAAAATGTTTACGTAATATTGGGTATAATTTTTTTAATCGTTTAATAATAGTGTTAACAGTCAGAGAACAAAAAAATCATTTTAAAATAAGATGAATCAAAGTGTCATTTTGAAGTATTTTGAAAAGACTTTTTGGATTTTACCTAAATATATACATAGGGAAAATCGAAAGTGAATGCAAAAAGCAAAATTAAAAAATATATATAGTGAAATAGATTCGCTTTTTAATTATCTAGAGAAATAAATTAAAGAAATGAAAACCTTATATTAATATAATACAAGGATTTATAGTTTATGTAAAGTTAGTATATAGATTTTATATATTATCAGTGAACTAAATATTATCATCTCTAAATAAATTTAAAAATAAAAAATCTTTATCTTTACAAATTTATGAGGTGATATTATATAATTAAGTGATAATATATAAATATTATATACTAGCATTATATTAAATATAAACCTATATACTATATGTTGTCGTATCAATTAAACAATTTAGACCACTAGTCACATATTATATCATTTAGATTTTGATTAATCAAATAATATATTTTTTTAATTCTTTACAAAATGCAATCTAAACCGCAAAGGGACAAGAATAAACTTGGGTGATTATAATTAATTATTATTATTATAAAATTAGAGTACTAAAACTAATTTGTATTGACAATTATAGCTAATTAAGCAATATACAAAATAAACAAAGATTTTTTATTCAAAAATTTTTTTGACCTATTTCCACTTCCCTTGAAAATTAACTATTATCCAAAGGAGTTTAATAATAACTATTTTGATTTTTTTTCAAAAATAATTATTTTGAGAAATTAATGATCAATCCAATTCTTAAAAATAAATTGATCGATGCTATTATTTGACAAAAAATACTGAAAATGATTATTCTATTTCTTTGACCAAACATACGGTTTAAGAAAACAAACCCCTCGTTTAGAAATAAATTTCAATTTATCCTAATTAAACCTACTAAAATGGGCTTAACCCATTGGTTAGCCCATTTTTATTAAATATGGAGTGAGTTAAGCTTGAAAATTTAGGTTCATATTAGAATCGGACTTAAATGGATAAGCCCATCTGATTAGTGGGTTGGGGTGGATTAAGGCAAAGCAACTTGTGGGTCAAAAAAAAAATTTAATAATTTTAATTAATTTAATAATTTTATATATTTAATTATAAAAATTAATAATTTAGTTATCAATGGTGTTGCTTATTTTATATATTTTAATATTTTTAACGTTTACTTATCAAATTAATAATTTTAGTTTAGATTAAAATTTATTATCTTTTTTTTATGACAATGAATATTATATGATAAATTGATAATGATTAAGACTTTGAGACAATATTACAATTTAAACAAGATTTAAATGTTTCTCTTGAGGATGAGGATTAAGGAGGATATAAATGAGTCTTGAAGTTTCTATTATTTAGTTATATACTTATGTTTATAGAATGGTAGTTTGTATTAAAGATTTAAATTTTATTTATATAATATATTTGTTTATTTATATTTGATGTAATTTATTTTTTATAATATATTTTTATTATTCAATTTATAAATTAAATTATAAAATAATTTTATTAATAAAAAATTTGTTAAATCGAATTATAAAAATAATTTTTTTTAAAAAAATAAATTGACTTAATCCGGTTCACGGGCTAATAAGGGTGAACTGGATTAGAGTTTGATAGCTCATGTAAAAATGAGTTGACCCGGGCCAACTCACATTTTCTCAACTTATAAAGGCTTGGGCCGGGCTGGGCCAGGCCGGCCCATATTGACACCTCTAATCCTGATATGGAAAAAAACTCATAAAATAAATACTAGTTTGGATCACCCTGCTCATCAGCAGTCGAGCCAACTCTGAAAACTCAAAAGCTCCAGCGACACAACGCTTTCACTCACCCAAACACAGAGAAAGAAACGAAGAAAAGAAGAAAAAAAAATAATGAGCGAAGAAAATTTGGAAGAATGGGACGCCAGTTTCCTGGAGGAACTTATCCAAGTTGAAGAACTCGCTCTCTCTTCCTCTTCTGTTACCCAGAACAACCCTCCTTCTTCCTCTTATTTACGGCCTCTGCCACCGCCATCAGACAAACCCCTACATTTTCCGCCGCCATCCCGCATTGACTCCCTCAGTTACTCGCCTCCCAGAGAGCTCTCCCAGAGAACCGCCGATGTCGGTGGCGCATTCACTTCGAATGGCGTTGTTGCTAAATCAGCTACTCCTTCGACTCCGGTGCGGTGCGTTCGCGGTTCTGATAACGCTAAGGATCTCGAAATTGAGCGCTTAAAGGTTAGGGTTTCACACTCATACTCTGAGACCTGATTTCTTGTTCAGTTTTTTTCTTTTACGAAAAAATGAAAAGTCAGTCATTTATTTAAAGATTCTTGAAATTTTCGGTGGAAATTGATGCTTATACTGATTTGACTAAGGTATTTGGAAGAAAGATAGAAAAGGGTCTTGGAAATATTACCAATATAGGAGAAAAGTCTGATTGAAATGTTTTTGATTATTACAGAAGGAGCTGGGACGCGTTTCAAAGCAGCTTGCCAACTTGGTATGTATATTTCATTAAAGTTCTAATTTTTCGAGTGAATATGATAGGAATTTGTGTGTATGCCAAATGCCATAAATCTGGAAGCAATTGTTACAAGAATAATGAACTAAAATATTGGTGGAAAAATTTTCTAGTAAAGTCTTTAGTTGTTTGGGTCTTAGGGAGGCCATTTAGGTGAATAATTTGCACACTTTAAGTGTTTCTTTTTTATCCATTTAGGAACATGAGTGCTTCAAACTGAAGAAGGAAAGAAACAAGGAGGATCAGCTTACATTTGCTGATTCAAGGAATGAGGTGAAAGTTGCTAATTTTCATGGCTCGAGGATTGCAAACTTGTGAGTACAATTGCTCTCTCTCACTCAAACACACACACACACTGACCATGTAAGTAGTTAAATGTGATGATGTGCTCTGCACACTTTTTTTTAGAACACATTTAGTTAAGGCTTGCCGTTGTCAACTTGAGTAACATTTTGTGGAACTTAAGTTGAAATAAGGTGATGAGATCTGTATATTATCTTACATTTTACATCCCATCATATATGTTGGAGATTTTGAATGACACCTGCCACAATGACAGAGAACATGGAATCCCGGTTGCAGAGCACCATGGGGTTAGACAAGAACTTCCAAATGCAAAAGCTTTTGATGATCAGATTGGCCTGCATACAGGTGAGACGTGAGTTGGAGACCATATACGGAATTTTTATCATCTGCTTTGCTAATTCAGTTCTTAACAGTTTTTGTGATGCCTTCGTTCCTTGTCTTTGGTAGCCAAGTCAAGCTGTAAGGCAATCGGAGTTCAGGCAGATCTAAATACTTGTCTTGATCTTTCTAAGAAGTTGCAGGACATCTGGGGCTTGCCAAGTGACCAACAGTTTGGTAGAAATCTGATATCCAAGTTGTTTGCAGTCTGTTCGAAAGATATTAACGTCCTGTTTGGCTTCATTAGTATAAGCTCACCTTCCAAAACCATGGAACCACTGGCAGTTAAGAGCTCTGTCGATATGGCTTTGCAGCATTCTATGCAGCCTTTTCATAGTTCTGAAGCTGCTAAAGTATCTCGTTTCTACTCTGCTCTGACAAAGGTCCTGCATATCTTATTGTTTCTTATACTTGTTTAAGCACGATATGGCTTGGTACTGTGTTCTATCATCTTGAGCACAAAAGTATGAGACATCAGCAATTAAAAATCAGATATCTTATGAGAGTTTATCATCATAAGTGAACTGCTAACTATCCCTGCCCACCCCACCAAACCCCCTCTACTATCCCCGTAACCGAAAAGAAGGCTAAACCATGAAAAAGGGGCAGCCTAGTGCATGAGGCTTTTGCATTACAAGGTCTGCAAATTGGGGATGATCAAATATAAGCAGCCTTACACTTGACTTGAAGATGAGCTGTTTTTGCAACTCGAAACCATGTGGCCTCCAGTTCCAGGTCACAACAACCTTATTTTTGTGCCAAGGCTCATCCTCAATTTCCAATCTTATGAAAGAACGAATTATTTAACCTCTGAAAGAAAACCTACTGCTGCAATTGGATAGTTAACTTCTCTAGAGTTTACAGCTCTTTGCTTCACATTGTAGACATCTAGAAGATTAGCCATGGGGTCATGACCATATTTGATATATTGACCTATATTTTGAGCTAATTGGTATTTTAAAAGTTAATTGTTTCTTTACTGTTTGATTTATTTCTCTATTGCAGATTGGTAATGGAATGTCGCAGTTGGAGGCTCTATTTGAATCGTTATTTGATCTCTGTAGTGTTGAAAATGTAAGTTGAAAATTTCTTATTTGAACTTTGATGTGAGCATATATGGCTTCAGGAATCTTTTTTTCAATTGTTGAAGCAATGTGCTGTAAATTTTTTTCACCTAAGATATAAATAAATTGTGGATAGTTTTTGTACTAAATTAGCATGAAATATTCACTTTAAAAAGTTGGAACAGAAAAAAATATTCTAGTAATTTCAATAATTAATTACCCATTTTATTTGACAGTTATGTGGCTTTTCTGGGCTGCAGTTATCTGGTTATAGACCAGAGCCACTGTATTAAACAATGGCCATTTGTCAGAGCTTATTAGGAATAAACAATGTTTCCCATTTCTAATATATTTACTTGGTGTTTTTATAAATCAGTGCCTCTCTTTGCCTGGGAAGTGCTTTTATGTGCTTAGCTGCTCAAATGACATGAGAACCGCGTTTCTTGAGAGTGATTATTGTCTTTGACCTTATTAAATTGATTTGTTTTCATAGGGAGGTCTGAAACAGTAGGTAGGATTGGTTGGATGGCCCTGTATCACAACATTTCACATTTTGGAAATTGCTGCTAGAATTCTCTAACATAAATAACATTATACAGCAATAGCTAGCTACTTAAAAGGATGCTATCTTATCCCTCAAACCACCCTGCCCCCACCAAAACCTAAAAAGTGAAGGAAAACCACTTTATCATGTCTTGTAAAAGCATCTCAGATATTTGTTACTATTCTATGTGTGTGTGTGTGTGTCATCATTGTTGTTTGAATTGTGCAGTTTTTATTTTTTATTTTTGGCAATTCCTGAGGATCATTCTTTCTGATACAGGTAGTTATTGTTTATAGTTCGCTCTGTATACTATATGTCTTGTTGAAGCACCTTCTTACTTTTGAAAGGAAATCCAAAGGAAGGTATAGCTCGCCCTTCTATGTTGTTTCCTTTTATTTTCTTTTAACTTGAAGGTTGGCTGTGCGCTCTTGTTGAACCTTGATATTGTACCATCATCTATTTGAATATGTTTCATTCTGAAAGTCAATCACAGTGGGATACATGCAGTTGTTAGCTTTTCAATCCTATTTGCTTTCTCTGTATTAATAGAAACAACAATTTTGGGTGCTCAATTTTTTTTTTCCTACTCCTTCCCTCTAATAGCTTCTGCCAGTATGCTCTATCAGACATTGCTTTGTACTTTACTTTTCCATTTATCTATTGTTTGCTTTTCATTATGCTGGAGATGCTCTATGCTTTAGTAAAGGTAGATGTCTTAAACATTGATTTATATTGCGTGCTTATGAACTTTGATTTGATCTTTCCAGTGCACTCTAATCAGGGACAATTTCTTGGCTGAGTGTCTTCACTCTGGGAGCAGCATTGATGATATATTTGGATGTGAAACTAGAGGACGGGATTGTGTTGGCATGGATGGGACTTATGGAAGTTGCATGCCAACTGGAGTAAGACCTTCTGAAGCAGAAACTCTGTGCAAGAAAGGACATTGCAGTACGGGCTCTTCGTTGCTTTTTTCATGTATAAACTGGATTTATCTCTTTGAATCGATGCATCACATTGTGATGAAGAGTAGTGAAGAGTGTGTAAGATTGAAAGCAGTCTCAATTATGAATGTGATTCTGATGAGAACTGATGCTTACACCGACAGAGAAAAGTAAGCATGTATGGTGCTCCTTGTTGCAGATTTCTAGCATGATATGCTACTTTCTTTTATTTTCTAAATGCTATTTTTTATGAGCTAGGTTTGGCCTTATTCAAGTGTTTGGAAGTATTTCACAACTGCTTAGAAAGGAAGCTGGATTGCTTGCACAAAAGGAGGCTGTGCACACTCTCCACCTGCTTTTAAATTGTAAGTGAACACTTGTTCCCTCTGCCTCCTGCTTTCTCTTTCTTTCATAGCACTGGAAAATATGAACTTATAACAGTAGTATGACAGGTATCACACTATAGTTTCATGAAAAAGGAATGATATCAATTGACATAACTTGCTACAATATGGCTATTGAGCTCTGCATAGTAACATATTGGAATCTCTTTTACTTTTCTCCTCTCCCCTTCCCCCTATATTCTACTTTTTTGCTTGGTACTGCTCAGCTCTGTGCCTGTTCCCAATGGTTAATGGTTCTTTGTTGGATGAAGGTCCTAAGTTGGTGGTCACATTCTGCTGTGGTTGCACAGTGGCAGCAGGTGCTGACACTGACAAGGAAAACACTGCTGCTTTTCAAGAATTTACTCTGATTCTCCAGGGGTTGGCTGACTGTATAGCTTGCTCTGGGAATAGTTTACAAGTAGGTGGACTTCATTCTTGCTTTATTCCATTAGTTAATGCATTATTGTTACTGCAAAAAGTTGAAAAGTTAAGTACAGTTAAGATTATCCAAGGTTTTCCTATAAGCAAATGGACAATTGATCATATTAGAAAAAGACTCTGGTTAAGTTTATAAGATTATAGGCATGCTCATACTCACATACATCCATATCCTTGTGTCCAAATTTCAGGTCTTACCATCTATGTGTCCACAAAATGTAGCAAATTTCCGAGCTTGATTTTGTTTAATCCAAGACTATTGACCCATTATTTTATGTAAAATATGTTTATTAGCTAATACTTGTTAAATATGATCTTGTCTTCATCTAAAGCAAATAACTTTGCAGGCTTTGGAACTTCGCAAAAATGCAATCACTTTACTGGCTTTCATAGCCTCATCTGGAAAATTTGGGTTTGAAATACTAGTGAATTACAAGCTATCTGGAGAGGCAAATTTTCTAACACTGATTCTGCAACTATTGGTATCTGAGATAGACTTAGAAGCATCAGTCTATCCTGAGTCTGGTGAAACCTTTAGAGCAAGGTAAGTTATGGCTCTCGATGTGTGTGCCTAATGTTATTTTTATTGTTTTCTGATGCTTGGGTTAGCATGGATTTGCCCGCATTCAATGCTCTGTTTACATTTCCCAAACTAGAATGATGCCTCTGTTGCATTTACTCCAGTAAGGTTGCTATGGTTTTATGATAACGTATTTTTAATTAGTTGCAATATTTGTTACAAGTTAAGCCCTTTGTTTTCCTTAAAGCGTGAAAATTTTTTCCAAAATTTTGAGTCACCC
The DNA here is from genome assembly GCF_000208745.1 of Theobroma cacao. Lineage (NCBI taxonomy): Eukaryota > Viridiplantae > Streptophyta > Magnoliopsida > Malvales > Malvaceae > Theobroma > Theobroma cacao. Next base: position 35,738,633 of record NC_030852.1, read on the forward strand.
TCATTAACGCTTTGCCATCAATGCTGGCAATCTTGGTGTTTTACTTTTATGTTTTCTTTATTTTAAACAATGTCTGCTCAACTTATAGGTCCTTTTTCTGTGCAGGACGTTATTGATACGGGAAGTGCTGATATTACTTAATAGACTTGTGTCCAACCCAGTACACTCTGCGACTGTCTTGAGATTATTAACCAACAGCAGGGATATGGTCAGTTTAACCATTGATGTTGCAAACAGGTTGTCCAGAAAAGAACCGAAACGAAGGCATTCTGACAGCATAACTAAGCAGATGAGAGAATCTGAAATTGTCGACTTGGGACAAATATTCAAGAGAAGGGTTTCGACTTATCTAGGAGAATAACTGTCTGGTGCAGTAAAAAATAATCTGTAAATTGTGGCTTTTTCTCAGAGAAAGAAGCTGAGGCTTTGGTGGAGGGTGCGTCTAGGGATTGGGCGAGGTGTGAGAGCTCTATACTGCTTCATCTCATCGGAAAATTTTGACAATATCTTGATATAGTTAAGGCCGAAGCAATTTTGAAGCACAATTAGCTGATTTTTAACTTATAAGTGTAGTTAGGGCTTTGCATATTCAGTTTCATGTGCAAGAACCATTATAAGTGTTTCTCTACGTAAAAGAGGCCCAGTTCTTTTCTTCAAACTCATAGAATGAGAAAAATTCTGGATAAATTTGTTGTCGAAATTGATGGTTTGATTTTACAGGTTGCAAAATAGGGCAGGGCCTTTGTGGCTGTCTATTGGCAAATCCAGAACAATATTACAAACTGGCTATTCACAATTATTTAAAACGAGTTTGAAGCGTGTCGCTGCTGATGACTGTGTTGTGCTCTCTCTCACCTGAACTCTCTATGAAGTAGACCTCCCATTCTCCATTTCTCCAGTAGGTGTAATGAACTTCTGGAATGTTTGCGACTTTGCTATAATCTCCACGTTGTGCATCAGGAAGAAGCGTCATAATCAATTCTTCAGGCATATCGAAAAATTCAAGCACTTTTAACTTGGCCAGATATTCAATCCCCAATGGCACCCTCTCCAGCAATTTGCAACGTTGGATACTCAGATTTTCAAGACATGGCATTGCTCCTTTTTCCATTTCTATGCATTTGAGTCCTTCAAATTTATCTATACCTAGAATTTTAAGCTTTGTAAAACCGCCAGCCTTGAAACGCAAAGTGTCTCCCTGGGTTGCTTGCAGCAGTTCAAGATGAATAAGATTGGGCAAGTTTTGAAGAGATTCAAGCGCATCATCTGGCAGCCTGCTCCATTTCAGATATAATACCACCAGGCTATGAAGAGAAGGTATCCAGTCTGGTATCTTTTCTAATCGCCCGTACAAGTATAGTCGTTGAAGCAATTGAGGAGGAGAAGAAAGATGTTGCAGGTCAACGAACTCTTCCTTCACCGATGAAACGATAGACAATGCACGAAGTTTCGTCAGCTTTTGGATGGATGAGCACAAAAGCTTTCCATCTTCTTTTCTCAAGTTTGTAATGCCTAGTCTGCGAAGTTGCACCAATTTTCCAAGCTCTATGATAAGGGCATCATCATGGTTTACCTCCATAAAAGAGAGTTTTTGAAGGGATTGTAGAGCCCCTATTCCTGACAGAGCCTGAAAACCGTATTTGGAGTGAAAGCGTGAGTATGCGGTAAATTCATAACGATATACCAGGAGGTGACGAAGTCTTCGGAGCTGTAGGATTTCAACCGGCAAATTAGAAACTTGGGAATGTTTCAGATCCAATGTCTCCAAGGCTTGAAGCTTCACTATAGAGCTTGGAATTGTCTTGATGTTTGTATCCCTCAAGCTAAGATAACTTAAAAGCTTCAAGTTGATAACTTCCTGCGGGAATGTCTGTAAAGGCGCAGCTCGCAAATCTAACACTTTAAGCAGCCTACAACCGTCAGGAAACAATGTTTTTGTTGGTGAACAGGACAGTGGATCGCCCATCCCGAACATAAGCAAGGAGCGTAGATGAGAAACGTTCCTGTTTTCCTGGGCATTAGGGAATGCGTTATGTATTGCCAGACGGCGAACCTTGTCAGGCCATGTTGCATTATGCTCTTTAGATACTGCGACAAAGTTCTGATCCCTAGCATTTGAAATGATGATTTCTCGCAGAAGGTCGTGAATGCGGCATGTTTTCACCCTTCCGTCATTCGTTGTCCCTGCGATTTGAATCATGCTTCTATTCAGGAGCTCATTAAGGTAGTCCTCTGCAACTTCTTCTTGTGTCTTTCCTTCTTTGACTTCAACAAACCCCTCTGCAATCCACAATCTTATCAGTCTCATACTCTCAATCAGATGGTTCTCAGGGAAGATGCTTAAATACAAGAAACAAGATTTCAAGTGGTACGGCAAATCATTGAAACTCAGCAGAAGGACTTCTTTGAAATTCATGAGTCTACTGTTGTCCTCAATTTCAGCACCAAGGCTGAGGTAAACAGTCTCCCATTCAGCAATGGTACGTCTTTTTGTAGCCAAAACACCACCGATTGCTACAATTGCAAGTGGAAGTCCCTCGCACTTCTCCAAAATACGTCTAGAATGTTTCTCCAATTCAGGAGGACAGGGTTCCTGCCGGAAACATTTCTTACAGAAAAGAATCCAGGACTCATCCGGAGGTAAGGGCTCTAAATTGAAGACCTTATCTTCAGATTCTATGCAGGAGGTAGATGCTACTCCAGAATTACGTGTTGTGAGCAACACACGACTGCCACGATCATTGTTAGCCAATGCGTAATTGACCACGTCCCATTCATTCATGTGCCACACATCATCTAAAACAATCAAGTACCTCCTTCTCTGCAGGAAGTCCTTGACTACCCTTTTCAGATCATGAACCGAATTCATGTCATTCACACGTTTAGGAACTGGCTTCCTGATTGCATCGAAGAGTTGCCGTACCATATTTCTTAGGAGCTCCTCTATCTTGAAAGGACGGGAAATAGTAACCCAAACATGTACATCAAAATGTTTCTTCACATTTGCATTATCATAGACTTGCTTCACCAAGGTAGTTTTACCTGATCCTCCCATTCCAACCACCGAAATCACCTTGCGCCCGGAGTTTCTCTCAACCAACCAGTTGATCAGTTGCACTTTAGACCCGTCAATACCTACCAAGTCAACGCTGTCTAGAAGGAGGGCATCCCCTCTTCCGTCCAGCCATGGATTATCTGTGGTAGTGGAGCTTGGGCCTAGCTCGATTGTACCCTTACCGTCATAATTTGGACGCCTGGCAGATATGGTGTCGATTCTGGATCTGATGCCTCGTAATTTAGGAGCAATCCGGTGCTGAGCTTTCAATTTTTTTGTAAAGCAGCAAACATTGTATAGAAAAGCATCAATCCCATGCCTACGGTCATTGACAAGGTCAAGCTTGTATTCATCCAGGATGTCTTCAATGTCGTAGGCGATCTCTCTTACTTGCTGAACCCAGACCCTGAGTTCCTCGTTGCTCTCCCCCATCGAGTCTGCAACTCTCAGGACTGCCTTCATGCTCTGCAACTCGTCCTTGATGTACTCCACATCTTCAGGAATCCCTTGCGAAAGCTCCACCTCATTCTGCAGAAATAATGTGAGGTTTTCAAGAAGAAAGGATACTGCAATTTCAGCCATCGCCAATTTCAATGGATTCGTCTTGAAAATGAAAAAAATAAATAAATTAAAGAAGGTATTGTTATTCCTGATTACTTCGAGTTCAATATATAGGACTAGTTTGGCATCTGGATGGTCAAATATGTACGCGTCTCTTGCACTGAACTCGTCAATCCGTGGCGATACTACACCGAGGCAAAATTATTCTTCTGACATTTATTCAAACAAATTGCATAACTTGGAAAGTTAGCTTAGTGTATCCAATTCCAGACGCAACTGCCAATGTTCATGGAAGATACTGAGAAATAGTCGCGAAGTAGCGCCAATCTCTGATTTTTTAGCTATAGCCCATTGCTTGTGTGGCACAACTTAAACCTTGGGCAGCCGGCCTAATTACCAGCTGACCAAGAACTTATCGATAGGTCAACATATCTTCTCCACTCATTTGTTAATGGGTTAGATTGGCCTGCTTAGTGAGATTTTTGGTTAGTTTCTCTTATTTTGGTACCTTTGATGGTCAAGATTTTACATTTATCTGATTCAGGTTTTATCTAATTTTACCTTTTATCTAATTTAGTAAAATATTCAAGAACATTCCCAGTCTGGAAATATAGCAATTTTATTTGAGCAGCAAACGGATGGAACGCAGAAATTTCACATGCAATTTTCATTATTACCACCAACAAAGATTTGTGTGCTGCCTTGCTTAACTTGCTCGATAAGAAATTATAAGTAAAATCTCCTTAGCCAACGTGTTAAGTAGAGGAAATGCTACTGCTGTCACATCAGCAATGAATTTTCACTGTTGGCATGCCAATGTAGGTATAAATGAATATAAGAATAAATATATTGATCTGTTTTCATAGGAGATAACAGTTTCGAGAATTTTTTATTTTTACAAATAACAGTTCAGAGAATTAAATAACAAAATCAATTGAAGAAATTTCATATTGACAGAATCAATCACTAAAGTCACTGAATCATTCTAATTTCTAGAACTAAAACAATAATTTTCTCTTTGTCCTTGTTGTGAGAAAAGATCCCAGATGTTACGTGGAAGTGCAGGGTCTCCAAAATCTTTCATACGTTTTGGCACGTTTTTTCTGGTTCTCAAGTAAGTCAACCTCCCAGGGTCATGCAGCCCCTGGTTTTGACCTAGTGCACGCGTCGGTCCTGTTGCAATGGTAAAAACAAACCCACCCAATTCTTACTTCTTCACTATGCTTTCAAGATGAGACTCAACAGTCTCAACACTCAGCACTCGCTTGCCTGAACTCTCCAAGGAATAGACCTCCCATTCTCCATCTCTGCAATAGGTGTAGTAAACTTCTGGGATGCGTGCAACTTTTCTGTAGTCTCCACCCTTCGCGTTAGGACTGAGCGTCTTGATCAATTCTTCAGGCATGTCAAAAAACTCGAGTACTTTTAGCGTTGTCAGATGTTCAATGCCGAATGGCACCGTTTCAAGTGATTTGCAACGCAGAATACTTAGCTTTTCGATGACAGGCATTGCTCCCTCCTCCATTTCAATGCATCTGAGTTCGTCGAATTTATCAATGCCTAAAACCTTAAGCTTCTGAAACCCACCAGCCTTAAAACTCAAAGTATCTCCGATACTAACTTGAAGTAACTCGAGATGTACAAGATTTGACAAATGTTGAAGAGAAAGGAGCGGGTCATCCTCCAAGCGACTCCATTTAAGATATACTATTACCAGGCTTTGAAGGCGAGGTATCCAATCTGGTAACTGCTCTAATCGTCCAGTTAAGTACAGCCGTTCAAGTAATTGAGGAGGAGAAGCAAGGTGATGCAGATCAATGACCTCATCCTTTACGGATGCAACTACGGATAAGGCCTGAAGGTTAGTCAGCTTCTGGATGGATGAGCACAAAGCCATGCCATCTTCTTTTCTCAAATTCATGATCCCCAATCTCCGTAATTGAGTTAACTTCCCTACTTCTTCAAGTATAGACGCATTTCTATGGTCTGCTTCTATAAAACAGAGTTTTTGTAAGGACTGCAGAGCTCCTATTCCTGCCAAAGCCTTAAAACCATATTTGGAATGGAAACGTGAGTAGTATTTAAATTCATAGCGATAGACAAGAAGATGTCGAAGCTGTTGGAGCTTCAGGATCTCGACAGGTAATTCAGTGACATTAGTGTGTTTTAGATCCAGTGTCTGCAGGTTCTGAAGCTTCCCTATAGAACTTGGAATGCTATTGACCTTGGTTTCTCTCAGGCTTAAGTACCTCAGAAGAAAAAGGTTGATAATTTCGCCTGGAAAAGTCTGTAAACGGGCAGCTCGTAAATCCAACACCTTAAGCAGCCTAAAACCATCAGGATACAGAGAGTGTAAAGGAGCGCTTAATAGTGGATCTTCTACTTCGAACATAAAAAAAGAGCGTAGATGAGAAACATTCCTGTTGTGTTGCACATTTTGCAATGAATTATGCAATGATAAGCGTCGAACTTTATCAGGCCAGGCTCCATTTTTGTCTTTGGCAATTGCTGCAAAGTTCTGATCTCTCGATTTTGAAATGATAATCTCACGCAACAGATCATGAATCCGGCATGTTTTGACCCTTCCATCAGATGTTCTCCCAAATACTTGCACCAAGCTTCTACTCAAGAGCTCATTGAGATAATCCTCTGCAACTTCTTCTTGTGTCTTTCCTTCTTTTACTTCAACGAATCCTTCAGCTATCCACAATCTTATTAGTCTCATCCTCTCAATCAAGTAGTTATCAGGGAAGATGCTCAAGTACAAGAAACAAGATTTCAGATGGTACGGTAAATATTTGAAACTCAGTGAAAGTACTTCTGTCAAATTCATGAGTTTGTCGTTGTCCTTGATTATGGCACCAAGGCTGCGGTAAATAGTCTCCCATTCAGCAGGTGTACCTGTTTTTGTAGCCAACAGTCCACTGATTGCCACAATTGCAAGAGGCAATCCCTCGCACTTTTCCAGGATACGTCTAGACACTTCGACCAAATAAGGTGGGCATGTGTTCCCCCTAAAACTTCTTCTGCAGAAAAGATCCCAAGAGTAATCCGAGGATAGAGGCTCTATATTAAAGACCATATCATCAGATTCTAAGCAAGATGCTATTGCAACATCAGTATTACGGGTTGTGATCATCACTCGGTTGCTATCATTTTTCGCAAATGCATGATTGACAGCATGCCATTGATTGATATGCCAGACGTTATCAAGAACAATCAAGTACCTCCATTGTCGTAAAAATGGCTTTATTACAACTTTTAGCCAATCACTGTTCATATCATCAATTCCTTCTGGGACTGGTTTCCTGATTGCACTGAAGAGTTGCTGGACAATGTTTCTAAGGAAATCCTCCATCTTAAATGGATGAGAAAGAGCGATCCAAACATGCACATCGAAATGTTTCTTCACACGTTCATCATCATATACTTGCTTTACCAAGGTAGTTTTCCCTAATCCTCCCATTCCAACCACCGACAAAACTTTGCGTCCGGGGTTCCTTTCGACCAGCCACCTAACCAGTAGCTCTTTGGGCTCGTCAATGCCCACCAAATCAGCACTGTCTAGAATAAGGGCATCACTTGTTGTCATGGAACTTGAGCCCTGATCGGTTGTACTAAGGTTGATAGCGTTGTTGAGCTGCCAGGCTGAAACATTCCTGATTCTCGATCTGATTTTTCGTAATTTATCAGCAGTTTGATGGTAACCCTCCAAATTCTTGACAAAGCAGCAAAAGTGGTAAAGAAAACCATGGATACGATGCCCATGTTGATCCGCATGGTGAAAGTTGAATCCATCAATGACATCCTCAATGTCATATGCAATGTCTCTCACTTGCCGAACCCATTCTTTGAGTTGATGATCGCTGTCTTCCACCAAGTCTGCAGCTCTCAGGGATGCCTTCATTCTCTGCAAGTCATCCCTGATGTACTCAAGTTCCTCCGGAACCCCTTGCAGAATTTGGATCTCATTTTGCAGAAAAGAAGCTATCTCATTTTGCAAAAAAGAAGCTATCTTTTCCAGGATAAACTCTACTGCAATTTCAGCCATCTTCTATTTCACTCTGTGAACAATGCCCTTCAGGCCCCTTCGAAGCTGCACTTATATACAACTCTGGCTTTTGTTTATTCAGGCAAGTGAAACTGTTGCTCTGAAAAAGTCAAATGGTTTCCCCGTGCCGATGTTTGTACCACCAAGTCGAAGCAACCACCCATAATCAAGTTGGAGATTATGCAAATAAAATAAACTTGAGCAACACAGGCTTGCGTGTTGGAAATGCAAAATTTTTCAATGACTATAACTCAACAACCACCACAAACCCAGTAGGAGTAATCCACCAAATACCGAAGGCGGAAGGCATGAACCTCCCCCAAGACCAAAAACAATATTCCAAAGAGATTAATCGAACAAATAGAGAAAAGAGAAAAACCCTTTTTTCCAGGATTACATAAATATCTGACCTTCCTAATCAGAATCCTGAAAAATGCCAGAGACCTTGGAAGCACCCAGGGCCTAAGCAACAGCACTAAAAACTTATTTTTGTCCATGTTTCACAAAAGTACATTATCGTCCCATGTTCACAAAGTAAAATCACAAGAATCTTCTCTCAATTTTGTTTTTCATGCAATATACTAACATTTATCTTTAATTAATGCTAAATGAATCCATATTAAAATGTACATAGACTTGACTTTGGGAATTTTCCTTCTACCACAAGCAACATATGATTTAAATTATGAATTCTCATATTACAATCTTCTTCTCAATTTCATGATGATGAACATCCCTTTGTTTATTACTTTCTCCTTACTTCTCTGTTAAGAATTTTGAAAAGAAACCTTTTGTTAACTAACAGGATATCGAATCAAATTTATTAAAAAAATAGAAAAACTCTTTCAGAATGTACCGACATTTCATTGCTGACTTTTCAAACTTGATTAGAAACTAATAAATATTATTTTCGTTTACCAGGAAACTGCAAATTTAATTTGTCAAGCAATCCTTACTTCTATCAAAGTAGAAGTCGTTTGAAAGAATCTAACCAGATATGCAGAGGAATGAGGATCACATGGAATGATAGGGAGACGACTCTGTCACGCTTTAAAGTTCTGAAGTCCCATTGGTTTTGAGTTGGCGTGCCATATTCCAGGCAAAGTTTTTGGGTGATATCAGGAAAATGAAACCATGGGCGGAATCCCATGGATGAATGGGTCCATTCGTTTTCCTGATGGATCTATGGGAGAAAGGACGTTTTGGGCTTTTCGACATTAAAATTCTGACGTCCTCTCATTTCCTTGAAGGAATGAAGAAGAAGCCCAATCCCAGCTCTAGTCAATAATGACCTGGACATGTCAAAAAAACAAAATATTATTGTATTTATAATGTCACACAGTTTCCATAATATGTTTAAAATTAAGTAAAACTATTTTTTAAAAACAATAAATTCCAAAAATTTGTAAATGTTGCACTATAAAGCAAACACAAAATAGATGAAAATATAATAGACGAAAAATAGTTATTACATGTATTCGCTCAACATCTGATCTTAATGGGAAAGATTATTTTGCAAATCAACCACCACCTTTAAAAATGGATGAAGCGACAATAGTTGTAAAACAACCTCATCTTCATGATATTGTCCACATTGTATGTAAGAAAAATTCTAAATTAGAAGCTCAATTTCTAGTATCTAAATTAAATATCATTTAAAATATACAAAACTTATAATTTAATAACGTCCCATAACGTTTTGAACTTTGGATTAGTATTACAATTTTGAATATATTATTATCTGTATATGGGACTATACTTTAAAGGTTAAGGAAATAACATTTGACAACTCTGATGATAAAAACTGATCCATGCGGTGCCAAAACTTATATGTGGAATTGATTATAGAAATTCGTATAATACTTTTTATTCTACTTTTTCATCTTATTTATTTACTTTTTAAACATTTTCTTATAGCAGCACTTGATCTGAATATGCATTCATTGCTCATAACATGAATATGTAAAATCTTGATTTTTTTTTTTTTTGTTGAATGAGATCTAGCTATTTATAAGAATCTCATCTTGTAGAAGAAAAAAAAAACTGAAGAGAAAAAGAGAATAAGGAAACTATCATAGAAAATAAAATGTGCAGTAAATTATCGTCCAAAACTTTTATATTTGATTTATATTCATTTTATTGAGACTTGCACTTCTTTTATATTATGATACATTGAAATATGGCTAACTTCTACCGCTGTGTGTTTTTTTTGATAATATTATCGTACTACTGGAAACTCTTAAAAGGGAATTCACTTTGCCCATTATCTTTACCTTCTCCATCTGGAAGTTTGGAGATAGTGTATTCAAGCACTTTATTTTTATTGGATTCTTAGTTTATGATTAAGAATATACGGAAGTGTTTGCTTTCTTATAAATACAAAGACGTTTTAATTACACTTGAATTTGGACCACAGAAGTTTGAATAATGGTAGCTACATTTTCTTTTTTAAAAGCCAGACCATATATATATAGTAAATGAACTCGGATGAAGCATTAGAGAAACAGATTTGGCATTTAAATAAAATTGCATTGAATTTGCTCAGCAGCTTCCAGCTAGCGTGTTTTCATAACTTTCGGCAAAAACAAAGACTTCCAATTTGCATATGCATAGAACAAAACAAGTTTTGATTGTCATAATGTGCAAGTCTGCTTCTGGTGTTTGTCAAAGCAGTTGTACCACAGGTCCTGGTCAAGAAAAATGTAAAATATCATGGCTATTTATGGGCTATTTTATCCATATAACTATAAAGATGCAGCTTTCATGCTTTTGGCTGCCTTGTTCTACACTCCATTCAAGTGCTGAGATAGTTTTGAGAATTAAGTACTATGAATATTTTCTGTGATGATAACATCATACTGAATGCTATTGGGTTGCGTCCATCAGGAGAAAGATCCTTGCAAGATAAATATCTGCTAGAAATTGATCTTTTAACTAATTGTTTTCAATTCAATTTTGATTCTAGCAAGATAAAGATAATATAATTTGATAAAATTTAAGATAAATATTAACGATGAACTAACGACTATATTTATATATCCAGCAAAAAATATTTTGTTGGACGAACTGTTTATTTTAAAAATTAATCAACTTGTACGAAATTACAATTAAAAATTAAGAGGTTGAGAGTATTTTACTTTAAAATTTATGATATATGACTTACATAATCTTATTTTCTCTGTTCTAATCTTATAAACGTCAAAAACGTTAATTTTTACAAATAAAAAAAGAAAATGACCATATCTTTTCGACAATGTATAACTAATAAATAAGTAAAAATGTAATCTTCCCTACACCTTTAATCCCAGTTTTTTCTTAATTAGATTAATATCTTTTAAGCACTTGGACTTACCCAACAACTTCATATAAGTTATTATTTTAATTGTTGAACGGGTAAAACACTTTATGTTAGTTTAATAATTGTTGACTATCCATATGAAGGCTGCACCATATTATTACTAATCTTGATGCTCTAAATCAGTAGGGGTCCATTTCATTTCAATGCCAAATTACTCTTAACTGGATGAAAAAATGTCAGATTTCTTGAAATGCCTCGTCATGACCTAGCTGATCCATGTCGTTCAATGATCATTTTCATAAAGGACAAACCCATCTTTGGAAAGCTAGCTACCTAATTAAGCTTTAAACATTTTGGAAGTATTCACTTCATAGTCAGTCAAATTTCATCACTTTCCTGGCAGGTGATTTAGAATTTTTCCTTGTAATTTCAATACCAAAGACCACGTAGGATGAGAGGGAAATTTAACCTTGTTAGTGGATATTCAAAGTGCTCTTACTGCCCAAGTAAAGAAACCATTGACCGAGTTTTTCGCAGCAACCATCAGCAGTGACGTTGTGTGAAATTGATAGGAAAGAATGGGGATAATCATAAACTTATCTAAGGGTGCCTTTGGGCTCTGTCCAAAGCCCCTCGAGTCTCCAAATTCTCTGTAATCACATTGGAGAATTGAAAAGTGCAATGACTTTTGTACTCTAGGAAGTGGAGAGAAGATGGCAGAGAGTGCAGTGCACTTTGTACTGAAAAAACTTGCACCTTTCTTTGAAAAGGGGATGCAGTTGTTGGTTGGAGGTCGGGAAGGAGTTGCATATGTGAGGGGAGAGCTGGAGCGGATGAGGGCCTTTCTGAGGGTGGCAGATATGTTGGAGGAGACTGATGAGGAAGTGAAGGTATGGGTTAGGCAGATAAGAGATGTTGCTCATGACATTGAGGACATTCTCGATGAATACATGCTTCTCCTAACTCATAATCATGGGGAGGGGCTCTACGGTTTTCTTCACAAGATGTCTTGCTGTGTTAGGAACATGAAAGCACAGTATCGAATTGCTTCGGAGATACAAGGCATCAACTCGAGGATAAGAAACATTTGTGAAGGGCATCGTAGGCTTCGTCTGAAGTTCTGTGCAGATGAAAGGTCAAGCGCCAACGGTGTGGATAACACATGGCAGGACCGACGAGGGGATGCCCTTCTTTTGGATAAAGCTGATGTAGTTGGCATTGATGAGCCCAAAATGAAGCTTGTAGGATGGTTAGTCGATGGTGGTTCAGACTACAAAGTTATTTCGCTATCAGGGATGGGAGGGCTGGGGAAAACGACCTTGGCAAAGCAAGTCTACGATGATCCAGAAGTGAAGAAACATTTCAAAGTACATGCTTGGATCACGGTTTCTCAATCTTTCAAGTTGGAGGGCCTCCTTAAAGACATGGTTCAACAACTCTCCAGAGTAATCACTAAACCAGTCCCTGAAGGAGTGGATAGCATGAGCAGCTATCAGCTCAAAACAATCATTAAAAACTTGCTGCGGAAAAGAAGGTACCTAATTATTTTGGATGATGTATGGCGCATTAACGAGTGGGATGCTATCAAATTTGCCTTGCCTGCTAATGATTGCGGCAGTCGAGTAATGCTTACCACACGGAATGCTGACTTAGCCTTTTCTTCTCGCATAGAATCTGAAGGAGAAGTGTACAATTTGGAGCCTTTGCCTCCTGAAGTGTCCTGGACTTTATTTTGTAAGAAAACTTTCCGTGGAAACTATTGCCCTCCCTATTTAGAGGAAATTTGTAAACAGATCCTGAAGAAGTGTGAGGGACTGCCCCTTGCCATTGTTGCAATCAGTGGTGTTTTGGCTACAAAAAGCAAGCGAAGAATAGACGAGTGGGAAATGGTTGGTCGTAGTCTTGGTGCTGAAATTGATGGCAATGATAAGCTTATGAATTTGAAGAAAGTACTGTCACTCAGTTTCAATGATTTGCCATACTATCTAAAATCATGTTTCCTGTACTTGAGCATCTTTCCTGAGGATCGTCCGATTGAGCTTATGCGACTGATACGCCTGTGGACAGCAGAGGGATTTGTTGAAGTGAAACAAGGAAAGACACAAGAAGAAGTTGCAGAGGATTTCTTCAATGAGCTCCTAAACAGAAGCTTGATCCAAGTAGCAGGGACAACCAGTGATGGAAGGGTGAAGTCGTGCCGCATTCATGACCTTCTGCGAGAGATCATTATTTTGAAGTCTAGAGAACAGAACTTTGCTGCCATAGCAAAAGAACAGAATGCAATGTGGCCAGACAAAGTTCGACGCCTCTCAATTCACAATACATTGCAAAATGTACTGCAAAACAGGTTTGTTTCTCAACTACGTTCTTTATTCATGTTTGGGGTGGAAGAAAATCCATCCTTGCATGGATTAATTCCTGGAGGTTTTAGGCTACTTGCAGTGCTTGATTTGCAAGCTACATCTATAATGAAATTTCCAGTTGAAGTTGTCAACCTGTACTATTTAAAGTACTTGAACTTAAGGGAAACCAAGGTAACTGTCGTTCCAAGGTTTATAGGGAAGCTTCAAAACCTTGAGACCTTGGACCTTAAGCATGCCTATGTTACTGAATTGCCAGTTGAGATCCTCCAGCTCCAACGTCTCCGCCATCTTTTAGTCTACCGGTACGAGTTTGAGTCTTATGATCACTTCCACTCAAAATATGGCTTTAAAGCTCTAGAGAGAATAGGAGACCTGCAATCCCTTCAAAAGTTGTGTTATATAGAGGTAGACCAGGGAAGTGTTATATTGGCAGAGTTGGGGAAGCTCACTCAGTTGAGGAGACTAGGCATTACAAAGTTGAGGAAGGAAGATGGGAAGAAATTGTGCTCGTCCATCCAAAACCTGTCAAGTCTTCGTGCTTTGTCTATTATTTCAATTGAAGAAGATGAGATCATCGATGTTCAACACCTCATTTCTCCTCCTCCATTGCTTCAGCGGCTGTACTTGAGAGGCAGATTGGAGACCTTACCGCATTGGATCCCGTACCTTCATAGCCTGGTGAAAGTATATCTGAAATGGAGCCGCTTAGCGGAAGATCCGCTGGCATCTCTTCAAAACCTTCCGAATCTTGTTCATCTTGAACTAGTTCAGGTTTATGATGGAGAAACGTTGTGCTTCAAGGCTGGAGGATTCAAAATGCTAAAGCATCTAGGCCTTGACAAGTTCGATGAACTCAAATGGGTGCAGGTCCAGGTGGGAGCAATGCCTTGTGTTCAAAAGCTAAGCATTCAGCGATGCAAATCCATGGAGAAGGTACCACTAGGTATTGAATATTTGACAAAGCTGAACGTACTTGAATTTTTCGACATCCTCATGAATTGATCAGAACACTTCGCCTGGATGAACATGGTGAAGATTATTGGAGAGTTGCTCACATCCCCGAAGTGTATTCCACTTACTGGAGAGATGGAGCGTGGGAGGTCTATTCTTTGGAGAGTTTTAGTGAAGGAGAGAGCTCGCCCCGGCCCAACACTGTCATATGTAGCCAAGATCTTCATGCACGTTGGAAATGAGATCCCTGTCATTAATTAATTTGTATATTGTGCTAAGTTAAATGATCCTTGTATATGTAAATAATTGTCAAAACAGTTCCACTTGAGCTTTAGATTACATGGATTTGGACAAGAAGTGATTGTTTAGGAAGAATAAATGGAAAAAGAAAAAGAAATGGTGAGGATTCTAGATGTGATTGCATATAAATGGTAAGGAAAACTATAATTGATCACCACTTCAACATCTGGAATATCCAATCCTCGAGCAGTCACATCTGTGGCTACCTGAAAAAAGTATGGTGTCCAAAAGAGAAAATTATGAAGAATAATTTTTTTTTATAAAGATATTTTAAAAATAATTATTAAAATAAATTTAATTATTTTTAATCATATTTAGTCATAACTTGATAAAAATATCTTTTAAACTATTTCAAATAAATTAAACTATTCATCACAATTTCTCTTCATTTATGTTTCGGATTTCTCTCTCTCACCATCATACTCTTTCAAATTTTATCAATTTCTCTCTTCGGTATTCATCTGTTATGCTTTCGATTTCTCTTTCTCACGTTTTCAGATTTCTCTTTCTTGTGCTTTCAAGACACCAAGCAATGGTTTTGACATGCTTAGGTGGATCGATATTAGATAAATTCGATTTTTAGGTATTTTGGATCAAACTTAAACGGTAGAAATAATCACAGATATATGAAATAACTTTTAATTGAATTAATTCGGGACCTAGATACCAATAAACTTAAAATTTTAAAATTTATAAATTTAGGTTTTTAAAGGAATTTTTTTTATTTTTAATCAAAGTAGGTGTTTTAGATAAAAAAAATTGTATTTTGATTTATGAAAACATTTTAAAAATATTTTAATCGTTGTCAAATTGTAAAACAAAAAACAAAAAAAAAATAAAAAGAGTTTAGAAGATTTGAAGGTTTGGTTTGTAAGTAATAACAATATTTTATATATGACATGTATCACATATGACTTGTCACATATTTTTGTATCACATATTTTTATATATGACATGTAATATCATAATGTGTAATTTCATTAAGAGTAATTTTGTCTAACTTGACTAAAGTTAGTTAAAATTATAAAAAAAATTATTTTTGAAAACATTTTATTTTTAAAGATTATTTTTTAAAATACCCCGTGTCAAAAAGTATCAAAAGTTATACTAAATATATTTTTTTTTTGGCTGGGCCATAGTAACACATAACAAACAGTGCTCCTGTGATTCTACAGATCCAACTGATATTACCAACATTGGGTTTCTGAAGAAAGATTAGAACAATTTTAAAAAGAAAAAAAATGATAATATGCAAGAGTGTACCATCAAAGGACTGCTTCCATCCTTGAATAACGATAGTGCGTTCGTACGTTCATGCTGTGCTTTGCCACCATGCATAGAAACAACATTCCAACCACTGGAAAGAAAAAATTTGAATAAACAAAAAAGTTGAAATAAAAAGCTCACAAAAATTGCTAGCTTTGATACTTTAGCAGATTAAACCAACCAACAGTCCTTAAATTTTGATGCGATTTCATATCCACAACTGGTTTTTCATCTTTAAAAACTTACCAACTTGAACCATCAAGCAATTTGTCGATAATTTATTTAATTTCATAACTCATAGTGACATGAATGTCAAGTGAGGACCCATTGATTAACATCATCAACTCAAATTGTTATTGCAGATTTTAGATAGTCCAAGTGCTTAATTTAAAGTCAAAAGACTAAGTGGAGACCTATAATAGCATCAAAGTTTAAGGACCACCAGAATGCTACCCATTCTAGCTGATGAATGAAAATTCCAATATATTGTTTAAGGAGACAAAAAATTCCAACATATGAAAGTAAGTGTTATGCTATAAGTAAACACAAAAAATATGAAAATATAATAGACCAAAAATAATCCTTACCTCAACATCTGAGTTTCATCTGAAAGTTTTTGTGCAAATCAATTGCCATCTTTAAAAATACATTACCGACAATAATTTTGTTTTTTTGAAAGCTTCATTACCGACAATAATTCTAAAACAGCATCATCTTCAGGCTATTGTCTATACTATATGCAAGAAAAATTCTAAATTAGAAACTTAATTTCAAATATCTAAATCAAATATTATTTAAAATATTCAAAATTTATAATTTAACTATTTTAAATACTTTATTAAAATAATTTCTCATATGCTCTATGGTATTTTTTTATGAACCTAAAAGCGTCATGTTTTGAACAAACATTATACTAGACATCTTTACAGTCGAAAATGCTTCTTAAAAAAAGTGTACAGAGGAATGTCTTTATTTCAATTTAGAACTCTAATTTCAGTTGAATAAAAAAAAAAACTCTTGAATCTAAAAATGGATCCATCCACCGTATATAAATAGTACTTATCCCAAAGATTTCGGATGAAATTTCTAAATTTACTTACACTAATCAAAGACACATGATTGCGAAGTAAATAAAAATTTGACATGGTTGCAAAATAATTCTGTCACAAGAGCTTAATTAGCATAAATATGTAACTAATATGAAAATATAAATTATTAAATTTATAAAAATAATAAAATCTTACTTGTCATGAGTAGTTGGAGGAACATGTGCATATAATATGATAATTTTTCATTCTTGAAAATGTTTTCTTCAAGAGTTTCTACAAACATACGTAATCTCTTCTTGCTACTTTTTTAATAACTTAATTATAATGCTAAAATTTGATTCTTTTTTTCTTTTATGATCAACCATTACATTTTTTAGAGTTATTTCGTTAATACACAATCTTTTCTCATGATTGTGTTGATTTAATAGTACCATTGACCTATATATATTACAAAAATTAACTTAATTATTAGTTAAAATATTAACATAAAAACTATTAATAACTTAAAATTTAAGATTACGTTTAGTTCGTTAAATAAAAAGAAATTGAATAAAATAGTTATTACGTAGGAATAGAATGAGATGAAAATATAATAAAATAGTTATTACATAGTTTGGTACGACGAATGGAATAAGATAAAAATAATTATTATGACTTATTAAAGTGTTTGATTGGTAACAATAACTTTGAAATACAAAAAGAATGAATAATAAAAAGATAAAAATACCCTTTATTATAAATATAATTATTTATTTTTATTCTATTTTTAAATATTAATAAATTATAATTTAAATGTTAATTTTTTTAATATTTTTTATTTCAAATCCCTAACTAATAATTTTTAGATATTAGATAAATAAAAAGAAAAAAACTCAATTCTTAATTAATAATTTTTTATGTCATGTCATCTGTCATGTGACATTGATATCATCAAAATGATATATCAACATATTACGTGGTAGATGACATGGTATAAAAAATTACTAATAGTACTATTGATTAACTTCCTTAACCAACAATTAGTGAAAGAAGTTTATTTAACCCAAAATAAGAGTTCAGGGATTTATTTAGACAAAATAAAAAGATAAAGATTAAATAAACTATCTTGATATAATTTGAGGATTTATTTAAATATTTGGTCTAATGTATATAATTTTGAAAAACTATATGTTTATAAATAACTTGAATATCAAGGCATTGGTAATTAATCAACAATCTATGGTCCACGTAAACAAGACCAAGACTTAGTGAATTGATAAAAAGAGGCTAACGTGTAGAAAAAGCAGTCCGAGATAAGACAAACTAAGAATTTCGCAAGAAAAACATATGTTTTGCATTGAATTTGTCTTCGTTTGGTAAGCCTGCATCATGGAGCGAAAATGTTGCTGGAAATTTTATACTGATGTTGAAGCTTGAACACTATCATTTACTACTCTTTGATCAAGCCTAAAAGCCTTGGGTGTGCACCAAAAACGTGTTTAGAATTGTAACAAGAAAAACAAACTAATAAAGGTTAAGAAGAGAGACAAAGCATTAATTAAGCATTCGAAATTTAAAGCAAAAGGTTGGAAAGTAGAGTAATTAAGTAATAACATCATAGTCTCCTGTGACCGTTCAAACTGTTTTGCTTTTCAAAAGTCTCTCTTGTGGAAAATGCTGTCCCCTGCACCAAAATAAAAGTCAAGAGACGTCAAAAAGTAAATAAATAAAGGTTAAAAAGGGACAAAGGATTTTACTCAAACATGTTCGACTTTTTAAAAAAGTGTCTCCAGTGGAAAATCTTTTGGGCCTGACCGGTGGATTTGGTGGGTTACATTTTTTAATGTTGAATTTGAGATTTTTCATATTCTCACAATTTATAGGAATTCAACTGTATTAGTTCTAAATTGACAATAACCCTATTTTTTTATGAATATTGATTAGATCAAATGCATGTAAAAATTGCAGATGAATTTTAAGTCATTTGTTTGGTATTATCTTTTGCAAGTGAAATCAAAGTTGATATTTTTTTTTTCACGGTAATTCATTGGTGGTAATTTATTATTTTCTATAGGTATAATATTTTAAAAAATTTAAATTATTTAAAAAATTTTAAATAAGTCTTTATAGTTTTATTGTGTTTAATATTATATTATAATTTAATCATTAACATTTTAACTCTAATATTTCATTTATAATTTAATATTATTATGATTAAAATATTAATAATTTTAATTAATTTCCAAATTTAAAATATTAATTTTTATAATATGTAATTCAAACCTTAAACTTTTTATTATAATAATATTTAGTTTTTAAAACAACAAAAATACCCTTTATATAATTTAGTAAAATTTATACCAAAAGACAAATATAAGCAATTTTTTAATTATTTAATTTTTATTTTCATTAAAATTTTAAAATTTTAATAATTTATCATTAAAATATTAGTATGATTTTTTATTTTTTCTCTATTGGCATTTTCTATTTTTTTATTTATACTCATTAAAAATTTAATATATTAATAATTTAATAAGGTAAACATTAATATTTTGAAATATTAATATTTTATTTATAATTTAAATATTATTATGATTAAAATATTAATATTTTAAAATATTAATTTTTTATAATTTATAAATAAAATTTTAACTTTTTTATTTTAATTTTTTTTCCTTTCTTCTTCTCCATGGACTGGCCACCGAAAATGCGGCCGATGTAATGAAATGTCAATCTAACGCACCATGTGACCGGATCTGGCCACTAAGGCACCAGATCAACGTTTCTCGAGATCAGACTTGGTCGTGGAGTGTCAAATTCAACGACTCATCAATGAAATATTATCAGAAAGTACTAGATCGATACTTTTCGATCATATTTGATCGTGGAACCGTCATCGTTGCCGTCATTTATTTGTATATTATATAATCTGTATATTATATATACATATTCAAGTTTGTGGTTGACGGTGATATCTCATGTCTTTTTATATGTGCAATGGGCAACGGTTAATAACGTTTTGAACTTTGGATTAGTATTACAATTTTGGTTATATTATTATCTGAATATGGGACTATACTCTAAAGGTTAAGAAAATAACATTTGACAACTCTAATGATAAAAACTGATTCATGTGGTACTAAAACTTATATTACGCACTACTGAAAACCCTTAAGAGAGAATTCACTTTATCCATTATCTCTACGTTTGTGATTAGTTTTCCAAACGTCTTTACCTTCTCCATTCTGGAAGTTTGGAGATAAGTGTATTCAAGCACTTATTTGTTAAATGTTATTCTTTCTTAGTTTATGATTAAGATTTGAGAATGCACCATTTTTTGCAATCGATTGAATGGAATTTAATTTATCAAGTCCTAACAGCTTTAGTCAAAAGACTATGAAAATTTGAAATATAGTCTTCTTTCTAAGAACAGAGGAAAAAATATACAATATTCTTTCTAAAGAGTTCTTGATCATCTTTGATTTTTTTTTTTTTTTATGAATTTGGATCTAATCAGACAATACAAGATTGGTTTGTTATCTCTTGGTGGCTATCATGGAATATGCGGAAGAATTTGCTTTCTTATAAATACAAAGACATTTTAATTACACTTGAATTTGGACCATAGAATTTTGAATAATGGTAGCTACATTTTCTTTTTTAAAAGCCAGACCATATATATATATATATAGTAAATGAATTCGGATGAAGCATTAGAGAAACAGAATTGGCATTTAAATAAAATTGCATTGAGCTTGCTCAGTAGCTTCCAGCTAGCGCGTTTTCATAACTTTCAGCAAAAGCAAAGACTTCCAATTTGCATTTGCATAGTAACAAAACAAGTTTTGATTGTCATAATGTGCAAGTCTTCTTCCGGTATTTGTCAAAGCAATTGTACCACAGGTCATGGTCAAGAAAAATGTCAAGAATTATGGCTATTTATGGGCTATTTTATCCATATAACTATGAAGATGCAGCTTTCATGCTTTTGGCTGCCTTGTTCTACACTCCGTTCAAGTGCTGAGATAGTTTTGAGAATTAATTACTATGAATATTTTCTGTGACGGTAACATCATACTGAATGCTATTGGGTTGCGTCCATGAGGAGAAAGATCCTCGCAAGATAAAAATCTACTACAAATTTTCTTTTTAATTAATTTTTTTCAATTCAATTTTGATTCGAGCAAGATAAAGATAATATAATTTAATAAAATTTAAAATAAAATATTAACGGTGAACTAACGGCTAAACTTATATATCGAGCAAAAAATATTTTTTTGGACGAATTGTCTATTTTAAAAACTAATCGACTTGTCTAAAATTATGATTAAAAATTAAGAGACTGAGAGTATTTTACTCTACAATTTATGATATTTGACTTGCATAATCTTATTTTCTTTGTTCTAATCCTATAAACGTCGAAAATATTAATTTTTACAAATAATAAAAGAAAATGGCCATCTTTTCGACCAAGTATAACTAATAAATAAGTAAAAATGTAATCTTCCCTACTCCTTTAATCCCATTTTTATGTTAATTAGATTAATATCCTTTACGCACTTGGACTTACCCAACAACTTCATATAAGTTATTTGTTAGAAAATTACGGAATTGTCTCTAAAAAGTTACCCAAGATCTAACTCAATCAATAGAATAAAGAAAGAAAGAAATCAAGCACAGTCACAAGAACACAAGAATTTACGTGGTTCGGTCTTTTGATGACCTACGTCCGCGGGCACAGCAACAGAGAAAAATCCATTAAGAGAAAAATCAAGAGATTACAAGAACAGTTTCAAACTCACAACTCTTATCCCACGTACACCTAAATCTTTCTCTCTAAATCTAGGTGATGATTATTCTTTAACCCCATAGGGTCCTTTTATAGTATCAAATACAATAATCTTATCCTAATACAATTAGGATTTAATATTCTAGTCTAACTAGATTTAAAGACTAATTAATAAAGTATACTAATTTAATTAGGATTAAATAATTCTAATCATATTATAATTCAAGACTATCCTAACAAATCTCCACCTTAGGCTTGAATTCACCAAGCTCTACCTTACGAACCAATCTCTGTAGACACCGCCACTGCACCAAAGGGCCTCAAGCACTACGAACACCGATCAAGTCCAAGCAATGCTTGAACTTATCCCAGAAACTGACTTAATTAGCCTATTTGCCAGATTTTCATATGTAGTTATTTTCTTTACTACAATCTCACATCTAGATTCTTGTCTAAAACAAAGATCACTAACCAAGCCTCGAAGCCATAAAGCTTCCTTCACTACCTCGGTCACAGCCATATATTTAGCTTCAATTGTAAACAAAGCAACTACTACTTTCCAACTGATTGCAGACCCTGAGAGAGTGAACACATATCCCGTTTGAGATCTTCTACTATCTAGATCACCGGCAAAATCTGATTTGGAGAAGCCAACCACATTACGCCTAATGTTTGCACCTCTTTTACACACTAAGCCAACTTCAATAGTACCTTTAGGTGTTTTCACAAGCTCTCATGTTTGATCCCAATGTAAAGACTCAATCTTTTTAGAAAACTCGACATATGTAATTTCTCCATGATAAAAGTAAGGCTCATCAATCTCTACTTCCACAGATAAAACATAAGAATCAGAATCACCATCAATACAAGTAATGCTTTGTTGAGATATCAATTCGTATACCTCTTGCAATTCATTCTGGATTTCATTGTCATCCCGCACTGTCACAAGAGCATTGATTTCAAGCTCCACCTGCTTGCCAACTTCTTGGTCTGATGTGTTTGTAATTCTAGAGTTTATCCCACGAAGTAATGCAGACTTGTCAAAGGTAACATCTCGACTCACCATAAACTTGGAGAACTTACAATCAATACACTACAATCGATAACCCTTCACCCCATATGCATAGCCTAGGAATATGCACTTCGTCGCCCTCAACTCAAGTTTACCATCACTCACATGAGCATGAATAGGACAACCAAATATTCTCAATATAGAGTAATCAGGAGGCTTACCATACCAAACTTCATTGGGAGTCTTAAATTCAATTGCAGTTGATGGAGACCAATTTACCAAGTAGCAAACCTTGTTGATAGCTTTTGTTCAGAAGACTTTGGTTAGGCCAACATTAGAGAACACGTACTTTGCTCTCTCCAGAAGTGTTCTCTTCATCCATTCTACAATACTGTTTTGATGTGGTGTTTTGACGACAGTGCAATGTCTAACGATTTTTTCATTCTTATAGAATAAACCAAACTCATCTTTGCAAAATTCCAAACCTTTGTTTGTTCGAAAGCTCTCGATCCTTTTCTTAGTCTGCTTCTCGATCAATAACTTCCAATGCAAAAAGGTGGTTAACACTTCACTCATAGCTTTCAGAAGATACGTCCACACCTTTCTTGAAAAATAATCAATAAAGGTCCACATGTATAATGATCCACCTTTTGATGCCACCAAAGAAGGACCCTACAAATCTGAATGGATGTAGTTTACTACACTCTTGGTTCGATGAGTTATAGTGCTAAATTTCACTATATGTTGCTCACAGAAATCTAGCTTTTCAATCTTTTGACCACATAGCAAACTACGCTTACTCAGTTTTCTAATCCCTCTCTTGCTCATATGACCCAATCTCATATACCATAAATGTGTTACATCATCTTCAGGATCATTAGATGAGACCACAGAAACAGTTTCAATAATCGTGTTTCCCACTAGACAATAAAGGTCACCAGATAACTTGCCCTTCATGATAGTTAAGGCTTCTTTAGATACATTCAAGACACCATCTTGGTCACTATATTTGTAGCCCTTCTTATCTAACAAACTCAAGGATATCAAATTTTTTTTCATGTTAGGGGCATATTTTACCTCAAGTGTTCTTACCATACCATAAAACATCTTGATTCGAATTGTGCCAATCCCAACAACTGAGAGAGAGAAATCATCTCCTAATTGTACAGTGCCCATATCAATATTGGTAAGTTGTAAACCAATCACGCCTAGGACATATATGAAAGCAACAAGCCGAATCCAAAATCCATGTATCCATCAGGTTACCGATAGTAATTGCAAGAACATTATCAGTTTCTTTAAAAGTATCAAAGTCATCTCCAACCACATTTGCAGTATTCACAGATTTGTTAATCTTTTCATCATCCTTGAATTTGGTACAGTCCTGATGAAAGTGCCCTTTCTGACCACAATTCCAGCAAGTTTTCCCTTTTGCTTTAGATTTACCTTTTCTGTCTATACCCTTCTCTCTATCTTTTCCTCTATTCACAACCAAACTTTTTGCTTGATTTTCATTCTGGATACCACCAACTTTCTTCTTCAATTCTTTGGAATTTAAAGATGCTCTTACATCTTCGAAAGTGAGAGTGTCTTGGTCATATAATATAGTATCCACGAAGTTTTCATACGATTGAGGCAAAGAATATAAAAGAATTAAGGCTAGGTCTTCATCCTCAATTTAAATATCGATATTCTTTAAATCAAGCACAACTCTATTAAATTCATTAATGTAGGTATTAACGGACGTACCTTCACTCATCTTGAGAGTATACAATCGTTACTTTATATAAAGCCGATTCGTCAGGGATTTAGTCATATAAATACTTTCGAGTTTAAGTCACACTGCAACAGCAGATTCTTCATTCGTGACTTCTCTTAGCACCTCATCAGACAAAGCTAGGAGAATAGCACTATGTACTTTCTTCATAAGGTCATCTTTCTTACCATCAGATAAATTCGAAGGAAGATACTATTTTCCCTTCAGTGCCTTCAACAGTCCTTGTTGCACTAGCAATGCGCGCATCTTAACACGTTACAGGCTGAAATCATTTCTTCTATTAAACTTTTCAATCTCATACTTGGTTGACAAAATTGACATAGCGAGATTCAGATTGATCCAAGACCTTGAAGCTCTTATACCAGTTTGTTGGGAAATTACGAAATTGTCTTTAAAGAATTACCCAAAATCTAACACAATCAATAGAATAAAGAAAGAAAGAAATCAAGCACAACCACAAGAAGACAAAAATTTACATGGTTCGATCTTTTGATGACCTACGTCCACGGGCACAGCAACAAAGAAAAATTCATTAAGAGAAAAATCAAGAGATTATAAGAACAGTCTCAAACTCACAACCCTTATCCCACGTACACCTAAATCACTCTCTCTAAATCTAGGTGATGATTATTCTTTAACCCTATAAGGTCCTTTTATAGTACCAAATACAATAATCTTATCCTAATACTATTAAGATTTAATATTCTAGTCTAACTAAATTTAAAAATTAATTTAATAAAGTATATTAATTTAATTAGAATTAAATAATTCTAATCATATTATAATTCAAGACTATCCTAACATTATTTTAATTGTTGAACGGGTAAAACACTTCAGTTAGTTTAATAATTATTGACTATCCATATGAAGGCTGCAACATATTATTCAAACTCATCTTGTGCTAATCTTGATGCTCTAAATCATAGGTGTCCATTTCATTTCAATGTCAAATTACTCTTAACTGGATGAAAAAAATGTCAGATTTCTTGCAATGCCTTGTCATGAACTAGCTGATCCATGTCATTCAATGATCATTTTCATAAAGGACAAACCCATCTTTGGAACGCTAGCTACCCAATTCAGCTTTAAACATTTTGGAAGTATTCGCTTCATAGTCAGTCAAATTTCTTTACTTTCCTGGCAGGTGAAGTAGAATTTTTCCTAGCAAGTTCAATACCATAGACCACGTAGGATGAGAGGGAAATTTAACCTTGTTAGTGGATATTCAAAGTGCTCTTACTGCCCAAGTAAAGAAACCATTGACCGAGTTTTTCGCAGCAACCATCAGCAGTGACATTGTATGAAATAGATAGGTAAGAATGGGGGTAATCATAAACCTATATAAGGGTGCCTTCGGGCTCTTTCCAAAGCCCCTCGAGTCTCAAAATTCTCTTTAATCACATTGGAGACTTGAAAAGTGCAATGACTTTTGTACTCTAGGAAGTGGAGAGAAGATGGCAGAGAGTGCAGTGCACTTTGTACTAGAAAAACTTGCACCTTTCTTTGAAAAGGGGATGCAGTTGTTGGTTGGGGGTCGGGAAGGAGTTGCATATGTGAGGGGAGAGCTGGAGCGGATGAGGGCCTTTCTGAGGGTGGCAGACGCGTTGGAGGAGACTGATGAGGAAGTGAAGGTATGGGTTAAGCAGATAAGAGATGTTGCTCATGACATTGAGGACATTCTCGATGAATACATGCTTCTCCTAACTCATAATCATGGGGAGGGGCTCTACGGTTTTCTTCACAAGATGTCTTGCTGTGTTAGGAACATGAAAGCACGGTATCGAATTGCTTCGGAGATACAAGGCATCAACTCGAGGATAAGAAATATTTGTGAAGGGCATCGTAGGCTTCGTCAGAAGTTCTGTGCAGATGAAAGGTCAAGCTCCAACGGTGTAGGTAACACATGGCAGGACCGACGAGGGGATGCCCTTCTTTTGGATAAAACTGATGTAGTTGGAATTGATGAGCCCAAAAAGAAGCTTGTAGGATGGCTAGTCAATGGTGCTTCAGACTTCAAAGTTATTTCGCTATCAGGGATGGGAGGGCTGGGGAAAACGACCTTGGCAAAGCAAGTCTACGATGATCCAGAAGTGAAGAAACATTTCAAAGTACATGCTTGGATCACGGTTTCTCAATCTTTCAAGTTGGAGGGCCTCCTTAAAGACATGGTTCAACAACTCTCCAGAGTAATCACTAAACCAGTCCCTGAAGGAGTGGATAGCATGAGCAGCTATCAGCTCAAAACAATCATTAAAAACTTGCTGCGGAAAAGAAGGTACCTAATTATTTTGGATGATGTATGGCGCATCAACGAGTGGGATGCTATCAAATTTGCCTTGCCTGCTAATGATTGCGGCAGTCGAGTAATGCTTACCACACGGAATGCTGACTTAGCCTTTTCTTCTCGCATAGAATCTGAAGGAGAAGTGTACAATTTGGAGCCTTTGCCTCCTGAAGTGTCCTGGACGTTATTTTGTAGGAAAACTTTCGGTGGAAACTATTGCCCTCACTATTTAGAGGAAATTTGTAAACAGATCTTGAAGAAGTGTGAGGGACTGCCCCTTGCCATTGTTGCAATCAGTGGTGTTTTGGCTACTAAAAGCAAGCGAAGAATAGACGAATGGGAAATGGTTGGTCGTAGTCTTGGTGCTGAAATTGATGGCAATGATAAGCTTATGAATTTGAAGAAAGTACTGTCACTCAGTTTCAATGATTTGCCATACTATCTAAAATCATGTTTCCTGTACTTGAGCATCTTTCCTGAGGATCGTCCGATTGAGCTTATGCGACTGATACGACTGTGGACAGCAGAGGGGTTTGTTGAAGTGAAACAAGGAAAGACACAAGAAGAAGTAGCAGAGGATTTCTTCAATGAGCTCCTAAACAGAAGCTTGATCCAAGTAGCAGGGACAACCAGTGATGGAAGGGTGAAGTCGTGCCGCATTCATGACCTTCTGCGAGAGATCATTATTTTGAAGTCGAGAGAACAGAACTTTGCTGCTATAGCAAAAGAGCAGAATGCAATGTGGCCAGACAAAGTTCGACGCCTCTCAATTCACAATACATTGCAAAATGTACTGCAAAACAGGTTTGTTTCTCAACTCCGTTCTTTATTCATGTTTGGGGTGGAAGAAAACCCATCCTTGCACAGATTAATTCCTGGAGGTTTTAGGCTACTTGCAGTGCTTGATTTGCAAGCTACACCTATAACGAAATTTCCAGTTGAAGTTGTCAACCTGTACTATTTAAAGTACTTGAGCTTAAGGGAAACCAAGATAACAGTCGTTCCAAGGTTTATAGGGAAGCTTCAAAACCTTGAGACCTTGGACCTTAAGCATGCCTATGCTACTGAATTGCCAGTTGAGATCCTCCAGCTCCAACGTCTCCGCCATCTTTTAGTCTACCGGTACGAGTTTGAGTCTTATGATCACTTTCACTCAAAATATGGCTTTAAAGCTCCAGAGAGAATAGGAAGCCTGCAATCCCTTCAAAAGCTGTGTCATATAGAGGTAGACCAGGGAAGCGTTACATTGGCAGAGTTGGGGAAGCTCACTCAGTTGAGGAGACTAGGCATTACAAAGTTGAGGAAGGAAGATGGGAAGAAATTGTGCTCGTCCATCCAAAACCTGTCAAGTCTTCGTTCTTTGTCTATTATTTCAATAGAAGAAGATGAAATCATCGATGTTCAACACCTCATTTCTCCTCCTCCATTGCTTCAGCGGCTGTACTTGAGAGGCAGATTGGAGACCTTACCGCACTGGATCCCTTACCTTCATAGCCTGGTGAAAGTATATCTGAAATGGAGCCGCTTAGCTGAAGATCCACTGGCATCTCTTCAAAACCTTCCGAATCTTGTTCATCTTGAACTAGTTCAGGTTTATGATGGAGAAACGTTGTGCTTCAAGGCTGGAGGATTCAAAATGCTAAAGCATCTAGGCCTTGACAAGTTCGATGAACTCAAATGGGTGCAGGTCCAGGTGGGAGCAATGCCTCGTGTTCAAAAGCTAAGCATTCAGCGATGCAAATCCATGGAGAAGGTACCACTAGGTATTGAATATTTGACAAAGCTGAACGTACTTGAATTTTTCGACATGCCTCATGAATTCATCAGGACACTTCGCCTGGATGAACATGGTGAAGATTACTGGAGAGTTGCTCACATCCCCGAAGTGTATTCTACTTACTGGAGAGATGGAGCGTGGGAGGTCTATTCTTTGGAGAGTTTTAGTGAAGGTGAGAGCTCGCCCCGGGCCGACACTGTCATATGTTGCCAAGATCTTCATGCACGTTGGAAATGAGGTCCCTGTCATTAATTTGTATATTATACTAAGTAAGTTAAATGATCATTGTATCTGTAAATAATTGTCAAAATAGTTCCACTTGAGCTTTAGATTACATGGCTATGGATAAGAAGTGACTGTTAAGGAAAAAAAAATGGAAAAAGAAAATGAAATGGTAAGGATACTAGATGTGACTGCATTAAATAACAACTCTTTGCGATTGTCCTTACTTTAGGTGGGTGCATGTGTATTTCTGTTTGTATGTGAAGGTCAAAATTTGATTTTGATAATAAAAAAATTAATTTATATTAGTATTTTCTTGCACTGTGATATTATATATTTTTTTCGTTAAAAAAAGAAAGTATTATACTATACTATAGGATTTCAGACCCAATTAATCAAAGGCCCATCAGGCCTCTTAATCAGCTTGATGTATATAGTGTCAAAGTAGATATCACACATCCTTGATACTCGAAAGATAAAATATTCTTGATAGTTATATCAACGGTTTGCATGGTTTATTATTAAAATAAATACGTACTTATTATATATAAAAGGAAAATCACCTTTTAAAAAGTATAAGACGGAATCACTGAAAATCCTCTGATGACTTATTTTTGCATTCGATCCAACCAGAGAAACCCATCATCTCGACCATAACGCTCGATCCATCCCTTTTGACCTCAACAATAAGCATATGTTTGGATCAAACATTCCAAATTTGATATCATTTTACTTCGAACTATGCAGAAAATTTTGTGTCACTGATTTTATGTTTTCGAACTGTAACATATACACCAATCTTCTTATTCATGGTGCAGAACCTTCCTGACCCTTTTGTCGAGTTCAATTTTCTTCATCATTGAATTTGAACTGTTTCATGATTTCCGGGCTTACTTAAGCAGAGTTGAGACTGGGCTTTCTTTTTTGCTGCTTCAAGAAAATTAGAGGACGTCAGAATTTAATGCCGAAAAGCCCAAAACCTCCTTTTTGACATAGATCCATGATGAAAGCGAATGGACGCCTAGATCCATGGGATTCCGCCTACGGTTTGATTTTCCTGAAATCGCCCAAAACTTGGCCTGGAAAATGGCGCACCCACTCAAAACCAAGGGGATTTCAGAACTCTAAAACGCAACAGAGTCGTCCCCCTTTCATTCCATGTATATCCTCATTCCTCTGCATATCTGGTTAGATCCTTTCAAGGCACTTCTGCTTTGGAAGAAAGGGGCAAGTTGACAAAGAAAATTTGCAGTTTCTTGACAAACCACAATTTTCAGTCCAAATAACACAATTAATTTTTAGTTTTTGGTCTCGGGGGAGACTCATGTCTTTGGCCTTGGCTTTGGGTATATCATTCCTACTGGGTTTGTGCTGGCTGTTGAGTTATAGTCATTGAGACTGTGTGCTTATCAAATGGACCTGGCTCATAGGAGTGATAACACACGTTTGGATACACCAGCCAAAAAAGTGGGCTGTTGGTGTTTCTAGAGGACTCCTACTTGACGAGGATTCAATCACCTGGAACACACCCTGCATATTGGGAAACCACAACGGCTACGAAAATTGAGGACGAGGGTGTCATTGCATATTCTGGTCAATCAAGTGTTATAATCACAAGATTCGGGGACAATTTAGAGGCAAGCCTCTCTGTTACTCGCATGGACGAGAGACGGACCATTGATGCTGTTGCATTTAACGTCCCTGGCCTCTGTCTACGAAATTTTTGGCAAAATTCGAGCTTAGATCTATGGAAAGCATTGGTTGTAATTTTTCAATGTTTTCTCGGGGTTAAATTCTGACACTAGAAACTACAAGTAAGAATAATAGGCATTGAAAATTTTAACATGTATTTGGTGAATTATCTAGCAAATCCAAACTCTAATGACGAAGGCATAATAATCCAAGGTTTTTTTTTTTTTTATCTGGTCCTTTTGAGCTAGAACAGTGGTGCGCCAATTCTCAACGGCTATCAATGTGTTATCTTTTCAATCCGTTCTGTAATCTCCACCATGGAATAGTTTGCAAATTAGACTTCTTAATGAACACTGGAACTTTTAATTTATTAATCTAAATGCCTCCAGATAAGCTGCCTCACCTCAGTGAAAACTTGGGCAAAAGCACATGCACCCCCTATGCATCCTCCTTAGTAGTTTAAGACTATAAATACACAAATTCAACAACTCAGAATAAACAATCCAACTCAGCACTCCATAACAAAAGTACAAGTGAGCCTGCTATATTTCTACTAGTTTGACCCCTTTTTTCTATTAAAACTTTTTGACTGTTGTGAGAACTGCTGCCCATCTTGTTAATTGATACTTAACCTCGGACTCGAGAAATATCATGAAATTATGGAAGTTGCAAAGGTGATTCCACCAAGCAATTTACTGTCAATGTATACCATATGATGATCCTTCGCAAGTAAATTTCTCAAGTCAGAGATCCAAATAAAGCATTGGTTTTCCAATCCCTGATATGCTCTGGGTAAATTTAGTTCTTGTATTTGGTTTTCCAATCCCTGACATGCTCTGGGTAAATTTAGTTCTTGTAGTTGAGGATTCTGTTTGTCTAATGCTTTAAAGGTTTAATCATAATAAGGAAAGATATTTAGAATGTTAACCACACCCGCGTGATAAGTTCTACGGATAGATAATGTAAAAGAAGTGCAATTCAAATGAATATAAATCAGACACAGAAGCTTTGGACTTTGTAATTATTAATATTTCTTGAATATTGGTATATTTTCTATGATAATTTTCTTATTCTCTTTTCTCTTCAGCATTTCCTTTTCTGCTAAACGAGATTTTATAATCAAATCCCATTGAATGAAAATAACAATCAAGGTCTTACATGTTCATACAATCAGCAATTGATTCATATTCAGATCAATTGCTGCTATAAGGAAAACGTTTAATAAATAAATATGGTGGAAAAAATAGAATAAAGAGTAATGTATCAATTTCTATAATCAATTCCACATATTTTGCTGTAGACTACCTTGAGTTTTGGCACCTCATGGATCAGTTTTCATCATCAGAGTTGTCAAATGTTATTTTCTTAGCCTTTGGAGCATTAGCAGCGATTTCCTTGAAGTGAGCCCCATATAGCTTGGACTCCTGCATTAAGATAGGCAACAAGATAACCAAAATTGTACAACTAGTTCAAAGTTTAAGACGCCGTGCCTATTGCTTGAATGTGAACATATAGCATGCAGCCAAAAAATATTAAATACAAACCTTTTTCTTCACATGAGTTCCAAATTTCAACAGGGCAGGTGGTACAATCTGCCCAGCTTCCTTTAGAACATTTACCAGCTCTCCAGCAAGTCCCTGCCATAAGCTTGTCACTACTTGAAAAAATAAAGTTGAGTAGGTTTTCCACAAAAATGGTTGTATTTTCCTTGTTAAATTATCCATGATTTTAGAGCCAAATGTTTCATTCCGCAATATCCTTTATCATAACAACCTTTTTAAGAATGTCATATGAATTTAAGAACATGAACCAAATTATAGTATACCTTATTGTGCTGTGTGAAGAATGTGTGAGCAACACCCTTCCGACCGGCTCTTCCAGTCCTCCCTATCCGGTGTACATAATCCTCTGTAGTGAGAGGAAAACTATAATTGATCACCACTTCAACATCTGGAATATCCAATCCTCGAGCAGCCACATCTGTGGCTACCTGAAATGTATGGTGTCAAAAAGTATCAAAAGTTATACTAGCTAGTCTTTTTTTTTTTTTTTGCTGGACCATAGTAACGCGTAACAAACAGTGCTCCTATGATTTTACAGTTCCAACTGATATTACCAACACTGAGTTTCTGAAGAAAGATTAGAACAATTTTAAAAAGAAAAAAATGATAATATGCAAGAGTATACCATCAAAGGACTGCTTCCATCCTTGAATAATGATAGTGCATTTGTACGTTCATGTTGTGCTTTGCCACCATGTATAGAAACAACATTCCAACCACTAGAAAAAAAAAATTGAATAAACAAAAAAGTTGAAATAAAAAGCTCACAAAAATTGCTAGCTTTGATACTTTAGCAGATTAAACCAACCAACAGTTCTTAAATTTTGATGCGATTA
The DNA here is from genome assembly GCF_000208745.1 of Theobroma cacao. Taxonomy (NCBI): domain Eukaryota; kingdom Viridiplantae; phylum Streptophyta; class Magnoliopsida; order Malvales; family Malvaceae; genus Theobroma; species Theobroma cacao. Next base: position 35,771,457 of record NC_030852.1, read on the forward strand.
CATATCCACAACTGGTTTTTAATCTTTAAAAACTTACCAACTTGAACAATCAAGCAATTTGTCGATAATTTATTTAATTTCATAACTCATAGTGACATGAATGTCAAGTGAGGACACATTGATTAACATCATCAAATCAAATTGTTATTGCAGATTTTAGATAGTCCAAGTGTTTACTTTAAAGTCAAAAGACTAAGTGGAGACCTATAATAGCATCAAAGTTTAAGGACCGCCAGAATGCTACCCATTCTAGCTGATGAATGAAAATTCCAATATATTATTTATGGAGATATTTCTAACTTAACGATTTAAATCGAAGTATGAGACAAGGGTGATGAAATTTACCTTCTTTGAAGCATATTTTCAATACGACCAGCTTCTGCCTTGTACAAGACAAATACCAATACTCTATTCCTGATTGAAATGCAAACCTCTATGTCAACAGGATGTAAAATCACCAAAATAAAGATAATAAAATAACAGATAAGAGAGCTCAAGTCAAGTTCAAGTAATTTAAGTAACAGTATGGCTCCAAGATATAGTTTAAAGCTGATGCCAAAGGGCTTATTATCCCTAATAGGTTACCACCAACTAATGGGACAAATACCCTTTTTAGATAATAACAATATTCATAATCTACTAAAAATCATTAAGGATTCTTGGATGGCTAATGTAATGAAACTATAAGAAAGCTTCTGTTTGCTACTAAATTTTCCTGGTTTCCCCTCTTTTTCTATCTTCGATATATGTCTTGCATACTTCCTAGTTTAACCTATTTGCAAACCACCATACTTTTCCATACAGAATACTCAAAGCCAGAAAAATAAAATAAATTCAATTTTTTACCACAGCAATATGCAACTGGAAGAATCACAAGGAAAAAGTTATACAATTCAACAGATGCGAGAATAAATACCTCTTAGATTCATGGTATTTCTTGAGCAAAGCAGTCAAACGCTCATATCGTGAACGATCATCCAAAACCTACATATAGAAAATAAAAGTTGTTAATAAAAGCAAGTCTATGTCTGTAAATATGAGAGATGGTTTCAGTGGTTTAAGCAAAAACAGACCTCAACTATTTGCATAACATCATGGTTGGCAGCTAAATCTTCTGAGCCTATCACAACCTGAACACAAATTCATTATTTCCTAAAGTAAATAGGAAACTATGAAAATGTCATCATGCATGAAGATCTATACCTTAACAGGATTAGGGTCCATGTATTCCTGAGCTAATTGATGAACCGCGGCAGGCCATGTAGCACTAAACATTACCATCTGACGAGCTGCACAAGTTTAAAAGAGACATGAGACTCTCAACCCTAATTGCTCATGCATTATTCTATCAATATGCAGAACAATTTTTCTTATCTTGATGGAACTTGATTTTATTAACAGTTAATAGCATTACTCAAGAGTCATCATCAACCATTAAAGCTCAAGCTTCAAAATAAACATCTTCTAGGAGTCTTTGAAATTCCAATGTATCAATTAAGACACATACCAGAACACGTCCTTCCCAATATAAACCGAACATCGTCTTCAAATCCCATGTCAAGCATTCGATCTGCTTCATCTAGGACCTATAGAATATTAATGCACAATTTTTACTTAGAGCTTGCATACTCAATAAAAGGTTATATAAGATTACCCAAAGGCTCCAAACAGAGGCAATTGAAACAGACTAGAAACTATAACAAAGAAATTGAGGTCGTTCTACTGGTTACTTCCAACACAGTCAATTAGGGAATGCTAAATACATTTGACATAGAAACCACTGAATAATTGCAAGATAATGTGCAATGTAAGACAATAAAAAGTACAAAGGATCATTCACTTACCACAAAAGATACATCCTTAAGCTGACACACTTCCATATTCATCAAATCCTTCAAACGACCAGGCGTTCCAATGACTATATCCTAGTTTAGAGGAAAATCCATTTTGTATTAGGCCAATATAAGAAAATTGAATACACAAAAAGTGTAGCAATGTCTTTTAAGAATATTCAAACGACATAAAATCTAATTGTAACAAGAAAAATCTATAAATTTGTGAATAATATGCTTATTTCAGTATTGTTCAGAGTCCTTCCCATCCATCTTTTCTAAGAACCAAGTTTAAGAAGAAATATAAAAACCTATATAGCACCATGGCTTCAGATAGATTCATATATTCAAACCTATCATCAACCAAGGTAGAACAACAATTATGTACCTCACCAGTTCTAATAAGATTTAGACCAAAACCAATAAAGGAAAAAAGATAGCGTATGCTAACATATTTAACCAAATACAGAACATATTTAACATAAAAAACTAAATAAACACAGTCACATATGAAATATTGAAATAAAGAAACGAGATAGATTATCTTACAACGCCTGAATTTAAAGAAGAAATTTGAGGTCCTTTAGAGGTTCCTCCATACAAACAGACGGATTTGACATCACACGATTGTCCAGCATTACACATAACGTTAAATATCTGCCACCAGAAAATGAAGCCAAACGATTTGTTACATTCTAAAGACTTATTTCTCAATAGATAATACGCACTGTCATCACATTTCCAAAAATAAAAAAACAAGTAAAAATCGATGCATACTTGTTCGGCCAATTCTCTTGTCGGGGAAAGTACAAGACAAAGAGGATTCTTGTTCTTTACACGCTTTCGCTTGTCCAAAACATGCATCATTGCTGGTACTCCGAATGCCAAGGTCTTACCTGATCACAAAAACTAATATCAGATACTAACATAACATAAAACTAATAACTAATCATAGACTAGAACACAAAACTAATAATCATAAACTAAATGGAAGTACCTGACCCAGTTTTTGCAATTCCAATAAAATCACGACCGTTTAATAGAAAGGGCCAGGCATGAGCCTGAATTGGTGATGGACTCTTAAAATCCTTGCAGCAATTCAAAACATTTTTTGGTAACTTAGAATCGGCAAATGATTTCATCGGCGCATATTTCGCTTCTTCAGCGTCCTTTCCGCTCACCACCACCTTCTCCTCCCCATCAAATTGAACTGAATCTTGCTTTATCTTTTGAGTTTCACTAAATTCCCCGTTTTCTTCTTCTTGCTTCTGCTCCTTTTTCTCCTTCTTCTTTTTCCTTTTAGGCTCATCAGCACTTTCTTCGTGACTCGCTTGGCTTTCACTTTCTTTTCCCTTCTTACGCTTTTTCTTGTCTTTTTTCCTCAACTCAATTTCTTCGGTTTCTTGCGGTTTCTGCTTCACATTTTCTTCCCTTTGGTCTTCTAATTTGGCTAATTTATTCTTCTTCTTGTTCTTTTTCTTGATCGTTTGATCGCTCATACTTTCTGGGGCTAGTGGTTCCGTAGACGCAGTCATATTTTCGAGCTGCGCCACAACCAGAAGCAAACCCAGAGAGCTGTTAAGTGGGTCGTTAAGGTTTTATGTTAGGGTTTTAGTTTTGTAGAGCGCGTGAAACTGAAACGCCACCGCCCACTGGTATCTGACTTGGGCTTTAGATTGGGAAAACGAGGGCCAATTAAACAAGGCTTCGGCCCAGGTGATATGCTCTAAATATATACAAATTATTTTCTAATGAGAAAAATTAAAGAATGAATCAATAATGAAATTATTAATTTTTTTATTTAATTATGTATTGTTATTCATAAACTCGTTGGATTCTAAAAGATTAATGGTTTCCATTTTCAACTTTAATTTTTAGCTACAAGGTGAGATTCGGTGGAATTTTAAGATGAAGTTTCAAAAGTCTTTTTATCAAATGAATACTAAAATTTAAAAAAATTGATATATTTATATATAAAATTAATTATGTAAATATTTTTAATGCACAAATTTTAATTAACAGTTAACGAATGGAAAAAATTTTATCATAATTTTGAATAAAGCATCTATTGAATAAAGTATTGACTTTTCTGAATAAGATGTATCAATTTTTATTTAATTTTTTAATTAAAAAATAAAAAATTCACATTGTATTTGAGTTTCTTCTTATTTAATTGTTTTTTATAAAAAAAATTTCACTTAAAAAACTCCATTAATTATTGTCCAATCTGTAAAGTTAGACAAATTTAAGCTCTTACCCAAATTGTAATCTCTCTAAGCTGTAACCAATTTATTCTGTTTTTTGCTAAAGAATAATAAAGTTATTTACCAAATTACCAAAATGAAAACTTTTATTTATTGGGGCCTACCATTCAATCTCAGACAAATCATGACCTCCCATTTAGTCACCATCAGCCAAATCAAAAACTGGCAAGGAACTCATCAAAAATCGGACGGTCCTGAAATTTATATAGTGGCGTTACTGTAAATCCCACCAATACTAAGGGCAATATTGAATCGGAGTCACCAACACTAATCCCTCGGGTTATAAATTTGAACAGTCAGCCACCAAACTCAGTCATTCGAACCGGCAGTTGCAATCTGCAAAAATTCAGAATGCAGCAAAAATTACTTGTCGTTGTCTTCTCGGTTTCCCTCGTGTTCCTTCCTTTCGTCTTCTCCGATGCTCGGAGGGAGAATTTGGCCGGAGGATGGGAACCGATAAAAGACTTGAATGACCCCCACGTGAAGGAAGTTGCGGAGTTCGCCGTGTCGGAGTACAACAAGCAGTCGAAGTCGAGTTTGGAGTTGAAGAGCGTGATGAAAGGCGAGATGCAGGTGGTTTCGGGAATAAACTATAAGCTTGATGTGGAGACCACCGCCGGGACCGCCGCTGAGGCTAAGGAATACGAGGCTGTCGTTTGGGAGAAGGCCGGACTTAATTCCAAGAGCCTAACCTCGTTTAAACCTATCCAGGGTTGATGAAGTAAATCGTTTGGGAACAACTTTTTGGGTTTTCGGAATGTATGTTCATGTTTTAGACTGACTTGAGAATAATACCATCTCCCTTCTTGGATGTTTATTCTCCTTTTTCGAAAATTAAAAATAAAAAACTTCGATTATGATTTATGATATATATATAATTTTGAAATTTTATTAATATAAAATAAAAACTATGATATTTATAATATGAAAATAAAAAAATAAGTATTTAAAAATTATTTTGAGACATTTAAAAGGAAAAAAATGGATAAACAATGGAATAATATCTTGGGTTTTTTTTATATTCCATTTAGAATGTGAGAAACAGATGAATAATCATTTAATTTAAAAAAATCAAGGAAATAAAATAATATTTTGAAAAAATAATACTACTATTACTCAGCTAATTAACTATTAGATCTTTTAAAATTATTGAGGTCGGATGACAATGAAAATAGGATTTAGAATTTGATATAATTCTAATAATTATTTACTTTTTTTGTTTTTGATATATTAATTAATAACCAAAAATGAATATGAATCGGCAATATAAATTAGAAAAGAACACCATCTTCCCTTCAAACATAATACTCAATTATTAGTTAATAGAAGTATTTTTGTCTTAATTAATCTAAGGCTAAGCTTATTAGTACATGTTTTTAAAGGCTTTTTAAGTCTTTGTAAGGTTTAATTTGGCAAAAAAAAAAAATGTAGTAGTACTTTTGTCTAGTTTTGTTGGTAAAAGAACCTTGCATGAAATTGAAGACTAAAGCAATTAGGCTCGCAAATTCTCTCATTTTATTTATTTATTGTTCAGTTCTTTTTGAAATTGTTTCAAAAAATGCATTATTTTTTTTATTTTTAAACACTTAATATTCTTATTTTTCTATATTATAACTTTATTTTCATGAATTATATATTTTTAATATTAAAAATTAAATATTTATATTATAAAATTTTAAATTTTAATTAAAATAGATTAAAATAAAAAATAAATATTTAAAGACAAAAGATAATTTATATAGCAGTATAGCACACTCTGACTAATTAATTTGCCATGGAGACCCAAACATGATAATTTTATGTAAAGACATTTTAAAAAATAACCCTTAAAGATAATATATTTTAAAAAATAATCATTTTTATAATTTTAACTAGTTTTAGGCAAGTTGAACAAAATTATCTTTATTGATATTACGCGTTATTGGAACATTTGACTCATTAGTTGGTATATTATTTTCTGTCTAAAAAGTAGTATTCGAATCCCCTATCTCTCAATTATAAAAAAAAAAGATATTACACGTCATATTAAAAAAATTTATTGTTATACACTATACTTAAAAAGTTATTACACACTATATTAAAAAAAATATATTATTATTACATGTCGTATACAAAAACTTGTTACACGCCATGATTAAAAAATGTTGTCACGTGTTATGTTGAAAAAAAATATTATTGTTACACGTCATGTTGAAAAAAAATATTATTATTACACACAATGTACAAAAACATATTACACGTTATATTAAGAAAAAATGTTATTGTTACACGTCATATTAAAAAAATATTAATCTTGTTGTTACATGTCATGTTAAAAAAAATTTTGTTACACTTTAATGCTTAAAATGTTGTTACTTATGAACCAAAATTTCAAATACTCTAAACTTTTTTCAATTTTTTCGATAATTTGATATCGATTAAAGTGTTTCTAACATATTTTCATAAATTAAAATATAAATTTTCTTATATAAAACACCTATTTCGACTGAAAATAAAAAAATTCCTTTCAAACTTTAAATTTATAAATTTTAAATTTTTTAGTTTACTAGTGTTTAAGTCTCGAATTGATTTAATTAAAAATTATTTAAAACATATGTGATCATTTCTACTGTTTTAATTTTATTCAAAACACTTATAAATAAAATTCACAAAATAATCACTTATGCTAAGTATATCAAAACTATTGCTTGGTAACTTGAAAGTGTAAAAAAAAAAAAATTAAGAGTATAACAGACGAATATCGGAGGAAGAAATTGATAAAATTAGAAAGAATTAGATGGTGAGAGAGAAATAAAAAATATAGATGAAAAGAAATTGTAATGAATGATTTACTTTATTTAAAATAATTTTAAATATATTTTTATTTAATTATGATTAAAAATAATTAAATTTATTTTAATTATTATTTTTTATTCAAAAGGTAACTACTCGCAATGTTCTAAATGCTGCATTTCCAGAAAACTCGGTCCCAGAAGCAAAACAAAAATGGATATCTACACCCTCTTGCTCTGCATCTCCCTTCTCTTCATCTTCCTTCGCCGCTCCTCGCCCCGCAGCATCCCTCCGGGCCCAATCAACCTCCCTATAATCGGCTCTCTCCATCGCCTAGGCTCCCACCCCAACCAATCCCTCTTTGAGCTAGCCAAAATCTATGGCCCTCTCATGACTCTCCGCCTTGGTTTTGTCACCACTGTCATCGCCTCCTCGGCTGAAACCGCCAAACAGATCCTCCAAACGCACGAGCAGACCTTCTCCGACCGCACTGTTCCTGACGTTGTCGCCTCCCAGCCTAACCCTGAGTCGACCCTTGCATGGGCTCTTGGAGATAGCAGGTGGCGCAACCGTCGTAGGTTATGCAACACCCAGTTGTTCACTGTGCAAAGACTCAACTCCCTTCAACACCTTCGCCACCAGAAAGTTGAGCAACTGATTGAACACATCAATAAACAAGGCGTTTCAGTCTCCCAAGTCAACATCGGGCAAGTTGCTTTCGCTACGGCGCTGAACTTAATATCCACCACAATCTTTTCCAAAGATATCGTGGACCCTGACTTCAGTACAGCTCAAGAGTTCAAGGATCTGGTGTGGAGGATAATGGAGGATTCAGCAAAACCAAACTTGTCAGATTATTTTCCAATGTTGAAAAGGTTCGATTTGCAGGGATTAAGGAAGCATATCAGGCCGTCTTACATGAGGTTGCACGAGATATTTGATGAGCTGATTGATAAAAGAATGGAAGCTAGAGCATCAGGTTCCAGTACCAGGAGTGGTGATCTGTTGGATGTGCTTCTTGATCAATGTGAAGAGAACGCGTCTTATTTCAGTCGCCAAAACATCAAACCTTTGATTCTGGTAAGAATTTTTTTAGTTAACAGTTGAAAATGACGTTAATACAATTTTAGAAGCCTAACACGTTACTCGATGTGAAATCTAACAGGAACTTTGTGAGGAGACTTTTTGTTGCGATTAATTAAACATTTAATTACTTAAAAATAACCAAATTACTTTTCCGCTAGTACGCAATAAGCATTAAATTCGTTGAAGGCTGAAGGGTAGAGATCCAAAAACTTACTCGAATTATTAGACGCATTTTAAATAAACCAGACGCAATCTTGTTTAATCATAGGCTACACGTGTCATCTAATTGTCAAGAATTAAAAAATTGATTGAAAGACACCTTTGATATATAGTTATAGTCTTATAGATTATTTCCTAGGCTGCATATGTTCTGTTTTCTATTGCTTTCCTTTATCTATGGCGCTAGCTGTGGAAAGAAAGATCTCTAAACAGATCAAATCTTAACATGCTTTAAACATAAAAAAAAAAAAGATTTGGTAGATCAAATCTTAACATGCTTTAAACATAAAAAAAATAAAAAAAAGATTTGGTAGACAACCGTACCCAACATTCCAAAATAATTGACTCAAATCATTAGAAAAATAAACAGAAACCACGTTCACGTTTGATTCAAAGGTTGGGTTTCTTTTTCTTTTTCTTTTAATGAAAAGGATTTGGTTATTTCTGCATGTAAGTCTTTTATTAGAACGCCTGTTTCAGGTTTTTCTGCTACAACAATTGTGCAAGTCTAAGTTGCTATGGTTCTAGAGGTTGATCCATTTCTTGGTTTTCTTCCAATAGTTTCCATCTCTCATATGCAATCAAATCTCTTTCAAATTTACGTTTCTTACATTCAAACAGGACTTGTTCATTGCTGGAAGTGATACATCTGCAATCACAACGGAATGGGCGATGGCGGAGCTCCTGAGAAAACCTGAAGCGTTACAAAAAACAAGAAGGGAACTCATCAAAGTTATCGGCAGCGAAAGAGCTGTGACAGAATCAGACGTGGATCAACTCCCCTACCTTCAAGCTGTCGTAAAAGAAACGATGCGGCTCCACCCTGCTGCTCCTCTTCTCCTACCTTATAAAGCCAAAAATGACGTAAAGATATGCGGCTACACCGTCCCCAAGAACGCACAAGTTCTGGTGAATGCCTGGGCTATCGGTCGAGACCCAAAATTCTGGAGCGACCCTTTTTTGTTTTGCCCTGAAAGGTTCCTTGATTCCGGGTTAGATTACAGAGGTCGTGATTTTGAGTATATCCCATTTGGAACTGGTCGAAGGATTTGCCCTGGCTTGCCCCTTGCAGTTCGCATGGTGCATTTGATGCTAGCCTCTATGATCCTTTCCTTTGATTGGAAACTTCCACAGGGAATCAATCCAGAAGATTTGGACATGCAAGAGCAGTTTGGCACGACTTTGAAGAAAGCTGTACCTCTTTATGCTATTCCCATCTAGGTAAAAACGAGTTAAAAAAATGGTGTAAATTACTATCGTGTATGTCGATGGGATGCAAAAGTTTTAGTACCCATTTTCTTTTCTATGAGTTATTACTATATTAATGCAAAGAAAGTTTAATAAAAACTGATTTAAGTGCTTGAAATTATTTATATGTATGATCAAGATAGAAGAACTGTCTTAAGATTTTTACTAGAAACAGAGCCCAATCCTTTCAGATTATTGTACTAATGTGGCATGTCCAATGCAATTCTAGTACTTACTGTCTGCAAAATTAGTGCCGAAACGTCTTTTAATAACTTGTCTTTTCTTAGTTCTTATTATTAACAATGGCAAGGGACCAGACATGGACTGGTAGGAGGAAGCCTGCCAGCTACCACCGCAAAACAGTCATAATTATAAATTAGTAAGGTTTTGTCTAGCTTGCTCAGTGTTTATACTCTGCGTCAACACCCACAACAATCTAACCAAAAAATGGAATTATACATTATCCTTCTCTGTATCTCCATCGTCTTCCTACTTTTCAAGCCCTTGTTCCACCGCTCCAAGACTTTGAACCTCCCTCCAGGTCCCACCGGCCTCCCCATTATCGGCTCCATCCATCGCCTAGGCGCTCACCCAAACCAATCCCTCTCCGAGCTTGCCGAAATCCATGGGCCCATCATGAGTCTTCGCCTAGGCTCTGTCACAGTTGTAGTACTCTCCTCCCCTGACATGGCCAAAAAAATTCTCCAAACTCATGCCCAATCCTTCTCCGATCGCCCGATTCCTGATGCTATTGCTTCCATGCCCAACCTTGAAGCTTCCTTGGTATGGGGTCCTAGTGATGACAATAGGTGGCGCAAACTCCGCGGAATGTGTAGCACCCAGTTGTTCAGTGCACAAAAGCTTAACTCTCTGCAACACCTACGCTACCAGAAAGTTGAGCAACTTATTGAACATATCAGGAAACATTGTCTTTCTGGTTCCCAAGTTAATATAGGTCAAGTTGTTTTTGCTACCACACTGAACTTGATTTTCAGTACAATGTTTTCGATGGATATTGTTGATCCGGAATTTAGTACAGCTGAAGAATTTAAAGAGCTGGTGTGGAAGATAGTGGAGAGCGCGGGGAAACCGAATTTATCAGATTATTTTCCTGTCTTGAAGAGGTTTGATTTGCAGGGAGTGAGGAAGAATGCAAGGCTGCCTTATGACAGGATGCATGAGATATTTGACGAGATGATTGGTAAAAGAATGGAGGCTAGAGCATCGGATCCAGCCACCAGGAATGGTGATTTCTTGGATGTGCTTCTAGATCAATGGGAAGAGAATGGATCTGTTATCAATCGTGAAACAATCAAGCCTTTGATCCAGGTGAAATTTTAGTTTTACCTTTTTTTTTTGGGGGGTGTAAATTTGAACCTTAATCCTTCCTCATTGAGGAAACACTGCTAAAACAAGTCTCCACATTTTTGACAGAACTTGTTCATTGCTGGAAGTGAGACATCTGCAACAACCACAGAATGGGCAATGGCGGAGCTTCTTCGAAACCCAGAGGTGATGCAAAAGGCAAGGGAGGAACTCATGAACGTTATTGGCTCGGAAAGAACAGTGAAAGAATCAGACATGGATGAACTCCCATATCTTCAAGCTGTTGTAAAAGAAACCCTGCGGCTCCACCCAGCAGCCCCTCTTCTCTTACCATATAAAGCAAGAAATGATGTAGAAATCTGTGGTTACACCATACCAAAGGGCACTCATGCTTTGGTGAATATATGGGCCATAAATCGAGACCCAAAATATTGGGATCACCCACTTACATTTTGCCCAGACAGGTTCATTGGCTCCAAAATAGATTATAAAGATGGAAGCTATGAGTTTATACCGTTTGGAGCAGGGAGAAGGTTATGTCTAGGATTGCCACTTGCGACTCGGATGGTGCACTTGATGTTAGCTTCCATGATCCTTTCCTTTGATTGGAAACTTCCTCAAGGAATCAATCCACAAGAGTTGGACATGCAAGAGAAATTCGGTATGACTTTGAAGAAAGCTGTACCTCTTTATGCTATCCCTGTAATGAGATAAATATGAATAATCATTAACGTATTGGTGGAGCTTGTTCATCAACACTAGCATGATTGTCTGCTATTTCTATTTAGTTTTAGTCATCTGCTTTGAGGCAGTTTTCATGTTTCTCAGTGCAATTCAGACCATTTCAATTTGACACTCCAGCTTCTTACATGACCAAAAGAAAAAATTAGCAGACAAGCTTACCAATAAGCTTGAAGAGTGATTAAACAGCAGCCATTCCAATGATGTTAGGCACCCTTATCGTCACTGAGCTTCATACTTAAGTCCCATCTTTGTTTTTCACCAAACTGAGGTTTCTTTGAGGTTTTCTTTTCTCTTGTTAGATGGCTTAGTTGGGGTAAAAGTAATTTAGTGGAGCTAGAGGGACATGTGACTAAGGGAGCTAAAGCTTAGAGTCAACTGATGTATCTAAAGGTGGACTGTCTGGTTAGAATAAATCTGACAGCTAGCTAATTTTGTTTGGACTTGTAGCTTTGGGTTTTGGGTTTTGGTTTTTTCTTTAGAATAAGCTATTAATCCTTGATCTTGGCAAAGTCGATGAGATTCTTTCAAGCAAATTGATGTTTAGTTCAAGTTGCAGCTTATGAAAAATTCATGTTTACTACAAGTTGCGCCTTGTGAAATACCAATTTCTTGGCAGACAAAAATCAAGTTTTGTTCATTTAATTAAGAGGAAAGAGACCAAAAACTGAACTTTTTTCCAAAACTTAAATGAGCTTAATTAATTAATTAGGCCATTTTCTGTCCCATTATGTTCATTTGTCATTTGTCAAGCCTCATGCCGACTCTTACAAAAGTAACTAACAGAACCAGCATCTTCTGAATCCAAACCTTAAACATTTGAAAATTTCCATGTCTAGCACCGTAACATATATATTATTGGAAGCAGACAACACATTCTTAAAGAATCAAATTTCATTACAGATAGATCGTCAGAACTTTTCTTATGTAGGGTCCAATTATGATTTGTTTCCTTCATCTAATTAAAATCATTCATTAACCAACACCATATGACTGTGATGGAATGGACAAGAAGAAAAAAGAAAGCCATCAAAGATTTTTTGGGGTAAATAAATAATTACCGTTGGGGAACCTTTAATTTGAATTTAATTTGGAGGGTTATGATTTCATTGAGTAATCGAAAACCACACTTTTCATATTTTCAAACTCATAAATCAAGATGCTCCATCTTACTACTAAATCGTAAGAGTAATTATTAAATTATTGCTAGATGTCAAACTATAATTGTTTTACTAGTTTTTCCACTTTACAAGGTGTGAACATTCCATGAACTTCATTTTAAAATTTATTCGATTTTAAAAATTTAAAAATCAAATTAATTGATTTATAGTAATCAAATTATGCATTAAAATCGAGATAATTAAAATCAACTTATAGTAATCAGTTTGATTGGTTTTATCACTTATATTAATAATATTTATAGTAGAAATAAATATATCAATATATTCTTTATATTAAACATTTTAATAATATATTATTATATTTAAAATATATATTATTAATGATTAGTTTGATCTTAAAATTATGATTATCCAGATTACCGAATAAATCAAATGTGGTAATCCATTAAATTTGAATTCGAACAAATTTAATCAATGTTAATTGATTTATTCAATAAATGCTCATCTTTATTCACAACTGTTTCATGAAAATTAAAATTCGCATTTTAATTATGAAATACTAATAAGTAAAATTAAATTCTTCGAATCATATGAGTTTGCGTAGGAAGGAAAATTAAACCTAAAATAATAAAAATAATTCGAATAAAATTTCTTTTCCTTTTATTCGAAGGGAAAAGGGTAAGGGAACCTACCGACCGACCAACGCTTGTGAAAGCCAAAACACGTCTCCTTACGTGGCAACCACTGAATTTACCAGTTTCAATGTGCAACGACTGCTACCGCCACGTACAACCGCTTATGCGAATGAAGTCACTCCATCTGGCCACTCAAGCAAGCCCAAACTTGTAAATATTTCAAATATAAAGGGTCAATCTATAATTACACCTAATATCCCGCGTCACTAACAAGCCAAGCTGGTTACAAGAGAGTAAAGTGTCTTCTCCATCTGAAAGCTCACTCAATCAAAATTTTGTCTAAATTTGGAGAAATTTTGGGATCTCAAATAGAGAGAAAATGAATCGCCACCACGATCCTAACCCGTTCGATGAAGAAGAAGTCAATCCATTTTCGGTATTAAATTACATTTTTTTCGTTTTTTTTTAGTTTCTCTTTTTTGCCCATCTCAGATCTGGATTTCTGTTTCTGTTTACGTCACGGGGGTGTTCTATTCGTTTTTCGGGGTTAGTTTGGGGATTAGGTTTCCGGAAGACTAGATCTGAAAAGGCCTGCTTGGCTAAAATGTCGGGGAGGAAATGGCCTTCGATTTTTTGAATTTCGTGTTTTCTTTTGTTGCGATTAATGGAAAAACCGTTGGGTTTATTTGATTTAACTAGTGGGAATTTCATTGTTTAATTTTCGTAAAAATGGCTTTTATTTTTTAACCTTGTAATGTAATTTTGCTTAAAGCTTTTTTTTTCCATATTTATCTTTGAGTTTCTTCAAAACTCAAGCAATTTGATAGCCATTCTGAAAGTAGGGTCAATTTGGTTGTTTCAAATGTGTTATAATTTCATGAACCTGAAAATTTATATACGGAGTGATATTAATTGTAATTTGTAAATTATGGACCATAGATGTTTAATATAAGCTGGATTTGAGCCTGAGATTGTTCTTCCTTGCTAGCCGTGTGACCATGTATATAATAATGCTAATACACGTTAGTCATGTTCATAGTTTATCCCATGTTAAGTGCTGAGCTCGTGACAATTAATACTTAATTGGGCATGATTCATATATCTGGTACAGGTGTTACTCGCAGGTTGCTTGGTCATGTCTCCTTGCTTAGTCTGTACATTATATTTAAGTATATTTCATCGTGCGCTTTTGTGTTACTTATTGTGAGTCATTTCAGAACGGCGGTGCTGTTGCTCCTGCACGACCACTGGCATCCGAACCTCTGGGATTTGGTCAGAAACATGATGCTACAGTGGATATACCTCTGGATACAATGAATGTAATGAAGTTTCAATCTCCTTTACATTTCTATAGCTTGAATACACATGGGATGACTGATTACTTTGTTGTTTTCATAACAGGAGCCCAAGAAAAAAGAAAAGGAGCTTGCAGCTTGGGAAGCTGATCTTAAAAGAAGGGAAAAGGTTATTTTTAACTTGGTGTTTGTTTAGGAGTGTGAATCACTTGCCTTTTTCTTTTGTTAATGTTAAATAAAGACTTATTGACCCAATTGTATCTTGTAATGCCTTCTTTCTTGTCCACTGCATTAAGTGTTCTCATGCTTTGACTGCGACTTGAGTTTTGAGTTTTCTATTTAACTTTTATTTTATTTTTTAATTTTTTCAGGACATAAAGCGAAGGGAAGATGCTATTTCTCAAGGTAAGAGAACGGAAGCACAAGCAACAGTTTACTTTTACTTTCTTTTCAATTATTGTAACTCGCTAAATGTTCCCTTTTTTTCATTATGGCATATCAGCTGGTGTAACTGTAGACAATAAAAATTGGCCACCAATTTTCCCAATCATACATCATGATATAGCTAATGAGATACCTGTTCATGCTCAAAGGCTGCAATATCTTGCATTTGCAAGTTGGCTAGGTATGGAAGCTAACCTTTCCACTTTGTTATTGTGGATGTTTTTCTCCTAATATCAATTCTCACTTTTTAAATGTTAATTTTCTAAGTTTTTATACAAAAGACACTGTTGTAGAATGTTTGCACTGAATATTATGGTTATACTACCTTTGCTTCTCTATCCCTTTTTTACTCAAATGAATGAAAAAGAATCCTTTTCTATTTTAGTTCTTTTCGACTTTAATCCTCAAGTATTTAATAATATTATTATTTTTCCATATATGCTTGTGAATAATTGTGGGCATTCTCGTGGTCATAAACCTAGCTGAGGCATCACAACTAAACAAGTATTGGATTTCCTCAAATAGAGTGTGCCCATTAAATTGGTATTTCCCAGGAATACTTAGTCTGAGGGTTCATTGATATTTGAGTGGATGTCATTACTGTCTAATGGATTCAATTAGTTTTTTATTTTTAAATCTTTTTATAGTTTAAACCTCGAAAAACTTAGATGTCATAACTCTCCTTGAATCTTCATTTAAGATGTACATTTTGGATATTATTTTACAGTATTTGGCAATACTAGAAAACCTTGCACCTTCTCCACCACCTCCTCTTGTTTGCTGATTACTGACATGCTTTGATTGTTATTGTTACAGGCATAGTTCTTTGTCTTGTTTATAATGTTATTGCAGTGATTGTCTGTTGGATTCAAGGCGGCGGTAAGTATTTTCTGATTCCTTGATATTTTGTAGTAGCTGTCAAATTTTGGTCCCAGCATACAATAATATTTATATTCTAACTTGGTTGATACAATGTAGGTGTTAAAATTTTTTTCCTTGCTATAATCTACATGTTGCTTGGATGTCCGCTTTCATATGTGTTGTGGTACAGACCTCTCTATCGAGCAATGAGGTAAATATATACTGATTAATTTAAAAATTCAATTTGTAGCATGAAAATGAAAAAAATTTTGGTGTGCTGATGATTGTTCTGCTGTGTACTTTGTTTCACCTTGCAGGACAGATAGTGCTTTGAATTTTGGTTGGTTTTTCATGTTTTACTTGGTGAGTTTAGTTTTGATTGACTAAGGCATCATTAGTCTTCTGGTTGATTTTCGTTTAACTTGTCTATTTGCTTTGTGTAGCTCCACCTTGGGTTTTGCATATTTGCTGCAATAGCTCCTCCTGTTGTCTTTCATGGGAAGTCATTGACGTAAGTTCTTCATTCCCTAATTTGTGCCCAAAATCAGAAGGACCTTGAGCTGGCAAATTTGTTGATTGTCCTAGCAATTTAGTGTAAATGTTACCTTGTTATGAAGTATGCTTTTAATGCGATTGACAATACAAATGATCCAAGCTTTTTATCTGCTGTTGTAAACACTTAGTGGCTGGGACATTCCAAAACCCTTTTTGTTCAGTTTTGCCTCATCAAAATGTTCATTAGCTGTTGGAATGTTCTTATGATTGTATCTTTTGATGACTCTAGAGAATCACACTTAACTTTGTATCTAATGGTTAATATATTTTTATATTGTCTCTAATTGCAGCGGTGTCCTGGCAGCCTTTGATGTTATCTCTAATCATTTGGTGGCAGGGGTGAGTTCTATTACTTCTGCATGTTGGCATAAGTTATCACTTATTATTTAGCATGTTGTAGGAATCTAAGGATGTGCGTTCTTCTCTCCATCTCAAATAGATTTTTGTTTTTATGGACAAATATAAATTAATAATTTGGTACCATTGTTTGGAAGATGTACATCAGAGGAGAGTAATGAGAGATATATGATCATACATGAATGCTTTTACTGCAGATAGAGTCCTATTATTTCATAAACATTATCTTGTTGAATGTTTGGGCTCTTCTAATTTATTTGTCCGATACAGATTTTCTACTTTGTTGGCTTTGGGCTGTTTTGCTTGGAGTCACTGTTAAGCCTGTGGGTTCTTCAGGTTAGAGACGACAGCATATCTCTTGATTCTTAACAGTATTAATTGAACTCTAATTATCCTTGTTGGTAAGAAAAGTTTTGTGTAGTCTTCATCCATCTGATCTTGCAATGTTGCACATAAATCCCTTCTATTTGCTTTTAAAGTTTTTTCCAATCTGTGAAAACTGAAAGACGGATATGATGCGACAAAGTTCATAGAATCAGTCTCAGAAATATAATAAAACCAATTATATGTTCGATTGCACCAGTCTGCTGCTTTGCCTTAATATTTATTTGCATGTAGACTGACAAAGTTTTGCCATTTTTCCTTTTGTTGGTTTGCGCAGAAAATATACTTGTACTTTAGGGGGCACAAGTGAGAGATTGAATTAAAGCTGAGGGTCCTCCTTGGATTTTTTGGTGAAGCCGCTTCTCATGGTAGTTTTAGTATATATATTTTTGCACATTATATTGTGTTTATCATTTTATAATTGTTGTTTGCATTGATACAAATTACAATGGGTTTTTGTATGCTGAATAGATTCTAGGAAATTACAGTTTCACTGCCTTCCGAGAGTGGTCTTTAATTAATTTCCAAATTCTTTTCCCATGTAATATATGCGTTATTTTGTTAAGCATGAGATCAACAAAACATGAACAGCGTGATTAACGATCCGAGCTACACCTAAAAAATTATGCTGCAAGGTAAAAACCTGGCCAATAGCGTGACCATAGGTGGCAAAATATCTCAGACTTGCAGGGCAGCTAGACGGGCATTTCGTCTTGGGAACGGGACTGAAATCAACCAGAAAACTGGGCTTTAAAAACCGGATTAGGCCCAAAATATTGTAACCTAGGAAGTGTTGAGAAATGAGGTGGACAATTAATTTGGGCCCAATCATAATTTTTGTCCATGGAGTTGAGACTTATTCTTAAAAGTACAACCAAAACAACTCCTGTCTGGTCTGATTCCTGCTGGAGCTACGAGGAAATATTTCACCACCAAACGACTTCATTTACTAAGCTCATGTGATGGTAGAGAGCACGATTAATTACAGTTTTATGCAGGAAAATGTATCAATATACAGAAACGACTTAAAAGTTGTGAATTCCATTACTCAAAACCTGAATCCTGCAACAGGTAGATAGTCAAATCTATATATGCTTAAAACATGAACAGGAACTAATCTAGCTAGTAGCAGATCTCAAAAGGTCTGCCTGGGTGAATTGTGTCCTCATGTCAAGAATTAATAGAGAAAATGTAGGACAAAAAGAATTGAAAATATGTATTCCTTTTTTTTTATACTAAAAACTTTGTTACATGAATTAAATTTAAAGTTAATCTACTCATTTTGCATATCAATTCAGAGATTCCAGGTATCAGTATTTAATTAGCACTCTTAATATGCCAACTTAGCTAACTTTCATGTGGAAATGGAGTCTTTCCTTTGGTTAGGTTTAAGGTTGGCGAATCTGCACATTCTAATGTATGCACACAGCATGCAACTGCTAAGACCCACAGTGCCACAAATGCTTTTTGCAAACCATAGGCTGTCGTTCTTCAAATTTCTTTGACCATTTTAGTGTTTTATTGTGGGCAGTGAGAGTAATTTGAGATTTGCGGTAAATTAATACTCCCACAATTTCAGAGAGGAAGAGTCCAAAGATTGCATGGCACAGCCTCCATATCACCTCCATCACTCCACACCCCAAACCCCTCATCTTTAACCAGCCACCCCCTTCATGCCACGTGGCAGACAAATATCCAAACTGAAACAAATAACCACCAAGCTTCTCCATGCCCTGTGTTCTATCACATATCTTATGCCATCACCTCATCAACAATTCCAATCTTTTCTCATAAATTAGTCCAATATAGTATATAGATATCCGGTGCACTTCACTTTTGCTAAGGAAATGAATTTTTGAAATGACCCTTTTATCCACTGCCAATTGAACCAAGTCCATTTGAGTCCCTTTCATTCTCACCTTAATATCACCTCCAAACTTGTCCAAAACTAGGGGCAGTCACAGAAACCCATAAATTAAAGACACCTCAGCTTTCCATCACCAGAGCAATACTGTTTTCTTGCTTTACATACTGCCATCTGTTTTCTTCAATCTTTTCCTCTTCATTATTTGTGTTCCAAAATTTTCCTTGGAAATCAAAGGACAAGAATCCAAACTCGTTTTTGCTTGGTCTTAGAGGACCATCTAAACAATTTGCCAGGGCATCCCATTTCAGTAATCTCTCTCTGTCTCGAAGCTCTCTAAATTCCCCTTTCCGGGGCAGACAGAAGAGGAGAAAAAAAGAGAGCTAAGAAATGGCAGTCTGCACAGTATACACAACTCAATCTCTCAATTCGACATGTTCAATCTCCACACCAACGAAAACCCACTTGGGTTTTCACCAAAAGCAGGTGGTGTTCTACAGCACTGGCAAGAGAACTAGCAAAAGAGGTAGCAGCAGCAGCGGCGGCCCGTGTGTCATAACCTGCTCAGCTGTTGATTCACAAACAGTTGTGATTGGTCTGGCTGCAGACTCAGGATGTGGGAAGAGTACCTTCATGAGACGGCTAACAAGTGTGTTTGGTGGTGCAGCAGAGCCACCCAGGGGAGGCAACCCTGACTCGAACACACTCATCAGTGACATGACCACCGTGATTTGCTTGGATGATTATCATTCACTTGACAGAACTGGAAGGAAAGAGAAGGGAGTGACAGCACTTGACCCAAGAGCTAACAACTTTGACCTCATGTATGAGCAAGTTAAGGCTCTCAAGAGTGGTGTTGCTGTTGACAAGCCTATTTACAACCATGTTACTGGTCTTTTGGATCCTCCTGAGCTCATTAAGCCTCCTAAGATCCTTGTCATTGAAGGACTGCACCCCATGTAAGTCAAAAAACTAGAAACTAGAGCCATTCATTAATTCCTTCTTTCTCAGCCATACATCTGTTCATGAAACTTTGGAATTATCCTCCCTGCATGTTTTGGGCTGTTTTTGATGATAAACAGAAGATTCCATACGACTGATTTTGTTATTATGGGAAATAAGTTAAACTCCCCTTTTTCTCTGTTTCCTAACCCCAATGTCAAGTTAAATCAATTTTTCATTATAGAAAGCAAAGCCCCCATGCATTCCTCGATTAACGTCCAATTCTCAGCCAGTTGGGCTCAATTATAACTTTGGCCCATTGAAATTATTGGTTTTAACTTCTCGGCATAAGCTTTTGGCCTCTTCTATTTATTCTCAGGCCAGGTTTTCTTTTCTGACTCAAGATGGGAAAAGAAAAAGAGAATCAGAATTAGCAAAAAACAGATGCTAAGTATTGATATTGTATATTTGTTTTAGTATATCTTTTGGGCTTGGACTCAGTAACATTGGAGTTGGCCTTCCAATCCCTGCCAATTACGTTTGTGCTATTGCATATTACCACTTGTTTAATGTTTGTTTATCTCTATAGAATATTTAATACATTTTCATTCTTTTACTACAACAATTATTTCTGGGAATCACCCAACTTAAGCGACTGCTCTGTCCTAATGTATAGGTTCGATGAGCGTGTGAGGGATCTGTTGGACTTCAGTATCTATTTGGATATCAGCAATGAGGTCAAATTTGCATGGAAAATTCAGGTGACAAACCCTGTCGACTAATGTCAAAATGTTCTGGAAACCCAATGCCTGGATTTTGTTCTTACTTGGTTGAAAACATTGCAGAGGGACATGGCTGAAAGAGGGCATAGCCTTGAAAGCATTAAAGCTAGTATTGAAGCCAGGAAGCCCGATTTCGATGCCTTTATTGGTAAAAACACTACATAATCCCCAGTCAATATTCAATTTTATTTGCAAGAAATCCCATTTGTAGAATTTAATAGAAAATCCTAAGTTCTTGAGCTGCTGCAACCCTTAGCACCAGACCAACAATGGAAGAAGTATATAAACTTAGTAATTGCTACCTCGTCAGATTTTTTTTTGAAAGGCAGGAATATTATTGATCATAGTTTCTCACAAAGGAGAATAACAAAAGGCAAAGTCCCAGTAAGACTTGCAGAGAAACATGAAAGTCCTCAAGATCAAGAGCGAGAGACTTTATGACCCAAAACAAAACAAAAAGCAAAATTCCTAACCTTCTAAGTACATTCAATAAAACCCACAACATCATATCTGGCATAACCCAACCATAATCCTTTGAACAATTAATTCTGCAGCTAATATGAGAATAAGCCAAAATTGAAGCAGCCCACAGGGAGAAAAGTGGTTCGACCCCATAACCATAATTGTCACGTGGCCAAGTCAGAGAAGATCTTTTGGTTATAGCCGTCAAAGTAAGCACTGAAGTTTGAAGCCCTCAAAACAGCGTCACCAGCTTTTATGTGAGGCTAGAATCGATGTTTTATTCGTTCAGAAAAGTTAGACAATGACTATTTTATGTGACAATTTCTTGTTTTGTTACAATGGTGTCCCTGCAAATTTAAAGATGCGAGACATTAACCATTGTTGTGCTTGGTGGTGCAGATCCACAAAAGCAATATGCTGATGCAGTAATTGAAGTGCTGCCAACTCAGCTCATCCCAGGAGACAACGAGGGAAAGGTTTTGAGAGTGAGGCTGATAATGAAAGAAGGGGTGAAGCATTTCAGCCCGGTTTATCTGTTTGATGAAGGCTCAACCCTCTCATGGATACCATGCGGAAGGAAGCTCACTTGCTCTTACCCTGGCATCAAATTCCATTACGGCCCTGACACTTACTTTGGCAACGAGGTATGCATTTGATATATTATTTCTCAGTTATATCTTTAGTGAACTCAAGTTCCCAGACTTTGGGTTTAACTCTTTGAGGCCAATGTTTGTGTTTCTGTTGGCTTTTCTTTAGGTTTCTATTCTGGAGATGGACGGGCAATTTGACAGATTAGATGAACTCATTTACGTTGAAAGCCATTTGAGCAACATTTCTACCAAGTTCTATGGAGAAGTTACCCAGCAAATGTTGAAGCATGCTGATTTCCCTGGAAGTAACAACGGAACCGGCCTGTTCCAAACCATTGTTGGATTGAAGATAAGAGATCTGTATGAGCAAATCACCACAAGCAAAACTGCAACTCCACTAGAAGCAACAAAAGCCTAAAGAGCTGCCTTTGGGGTTCATAAAATTATATCCTCTTTTCAGTTTTCGCCTTTCCACTTCCTCCCTTCTTCACGTTTGACTCTTGAGCGTTAGGCTGTTCCTCTCATAAGAATTGAGTTATACTCTTTTGTATTTATTGTCTGTTGTAATTCTGTGGAGATATGTAATATGGAGAAACAAAAATCAGAGATCAAATTCAAGTTAAGAAGTTCATAGAAGACGAAGCTTTTGACATCATCTCTCCTCTTCTACGTCCCTATTGTTCGTACCATTGATGATGCTATAATCTTCAAAAAAAAAAAACCATTGATGATGCTATGACTCTTGGTTCTTTTCCCGAGTAAGAGGATTGGCCATAGAGCATGGCCATACTGTGACGTTTTCCTTGCATTTCTTGTAACCTTTGCTTACCTATCTCACCTCACCTATGCATTTATTTTCATCATAACCCCCCACACGAAGAAAAGTGAAGGTAAGAGTGCAATCCGTTTTATAAACTTTAAAGCAAGTTTGAATCGTCTGAGAAAACACGACAAGTTAAGTCTCTTCATGCAGTCCAGATAAGAGATCATCAAGGGCAAATGGAATTATGAATTATGGAAAGCCAGTGCTTGTGAGGATTCAGATGAAGAGAGAGAGAGATTCTAACAAACTAATAAACACATACGAGCTGCAACTAAGCAGGGAAGATGGTTTGCAACTTTGCATCCTTAACATGAAGAAAAACTGTTATGCCCAGTAACTGATTTCATTAACATACTTAACATGTAATGCAAGTACTAGCAAATACGGTGCGAAATAACATCCATGCAAATAACATTTAAAGTTATTTTTACAAACATCAGGCTTTCAAATGCAAAGTAGCACCCCCTTCTAAGTTTTAGGGAAAGAAAGAAAAACTATATTTACACTCCGACTTGTCAGCCCATTTCCAGGATATAGCACTAAACTACAATCAAACTAGAAAGCAGAGGAGTAATATATATTTGAAACTACTATATACATTACTCAACTACCAGCCATCTGCATCTCTATTTGATTGTAACAAACTTGTTTGTACCATGCCTAGCCCAGTGCTCCTTCAAGTCAACAGGATGAGAAAGATCATGACCTTCAGCCGCAAGTCTCAGAAGAAGTTTCAAATATGCTCCATTGCTCATTTTTCTCCCAGCCATGCGAGCACCAGGCCTGGTGGAACTCATGGGAAGAGGATATTCTGATATATTAATAGTACAACACGATGATTGCCAACCACCAGCACCCCACTTGTAGCACACTCTTGCAACACCTGTACATGAGCAAATGGGGGAAGGCACCCCAGAGAAATCGAAGTTTGTTCCATCAAGATCAATATTGAGATTCTTCTTCTCACGCTTGGCTTCTGGGATGACTGTTCCCTTAGCCTTCTTTGGAACTGAGGGTTTCTTCTTGGGCTGCTTTGGCCTCAGAACCTTGGATGCAATTTGATTAGAACCCTTCACAGACGGATTCTGTTTGCCTACCCTGGTGCTTTTACTCCCCAAATCATTGTTCTTCCCTGACTCAGTTGTGGGAGCAATGGAACGAATGGGAGCAACAACAAGACCAGGTTCATGGTGTATTTGAGTTCCTTGCAGAGAACTTAAGCCAGGTCTGGATGTGGGGATGTAATTTCCAGTATAAAACAAAGAAAAAGGTGAAACAGATGATCCAGTGTTGGTTTCAGGCATCATGTTCTTATTGGAATATGACCCCATCTTCATAGCTATTATTTGATTCTGCAGCGCAACATCTACAAAAACAAAATTCCAAACAAGATGCTAAATGATTTTCGAGCACTAAAAAATGAAAAAAATCCAAGCCTTTCTAAAGTCTTGCATATCCTTAAATGTTCTACTATCTATTATCTACTTTCTCCTTCATAGAAGATGCTGTATGTGCAGGCTCATGCAAAATGAAAATATCACCCTAGCAACGATCCCAATTCTTTGCTAAACAACAGAAACTGAGAAAAACTTGCATGCATAAACTTATACATCTTTTGAAAAGAGAGTGGAAAGTTCTGAAGGTATCAATAAGTATGGGAGAAAACCAGATCACAACCGCAGCTAAACAGATTGCAAGACAGAAAATTCATGTCAAGAGAGGGAACAAAAAAGTGAGAAACACCCTCCAAAGTCCAAGAAACTGAAGAAACAATAACAAATGCACACTACATCAGAATAAAGCTACCTCAAATTCTGTAAATAGCTACTATGGAGCAGAAGCAAACCATCAAGGTAAAGCATATGAAACAGGCTTTAGATAACTAATAAAAAAGATTCCATACAAACCCCAGTTCAAAACTGACGAGGAAAAGGCAAAAACAAACCACATTAAGATGAATGAAACCACCCAAAACCCTGAAACCAAAAACTATTACCCATTAATTAGAAAACCCCATTTGAGGAAAAGCATCAAAGAAACAACTGACAACAAATTGCATAAACCCATTTGTCAGCCTGAAAAATCAAAGGCCAAAAGACATCACATTTAGATAAAAAAAAAAAACCAAATTTTTTTAATTAGTAACCGACAACCATAAAGCAAGAAACTCAACTACAAAAGAATAAACTCTAAAAGCTGGAAAATCCATAAACTATTTAAGGTACAGGGTTAAAAGGAACTTACAAGCTTGGCAAGATCTAGCAGGAAAGTGGTTCTAGGCAAGTTTCTGTGCTGAAAAATCTAAGAAGAAGAAACATAGTAAGTAACTTGTTATCTGCAAAAGAAAGTTCCCACTTGTATGGTTAATGGTCTCAGTCTGACTGAGCAGTGAGCAGTAAGCGGAGAGCACCAAAAGCAGTGTAACCGTACTCGCTATCTTTTCTCTCTCTGCCTTTGGGTGTACAAAGAAATTGATAAAATATTCGTTTTCTAATTTATTGCACGAATTCTTTTCTCAATCTCAAGAGAGTGAGACTCCCCTTACGTTGGTAAGGGTTTCGTTTGTCTCCAAATACTCTCCCGCACTACATCCACATGTCTAACATTAACATAAGGGAGCTCAAGACTGTTCTGCCACTGGAAGACATTTGTGCCGTGTGAAACATGGTGGCATAGTCCTGTTTGTTCATTTCTCACGTTTATGATTTTCATTTTTTACTTCATTACATCCTTTAAGTTTTATAATTTAAGATTTATACTCAAATAATTCCTAATCCTTATTGATTTACTTAAATTAAACTCATAATTTTTTAAATTTTTTCTCTTTAAATGGTATCTTAAAGTAAGTTGAGAGAGCTATAAGGAGAACAGAGATTCAAACTTTGATCGTAAATCCTTTTAAGGTAGATTACAATCGTTAGGTTAAACTCCTTAATTGTTTAAAAATAAAAGAAAAGGGTTTTTTGGCTGTACAATAAGTTAATCTCGTGGAACAAATTTAGAGTTGTAACTGATATGCAATTGTTGCAGAGATTGTTAGAACTGATAGTTTCAGCCAATAACTGCGAGCAAGCTTTGCCTGATTGCTGGGACTGAGCAAAACAGTGAGCCAAATATACCCGTTAGACCATAAGCAATGGCACAAAACGGAAGGGCTTCAGGCTCCTTGGCCGACAATGCAGCTGTTCCCAATCCATGGGCACTGGAACAAGATATAAAAGAAAGTAAATTTTTAAGAATAGATGCATAATCAAGAACATGTTTGACAGACAACAAGTGCATAATCAAGGAAAATTGAGGTATATACCTAGATGCAGTCGCTATTCCTCGAGCAATAGGGTCACGGAAACGTAATTTGTCGAGCATTGCTTGCACAAAGTTTGCACCAATGAGACCGGTCACTACAACTGCAGCTGCTGTGAGAGATGAATTTGCACCTGCAAGCAATGTAGACAAGCTATCATATTGGCTGAACTTAATCAGATTAATATAGATATACAGGTTACAGATTGTAACATGATTCATCTCCATTTATGTGCTCCCTGTCAAAAATTATTCCTTCAGTTGTATCATACATGAACCAGAATATGAAGTTGCCAGCCATCTTCTGGAAAGTGTAGTACCAGTATCTTACCTTCGAAAAAGGAAACAATGGTGAGGGCTAATGCCACTGTTATACATCTCGGTAGAATTGAAACAGTCAGACTTGGTTCTAACCCAACAAGACGTCCGACAAGAGCAGTTGAATACAAAGAAAACAAACTCGAGATGATGATAGATATGAATATCTCAGCTGCATGTCTCTTAATAAGCTGTAAAAGTCAAGGGATGAATTAGGCAAAACCTGATGATGTATAATTGATACTAAGAATCTGCCATTAAGATGAATATATGATAACAGCAAAGTTGACCCTTGAGATAAAACTTATGCTTGGCTTTTTGATCATTGAAAGTGTGAAGGGCGGATCATGAAATCTGTCTCATTTTGTTGAATGTAAAGGGCAGGTAGTTACCTTTCTCTGTTTGAACATTGAGAAAGCAAACGAAAGAATAACAGAGCCCAAAAACCCCATGAGAATATCACCGGCTCCAGGATTGGATGACACTTTTGTAAGGTAACATCCTGCATACATTAAGTGCAAAATTATTTTTTACATACATTAACAGCCACATGGTATAAAGTGGAAATCTTACTACTGGATACCAAGAATTGCATATTTGAGGATGGGATGTAGATGTCCATATTGGTTTTTCTTTAACTAAATCATAAAAAAGATTCACTTTAAAATATTACCTAAAACTGCATCAACTCCCAACCGAGATATGTACCCAAAGGCCAATGCTGCCAGATCTGCAGACAGTGCACAGCAAATAATTGGATGAAAAACTTTTTTCACACCAGACGGCAACCTGAAAACAGGAAGAAATGAAAATTGGTAAAACTTTCAAGAAACAATACAAATATAGAAGTTTGTTATTTGGAAAAACTTTGTCCATATGAATTGCTCAAAAGAGGACAATGAGATTTTACCCAGAACCAACCATGTAGCCTAGCACGGTGGAGGCAAGTAGGAAGGGGAGGCATGTGCGGGCACTTGTCCCCAATGCTGTAGGATAAAATATTGCACTAACAAATGATACAAGAAAGATACCACTCCATGTCCAAAATTCTAAGGGAGAAAAAGGAGAAGGTTTTGCCATAGGCTCAGCATCTGTCATTTCTGTCTTCACAATTTTTCTCACAGCAATAGCTGTAAAACCCGCAACACAAAGTGAAGCTAACCAGCCTCCAGCTGCAGAGGAATTAAGAAGGAAGAAATGTTGTGACAGACATCAATAACAAATGCCAAAGCATGACAGTAGGTATGCATGAATAACTGATGAGTTTAGGATAAATAGGTATGCATGAATAACTGATGAGTCTACGATAAATTCAGAAGCTATTAGTGTATCATTCCAGAGCCAAAAAGTACAATTTCAGTGTGATGCTGACATTTATATCAAACAGAGACACCTATACATACATCCTAAACTTACAAAAGAAAAAGTTGAAACTTCCACTAGAAACATTCGTAAACCTTTCTCACAAAATGTTCAGAGGAAGGTTCCAGCCACCAGACAATTTCACTTTTTTTCATCCTAAAAGTCCAAACTTAAAATTCAACTTTCCACTACAAAACACGACTATCTATTCGATAAAGCTTAAAAGGAAGGTTCCAATGGTGATAAATCTTCTATTTTACATTTGGAAGCAACAAGGTCATGTGATTTCAAGGCATTTTTGTTCACAGCGTCTCTGATACTTTAAAGAGAACAGTAATTGTTCATGCACATAAACAAGGAGAGGTATAATGCACTTGAAGTAAAAGAAAACTAGTGAATTCAAAAGAATCAATGCCTCAGAAAAAGCCACCCTCAATAGAATTTATAATTGAAATAAATTAAAAAAAAAAAACCTTCATCAAGGCTAAAGTATAACACCTATGATGAAGCATATCTTGAGGCCTGAAGAAGCAGGAATATCTCTAACGGAAAGTGGCAGAACCACCAAAGCCGGAACATAAAACAATGGAAGCCATCTTTGTACGAACATGAGGGCTGGCTCAAAAAAGTTCATCAAGCTTGTAGCAGCAGCAGGGATAGCAGTATCAAGCATCACCAAAACAGAAAATATACAAAACATTCCAAATAGTGCACTGGGAAACTTTATAGCAGCAGCCACAAAAGCTTTCTTCAAGAATTTATCCATTGCCAGAACTATCCCAAGCGAAACAACCAAGTGCAATACCCCAAACACCTATATTAAATAAAATAAAATAAAATAAAAAGAACAACCCTTGATCAAATGTGATGAAGCATTTGATAAAGTTTTCCTTTTTATTAGAAAAAAAAAGAAAATTTACTTACTTTCTGAGAGATAGTGGAGGTGGAAATGTTACTACCGTCTGAAGCAGAGGATTTGACAGAAACTGTTCTGCTAGAGCTAGTTTCTTGAGGATCCATTTGCAAGAAGCTGGAGTTGGGTCCAAGAACTCTAACGGATACCAACGATTTATGGGGAGGACCGGAATGATTATGCTCATGTTTATATGCCTGTGGGTTTCCATTGAAAGCAACGTGCGTTAAATTTCTACGGATCCTGTGGAGGTTTGGCTTAAAAGTGAGACAAGTTAAGGAAGGGGATTTGGAATGATGGTGGTGAGTAGGAGACAGCGACAAATTTGTGGGTGTAGCCACCAAAGGAGCTGCCATTGAAAGAGCTAAAGAGTGACCAGAATTTCCAAGAAAGTTGCCATTTTCACCTTGCGAGGTGACTGGGCTATTTTCAAAAGTTTGTATGGACCTAAAATAACGTTGTCATCTAACAGGATCAGATTTTTTTTTTTGGGGGGTGGGTGGGGTTTGTGGGGGCCTATGGATAGTGGCATAGTGCCGCTTGGTAAATTTACAGAAAATAGCAACTTTAGCAAATTTACCTAAGAAATTCTTGGCTTTTTCGCAAATGTTATGTTCTCTAAAGATAGATTGATGATGCTTGGAAGATCTCTTGGCTAAGCACATCTTGTACCTAAACAATGGTAATCTAACGGTGGGAGTGGGAGTTTTCTTCCTGTTTGTGCTAGATTGTCAAGTTTTAAGATGTGCCTTCAGTTTTCTTCCCAATAGGTGGGAATCTGCCTGTTAACTTGCTTTCTATAATTGCACATTACATTACTTCAGATTAAGGAAAGGAAAATGCTAAACCGCATTAAAAATGGTGAACAATCTAAGTTGGTTAAAAAACCATGAAGAACAGCAACGACCTTCAAGCTTAGCACAGCAGGCAGAGCAGGCAGCAGAAGTATCTCAGGCAAAAGGTTATTAATAAAGCATTAACTAATTACATGAAATGTTTCAAGACTAATATGAGTTAGCAGCAGATAATTATCTTTACAGCTAAATGTCCTTGCTTGTTTGAAGTGAGGCTGCATAAAATCAGCCACTGCCCCTATCAGAGATCTTAAAGTCTAGAACTTAAGAAGTTCCTAAGCTCTCTTCTTAGGGTCTTCCCTGCAGCAGACTTTGGTATTGATTTTGTAAACACCACCTTTCTTACTTTCTTATAAGGTGCAACCTGATATAAATAGAGAAGAAAACACATGGTAAGTGTTTGATAAACAGGGAGAGTATAAGAGTACGATATCCACAAAAAGTTAGGAACTTCCACACCTGCTTAGCCACGAAGTCCATGACAGCTCCCTGGGTCAGTGTGCTACCTTGCCTCCTCACCACAAATGCCACAGGAATCTCACCAGCTTCTTCATCAATGGCTCTAAAGCACTCAAAATCAATAAATATGAAGGTAAGTAGGGTGAATTAAAGCAATTGGATGAAATTCAACCCCATCATTCATATGGCTGAAAACAGTATCAGGTGCTAAAAGATGTATGGTAATGGTTGCAACTTGCAATAATTCATTCCATAGACAAGTTAATCAGGCATTAATCTACAATATAACCCTCCTTCACTTAGGTTTCCGGTCCGCACTTTGCGATTTATTGTTCCACATAGACATGGTGCTTCTTATTAGCTTCATTATGTTTAAGAAATCAGAGGCCAATGCTTAGCATTGGAGATTCATTTTATTCGGGAAGAAGTGTAAATAATTCTCTCCACAACATGTCAAATGTCCACCAGGAAAAATTTGAAACAGTTGGAAAAATAATACTTACGGAATTACAGCAGCGTCAAGTATCTCAGGATGGGAAATCAGGATGGCCTCTAAATCAGCAGGGGCAATCTGGTACCACAATAACATTACAAACACCATGCTAACGTGATTAGAGATCACTAGACTTTGTCTGGTCATAAAGTACTAAGATGACAGGGAAGAAAAAGTCATGCCTGATAGCCCTTGTATTTTATAATCTCTTTTAAGCGGTCAGATACATACATGTACCCATCTTCATCAAAACAAACAATGTCACCAGTGCGTAGCCAACCGTCTTTGTCAATTGTCATCCTGGTGGCCTCAACATTATTTAAGTATCCTGGGAAATTAAGAGAACCCTACCAAGTAAGCTACCCAACAATATTTTGGCTAGGAAAGTGTGTCATGCTTCAATTCATCCCTATGAAATTTGATATAGACATAAGAATTCAACAAGATGTCAATGTAATCCAAAATTTTAGGACGTTTCCATTTCTGAAAGACGTAAAACTGAATAGAAAGTCTTTTCCTGCTGCATGGACTACTTTAAACAAACTGCAAACATGTTTGTAAGTCTAACTGGACCACTGATCATGCAAATAAAGCACCCTACAAGTATAGAAAGAAACAGTTTAAATGTCACAACACTAGTCATATTCAAAGCGCCACAAAGATGAGGGTACACCATGCGGAATTCAGAAGTAAATTGGAGACGAGAAAAACAGGGCATAACACACCTTTGCATGACAGAATAATCTGACATCAGTCAAAACCAAAAGGAGGCCCTACTAGAAAACAGGGCATGGCACACCTTTTATCTCTTCTAACATGTAAGACACTAGCATTGACTGGATGGTGACAATAAAAGCATTTCGCGGAAAAGATGATTAATTACCTTGCATAATTCCAGGTCCTCTTAGCCAAAGCTCTCCATGACTGCCAGGAGGCAGAGAAGAGCCAGAATTCCAATCCACCACTTTGGCTTGCATGTTTGGAGCTAGAAGTCCTACTGAAGAATATTTATGATGTTTTTCATTGTTGAAGCCACGGTTTCCTACTGCAGTTGATTCAGTCATGCCATAACCCTGTCAATAGATATAATTCAAGCAAGCTTTGTAATTGCCCAAGAAATTTTACATATCAATCGAAAAAGAGCGTAAATTTATAAAATTCTACTCTGAACCATAGTTTCATGTCGAAATTCAACATTAGCATTCTCAGAGTCAGAGAAAGCAGTAACCTCTCGATCAACAAAAGCAGAAAGGTACAAAATCTAAATAGCTTATTATTGGAATGCAAGTTGTTACAGCATGATAACTTAAGAGGTCTATGTCAAAACTTAAGCCTTGGTACCTGAATGAAATCAACATGAGGGAGAGCCTGAACAAAGTCCTCTATCGCTTTCCCGCTCAAAGGAGCAGCACCGCAAGAAACCTGTTTCAAACTCTTCAAGCTATTTTCACAAACACCCTTGGCTCTCATTGCCAATGTTGTCAGTATAGGTGGAACAACTGGAAAGTGAGTAACTCCATATTTATCAATTACTTTCACCATTTCGGTGGCATTAAATCTCCTCATGACAACAATACTAGTCCCCAGTGATAACAATCCTACCACAAAGAGTGATAGTCCATAAATATGGAACATTGGTAGAACAGCTAAATACACATTCTTTGAACTTGAATACTCGTACTGTAAGGCCTCAAATCTTACAAAAAGCTCAACCATTGCTATAAAATTCCCATGTGTAAGGACAACTCCCTTACTAACACCGGTAGTACCTGATGAATACATTATTGCTGCAGTGTCTTGCTGCCTAATCACTGGCCTTGGTGCCTTATCAAATTGCCCCCCAATAAGCTTATGAAAAAGTAAAAAATCAGTCTTTTCTGAATCCAAGTTCAAGTTTTCTGGTACCCCAATTGCATGAACACCCAAGTTCTTAAGTTTGTCAACCTTGTCAAGTAGTGTAAAAGCAAAACGCACACTGGAATCAGCAATCTGTTTCTTGATCTCCAACATACTAGTTAGTGGATTCATGGTGGTAACAATTGCACCTAAATATAAAACACTCAAGAAAATAATGGGGAAGTGAACAGAATTTGGCAACAAAAGCAAGACCACATCACCTTGAGAAACACCCAGGTGGTGGAGACCAGAGGCCATTGACTGGATCAAAGGTAAAAGCTTTGCGTAAGATATTGAATACCCAGATGAGGAATCAATCAAAGCAGTGACCCCATCATGTTGGTGAGAGAAAATGAAGGAAACAATATCAAGAAAATGATCCGTGGGGAGGGATATAGAGGAATGCTTGCTGGAATAAATTCCTGTTTCTGGTGAATACCAGTCAGGAAAACGAGTTGTCTTGGATTCTGAGGGTTGGAAGCTGAAATGGGAGTTCAAGCTCGTTGCCATTGATGTAGAGTTTAGTTAAAAAAGAAAAAAAGACAGAGAAAGAAACGTAGGAACTTAAAAAAGAAACGAAACAGAGGAGAGGCAGAGCAGAGGAGAAAAGGTTTTAGTTTTTTAGTTTTCACGTATGCGGCTCGTGCTGCGAAAGAAACGTTTATGGTTGCTTTTGTTTTTTATAATCACAAAGGAGTTGCTTTTAACGTCCTGCACCAGGGGGTAAGTATGGATGGTCCAGTGGTTCGGCTTGGGATCGCCGACCATTCATGTAAGGCTGGTCCTAAAAATTGTATATCTTAATTAGAAATTAATGTAAAGTTGACTTTGAATTTTATGATTTAATTAAATATAATAATGTTTCATTGTTATAATAATAAATTACAATCAAATGGTTATTAAATTCATGAATATTATGAGAACATTCATGCATCCACGTTTTAATTCATTTACTATCTTTAAATTTTAATATTTTTTTATGTGACTAGTAACCCTTTGTATTTATTCATGTATTATTTGCATTAAATATAAATGCTTTAAATGACTCATTAACTTAATGATCAAGAATCAACATATTTATAAAGGATTTTTTATGATTTTTAACTAATCATTAATTTAAAATCGATTTAATAGTCGATCTAAAGTCATGAATCATTGAAAAAAATTCAATTTTAAAAATTTTAAATTGTAAATCATCAATTAAATCATAAAATTAACCGAAGTTCGATTCAAAAATTTAAGCACGAGTCAAATTCACGAGTGATTGTGAATCATTACTTACCCAACCCAAAATTGAGTGGCATGCAATAAAACAAAGTCAATTGGGTCCATGGAAAATGATAAAATGTTCTATTCGCCAGAATTTTTTTTTTCTTTTCCTACGACGATGATAAGAAATTCAAGAAACCATTTTCTTTCACTTTCTCGGATTCTACTTTCTCCCTAATTGATTCCTCGAAATAGGGAAAGTAAAATAAATAAATAAATACTTAATTAATAGTACTATTATATGTTCAATTTGCTTTGGTTAGGTACATGCTTCTAATTTAAAATGTCTTAACCGACCTTCATTCTCAAGACATTCACGAATGTTTGACTTGGTAAAAGAAGTACAACTTACTCAATTTCATTTTTGTATTAAAAAAAATAAATGGGTTTTCTTGATCTAAAAAATCTGCCAAAATGAAAGGAAGAAATTAAGCTAACTTAATTAATTATTTTTTAAAATTATTGGAGTGGTGATAAATGTAACAACGATCTCTTCACTTATTGTTAATTAATTTTAAATTTAATATTTGTACCAAGAATTCAATAACAACATCAAAAGTGGAGAAAAACATCTCGACCATCTGATCAATGTGTTGGTTTAATCACAAAGAATAATAATCTATGACAAATAAGAATGAGATCTAATCAATTATCTTTTAAAATGATGATGGAAAAAATTACATATAAAAATATATATTGAACATATAAATATGATAAAAATATCTTTACTTATTATTAATTGATTTTGGAATGGATATTTGTCTTAGATTCACAAAATTAACAAAAATGGAGAAAGCAGACATGTGGATGTGTTGGTTTGATCAATATGGACAATCATCAATAACAGAACAAAGGAGGAGAGACATGCAACGGTGGTAAGATGATGGCACATGTTACCCCATGCATGCTCTGTTTTTCCAAGTTTCTTACAGGGTTCAAGTGAAGGGAGAGAGCATCTTAAGAAAGAGTTCCCTTCACTAGGAATATGGATAAACAATTCCAGTAAATCTAGTGCTGTCATTTGCTTTCATTCTTTGAACGACTCCCGACGTTTCTTTCCCTTTGATTTATTCGCATTGACTTTGGAGTACGACTTGAACATAGTTTTACCATTTCCCTGAGGAAAGAAAAAGTGATTCCCGGTCTGCCAAATGGGTCTTGAACACAGTTTCACCATTTCCCTGCGGAAAGAAAAAGTGATTCCTGGTCGGCCAAATGGGTCTTGACTAACAAATTCTTCATCATCCGTATTGATCCAATTACCATTTCGGTCCAAGATGGCAATCCGAAGCACCATGAGCTGGAAAATGATTACCTCCTTGTCAAGAAACGTTCATGCTAAGTCATCTGGAAATGAATGGCTTGACTCAACAATGGATGAAGAATGTAGATTCGTTTGGACATGGGGTTGGACTGAATCTAACATCTTGACCTCGGGCTGATGCTGATGCATTCGCTTTCCTAATTCATGTTTGGTCCAGCAGCCATGGCCTCGTGCACTAGTACTCAATTCTTGAATTGATTTGGTCATATTCTAGTGGTTCAACATTTCAACTTCAAAAAGAGAACGCAATATATAAAAACAAGAATTCTATTATTAATCTGATGCATAATTTACACATTAAAACAATTGTCAAGATGATGTAGATAGTAGTACAGTTCATTCTGTGTATGTTGATTGATAGTTTGAAGATTAATGGACCCAGAAGCAGCCCAAGTGATTTGAGACTCTACGTGCCCAAAATTCTAAAAGGAGTAGAAGCCCAAGTCTAGTAACTTTAAAAGCAATCCAAGTCCTCAAGCTTTATTACATTACTTCCATTTCCATATGCCAGACATGAAGCAAAAGAAACGGAAAATTTCCATCCTACTAACATTTCATGTCCTAGGGACATTGCACCAACCATGGCAAAAACCAAGACATTATGTCAAGGAAATTTCAAAGCCATTTTACATTGACAACTCAATAATTTACAGGGAAAGCAAACCATTGAACTCTGCAAATCCAAAAAAACAAGTAACAATTACAACCTGAGTAGCAAGGGAAGTTCAACTCGAGGACCAAATTGAGTATGGTGGAACTTCAAGCATAATTTCTGGAAAAATGCCTTAACTGATATGTACTTCTGCTTAACAATAATTACAGGAAAGGAGAAGGATTTCATCATCAATACCTGGCGGTAAGTTAAAAGAATCTGACAAAGTTTGGTTAGGACTCCTTCTAAGCATATTAGTTCCTTGAAGATCATGGCTCTGCTTCATAATGATAGCCATAATGGGGAGGCGAGGAGAAGTTATAAGCATATTGGGGTGTGGAGCCATGATAATATACATCTTGGGGTGGGGAGGTGGGCTGATAGCTATGATGAGGGGGGGAGGTGGAATGGTATACCTCATGAGGTGGGGAGGGGGAACTGAGATCACTAGTTGGGGCATTGTCAGCATAAGATTGTTGTCTATCAACTCTAACTTTATCAACTCTGACCTCCACCAACTCCTCTTCCTCAAATGTTCGGAAAATTGGGTGCAAGTAAGCATCAGCTAAGAAAGCTTTTAAGTTTAGATCAGGTTCTGTGGTCCGATCCATTATGTCCTTTGCCATTGCTTCCTGCAAAATAAAAGTGAAAAAAGAACTTTTATCAATATGAGGACAAAATTTGCGATTCTTATGAGATAAATTAAACTACCTCCAGACAACAATCATAAAAGTAAAAGCGCATCCAAAAGGAAGCTCTATAATTTTACTTGTAAAACCTAGAACTGACATCATAACTTAGCCTAAATGCATATCAAATAGGATATCACTTATGATAGATGTAGAATGTTGTAAGCAAACGGTTAAAGCCGACTGAAAGACTGCACAGATGAAAAAAAAAAACCTTACCTCCAGTGGATACTTTCTGAATGCTGGCTCAAAACGGTTTTTGCAATATTTATGGAAGGCTAATGTCAATATGGGTAAGATAACAAGAAGAGGAGTGGAATTCGCAGCCTTTTTTGTACTGAGCAAACCCATTAATAGAAGTTGAGAGATCAATAAGCTTGCTATTATGCGGCTGTGAACATGTGGCCAGAATGCAGCACCACTCTCATATTGTGGATTGTAGACATTAATTATCTGCATGATCAAATGGCAAATGAGATTACAAGTAAAACCAAAACTCTTAAAACAACATCAAAATCTACAACAAAATGACATGATCTGCAAAAGGATCTTATAGATATCAGTAGACTCTTTCTCTCTTGACAGTTAAATTTTATCAGTTATGGCTTATGAGCATCCTAATGAGAATTAATTTTCAACATGCAGACATTTTATTGTATGCTTCAAGTAACTGATTAAACTACCAAAAAACGTCGCAGAAAGAGAAAGATATAAATGAAAAAGAGTTGTGCATAAACTAACCTGATGACGGTAAACCAAGTAGGCAAAGGCAAAGAAGACTAATATAAATGGAAGAAGAATGGGAGTAACCACAGCATAGACAATTCCCAAAAGGAAGTACAGTTGGAGACTTGGGAGAGTTTCTGGATAATCCACGCTTCCAGGGTCCATTGCCTTTTCTCTATCTCGCTCAGTCTTCACCAGAAACATGTTCTTAAGATGAAAAATAACCAATGGCTTCAATCGGAGAATCTCGCTAGCTATACCAGCCCATCCATCAACCATAATATATGTAATAAAAAAAGTGGCCTTCATTGGTATCGACACCCCTATGGTTCTAGGGATCCTATAATAGAATGGAACAATCAGAGCATAGAACAAGGCATCTTGAAAGCTGTACACTAACATTCACATCAAAGAAAAGTTTCAACAAACAAAGCTGGTGCCAAAAGAAAAACAGAATACAAAATAAAAACAAATGGTGATTGCAGGATTCAAGATGAGTTATACAACCTTCATATTGCTGCAAGCTAAATTTATGTTTCAATTTTTGGCAGGCTATTACTCTACAACACAAGCACTACTGTTTAGAGAATAAATTCTCTCCGCCATCTTTCACTACTACTCATAGCTAGACTAATGTTTTGCAGGCAACACAAGCTCCTGTGGAACCAACTTTAAATTAACAGGAAACGTGTTGTGCTTGTATCAGTATCTTAAAAGGTCTGCAAGGGGTGCAGCATATGATGGATTACTATCCCCATATTGAGGTCCACCACCATAGCATCACAAGAAGCCCACAGTATCCTCAGAGGCTCCACATCAATATATGAGGGACTTTCATCCCAGTGTTCAATATTTAAAGGGATTTCCCATTCTAACCTTATTTGGCACTAGGTACAGTTGAAGCTCAAAAGGAATCTTTCATATCAGGCCACACCATGTTTTTAAGGGTCACTGTCAAGAGAGTCCATCTAAGATTGCTATATATCGTAGTTGGATTCCATTCAAAGGGATCTAGATTCTTAGCTCTTGCTCCTTACAATCACCTAGCAGGCATTCTTTTCACACTCTCCCTCTCCCTGTCCTCCTTCCCTCTAGATCTCAGGTTTCTTCCACATCATCCACATTGCCAGACACAACTCAGCTAATCAAAAAATTTCTAAAAATGTCAATTTCACTTTGAGAGATATAAAATAAAAGAAATTAGCAATTTAAGACAGTGGCATAGCACCTTTGGAAAAAAAAAGGAAAAAAAAGCAACAGAGATGTATGGAGTATTACTGCGTTGGTGATTGGTGAAGGAAAGAATGCAATTGCTCAAAAGCTGTTCCAGTCACTATACTCCCCAAGAACACATTCACCAACATAAAATAATAATACTTTGCTGATGCTCGTCGTTCAAGAGTTGATAATGCTATATGTCCCTCAATCTTCGACATGATCATCAAAATCGTAGGCAGTATATACAAAAAGATTTTAAGAGCAAGACCAGGAAGGAAACCTTGCAAGAAAGATTTGATGAATTTCCTGCATATTAATTCCAGTTAGTAATGTGTTAGGAGTACGAAAACATCATACAAAGTTTCCAATACTGACCTTTCCTTTGATTAAATGATACTAGTGGTCTAAAAGTTGCTATAATGGTTATAATATCATAATGACAAGTCCTCTTAAGTTTCAGAGATTATCAAAACGTTAAATGGGGCCCAACAAGCCATTTTGCCAAAGAAGTCTTACAATTAGCGTAGGAACAAAAAATTGATGATATATAAAGTAGTGGTTTTGCAAATTTAGTACTTTTATCTATTTTCAAATGACTTTGCTTGCATGTAATTTAGGCAAATGATCAAAGTAAGAAAAAAGCAATAACAGTATAACCTTTCCCAAATGGCCTGAAAGAAAAGATTGTTGCCCCAAAATTTTGTCCGTAGTATAGTGTATACAAAAGAGTGTAAACAATCATTTCATAAGTGATAGTATGAAAACTGAGCACTAGATGTAAGGGTGAAGTTTATCACAATTTGATCATCTAAAAAATAATGCATATTGGTAACTCACAATTGAATTATCTACAAGCTAAGAATAGATAGTTAACTTACAGTTCTATAACAGGCCTCAGGAAAGGAGCAACTCTTTCAAGACCCTCTAAATTTGCAAGGGATTGAACGAAAGCAATGGGTATCATGTAGAAAAAAACCAAGGCAAATACTGATAATGATATTATTAGTTTCCGAATGGTCAACGAAACAAATGGAATAGCCAGATTCCGCCAATAAACATCACGGGGTTCTGGAGCCCAATTCGTTAACCAAAGTGTTGGATTTTTGCTTTGTTGTGTCTGTGCACAAACAGCAGCACCCCAACGTGATTTGAATGATACAAAAGCAACTGGCAGAATAGATTTTGGGTCTTTGAGAACCTTCTGGCGCTCTAGTGCCATCTGAGACAGTTAAAAACAATTAATGTATGGAACATAAGAGGCATCCAATGGTCCAGAAATATGCAGAAGGAAATTTTAGAAAGGTTAAATTTATATTTGAAACATTTAAATATTAATGCATGAGAATAAAACAGCACCAGCAGCTTACTTTTTTATCAAACTCTTTTATTTGATGTTTGTAGAAATCAATGGAATCAACTCTTTCACCCCATAGCCCAAGAAATCCTGCCTGAAAGTAGAAAGCATTTAAGGCATCAAATTCCTAGGTCCATAATTAGATGAATTATTAGTTTTATAAATAGCTCAAAGTCTACAACATAAAACATAAAGCCAACTGCTTCTGCCATGAAAGTTTATAAGCATAACCTACCTTTTTAGTTGGTCTCTTCTCTGGATGTCTTTCGAACTTCAGTTGGTTATAGTCCAGCCAATTTTGGAGCCTATCTCTTTTTCTCACCAATTTAGCGAATTTGTTTGCATTATAGACCGCCTGAGTACAAAATTAATGCAGGAATCATAAAGCCCCACAAGGAAAGGACAAGGACATGCTATATGTTTATTATGATTTGCTAGTCTCATTCTAATTAAAAAATGAAATCAATAAATCAAGAAGGAACAAAAGAAGTGCATTACCTGGTGACAAAGATAATGATCAGGGTGATTTGTTTTAAAGAAGTGGTCCACGGAATCTGATATTGAGTGACCAGACATCTGAGGCACGTTCCTCACAACTACCTGCAAAATTCACCAAATTTTACCCAGAAAAAACTTGAACAAACCACTTAATAGCAAAATCTAAGCATTATAAGAAGTGGGGCTGAAGGGTGTACTAGGGTTGCGCAAGTGATGGTAAAAGTTCATTCCAGTCCTCAAATTTGAATGATGAAACAACTACACAACAGTTTCTTCTCAATTTTTAATCTGCTGTAATTGTTCTTAAGAAAGTTAATAGAATGTTCAACTCACAGTGAACTGTTCTGCACGCCTACGTTGGGAGGCCAAGAAATGCAACCTCATTCTTGCTACATTATCATATTCCTTGTAAAGCATGTAGCAAATCCAAATCGTGAACAAGTATTCTAACCCAATATGAACAAAAAACCTGATATTCAAGAAGAACTTCTTTAGAAAAGCAACAAAATCCACAAAGAGATATTTATTAAATATATACTAAACTGACCTTATAGATTCAGGGCGAACATTCGATATCGAGAGCTTATCAATGTCACTCACAACCAATTCTTTCCTCAGGAAAAATAATGTTCCACTTGACACATTCACTGGAATGAGGATAAGAAGTGCCACAACTGTTATGGGCACAAAAATCTTTACCCTGTAAGAAAGGGAAAGAACTGTGTTAAAAAATGGTTAAAGATATTAAAACTTCTTTCTCTTATGTTGAAAATGGATATAAATGCTTCAATATCAAAGAAGCAGTCAAGGTTCTGAAGCACAAACATAAAAAATTTAAGAAGGGTGAGATTAACCCTTAATTGAGGCAGCTGTGAATAATATAAAGAATTCAAATAATATCAAGGTTTCATGACAGAGATATACAGTGACCAGATGATAAAACAGAGTACATCTGTAATACCATCATTCAAGACTTAATGCACATAAACAAACAAGAGGAATGCAGTCTACTCATCCTTGCAAATCTGATTACTCTTTTGAGACTGAGAATGCAGTTTGTAATGTGTCATTTCAATGACCTAGAAACAGGGCATCATGAGTGAGGAACAGTAGCATGGCTCTTAACTCTTAAGTCACGTGAAACAGCTTCTTCAGATAGTTCTACAACTAGTTGCCATTAAGGCAGCTTCAGCTAAATTTAACCGATATCCAACAGTCAATGGAACTAATGAGACCCCGGTCTTCACTTAACACTATGTTTGGTAGGAAGGAAGGATGATAGAGGGAAGCGAAAAAGGTGAGGAATAAAAAAATGAAAGCGACGGAGGAAGGTTGTTTTCCCTTCCTTGTGTTAGGTATGAGAGATGGGAATAAAAAAACACGACTTTCCTTTCACTCCCTTTTCTTTCTTCCTCTTTCCATCCTACCAAACATAGTGTTAGTGTAACACTACATCGTATGATTTGATACAGAACGCAGGTGGTAACCAGAGATTGCGGTCAGCTTAGACAGTCAAAGCAGAGGTACTGAATCAAGTCAATGAGGAACGAGCTAGTTCTAACTCCAAGACAAACTTTACCAATTCAAAGAACATAAGCAATCTGATTCTTAAAATCAATCACATTAACATCAGTATCATTCAAACTCCAGAACTTCCTCCAGAAACAAATACTACCCAGAACCCAAAATAAGTAGAAAAGGACATGAAAGAGTAAAACAAGAAAATTGATAACCGTAGAAAATGAATTCTCGAGAGAGAAGAAAAGGTAAAGTTTTTTATTTTTGATCCACAATGTTGATAACGTGAAAGAATGCAAATTATAGCACAAAATTCAATTTTACTGACAAAAGAAACAACATATCAACGACAAGCAACGAGACAGTGAAGGAAACGAGCAAAAAGTACCCAAGAGTGTAAATTCTGAGAAAAACAGCAGAGTCGAGGCCAGCATGGTTGATAATCTCAGTCTCACTCATCTTCAAAGCTTGAGGCATCCAATTCAAGAAAGTAAGATAAGTCATGCAATTGAGGTTGACAAACTTTGCCACAAAATTCCCACCCCTTCTCGGGCTTGTTCTTCCTCCATTGATGTACCATTTTGGGAAGTAAACTCTGTCGTTAATTGGTTGAATCCTCAGCAGAGCAAAAGCCAACAAGAATGCAAATGCAGTGAGGATGTTGATTAAGGCAGACACCCCAATATCACCCAGAGTTGCCATGGTCGAAAAAAAAAGCAAAGCAAAGCAAAAGAAATCAACGAAGGCTACAGAGAAAAACAAAACATGTGAAAGTTTGAAAGAGATAAGAGAAAGACAAAGGATATGAACAGAAGCAACCTAATGGTCCAAATTCTGTGACTGATGATGTAAGAATAGAATGAAAGTAAACAGAAAGGAAAGGATATATATATATATATATATATATTTATACAGTTCTCTATTTAAGTGGGAAAGAAATGGATTTTTGATCTGTCAAGGATGCTGTTCTCGATTCTTTTATAATCAACTCCTATAATTAAATTGGGTTCTTAATAATTTAATCCAGGATGTGGTTTATTTTGACTAAGAAGAGTTTCCATGTGCATGTGACTCTGAGAGCATGAACTGTTTGGTTTATTGAAAGTGTGCTGGAATGAGAGAGAAAGGTGGGGGTGATGATGATGGGCATACATCCAGGGGATTGTTTTTGTTTGGGATTGGGGTTCATGTGTTGATTGCCGCTAATCTTTTGTTTTCTTGTAAAAGTCTTTTGATTAAAGAATCTGAGAAAGGGGGACTCTTTGTCTATTGGATCTTTTTCAGTGTTCATGTTTTCCTTGCGGTGGAAAAGCTCATGGTTGGATTGTGATCATGACAGAGTTGCCCCTCCCCACCATTAATGCCCCAAAATCAGGCAATAAAATATGATTCTTACTCAGATTTACTGCTCAAGATAAAGCCATAAACATAATAAATAAATGATTCCTCATCTTTTTGTGTAATCTTTATCTCCTTTTCCTTCCAAAAGCTGACATGATTTATTCCCTTTGATAATCTTTGGTATTAATAAAACCTTGACTAATAGCCCCAAAAGATTTCTTTGCATGACTTAAACCTTTTTGTTTTTTACTTTGAATTAAGAGTGGAATATTTTCCATCAAGGAACAAGATTTAAAACAGAACAGTTAAATTGTTTGGTCTGCAGTTGAAAGTCTTTGCCCATTTGGTAAAGGGCGGTGGAGCAAGTGCACTTAAGAGTGCTACAAGTCTTTAAACTATTGCATGCCACACAATTATAATAATACCTTCGAATAAGTTAGGTTGCAAGTCACTTTTTAGTTACCCTTTTGGGCGGGAATATCCCCTATCCCTCTCTTGCCGTTAATGGTCGCTATGATCATATAGTAGTTTTTCTTTTCACCTTACACCATTATATTTTAAATATGAATAAATTAGTTAATTTTTAAATTAAAGATATTTTTATAATTTATGGAAACAGAACTTATTTTAATAAAATTTTAACAGGGTAATTAGATTTGAGAGATCTTCCAACTTAAAAAAAAAAAACTTATCCATAAAGTTAATTAAAAAATTATTGAGTGTTATGTGAAAAAATTAAATTACCATCATTTTGGATAGAATTTATATTTAAATAAAAGTTTATTTGTTGATAATAATGGACTTCTTAAATTATCCAAAAAAGAACAAAAAAAGAGAGAGCAAAGTTGGACTTTCGTCCAAGCCTGGCTAGCTATTGGTGAGGCGCTCATTGGTCATTGCAGGCTGGGATGGGCTGGTGTCAATTGGGCATCTTTGAG
This sequence comes from Theobroma cacao, assembly GCF_000208745.1. Lineage (NCBI taxonomy): Eukaryota > Viridiplantae > Streptophyta > Magnoliopsida > Malvales > Malvaceae > Theobroma > Theobroma cacao. The sequence goes on from NC_030852.1 coordinate 35,815,185, forward strand.
CGCATTAAAAGCAATAATGTTTTAAGCCCAAGTTTAAAAAATTAGGAATAGAAAATTATTGATATAATTCTAAAAAATATCCTTAAATTAGTAAAAAAATCAAATAAATAATTATTCTTTTACTACATTTAATCAAGTTTTTATATTTTTATTTGTATCAAATAAACGTTTATGACTAAAGGTTTACTAACAGTTATTAATCAAAATATTATTTATCCTTTTATGTTAGATGATGTTAACTTGACATGTTAGTATGTCATAATGGATAATGATGTAATATATTGATATAAAGTGTAACATGATTATGTTATATTTTTTTCTCCCACATAAACACTACAATAACACCATGTGAGTATAGAGTGATAAGTATTATTTTGACTAACAATAATTAATTAATTGTTAATTATAAAGCTTTACTTTACCAAAAAAAAATATAAGCATTTGATTGAATACAATTAAAAAATAAAGATTGATTTAATTTTTTTAAATAATTTAAGATTTTTTCAAGTATTATGTCAAAAATAATTTCTTTTTAGTTGACGCGTAAAGAAGGTAAGTATCACGAATCATTATACTCTTCTCAAAAAGTTAATTTATTGAAATGTGCAAAGTTCATGCTTATAACACTTATCGACCTCTCAAAATTTTCTTATTACTCTATATGAAATTAAAATATTTTATTTATTTTTTTGAAATACTTGTCTGGACATAAACATGTTTTTACTCATAAATAGTAATCTACATACATTAAAATTTGTCCAAGGACAATTGAGAACCTAATTGTTGGCCACGAGGTATGAACATATTAAATAGAAATAAACTATCTTCTCTCTTATTTTATTCTTTTCTTCTCCATCTTATTTCCTTGCCCATTGTTTTACCTTTTAATTATTTAGTTTATTTTAATTTATGCGTTAATTTAAATTTATAAGATTAGTTTAAAAAATGATAAGAATAAAAAGAATAATTGAAAATTAATTTCATAATTTTTTGTTTATCCCATTTTTATTATTTAGGTTATTATTATTAGTTTTATAATATTATTGATTCCAGAAATTAGAAACTTTGCTCTAAGTTTCTAATTTCCTTTTTTTTATCTTATTTGATTTGTTTATTCAAGCTTTTATTACTTGGATTATTTATTATTTTTAATTTTATAATATTATTGCTTCCATACAGAAAGCATAAACTTTTCAGGAAAGTTTCTAAATTTTTCTTTCTTTTTTTATCTTATTTGATTAAGTGTGTAGTTATATTTCTCTATTATAGACAACAATTTACTTGAACTTTTTGTGAGATTGAATTTAGTTTTTCTTTTTTTTTTTTGTTATTCTTATACAGATTTATAGAGAATGAAATGTTTATTATCATTATTGGAAAAGAAGCTCCACATAGACCAAATATTAAAGTCAATGAAATGTTAATTATTTATCATATATTTTATGTATTCTTAAATTGTACACTGCAGCCTACATTCACAACTCTTAAAATAGATTACCACTTAAACAATTTTGCAACTTTTGACATTTTTTATGCACATTACAAAATAAATTACCACTTAAACAATTATGCAACTTTTGACATGTTCTATATGTATTATAGTTAATAAATAGCTTCATGATTGCTTATGTAAATATGAATCATATGATTATTGAAATATAAATACATTTAAATAAATATTATTTTATGCATCGCAGGAACATATTCTAGTAAGTATAAAACATGACCCAAATCTCAAATTCAATTAGAGATGCCACTCTAAACTATGAAGTTCAATTAATTTGGGTCCAGAAACTGAGAAACAATGCGAGTTTAAAGAAACTGTGTTTTGTCCTTCAGATCTTTGAATTTTTTGTTGTTTGTTTGGCTTTTAAAATAACAAATACAGACAATATCGATGAATCATGGAATGATGCCAATCATATCCCCCTCTATTTTAATTCATAAATGAACATAACGAGGTTTTGCCAAAAAAAAAAACTCTTGATAATTTCACACCAGCTGACAATGAACATTATTCTTATATTCTCATAATCTTCCAAAAATGCTTCATTTTCCATCCTTGTGTCGACCTCTTCCTTTCATACTCTGCTTAGTGCCAATATACTGCCGACCCTTCATTTCCCAACAAATAATATTTATCTTCCAGCAAATTCTTCCCTAATTCATCACCCCTGTTTATTAGTCCCAGAAGAGTTTTCATCTTACGTACGTTGGCACTGTAACATGGCGGATCATCAAGAGAGTTCTGAAGTTCAAAGCAACCAAGAACTGCAGGGACCAGCGACATCGAATGGTCAGGAGATGAACAGGTCGACCTCGGACGATCATGACATTTCCTTGAAGATGGAGAGAGCCAGGGAGGCTTACAGGACTTATTCGAGGCTCGAGCCTAAGCCCGAGAGACGGGAAATTTGGGCTTGGTATGCGTATGAACTCTGCTCTTACTTCGTTCATACAGCTCTTATACCTATAGTGTTTTCTCTCATCATCGGTCAAATCGTTGATTTACCTTCTGAGCCACCTCAGGGATGGAGCAAGAGCGACAAGGGCTTGACTTGCAAGATCAGTGAAATGCAACTGTAAGTGTTCATTTCTCAAATATCATCAACGCTTGATTCTGTATAACATGTAAGGTTAAGGACATAGTTCCAAGTCCTTTTAGTCTTGGACCTAGAAAAATAAATGCATGAATTCCTTTTTCCTAGACTTCATCAAGTTCTAAAGCCATAACAGGAACAGGGTCTAACATGACAGAAGAGTCAAGTTGGGAATTAAACCAGATATGCTCAGACATGTTTTATTTTGTTCTAGCTCTTGCCAACTGCCATCCTATTGATGAAACTATGCGTTTAATTACAGGTACGAGCGACTTACACGCCGTTCAATATCGATTGGCGATTCAAAAGTCTCCCCGTTGGAGTGGACTTCGATCTCTTGGGCAATCGGCCTAATTCTGGCTGGCCCCGCGCTCCATTTCATTTCCATCAAACTTGACCATGGCCGGAACCAGCAAGTCATCGCTGGAGCTGCAACAGCCATCGGGTCATTCTTCTGCCTGCCGGTTGGGTTCTTCAGAGTCACGTGGATCTTCCCGCTATATATTGCTCCAATCGTGGTTGCCATTACCATCGCTACCGCCTCCCACACCCGCCATCATGGCCTGATGATCCGAGGCTTCACAGGAGCGATCCTTCAAAGACATCAATTCCCAGTTAGAAGAGGTGTCTCGAGTTGGCACTCGCTCTATGCCGCGGCTGCGGGTTGCTTGGGGTCAGCTGTGATAGCAGCATTTGTGTATTATATGCTTCGAATTCGTGATACATTTACCGGCCTGTGGGTTGTCTCCATTTTTAGTGGACTCAAGTGGCTAGCTGGAATAGTTCACGTAGTTACCTTAAGGCATGGGGCAACCGTTTCCTCTACTCTACCAAAAGACCATTTTCTCACCATTTTTAAGTATCATCATGGACTTGGAAGCCTTATAGTTGTTGGTCTTTCATCATTCACATCAATGTGCATTTTCACGGGAGGGTTACTTTATTTAGTCGGCGAACTCTGCCTCAAGCCTGTGTTCTTGCTCTACTTCTGGCTGATTTATTTCATTTTCCCCTCGGTTTCTCTGCCACTACTGCAACCGCTACAGCTTGTCTTAAAGGCAAATGCTGTGAAAATGCATCTGCTTGGACTCATCTTATCACTAATAACTTCAGGGACAGGTTTCCAATTCCGGAAGGACAACTGGCAGAAACATCACATCCTGATTTTCGCTGCACTTCAAAGCACGTCGACAGGAGTCTTGCATGCCTTCGGACGAGTTTTACTGATGGACTGTTCACCGGCCGGGAAAGAAGGTGCGTTTGCAATCTGGTACTCCTGGGTGAAAATGGTGGGAACTTGTTTAGGCTTTGCGGTAGCGTCAGGAGCCGCCGCTGGAAACGTCGGAACTTCTTTCGGAATCGCGTTCTGCACCGCCGCTGTTGCGATGTTAATCTCAATTTATGGGAACATCAGCGACGTGGCAGGCGCTGTAGCCTCAGGGCTTACTGCTGAAGAGGGTGAGACGGTTTCTGCACCCCAAACCCCAAGTGGCTTGGGTGATGGCAATATCAATATCAATGGCGATGACAGCGCGACGAAAGAGCCCGTGGCCGCGGGTGAGGAAGCTGCGTAGGCTAAAAGAATAAATTAAAGGGTTTCTTTTGTATCGTAATTCTTTGGAAATAACTTGGGCAAAATGGACAAAAATTTGTAGCATTAATCTTTCAAGCTATATGTGATTGTAATTAGTTAAGTTACATGTGTGCGGCATATTTTTTTATTGTAAGGAACTTTAATTCCACTTTTTTTAATAATTGGAAATGTAATTTTATTAAGTAATCTCTATGTTCATAGCCTGCGGGGAACTTATTTATTTATTTTTGTAAAATTGGAGGATTTATAGTAAGTTGATTTGAGAAATGAAATATAAAAATAATTTAATTATCAATTTATAAAAAGAAAATAAAATAAGTAGTATTTAGTTTATTTTATGAAATAATATTATCATTTTAATATTTAATTGGTGATAATAGTTTCAAAATAAATAATAAAAAGAAAAAAATTATATATATATATATATATATATATATTATAATTTAATCATATTTTTATCAAAATACAAATGTGTGGAAGTTCCAAGCTTCTTTAAAATCTATTTAAAGTAAGCATATTGAAAAAAGCCTCCTTTTGGTCATATCTTATTGTATATTGGAAAGTACTTTAAGCTGACATAATCAACAAATTAGGATTTTCTTAACAAATGCATTATAAATTTATAATTTCCATTAAAATTCAATTACCTTTTCAAATCCATCAAACACTTATAAGAGAGAAAAAATTAAGAAAACTATCTAATCATCAAAAAAGCAAAAAGGGACATTTAACTTAAAAGAAACTTTTAATTAATTTTAATTCGGTAAAGGTGAGATGAGATCATAAATATTCGAAATTCACTACCTGCTAGAAAAATAAAAAGAGATTTGTAAATATGTTTTCTTGTTTATGATTTTTATTTTTTTAATATTTTAACTCTTTTTATTATCGAAAATAAATACACACAAGGAATTATTTCACCATGGAAAACATATAATGTATAAGAAGAATCAAGGGGAAAAAATGTTTGCTTAAAAAAGAGTTAAGTAAATTGTAATTAGTGTTGTTATTTGTTAAGAGAGATTTTGTAATTAGTACCGAACAGGGAAAAAGAAAAAGAAAGAAGAAAGAAAGAGGAAAAATGACTTGGGTTGGGTCACGCTAATCCCTGGGCCCAAACACTCCCTATTACAGTCCCTAAATCGCAGGCAGCCTAAAACCCCAAACTGCCATTTTTGTTGCAGAAACCAATAGTTAAACGATGCAGAGATTGTGCAGCAAGCTCCGGAGTTTGGCTCTTCGATCAACCCAAACTCTTCCCTCTCTCTCCGCTTCTCGTCGCTTTCTCCATCATTTGTCTCCTCCAATCCCTTTGATTTCAACGAAATGGAGCTTCAACTCCCTCCTCAATAACAATGCCGCATCGCCTCCCCTCGCCGTCAACTCATTCCGTTATTCTCCACTGCCTCTCTCCGTAAGCTTCCGGTCCCTTATCATTTTCCTGGGTTGTGGAAATTTTTTCATGCTTTTAACGAAATTATGTTTTCTTGTTAGGTGGTACAAGTCCGGCATGTTTCGTCGAGAGAGCGAGCCAAGAGGAGGAAGCCTATGACTCCTCGTACTTCCAAAATCAAGAAAATTAAGATGAAATCTTATTCGTAGGTTCATGCTTTTGTACTTGCAATTTTTTGTTTGGGGGAAAATATTTTTAGATTTGTTTGGTTTAATCGTTTAATTTGGATTTGATTAGGTCCTATAAGTCCAGATTTAGGGTGATGAGTGATGGGAGTATTCGTCGCTGGAGGGAAGGCAAAAATCATAATGCACACTTGAAGGTAACGCCATTTTTGTATTTCTTCCAATTTAATGTTCTTATTTTGGGTTGGAGTCCTTTTTTGAGCTAAGGAAATGCTTTACTATATGTAGCAATTGTTCTTTGTATGCCCTTAGTCCTACTAAAATTCTGATTTGTAAGATAAGCAACCAATAAGAACAAGCTGCCTAGGATAGTTACTAACTTCTAATATTATCAAGGATAAATATAATTTTAGATGTCTCAGTGTCAGTGAGGTGAGGAGTAGGGTGCGTGCTAATGACTTTTAAACACGGTTATTGAGGAGTTCAAGGAATTCAGCTAATTTTTAGTTGTTAGAGATTTGAAAGCTACTTTTTATGAAGCCAGTTATGGAACTGCCTTTTAAAATGTCTATCTATTAATGTTCAACCTTCTAAGTTGCTTGTGGAATTATGATAGAATATACGTATCAAGCTGGATTATGTGTGTGTGTGGCTGTGAGATGTGATGGTGGGAATATAATGGTGTGTTTAGCCTTACTTTGAACTTTTAACGCAACATGAATTTTTGGGTTTCATGTTAAAGGGGTATTCAGAGGAGTTTCCTTATCATTTTAGGGTAGTAACACGGGCTCCGTGGCATAATTGCGGTGTTAACTATTCAGTTACGGATATACTAGTTATATACTTTGGTTGTGTGTTCTGGTAATTTTGAAGCCTGACATTGTTGAAATGCATCAAATCACAACCATGCACTTTTACTGCAAATTTTGGTTCACTCCTTGATGGGGAGCAATGGTTTGATGCAAGTATAAAAAAAGGGGAAGATCAAGAATATAAAGGCAAGCAGAGGCATATGTTTATGGCTCCTGCTGGGCAGGAGGAACGATGCTGTGATGTGTGTTCATGCACGCATGTATATTTCCTTTGATATGCTTTCTTGTCTTCTGGTATGTTTATAATTATTGTCTCCAGTGGATCTCCCACTCTTGTTGTTCATTTAATGAAGTTATTTCTACATGTATTAGATTTAAAAATAGATTAGTCTGGTCCCTGTTGGTTTTCAGAAAAATCTTCAAGATTGTACAGAAGATATCTTGAAATTGTCTATTATGGATAAAGACCTTTGGCTGAAGGCTGTAACATTGTTCTTTGGTATAATACAGGATTATTGTGCTTAAAGAAGCTTATGCTTAGTGAATAGATGCCTTAGAGATGGTTGTCACCAATAAACGAAGTGTTGGAAATCATGAGATCTCAAAATCATTTTCCTTTCTTCTTTCAAGTTCAATCAGTATAATATAATTATATTTGCTTCGTTTTTTATTCTAAAGCTTCGTTTTTTATATTTCCTTTCTTCTAAGTCTTTAAGAGCAGATAAAGAATGTTGAAAACCAATGACTCATCTCGCAATGTAGTAATATCTTGTTGTATAATGCAGTCCAAAAAATCAAGACGGCGACTAAGAAAACCTGCTATAGTACCAGCCGCATATGCGAAGGTGATGAAGAAGCTCAATTTTTGTGGTTAAAATTTCTAGAAGCCATCATCTTTAGACATGAAATAGGAAGGTGTCCGCTTCTGCTCTGTCCTTTGTGCTCTCTGAAAGCTTACATTCAACTATATGACACAAACATGTAGTAGCTGGAGGATTGAGAAACAATTAATAAGCTTTATGTTATGTGGGGTTTTTTTTTCCTTATTAAGCCATTAGATGCTTATTTTGATTTTTGGATTACTATGGATTATTAGTAACTGTTGATAATTCCTTTTACAGCTTGTTGTGGAGGGGATTGTTTCATTTTGAATTGATGTTGATACCATAGGTACTAGTAACTTAGAGAAGGTCAGCAGCATATGATCTGACATTGCCATGTACGCAGGCTTCCTGGTGTAACACACCGCGAATGCTCCAAGTAAAACATTGATTTTTCTTCTCTCTCTCGATATATTATTTTTATACCATTATTCGTTATAAAGCTCATTGTTTTATTTTGAATCAAATCACGGGATATGTTTTTTTTTATAATTTATCCTATTAAAAATAGAGGTGGCGAAGTTAAATCTATACAAATGAGATTAACAAAAACATGATTTTATTTTACTTAAAACGTGAGTTAATCTGAAAAATTAATGGCTCGAACTGAGTTATTTTGTGTTTGATGAAAATATAATTTATTTATATACGTTAAGCTTAAAAAATACCAAGTTGATAAAAAAAAAATTGAACTCTCCTAATTAGATTGAAATCTTTTGTATTGGAACATTTGATTTAAAAATTTGAATAGAGACAGAGATTAAAGATGGAAATTTCGTGTACTCCAACATTTTGATTATAATTCGAATGCCTTAGCACAGATCCAGCGTGCCAGAGTCTTTGGTTCACTCTTGGATTTTTTTAGGTACTTGTGCTGCTGGAGCTCCTGTCTCAGCCCATTTTGAAAATTGGAATTCCCGCCCAGAGAGACCAAACCACCGAAGCTCTCAACCTTGGTTAAAACCCTGCTTCTCGTAAATATACCAACCAGTTATCGTTTTGCTTTTCAGATGCTGCCGAGTAAGCCAGTGAAAGCCAGACTGCACTCTTCCCGATGCGGTGGCCTTCTGCTTTTGCTCTGCTTCACGGACATTTGAAATTCTTTTTTTGTTTGGTTTCGAACGATTTTATCTTTGAAACCATCTAAATTACTTTTATTGGTTTTTCGTTTGTACCATTATAGTTATGAAGCCATGCAGAAAATCCAAGCATGAATCCGGGTCTTGGTCTCTTTCTTTAGTCAAAAGCGAAGACGAGAAGGAAGAGCGGCCAGTGCCTCTAGCTATACACCTCCCGGAAGGAATGGCCGCCGATAATAAGCTTCGACCGAGAAGATTCCCGAGCCTCTTCCCCGTTCCGCCAGCTCATGACGTTCGGTCGTCGTGTAAATTCTATGAGGAAACGGTGCGCAGGAGCTGCCTGAGAAGGTCATCGAGGCTGTCGGCGTTTGTTGGGCAGGAAAGTGCCACTGTGGGGCCCATTGGAAGTGTGGAAACGGAAAGTGATGATAAAATTGAAAATAAGGACAGTAATTGTCGAATAAATAAGGTCAGAACATTTGTGGATGATAAGAGTCTTAGACGGTCGCCCAGATTTCCTTCCACTTCTGCTGAAGCTCAGAGTGGAAGAACTCTTTCTCTTTCCATCAAGGTACTGAGGAAAAAAGGAAAAATTTTCCCACAAATTGGAAACATTTGTATTCACATTTTAGCTTGTAGCCTAAAAAATTGTTTTTGTTCAATTATATATATATATATATATTTATATGGGACCAACCTGCCCGAGGAAAACTGAATTAAAGAAAATTGACGCGTTGGCAGTGTAAATTGCGGTAAGCAGCTAACTAGGTTTGGTACTAAATGGATAATGGGACCAGATTCTTTCACTTTTTGCACTTTAATTAATTATTTATTTTTTTGCGAAGAAGGTTTTAATTGAGAGTGGTTTTGTTTGGTCAACGTTCAAATATCGAGTATACACAAAAAGTTAGCTGAAATGAAGAACTTATGTGTGAACATTTCCTATTATACTATCATGTGTTCTACATGGAAATGTGGGTCTAATTTTAGCTAAATTTATGGCTTCTTAATCCTTCTAAGAAAAAGCTTTCCAATAGCTGCTTGCTGCTACGTTTGATCTGGGTCTTTCTCATTTCTTATCTGTTTCATTTGTGTGAATTTTTTGGGTTGTGCAGAGGAAAAGCTCTGAAAGCCAAAGCTTCGAGTTAAAGTGAGTAGTGATTTCTCGTTTCTTTGACTATTTAATTTTTAATATATATTACAGGCATGGCCAATCTTGCTCAACATTTTGTGTTCATCACCTTTTTGCTGTGTGTCATTGTTAATACAGTTTTGCAAACTACTTTTTTTTTCTGCAGTGAAAATACAGAAGCAAAAATTATGAATGTTGAGAGCATGAAAGTACAGGGTTTGAGGAGATCTCCAAGATTGACTTCAGCTTCACCTGAAACCAATGGCAGCTCTTCAGAACCTATGTTCAAATCCTCTGAAAAAGTTTCTTACTCTAAAACAAGATCTTCAGGTAAAGTGATTGACAAGCTATTATGGCCCAAGGATGTGGATAAAGGATCTGTGCCTTCAAAACATAATGGCCCTAACTTTTCTGGTGAAAAGCAAAGGAGAAAGTCTCCGAGGTTGGTTGCAGAGACTGATAATTGTGGTGGTAATGAGTCTTTGAGAAAATTTGAAGTTCATAACTCAAGTTTTTCTATTGGAAAGCGGTTAAGAAGATCTCCAAGAATTAGTCAGGCTACTAAAAATAGTTGCAGTAATGTGTCTATTAAAAGATTGGATACAGATGAAGTGGGCTTTTCTGGGTTGGGAATGTCTCCTAGTTTCATGCAGGCAATAGAAAATGGTGATGGTGATGTACATTTTACAGAGCATAGAAGGGAAATGAGGAGTGAAAAACAGTTGAAAATACCTTTCTCACATTCTACATCATTGGCTGAAGTTTGCTGTGCTGAAGTAAACTCTTCTTCCATTAGATTATCCAATTCATGTAATGAACACCCTTCCAAGAAATTTAAGGTCTCAGCAGCAGATTCCGATATGGGAAAGCCAGATGAAAAGTTCTCAAAGAAGATCAATGACTCGTCTCTTTCAAAAAATAACAAGAGGAAACACGTGAGTGATCCAATATTTATTGGCAATCCAATCCCTGATGATGAGGCTCAAGAAAGGTGGCGTTGGCGGTATGAAATGAAGGTGGTTGAGTATATATTTTTCTTGAAATGCTTGCTTCGGTCTTTCCTTTATTGCTTGATATGAACTAAACTGGCCAATGTTATTTCTTTGATTGATTGGTTGACTGAAGTAGTGACCATAAATTTGAGCTCTGTTTTGCATGTCTGTTTTCTTTTCCTCTCCATTGTTTTAACTATTGTTTTCAATGTTGCTTGATATGACTTTATTTTTCGATTGTTTCTCAGTTGATGAGGTTAAGTAAGAGCCAAAGGGGTATCAGGCAATGTTGAAAGAACAAATAAAATTGGACAGGAAAAGAGAAGAGCCGTGCAGAATCAAAGCTGAAAATTGCATCAGTAATTTAGATTACTTCAGTCTGCCCAATCAATCAAAATATAATTTCATTGGAGCTTGATTGGTTTCGTTATGTTCTTAAGAATTTGATAATTTGGCATGTTTTTAATGAATTTGGCTTTGCTTCAACATTCATTAGCACTGATTGTACAACATAACTTCTTTTAGTATTCAACATGGGTACGAAGGTTAGACCTCTAGCTTTAGCTACTCTGGGCTATTAGTGTATGCAGTTTGCTGCTATAGTGTTCATATCCAATTAGTGTCACAGAGAATGGTTCTGGGATAATCTGGATAATAAAACTAAAATAGATCCCACTTTGCAGTTTAGTTATTTCAATGCTGATTGTGAATATCTTTTACTTTGCAGCACATAAAATCTAAGAGAAAAAGCGTCTCATTGGAGTAAGTAGCTGTCTACAAGCTCCAGCTGTTTTGGAGTTTTTGTTGTCTTGACTTAACATTTATGTGAAATTTGCTACTAACTTTTTTCATTTTCTTTTCTTATAATTCTTTCTTTGGTTTCTAATTCCTGTTAGTATTGTGATAGTGATGATGATGAAGACAAGATAGTTTGGAATGTGGAATGCCATTATGCCCAAGCTGAAATTGATGGATGTGCTATAAATCTTGGGGATTGTGTATATATTAAGGTAAATGCACTCTGCCCACGGTGCACTTTGGATTGATTTTGTTTTTATATTTTGCTGACCTGTTCTTGTTGGTGAGATGTTTTTTCATTGCGCATATAGTCTAACTTACATGTAGTTTCTCTTTTGTAATGTTACATATAGTCCAGTCTTATCATCAAATCCATTTTTGTCTTGTCTGCCTTTGCCTCCTCTAAATTTCAATAATTTGGCCATTGAAGCAAGAAACCTCTCATGGGATAAGCAATTTTTGCAGGGTGAAGAAGCAAAGGAGCACATTGGAAGGATATTAGAATTTTTTAAAACAACCGATGGAGAAAACTATTTTAGGGTCCAATGGTTTTATAGAGCTGAAGATACAGTGAGTACAGAAATTAAAATTTTTTTAGGTCATTCAATATTTGTTATCCTGACATTTGTTACACTGCTTTTGTGTTTCATTGAAAGGTTTTGAAACAAGAGACTGCTTTTCATGACAAAAGGCGTCTTTTCTATTCGACCGTAATGAATGATAATCCTATAGATTGCATTGTTTCAAAAGTTAGTGTTACACAAAGATCACCTAAGGTATGCTTCTTGTGATTTTAATTTACTCACATTTTTCCTGTTTTACTATTCCAATTTTTTATGAACCGCTTCTACAAATCTTCTTGACTTTTCATCTACTTTTTTTATCAATCTCACAACTATAGTTGTCAGAATTGTTGGATCTATTTTATTTATTTATCTTTTGTAACTTATTGCAGTTAGGTTTAAAATTGAATTCTATTCCTCAATCTGATTACTATTTTGACATGGAGTATTGCGTGGAGTATTCAACTTTCCGCACCTTGCCAACTGGTAAGTTTTTTTTTATATGTTGGTAATGGTGTTTAACTGTTATTTAACTCTATTTGTGTTGCCTGAGCAAGAGAGGGATGGCTGCGGAGGTTTTGAAGATTTTTTTTTTTTGCATGGGATGAGTTTAAAGTATGTGGGTTTGTGTTTGACCAATGGAGTTTGTGGAGTTCTGCAAACTCCTTGTGTATTTAAGTTATGGAAATTTATTTCAGTTTATATGGCCAATTTACTTGAATGATACAAAGTGGTAATGGTGTAAGTTGTTGAGCTTGATGTCATTCCATGGTAGAGAGCAAGAGTGAGGGAAATGATCTTTATTTTGAAGCATTAATGACCTTGGCAAGGGCCAATTGTATCAACCAACACTCATCCTTTCTTTGCTAATATAGTTGATTGATACAAATTAATATCTTTTAAATCTTGTTTATTGTCTTTATAGCAGGAATCATTAATGATTATTTTGGTTGTATATTTTTTATTTTATGTATTCTCGTGGGAAAAAGTTGATGCATGTTTTAATACTCTGCAATCCAACAGTAAGACAAATTTTATAATTTTGCTGTAGAGTGCATAAACTGGTAGGTACAATGGTAAAATATCTTGATAAATGATGATCATGTTGCTTATATATGTATCTGGTTTTCTTATATTGGTTCAGATGATTCTTTCAAGAGCTACAATTCATCAAACTGCTGTAAGGGGATTTTCCCTACAACTCCTACAGCCTTTTCAGCAAATATTCCTAGTTGTGGAACTCACAAGGCAGAGCTCGCACTGTTAGATCTTTATTCCGGTTGTGGTGGAATGTCAATGGGATTATGCCTCGGCGCCAAAGCATCTTGTATTGATCTAGTGACGGTAGTTCATTTCAATTATTAATAACCTTGTATTTCATGATTCATTCAACAAATAAACTTTAAAGCTTTCCTGTATTATATATCTTACATTCTGCATTTTAGAAATGGGCTGTTGACAGTGATAAGTCAGCATGTAAAAGCTTGAAATTGAATCATCCAGAGACACATGTGAGTATAGTTGCCTTATATTTTACAATTTGCATTTGGCGTGCCCCAAAACCTTTACATAATACTATTTTATTCTATATAGGTCAGGAATGAAGCTGCTGATGATTTTCTTCAGCTACTGAAGGAATGGGAAAAGCTTTGCAAACGATATGCAGTTGAAAATGCAGGAAGAAGATATTCATCAAGATCCACAACCTCCCAAGCAGCAGGGAATGATGCCAATTCTCCAAATGATGGTGAACTTGAAGTTTCCAGTCTTGTTGATATTTGTTATGGTGATCCATGCAAGACAGGCAAACACAGTCTATACTTTAAGGTGCGTGATAAGATATCTATTTCATCACTACCTCATGATGATAGTTCCTTTCAAGCCTTTTTTTTTTTGGTAATTAAATTGATCTTTGTATGTGTCAACCTATTCTACTGTTTCAGTAGTCATTTGGTTTTGTATCATGTTCATATTTAGTGGAGATTGATTATGCTCATAGCTGTTATGTCAGGTGCACTGGAGGGGCTACAGTGCAAGTGAAGATACGTGGGAACCGATTGAAGGCTTAAGGTATACTAATTGCTACCATTATTTCATTCTTGAATTGGGGGAATATTTACTTGCGCTTTCAAATCTCTCAGCAATTGTCAAGAATGTATACAGCAATTTGTAAGAAAAGGTTTCAAGTCCAAAATCTTACCCCTTCGTGTAAGTTTTCTTTAATCAAATGTGCTCGGTGGATGCTTAATCTGGAGTATCTTCCATAGTTGGAATAACATTTTATGAATGACCCCTCTTGAATGAACTAATTTAACCAGGGCAATGTTGATGTTATTTGTGGTGGCCCTCCATGCCAAGGAATTAGTGGCTACAATCGCTATAGAAATGTTGATTCTCCACTGGATGATGAAAGAAATCGTCAAATAGTGGTCTTCATGGACATTGTGGAATACTTAAAACCAAAGTTTGTTTTAATGGAAAATGTGGTTGATATTCTGAGATTTGACAAGGCTTCACTTGGAAGATATGCTTTAAGTCGGTTGGTACACATGAAGTACCAAGCAAGGCTTGGAATAATTGCAGCTGGTTGTTATGGTCTTCCTCAATTTCGGTTGCGTGTTTTTGTGTGGGGAGCACAACCTAGTGAGGTAAGTTTTCTCGCTTTTTGCACTAAATTGAGTTAAGAGTGCTCCTTCACCCTATCTGAAGTAGTGCTACCCTATCCACCTGTAAATTAAATTATTCAGCAGGTTATGTACAAATTTAATGATTTCAGTCTTCTATGATCTCTTGCTGACCATCTAACTGTATGCAGAAACTACCACAGTTTCCACTTCCTACACATGATGTTATTGTCAGATATTGGCCTCCTCCTGAGTTTGAGGTTGCTGTTGTTGGTTCTTCTTTTCCCCTCTAAAGTGCTTTAACCAGCAACACTCCATCCATAATATTCTGTTTGTCTTCATTGTGCAGCGCAATACTGTTGCTTATGATGAAGACCAACCTCGTGAGGAATTGGAAGAAGCTCTTGTTCTCCATGATGCCATTTCTGATCTTCCAGCTGTAGTTATCATGTTTATTTTACTGATTAACCACTTCATAGACTCAGCAGTGCTCTGTTCCTTTCGATTAATTAACTTTTTTATAGGTTGCAAACAATGAAGCTCGCGAAGAAATGACATATAGAAAGCCTCCTGAAACTGAGTTTCAAAGATATATAAGATCAAGTAAACATGGTAATTTCTTTTTCCTTTAACTTCAGGAATCACCTCGGATTCATCTCATATTTTAATGACTATAAATTTCTTGTTCTAACTTTTCAAAAAAAAAAAAATTCTTGCTCTATAACTGCCTTTTTTTTTCTCTCTCTCTGAGTATTTAGTGGCAGTTCTCTAATGTCAAAATAATGTGCCATTTGTTGGATTCTGAACAGATTTATGCCTTATGATCTACTTTATATTGCAGTTGTAGATCAATATATGTGATTTTCCTTTTAAAAAAGTCTTGGATGGAAATTATTTATCAGTAATATAATTGATTTGGGCCTTCACTTCTGCTTTTGATGGTTAGTGTCTAATATGAAGTTTCCAACAAAGTTGGTTTGGAACTTTTTTATCCATTTTATTAGAACAAAATGAAAGATTTAAGGTAGGGATGCTTAGCATGAAATTATGAAAAATCTGGTAATAGCTGTAAGTACCCAACATGGGTACTTAGGGTGTTTCTTTTTAGCCTGGTAGGCACAGCAGTTGCATCTTGTAGGATCAACAATCGGTGGCATGGCCGTTAGGTTGCAGTCTCTGCTCGTTACAAATGAAAATAGAAGTTCAGATCTTCAGCCATGAATCAAGGGAATACCTTCTACATCTTTCGGTGGGCTGTAATCAGGAATGACCAGCTAATCTCTGACCAAATCTTAACTTTGATTTGAAGCACTGTGACAGGCATATTATGGACTTGGGAAAGGTCAGGGGTGATTGGGATGTGGGAATGGGTTAGGCATCTTGTTTAACCAATGATCAATTTAAAGCAAGTCCCTATAATAAGATTTGAGGAAGTTGCGAAAGCATAGAGGAAAAATTGATTATAATCGAGTAGAAGGTTGCTGCTTCTCTGCAGTCATGTCTGGTGTGTGGTTATCTAGAGGATTTAGTAAGTATGCTGGTTAATTTCACTTTCTTGACAATTTGTACACAATTTGTCCACGGGAGTAAAAAATTTACACTATAATATTTTTAAGTATTTTCAGAAAGTCTCAGGATGAAAAATTATGTATAAGCATGCATCATGGATCTTGGGCCTAGCATGTGAAACGCTATTGACCTATGCAAAGTCATGATGCAGCATTGAGTTGGTCAGCATCTCAAATGCTAATTCAAGTACAAATGGGTTCAGAGTTGAGCATATGCAGCATATCTAGTAAAATCAGTGGTGTGTGTGTCGAGAAAAAATTGCTTCCTGTTTTTCTGTTTGACCCTGGGTGAACCAAAGAATACTAGTTACATCCTCCATTTGTTGTAAATGAATATTACAGAAGAGAGAGGAAGCATAGTGCCAAGAATAGACCCTTTATTTTTTTTCCCTCTAATTTTTTGTCAACCTTTTTCCTGACTCTGCAGAGATAACTGGTTCTGCATTAAATGGTGCTACAAGAATAAGCAACCCACTGTATGACCATCGCCCTTTCCCGTTATTTGAGGATGATTACGCAAGAGTTTGTCTAATCCCAAAGAGAAAGGTTTTTTAAAATTGAACCCGCAATTAATACGTCTAACTTTTTGGCCCCATTTTTATTTCTAATTTAGAAGTTTCTTTAGGGAGCAAATTTTAGGGACCTCCCTGGTGTAATCGTTGGAAATGACAATGTGGCTCGGAGGGATTCAACACAGGAAAAAAAGCTTTTACCATCTGGAAAACCATTGGTGAGTTTCTTCCTTTTCCATCAGAACAACAATGCATCCATTTAATCTGTCTCCACGTCTATGGAATATGCATGCACAAGCTTGTGCCTGGGTGGTTTTGTTTCTGTGTGTTCTTTGATGAATATGCTATATAAAGTAAAGTTGAAAATTGCTGCATGTCAACATGTGGGGCATTTTCTTATTCTTCTTTCATTTTCCTCTGCAAACTCTGATGAAACAGCAACATAGGTTATATCTCTTTAATAGGAAAACCTGAAAATGATCCTAGTGCAGAAAGGGAATGAGATGACAAAACATGTTTTCTACACTGTGAAGTACTATGTCATAAACGGCAAAATTGATTGCTGATGTCAATTCTCTTTCATGTGCTTTTAGGTACCGGATTATGTTTTTACATTTGAACAAGGAAAGTCTAGAAGGTTAGATATTTCTTTTTAGCAGCGTTTGTGATTTCAACAATCCTTTACTCCTCCTCTAAAACGAAAAGAGGACCAAAAAGAAGAAATTAATGTTATCAATATATGTGCAGACCTTTTGCAAGATTATGGTGGGATGAGACAGTGCCAACTGTAGTAACTTTCCCTCAATGTCACAGCCAGGTCTCACTTTGATCTATTTTAGTTTGTAAGATCACCCATTTGCAGTCCTGGGATACACTTGTGAGTTTTTGGACTTGTGTAGGCAGCTTTACATCCGGAGCAGGATCGAATTCTCACAATCCGAGAATATGCAAGGTTGCAAGGTTTTCCTGATTATTATAGATTCTGCGGGACAATTAAAGAGAGGTATGATAGTTTCTTGATATTATCTAATTTAAAATTCTAGTTCTCAAGTATGTGTGCTTGGTAACTACAGTAAAATATCAAATCTGATATCTTTCTGGTTATTTGAAGAATGCAGCTTTTGTGTCAAAATATGATTTATAAAAGGACGGAAACTTATGAACATTTTTTTTTATGAATTGCAATTAAGAGATACAATCGGCTTTTCTGATACGATTAGGTATTGTCAAGTTGGGAATGCTGTTGCTGTTCCTGTTGCTCGAGCCTTGGGATATGCAATGGGCATGGCGTTTCAAAAACAGAGTGGAAATGAACCACTGATGACACTCCCTCCCAAGTTTTCTCTTAGGACCAATACCCAGTTAGCAAAATCATTGTCGCAAAACCCTTCTTGAATTCATATGTTTAAGCACCTTTGATTGATTATTTGTATCACTGACATAAATTTTTTCTTGCAAGGCCATGCTTGTATCCAGGAGGTGAGCAATTGGCAACTGGCAAGCTTGCAATCTGATTCTCTTGTAAAATCTCATAACTAACTGACTTTATTTCTCAGAAAATCTGTTTCACTCTTCCCATTAAGAAACTCATGAAACTTCTTTAGTTTGAAGTAGCCACCTTTGTTTGTATGCTGATTTATTTCTGAAAATTATTATTATTTGAAAGAAAAAAAAATTATGTGAATGAGAGAAAGAGAAGGGGCATGGATGAATGCTCCCCAGCATTTAAAGCTTGCATTAATTATGAAAAATGAAAAATGCGGTAAGGCGTGCGTTTATGCTATGAGATTTGTGACATTTACAGTTGTTGAAAAAATTATATAACAAAACAAAAGAAATTTTCTATGAAGATAATTTATATCCAATATTCTATTTTTGCTTTTAGACATTAATACTCTTATATTTTTTATATCGTAAATTTATTTTCTATTTTTATTTTTTTATGTTAAAAAATATTGAACATTCATTTTAGAAAAAAAATTTAAACTTCAATATAAAATAGGTAAAAATTAGAATTTTTGTTTTAATTTTCTTGAAAGCAAAAAAACAACAGACATTTAAGAGGACAAAAAAAAAAAAACAGTTTATAAAATTTCGTTCTTTACGTGGTAATTACTTTCCTTGAAAAATCGGGACATATAAAGGCCTTCCACTCAAAAGTCAAAACCCTTGCCCAAGGGTTTAAGCATTTGATTGTTCCCCCGTTTTTATCCAGAGCTTTCCAGGCACGAACGAAGAACAATGGCAGCTCGATTCTTGATTTCAAGAAGTTCTTCCAAAAACCTCACTCAACTTCTTCGACCATGTCTCAAGCACTCTCACTTCCTCACCACCGCCACCCTTCACTCTTTGGCACCTCTTCCCAGAAACTCAAGGGGCTTTTCCTCTGAACCTCCCGCTTTTGCCTCCGATACCCGTGTCCCGGCTACCGTCATCACTGGTTTTCTCGGCTCTGGAAAGGTCTCATTTCCTTTTAATTAGTCTGATAAATGATTTGCTTTGCTTACCTTAGCTTCGTCCCCAATTTTTATGGTCTTTTATGTTTTTTTTTTAATTATTTTGATTTTTTTAATGCAGACTACTCTCTTAAATCATATTTTAACAGCTCAACATGGCAAACGTATTGCTGTTATTGAGAACGAGGTACTTACATTGATTATTAGATTATTTAGTTTTTTTTTTTTGGAGGGGGTGGTGCAATTTGTTTTATCTGTTGGAAGGCTAGAGGTGAAGCTGTGTTTGAACTTTCCTCCCCTAACCCTATCAGCATTATTGCAAGAGAAGACGCTGCAGTTACAGAATTTTTAAACATCATGGCAGTTTCTCCTAACAGTTCAACAGATGACAGTAGGCAGACAATTTTGAATGAAGAGAATTGGAAAGCCCCTCCTGTTATGGAGCCTTTGATCAAGAAAGTAGGGAAGCTGGAATTGGATTTGTCGGTCGAGATAATACTGGTTGTGTAATTGATGGTATTCTTATAGTGATTGATTTGCAATAAAAGTTACTTTCTTTTTTTGGCCAAAAAAATAGTAGAATTTATTTATGTTGAGGGATATTTCTTTGTTATTTTATACGCCTTGTTAAAAAAGTTCATTGTTACTAAATTTGCTAATTGTATTAATTGCAATGTAGTTTGGTGAGGTGGATATTGATGGATCATTGGTTGCTAGTCATTCATCTGCATCTGAAGAAGACATTGTCATGGTCAATAATGGTTGCCTATGCTGTACCGTGCGTGGAGATCTTGTTAAAATGCTCTTGGAGCTGGTTAAGAAAAAAAAGGACAAATTTGATCATATTGTTATAGAAACCACAGGTATGTCATGGTACATTGATAATACAAGGTTTTTACTCAGGTTTAGTTTATGACGTGTAATGTCAGTTACTATTTTAGATAATGATGTCTGTTTAAGGCTAGACATTGGAGTTACCTTTTAAATGCATCCAATAAGTTGCTCAAATCTTCACTGCTTTATTTACTCATGAAACTCTTATTGCAGGTCTTGCTAAGCCAGGTCCTGTTATAGAAACCTTTTGTGCTGATGAACTGGTTTCACGATATGTGAAACTGGATGGAGTTGTCACCTTAGTTGACTCAAAGCATGCCATGAAGCATCTCAATGAAGCTAAACCAAGATTTGTTGTGAATGAGGCAGTTGAACAGGTTGCTTATGCTGACCGTATAATTTTGAACAAGGTGAACATTGATTTCTCATCTTAATTTTACATGGCCTTCTCTGTGCATCTTGATCTTCTTCTATTATGGTCATATTGAAGAGTAATGGATGGAACATTCAATATACTTGTTGCTCTTCTATTTGTAATGTTGTTTACTTGTTTTGATTTTAATTGCAGATAGATTTGGTGACTGAGGGTGACTTGGAGACACTGACTGATAAAATCAAGGTTCACATTTGCATTACACATGAATTCTATGTTTGGTTTGTAAATTTAATGAAGAAGAGAAATGGAATATTAAGGAAAGGATTAGCACTATGCTCTAGTTTTCTCTGCAGAGTTTTCTATTTCATTAGCACCATGCCAAAAATCAAAGTTTAATGTCAATTTTATCCATGTAAGTAGCATTAAAGTAACAACTTCTGATTTTGGTGCTTTCCAGCACATTAATAGCATGGCACAAATCAAGAGAGCGAAATTTGGAGCTGTAGACATGGACTTTGTTTTAGGAGTTGGAGGATATGATCTAGAAAGGTCACTTGTTACTTCCTTCACTAGTTGACCATTTTAAACAATTTCTTTTTCTTTCTTATCAGTATATATATTTTTTCAATTACCCTTTCCTGGGTCATGCAAATGTATTTTCACTAGCTGTTCGCTCCTCTTCTGTAGCTGACGTCTTTGCTAAAAGTTCAAAGTCCTGTATTTTGCAGAATTGATTCTGAAGTTCATGCAAATAATTCTCACTGTGGCAACCATGAACATGACGTGCATGGTAGTATGTTATCTTTTTGTATTTCTTTCCTATGTTCGTTCTTGTATTTTTAATCTCCTTTGTTTGTAATAAAAGATAAACTAAGAAAAATGGACAGGAATATTGATGATCTTTGGTGATTGCATCTTTCATAAATTCAACATTCTTCCCCCCCACCCCCTTCTACCTTTGCGTCTTGCTGTCAAATTAGTGGTTCTTCTCTCACAGAGTTGTACCTAGGTTAGCTTGATATTCATTCTTGTCTTTATTTTAATCTATTTTATCTTATTTTCTTTCTACATTACAGGGCAGCACAAGGAGCATCATCATAATCATTTGCATGATTCTGCTGTCTCTAGTGTTAGCTTTGTTTCTGAGGGAACCCTTGATCTAGATGAGGTAAGAAATATTTCATAAGAAGCTCATATATTTTCTTCAGGATTTCATACGAGGTTAAAATTTCTCAAAATGACCAAGGTCACTGTGAAGCTGGCTTTCCCACCTTGAAGGATTGGAATTTTATACAAGGTCCCAATTTGTAAGTCAAATAGGATTAGGAAGGAGGATTGCATGTCCCTGATAATGGCTGTGTAGAGCCAGAGAAATTGTAATTTTAGGGCCTGATTGGGCTAAGTGTATGGATTTTTTTTCTTTTGGCATGGATGAATCAATCATCATGATCATTGAGTGATCTATGCTTGAAGATTTTATGGCTGAAAAGTTAAAATTTTGAGAACACACAAACAAATATAACCATTCCAGAAAATAGCCCTGCATCTGTTGATTAAGTTTGTTGTTGTAACTTGTAATGTTGCCTTAATTGTATGACCTCTCATTAGTCTTTGTTACTTGGTCGTGGATGAATCAGGTTGATGATTGGCTTCAAAGATTGATTGAAGAGAAAGGAGAGGACCTATATAGAATGAAGGGAGTCCTGTCTGTCAATGGTTTTGATCAGCGATATGTTTTTCAGGTTCCCATTTCTTCACCTTGTGTTTCCAATTTGCATCTGTCAACATTACAGTTTGTTTCTTATCTCAAAATTGTGGCTACCATGGCAGGGAGTGCATTCGACGTTGGATGGCTGCCCAGGAAAAATGTGGGAACCTGATGAGAAGAGGACCAACAAGCTCGTATTCATAGGAAGAAATTTGGATGAGACTGCCCTTAGAAAAGGTTTCAAAGGCTGTCTAGTTTGATTGAAAGTTAAAATGGTTATAAACCCTTGTTGGTGCTTGTATTGCCATGACATATCCTTGGGTAGGCGGGTTCATCTTCTGTACCTATCATATGTCCCATCACCCACCTGGGGCATAAGCATGGCACCGTTTGCTCACGTTTCCGAACTCAATGGTCAGCGGCTATCTCTCTCCTCTGCTGCTAGGTAGTATAGGCACTGCTGCTTAGCTAAATATACCTTGAAATCCTTTAGGAATCCCTTGCATACCCATTAAACCCTGAAGTCTGAACACCAAACTGCTGTAATGTGCTTAATTTGATTACTTTCCTTAACAATTGGGAAGATGAATCCAGTTGCCTTTGTATCATTATTGAATCTGTATGTTTTTCCGCTGTAAATGTATCATTATTCAACTTCATGTTCATCAGAACCGTTTCCATTCTTACAAAAAGATGGACCTATGGCTGTCATAGACTTTCCACTGCCACCAAAGGTCATAATCAAGGCTCAAAAATACAATCGAGCCGAGTTTGAGCCTGACGGTGTTGATCTTCAACTCATCTAAACTTACCAACAACTCTCCATTTTCTTTCGTTCCAAAGTGTAGAATCTGCCAGGAAAATGCCAATGGTTAGTTTTGTTTTTTTTTTTTTTTCTTTTTCTTGGTTCTGGATTCTGATTCTTCGGAAAGAATAAGCAAATCCAAGAATAAGAATAGATTGTGGAAAAATGGGAAGGACCAAAAAGGGGATTAGATTCATTGGACAGCTTTTTTCACGGGGGCTTTGCTTGCACCCTCCTGTCTGTTCTTGTTCCTGTTCCTGTTCCTGTTCGGCCCGAAGCGAATATTCTACAGACACTTGACGGACATCGCGACACGTGTCCATTCTTGTCGGACCGTTCATGTGGATGACCCACCGATTTCGACCTGGAAAATGACCCTTACGTCCTCCCCTCGTGGGCCCCCCACGTGACTCTTGGAATATTTTATTCCTCTTGTTCGCCGGCGAATATTCCACGCTGGCGCTTACGTGGCACCGCCACGATCGCCTTTGTTCCACTAAGCGACATCTCCCCTCCAGCACCGTTGGATCATCAAACCTGAAAAAATCTAAACGGTCGAACTCCTGACGCAGATGTACACGGGAGAACAAGAGCGCAATTGCTCTGTTGCGTTTGTGTGTTTTGTTTGATTTTCAATCATGTTTGTTTGCTTAAGATTCGTCGCCGAGCTTTCCTCTGCATGTTCTTCGTTTAAATATAAAAATTCTCCTTCTGTTTCTCATTAAATAAATAAATAAATATCTCTGCTGATATATAACAAGTTGAAACAGCAAAAAAGGTTGATTTCAGTTACATTCTTGTTCTCAATCCGATTCCGTTGGCCATTTTCGGCTTTGGATTTAAGGGAGGAATCGGGAATTCAACTCGCTTTGATTCCACTCAAAAACCAGCTTGAAGAATTTCAGTTCAAAGAGAGAGAATTGAGGTGGTTTGGTTACTTTGGTCTGATGCGATGGAGAGATTAAGCTATGGAGGAGGAGGAGGAGGAGGAGCAGTGGGGGGAGAGAACTTCGGGTACGAGAATGGGGTGGTGATGACGAGAGACCCGAAGCCTCGGCTGAGATGGACGGCTGATCTTCACGACCGATTCGTTGACGCCGTAACCAAACTTGGTGGCCCTGACAGTTAGTCTTCTTCTACCTCCTTACACTGTGTTTCATTTTTCCATCTTTTAAAATTTTCTGCAAAAAACAGAGTACTAAGATCAGATATCTCTGTTTTTAAATCTTGAATCTTGATGATACAATCATGAATTAACCACCGTAAGAAATTTGTTCTGTTTCTTTTAAGTATAATCTTGTAAATTGTAGCTAAATCTGAGCTAGAAATGGTTGGATGAAG
Organism: Theobroma cacao; assembly: GCF_000208745.1. NCBI lineage: Eukaryota > Viridiplantae > Streptophyta > Magnoliopsida > Malvales > Malvaceae > Theobroma > Theobroma cacao. The sequence goes on from NC_030852.1 coordinate 35,839,438, forward strand.
GTGTTAATCTTGCTTGAATTCTTCTTACTCCCAAGAAACATTAGCAAGTACTACTACTTATCAAGTTCTTTTTATGGTCTCTCATTGGTTTTTGAGAACAAACTCCGAAGGCTAATTTGCTGCAAATAACTGTTATCAGAAAGAATTCTCTGAATCAATGGAGTTTTGTGAAATTCTAATTGCATCCCATCTTTTCCGTTTTCATAATTATGATTCAAAAAAGAAACAAACCAGTATTTCAGCTAGTCTAACATACTGGGAAAATTCTGCTTGCAGAAGCAACTCCAAAGTCTGTCCTGAGGCTGATGGGTCTGAAGGGCTTGACATTGTACCATTTGAAGAGCCATTTACAGGTATATAAGACATGGGCATTTACGCTTCCATTGTTATCTTTTGCTTTTCAATTATTTCTGAAACATTAAGTGTGTAATTTTGCTTGATTTTTTGTTTGGTTTGGTAGAAATACAGGCTAGGACAGCAGGCCCGGAAGCAAAATGCAGTAGACCAAAACAAAGACAATGGTGGTGAGTTTGACAGACTATTCATTTTGACTAAAATCCCACTAATGCACTGTTATTTTTCCACAATCAACTATTACTTCTTATGGTTATTGGCTACGATACCTCTTTCTAGGGAGTTCGTACGTACAGTTTAGCAATCATTCTCCAGGGACTATCACCAATTCACCAAGTGCTGACAATGACCAACGGTACGTTCAAATATCTCAGCTCTATTTGTCATTTCTGTTTTGTAACCAGAATTTTTCTTGAGCATTGAGTCGTCACATCGAACTTTTATAGCAGCTAGAAAATTGAGAATCTAGTTAGGATTACCCTCTTTTCAGATAGCCTTTTTCCCTGTCAAATGGTAACATCCTGAGTGATGATTGAATGTGCAATGAAACAGACAAATCCCAGTGGCAGATGCACTGAACACCCATCTGGAAGTACGAAGGACATTGCAAGAGCAACTTGAGGTTAATATCTCCCTTCCAAGGACAGATTATTTCTCATTCTCTTTACCACCATTAATATACATGGGTATCGATCATATTTGCTTGTTCAAGCTTCTAATTAACTGTTATTGAATTCTGCAGGTACAGAAGAAATTGCAGATGAGGGTAGAGGCACAAGGGAGGTACTTGCAGGCAATACTGGAGAAAGCCCAAAAGAGCCTTTCGTTTGACATCAACTGTGAAGGGAATGTAGAAGAAACAAGAGCAGAATTAACAAACTTCAACTTGGCTCTGTCGAGTCTCATGGAGAATGTGAATGGAGGAGCAGACAGGAAACCAAACGTGGTACAGATGAATGACGTTCCTAAGAAGGCCACCAGCTGTTCTGCTTTCCAAAACTATGCGGTGGGAGAAAGAGAGCGAAACAAAGATGTCAAGCTTAAAGTTGAAGGAGAGTCCATAAATTTTGACCTAAACACCAAAGATAGCTTTGAATTTGTTGCTGTAAATGGAAACGAGCTTCAATCACACATGTTTTCATATAAGAGATGAAATTCAAAAGAAAAAAAAAAACAGATATCCCATTAGTTATGATTTCATTCTGCATCTCTTTGCATTCAATTTTATTCTATATTGTTAGCTAGAAATCTAGAAACAAACTAATTAGGTACATATCCTTTGGTAATTAGCAATTGCACTCGGAGATAGTTAGTTGTATATGTTATCCTTCTACATAATTAAAGTGAGTCAAACCCAATGATTAAATCTGTTAATCTTTAATAATTTATACTAGTAATAATTGATTTTTGGGACAAATCCTTTATTTGAATTTGGGTGAACATATACCACTTTTACTCATAATGTTTATTAAAAAATTAATGTTGAGCTTTCCAAGGCTGTTGTCCTCCACTGTTTCTTTTTCAGCCTACCCAATAATTCAATCTTGCGCATAATATAAAAATTTGATTTGGATCACAATCGTGTTGGAAATTGGGCCAGGACTTGAAGACAAGTCTATTTGATTAGGTTATTCTTTGCCACCCACAAATTTTTTCATTAAAAAAAATTAAAACGCCTCTGTCAGATTGTGATATGCATGATATTGATGTATATTTCCCCTAACATTTTCTTAAAGCAACTCAAACAATTTATCTATTGTATTTCCAAATTCCACATTCCCACGATCACTGTCAAAATCATGAGTTCTAAATTATTGCATTTACTTATATTTATACATTTCGTATTGATCGTATTGTAAATTAATAAATTGACGAATGATTTCATTAAATATAATATTTAGAGAATATACAAAATTTATTCATATTTTATTTTATATTATATACTTGTGATATTTTGTATTTTTGCTCTAATCTATTAACGCAATAATCTTTGCTTTGTTTGGACACGATCAGTACCTAAATGTTTCCATGATTAGACTAGCTTTTATAACAACTGAATCCACTTGCTTGAAACGTGAACTTTCTCATCTCATAATAATTTGGGTAGTTTGCAAGAACATGATCAAACGCACTTGGTGCCGTAATTAAAGATGATAAAAGAAGATGAAACCGAAAGCACAACAATCACATGTATTGATGTAATCAACCAGGGAACAGGACAGGAACAGGACAGGAGTTGGAAGAAAGAGTCACCACTTCCTACATAGGGTACGTAGACGTCCGAAAGGATTTAGGTGATCGTGTTACGGAGTCCATAACAGTAATATTGTATAACTTGGAATAACGTTATTTTTGCTTTAAGGTGAAAATCCTGGGAAGTTTGCATTTCGTTATATGTAGATTTTCAAGTAATCATCCATGCGGGTGTACTCCACCTCTGGATAAAGCCTCGACGCTTCTTCAACACCTTCCCCTATTTCGAAGTTTGTCAAGCAACCTTCGTAAAAAATGTGATAGAAATGGCCCACGCCCACCTGTCCTGCAAAGTCCAACCCTGCACAGACATGAAGAAATCTTTGTCAAATAGTTAATGGATATGTAGTATCTCTTTTGCGAACTATAGGCTAGAAAAATTTTATTGAGTTTGTGAAAGACTGATAAGTACCTTTCATGGAGGCTAGGAAATCTTGTGCAGAAATGCTAATCTTCTCTAGTTTCTTCCCGGAAAGCTCCTCCCATTTCTGGATTAGCTGTGTTTGGGTGAGAATGTTCCCTGGAGGCCTTATGTACAACGTTTTGTTCAATGTTCTGGGGTCATCTATTGCATTAATTGTGTAGGTTGCAATATCATCTTCGTCCATAAAAGCCACTGCAGCATCCATCAACCACCATTTTTCCAAACACAAATCAGGAACAAATATTGTCTCTCAACATCGATCTCAATTACAGTATGTAATTCGTTTGTACCTTTAACATTTCCGTCCCCATAGAGATATACTTTATCTTTTGGAGGAGTGAGCCTTTCAAGCTGTGAAAGGTTGCCGACAAAGTAGCCAGCAAAGCAGTTGGCAACTACATAGGTGAAGGGGATGTTAGCATCCTCTATTGCCTTTCTCACAGCCATTTTTTCATCGAATGTGACTCTTCCCGGTTCCAGTGCACGTCCCATTCGAGCCGGATCCATACCAAACTCTGAAGGTAAGAAACGCTGCAGTGTTGTCTTTACATTAATATTTACATTAACATTTACTGTTCAAAAAAAATATTTTATTATAAAAATAATAATTTAAATATGTAGTATGTTTCAGAATAAATGACGAAATATTTTGAAAAAAATTCTTTTTTTCCTTTATTTATTTTAGAGATAAACATGTTTATTGTTTTTATGTAATTTTGTAGCCTCTTGTTTTTTTTTTCCTTTGTGTTGAGTGGATCATCCACCAGTCTGACAAAGGAAAAGTTAGTGCAATAAATTACTTTGTTTTCTAGCTGAAAATGGATAATAAAAAAAAATAATTGAATAAACTAATAAACAGAAGAAATGAAAAAGAAGATTTGTATAGGAATCAGCCAAAAAGTACTTTGCATGTTTTTCACCACCCATTTCTAAGAGTAGCAATATCCTTCTCCAAAAAGGATATTTGGCTTTGTCCTTCTCCAAAAAGGCAAATACCCCAGGAAGTTTGTGCTTTGCATACATAATAATTCCTTCAAACAACGAAAAAAAAAGGAAGAAAAGAAGAGAGAAGCTAATTCCTCTTTGATGTAATTATATTAGAGATTACCTTAACATTCCCAGCTTCTTTAATGGCTTCCACCAGCTTGAGCTGCAACGAAATGTTGTGGCTGCGAAAATGCACCCCAGACATGGTGCAAATGACAACATCGGCTTGCTTAACAGCCTCCACCAAGCTTTTGTGATCATTGAACGAGCCCTCCAGAAGGTGAGCTCCTTGCTTCTTGAACGACAGTAACATCTGCAGCTTGTCGATGTCGAGCCCGATCTCCGCGCGTTGGAGGACGTAGGTTTCATGGCCCTGAGCCAAGCTTGCCTTGACAATCCTCCGGCCGATATACCCAGTTCCCCCCACCACAAGAACCTTACTCTTGGCCATTGAGTCCTTGTTTTTCTTTGAAGAATATGACAACACCAAAGTTTTGTATATGGAGGGAGACTATCACAGCTTGGTTTTGTTTCTTTAGATACAAAATTACTAAAAGGGGAAGAAAAAAAACAAAGGGAGCAGAGATGCCCTAACTCTGCAGTGCAAGTTACTCTTAATAATTGGTGCACTACTTGCGCGTGTCGGATTAAATGTTAATTTATTATGCTTCTTTTGTTTCTTTGTGTTAGGCTAACCCTAAACTTTTGTTAATAAAATGAAAGATAAAATAAAAAAAATCAACAGCCATCTCTGAATACAAATCGAAATAATTTACAAAATTTATTAAAAATTAACTCGACAAAAGATAAAATACTCAAATTACAAACGATTTTAAAAACAATTTAAACAAAATAAATCACCTCAACCGACCTCAAATCTTATCTCAATTTTTTTTTCTTTTGCCTTCCACAAGTCTCTCTTGCAACAAAACTATAATTCTTTTAAAAAAAAAAAAAAAAAATTGTCCTTTAGACTTTGCGTTGTGGTTCTGGTTAATGGTCATGAAGAGTGGGTAGGTGCGTTAGGTGGTGTTTGCTGAGTACATGCACCTCTTTTTTCTTCCCTAGAGTTTTAGGCCTTTTGGGGGGTTTTAAGTTAATCTCCATCGTTCCTGTAACTTTCTTAGCAATCATAATCAACACATACTTTGTAAAACAATTAGCCACCAATGACCCAAAGCCTGTTTACCTTGGAGGGACCAACCATGGAATTTTCAACATTGTGAATCCCACCGTTTCCTTAATTATTCCCTTCTTTTATTTCAAAGATAATAAATGAAATGATTGAATGAAACCTATAGCATAACATATAGATTTGTATATATTATGTGCGTCATCATAAATCTTTATCATATGCATGTACTCTCGAATCTTTACTTTCTCATCCAAACTTTTGAGTTGTGAAAACGGGAATGTCAACCAAACAATGGAAGAGCAACCATTAGGTAAACAGTTGGGTTGCTTCAAAAGTCATCCCCTGAGTTAGTCACTTTAGCAGGCCATATATGTGACTTCAGATTGGTCGATTTCTTTGATTTTTGTTGCTTTTGTTTTGACAATAATCATGCTTCAAGTTCCAGTCCAAATCTGCCAAAACCTAAATCATAATTCTTTTATTTTTTTTATCATGTCAATGTCATGATAGCATAATATAAATAATATGTTTATTAAGATACGTCAGTTTGAATGTTATTTTTTTATTATATTAATTATTATTATTTATTAATTTACAATATAGTTATCAAATATTCAAATTATAACATTATGGTCAGATAAATCCAATTACTAGCAGTCAAGAACAAAGAAATCCTGATAATCCTTAGGATTCTGAAAAAGACTAAACCTTCTAACCCCTAGTCTTACCATATTATGTAAATTATATTAGCATAATATAATCTACCAAGTCCTCTTCACTTTTACTATTCTTTGTTAGAAGTAATGAAGATCTTTCTTTCTCTTCCCTTGGATTACCTTATTGACTTGCGGTATCAATATAAACACATCTAATATTGAAAATTTCTTTATATGCATAGACGGAACTATGACCTACACTAATTGTCATGATGGGTATAAGAAGTCAATTGCTTTAAATAATATTTTCTTTTAATTATATATTTAGGTATTTTCTCCGATATAGGTTCTTATGTATCGATACTATTTAGTTTGCTTGATAGTTTTGATATTGCTAATATTGTAACATGGTTAATTTTTGTCGAATTTTTGTATGGTTTACCATATTTAATAAAACTAAGATCTTTGTGTTAGTTTGGATTATGTAAGCCATAGGTAATTGATGTTTTGTAGGTAGAGACACGTTAACCTCTTATTAACTGGTAACAGAGTCAACCTAGAGAATGTGCTTTGTTAGAAATGGTATTAAATTAAATAGAAAAGCGGTTAGTTGGGTTGCCTGCTACTTTTGACTAACTTGGACAGTGGATTACAAGCAAGCTTTCTACAAGTTTCTCATATTTTAAATGCTTTCCACATTGAATTCTAACTTGAGGAATTTTCATAGGTAGAAACACCTGTTCCCCTTTTGCATGATCTTGGATTGCGGATTTTCAACTGAGTTTACCATTCAATTTAGCTTGAGACAAATATTTTTATATTCATTTCATCATCGATCAGTTTAATCAAATAGGTTTACTTTTGCTTAATTTCTTGAGAAATATCTCTCCCTCTATGGTTTGAATCCAATACAAATTTGGAGATTTTCTCCCTCACTGTCATTCTTTCAACCTTCTTATAAAATTTCCCTAGTCGGCACTTTTTTCTACAAAGAAAGGATCAGATTGGACCATGAGGCCAATTTCCAGAAGATTATAATGGACAAAGCCTGAAATTTTGCACAAGAACTAGAAGTCAAGCCTGCCTTGTTCAGATTGGAAAGTTCAACCAATGGTGACAGATATTAAAGTTTGGTTTCGAAAGTTTGAAGATGTGCAAAGTTGTCGGTTGTAAGGCCAATATGGTTGTTTAATGGGTTAGTACTCTGTCAGAAAGGGGGATGTGCATGTCCTTCCAATTGGGTTAATATCCCCCATCTTTCATCTTCCAGCACCGCCCTGAATCTTCTTGCAAAGACTTGGATTGCATAGAGAGGCTAGACCTTGTCAATCTGTCTATTCTACTGGCCAATAAACTGATGGTTCTTGTTGCAGATAGTAGCAGTGTACAAGGAAAAGGAAATCCCCGGGTAGTTGGAAAGTTCAGATATAGTCATAAAGCCGATTAATTTCACCCGATCACCTCCACAGTGACTAATGGGGACTATCGATCTGTCCTAACCCATCGAAATAAAGAATGAACATCTAGAGGAGAGTGACTCTCCTCCAACCTCTATAGAGAAAAGTCACACGATATTAACCAATTTGGGCTATAGAGAAGAGTTTGTGTGCTAACCTTTAAGTATTTTGGAACCAATCCTACTATAATATTTGAAAAAAACACAAGGGACAAAAGGTGTAATGTTAATTTCACAATAATAATGTGGCCGTTTTACGTAAATACTGTATAAAAAGTTCTAATTATTAGTAACAATCTGTCAAATTGAGTTATGATAAGATACCTACGATTTAGTTTGCTTTTGAGTTTTATCTAATTCTAGATTTACTGAGCTCGAAAGAATTGGTCTTTTATTGTGTAATATGCTAAGAATTTGATAAGGTGAGTAACGATTTTTAGACGGTTTTTATCAGTTTGTTTTTGAATTAGAGCCTGTTTGACCTAACTTTTTTTTAACTTAAAAGTTATTATGAAATTCTTATAAAAAATAATAACTTTTAAAATTAAGTTAAAGTTGTTTGGTAAATTTTTTTTTATAAATTCTTTTTTATAAGTTATAATTTTAGTTAAATTTATTATAAAGGGTATTTTTTTTAAGAAGATAATATTATAATTATTTTTAACATACGAAGATATTTTTGAAACAAAAATATAAATTCTCTTATATTTTTAAAAGAAGAGAAGAGAAACTTCCTCACAAGAGCTTTTTCTGAAATTCTTTTTTTTTTAAATTTTATTCTTTAAAAAAAAGTTATTTTTTTAAGAGTTTTTCAAAATTTATGTTTAACTTAATTTTTACTTTTAAAATATAGATAAGCAAATAAATAAATAAATAAAGCCAAACAAACACTAGTACAAAATTTTTTGCCATGAATAATTTTCATCCTTGATAGCAGGGTTTGGCTTCTAAATTCTTCTAAAGCAATAATTCAGACTGCAGAGGAGCAGTGACCAACCTACGCAACAACCAAAAATACCAATTTTTCCCTACTACATCTTGATGTGCGTAGAGGTAGACCCTCCGAAATACATCTTGATGTGGAAGAAAAGCGATCAGACAAGCAGGATCCTGGTCGGAATTTAGAAACAGTTTTGGTCTATTTTTGACAAATTGTGGAAAACAGTTGATTCGACTGCAGGCAAGGTTAACTCTTGCCTGCCACGCACGCTAGCATTAATGAACTGAAGCAACACCTAGCATTTGTGAACCCAAAGCTAAGGGAAAAAGAGAAAAAAGAGTCGTTCTATATATTTATATATACAAACACACACGCGTGTGTGAAAGACACAGAATGAGATATCTGAAGAGACAGAGATCAGAAAGAGTAAGAGAGAATGGCCATGAAAAGCAAAGTGCTCGTAGTTGGGGGAACTGGGTACTTGGGAAAGAGGCTAGCTAAGGCAAGTTTAGCTCAAGGTCATGAAACTTACGTGCTCCACAGGGAGGAGATAGGTGTTGACATTGACAAGGTGCAGATGCTCTTATCATTCAAGCAGCAAGGAGCTCGTCTTGTGCCTGCCTCGTTCAGCGACCACCAAAGCCTCGTCAATGCGGTGAAATTAGTAGATGTAGTTATCTGTGCGATATCGGGTGTTCATATCCGTAGCCACCAAATCCTGCTTCAACTCAAGCTTGTTGATGCCATCAAAGAGGCTGGGAATGTTAAGGTATTACCTTAGACATATAGCTAATTCCGCTTGCCTGCATTTGAGAGGAAATCTTGCTTTTGTTTATATATAATTGATTGAACCTTTGCAAAGACATTGATTGGTCATTTGTCGTTATGTTAGTGTCTTTGTTTAGCTGAGTCAATCTCAAGTAGCTTACCATAAAAAAACTTTCTTAATTCCATAAAGATGTCACCTGAATATCATTAATTCTACTCTACCAAACACATATTTTTGATCGATCTTGCTGAAAGGTGAAAACCCGATTTGATATAATTAATGCAACAGAGATTCTTGCCATCTGAATTTGGCACTGATCCTGCAAGAATGGAGAATGCCATGGAACCTGGAAGGTTAACATTCGATGACAAAATGGTGGTGAGGAGAGCAATCCAAGAAGCGGGCATTCCTTTCACGTATGTTTCGGCAAATTGCTTCGCCGGTTACTTCCTCGGCGGTCTTTGCCAACCTGGTTACATCCTTCCTTCCAGGGATCATGTCCGCTTGTTGGGAGATGGCGATCAAAAGGGTAAGTTAATTTCTTGTGCAGGAGCTCAGTAATTTTTTGGACTTAAACCATATAGCCATCAAAAATTTAAACTCAAGTTATTAGTAATGGTGGACTTGAATTGTTATATAGGTCTTAATAATCACATTCACAACAGATATAGAATGTTGGATATCATAATCCCGTCCACTTAAATTCGTTCTCATCAAGGCCATATATCACATTTATAGAATTAAGATCTCATTACAGTAATGTAAAAGCTCACATCGGACTGATACAAATTCTGATATCATTTATAACGATCCAAGTCAATTTTTGAGAATTACGTGATTTAGATTCAAAAAGTTACTGAATCAGTAGTTGGACTTGAATCGTTATACTAACTTTCGTCAATATTAATTTCTTAATTTTTTATTCTCTTTCTCCCCTTGAATTCGACAGCAATTTACGTGGACGAAGATGATATAGCAACGTACACCATCAAAACCATTGATGACCTTCGGACTCTGAACAAAACGGTGTACATAAGGCCGCCCAAGAACATCTTATCTCAAAGAGAAGTCGTCCAGATATGGGAGAAATTAATAGGGAAAGAGCTGCTTAAGTCTTCAATTTCCAAAGAAGAGTTTCTCTCTTCTATGAAAGGTAAGATTCATTCCATTTGTATTTTTAATTCAACAAATTTAATTTAGGGTAACACATTTTTCAAATCTATTATTAAAAATATTTTGAGTAATATTTTTTGCACATTTTTTACATTAATTTTGTATATTTTATTACACTATATAAACTTTTAATAATATTATGAATAAAATGTAAATACAAAAACTGCACTTTTGATATTGGTACTAGATATATATACATGCTTAAGTAACGATTTTATTTTATTTCTTAATTTTAATCAATTTGGGCAAATGCAGAACAAAATTATGCAGAGCAAGTTGGACTAACACATTACTATCACGTATGTTATGAGGGATGCCTGGCAAATTTTGAAATAGGTGATGGAGGAGAGGAAGCTTCTATGCTGTATCCGGAAGTGAAGTATACCTCGGTTGAGGACTACATGAAGCGTTATTTATAAGTAATATAATTAATATGAGTGTATTATGGCCATATTGATTTTGGCCTTCTCATGAACCGGGTTGAAAGAATTTCAATGTCTTATCCCCCCACCCAACAAATAAACTAAAATAAACACAAAATTTGCTGTTTGAATTTATGAATTTTGTATTTATTTGTAATTGTTATATATGTAATTTTATATTCAAATTATGGGTTTTTGATATTTTCATGATTTTACTTTTATTTTAATTCTTAAGTAATTAGTTGATGTGCATGTTCAAAGTACATATAATGAATTTTAGTTCAAGTTTATAGTATTAAAATGAAATATAAACGTTTTATTGCTTAAAAATAGTTACAAATATTATTATTTAAACAAGAAAATTAAGTCCAAAAAGTTTCTCCAAAACAAAAAAGAAAAGTTCTTCTAAGGACTAAAATGAAAAGAAGACAAAAATACTAGAGTACAATGGCAAAAATAGAAAAAAAAATCCCGGGTGGCGCAGAACGCGCCACGTCAGAGAGCTCACCGCGTCAGCCTTCCAGTTTCAGTTAAACAACTGAACATAACTGTCGTTGTTGGGTTCCAAAAGCAAAGATGCTGCTATCCGCTCCTGCGATTGCAGTTTCTTCAATCCCACGGCGGAAGGTAACAGTGACAGAACCGCTTCATCTTTTTTTTATCATGTTTCTTTTACCTTCTGTCTGTGTTGCATATCGTTTTCGTTTTCTCCAATGCCCAGAAAATGAAATTGCCCGGAAGATGAATGCTAGCATTCTCTTTTGATACTTGAATTAGATCCCAATTCTCCATTTCTGCTCTTTCGAGATCGTGCAGTGAAAATTTGCTAGTCTTTTTCGTGGTTAGTCAAGTGTTTGATATGTTTGAAGTAGTTCTGGGGAAGTTGTTTTGTTTTTCTAGATGGATGAACATAGCTGACAATCAGGTGAAATAGGGATGGATATTTGGTCCTGGTCTGCACTTGTCTGCATAATGATTAATACTACCAAAGTGCAGGTGATTCACAGCAGAAGCCATTGGACAGAATTTGAGACTACTAGATTAATCAGGGGATCAAGCAATCTCAGGTTTATTATTCGTTCAGTTTCCAAGGAGGGCAATACCTCGGTTGAATCTGATGTGCCGTTCCCCAGTGACTACATTGACCTTCTTAAACAAGTAAGCCTTAAGGAAGTTTATCTCCATTTCCTGTCTCGTCTTGCACATGCCTAGCATAGACTAATCGCAATCTGGGGCTACTCCAAAAGAGGGCAATCTCTCTCCTCTTGACATTACTATGAAATTTATAGCGCAGTAATACATCATTGATGATTTAGGCTTAGAACAGTACGGTTAGAGGAAGTTTTGGTGTAAAAGAAGACTGATTTGCAGAGTCCTTTCTTTTTATTGTGATTATTTGTGCCATTAGTTTTAGCAATTATTGCAGTGGTAAAACCTTACTATCTGGATATGTATCAACTATCAGGCAAAAAAGGCAACTGAATTGGCTTTGAAGGATGGCAAGCAGTTGATGGTGAGATAGCACTGGGTAAATAATTGAAGAATTAAAAGCACATACTTCGTTCAATCACAGTATAGTTTGTGACCTACAAATATCTGTTACAGGAGATTGAATTCCCAACGGCTGGACTTGAATCTGTACCAGGTTCTCTTCCCCCTGGTCTTTCTTCTCTTTCTTCCTCCTATCCCTTTTTGACATCTATTGCTTCTTATTACATGTGAACCTACACATCAGGTGATGGTGAAGGAGGAAATGAAATGACTGACAGTATGCAGTTAATTCGTGAATTTTGTGACATCTTGGTAACTCCAGAGAAAGCAAGACAAACCAGAATAGTAAGTCTCAATACTGAAGCTAATCCAACTATTATGATAGATCATAATGAGAAGATGGAGGCGCCAACTATTCTCAGCTTTATGCTTCTAGCTTTCCTTAATACAAGCACCATGGAACCGTTCTGAAGTGCTTGTGATCTGTTTCTATACAATGGTTTTATTAAGACTTTGAAAAGCTGTCATAATTTGTGTGTATAAACCTCTGCTGTAAATTCAGTTTTTCCCTGAGGCAAATGAAGTTAAGTTTGCAAGACAAGTGTTTGAAGGAGCTTCTTTCAAATTGGACTACCTAACAAAGCCATCGTTCTTTGAGGATTTTGGTTTTTCTGAGAAAGTAAAAATGGCAGACCGGGTAAAGCCAGATGATGAATTGTTCCTGGTTGGCTACCCGTATTTCAACGTCAATGGTAGTTTCAAACATCCTGTGTTCTTGTTGATATGTACACTCCATGAAGCTTATGTCTGCTATTTCATTATGCAGAAATGATTGTGGTGGAAGAGCTTTACAAGGAAGCTGTAGTGAATACCACCAGAAAACTGATTATATTCAATGGAGAACTTGACCGTATCAGATCTGGGTGTATCCTTGTGGTGAATCTTACATTTTTCTTGGTAATTTTAAATTCAATTTAATCTACATAATAATTTGAATCATTTAGATTTCAACAGTATTCATTGTCACTCTGTGCATTACTTTAGAGCTCTCCAACACTCTTTATCGGATCTCTAGCTGAGAGGTTTTGAAAACTATCCAAGACTAACAGAATTTTCATCTGCATTCTATCATCTTGTAGTGGTAGACAGCTGAAGTGCTAAGTTCTAATTTGTCCTTAAATGAGCTTAAGATTATCCATCTTTCTTCTACCCTAAGCTGGCAGCACTTACCAAGACCCTCCTGCCCATGATGGAGACTATATATTACATACATAACTTTAAGGGACGCAATGGAGGAACCCTTTTCAGGTTTGCTACGTAAATTTCCTGCTGAATTTTCCTCAACTTTCACAACTAAATTGAAAACTTCATTTTTTTTTCCTTTTTGGTTAGGTGCTATCCAGGTCCTTGGAGAGTTCTTAGAAAGGTTGGGAACAAATATGTCTGTGTGCACCAGCAGGAAACAATGCCATCCCTGAAGGAAGTTGCCTTGGATATTCTTCCTGCAGCTTGAGAATCCCGTAGCATGCCATCACATATCTATCCGTTGTAGCCTGATGTGGATATGACAGTGAAACATCCTACCCGGTAAATGCTCGATAAATCAAATTCTTTCATGGAAGTAGAAAACAGTTAAAAAACTTCATTTTGCAGGCAAATAACAGCAGCCTCTAACTTCCCTACTAACAATTAGATAAACATCAATCATTCAGAACCAGGACTCTCTTTCTTCTTCTACCCTAACCACTCTGTCCCTATAACGCCATAACCCTTAAAAAGTTAGAGACCAAAATCCAAACATGGCTGCAGAAATCCTGGTTGCAACAGGACCTGGCCAGGGTCACCTCCGCCCTTGCATGGAGCTCTGCAACCACCTCTCCTCTCCAGGCTACAAGGCTACCCTTATCATCCCCTCCTCTCTTTCCTCTTTCATCCCCCTCTCTTTCTCCCACAAAACCGCTTCTATCGCCTCCCCCGCCCGTATCATACCCCGATGCGATCGGATCCAGCAGCCAGCTGGGCAGGACCTCGAGGCCCACTTGGAAAACCGCTCCCAAGTCCCAAATTTACCCCGACCTCAATGCGCCATTATTGATTTCCAAATGGGCTGGACAAAGGCCCATTTCTGGAAATTCAACATCCCAATAATTGGGCTCTTCACCTTCGGCGCTTGTGCGGCCGCCATGGAGTGGGGTACCTGGATGGCCAAAGCGGGAGATATCAGGCCAGGTGACACCCTTTTAATCCCCGGGTTACCCGAAGGAATGGGCCTTACATATTCGGATCTTAAAAGAAAACCATTTGGATCGCCACACGGCGGTCAACCACCGGGAGGAGGTCCTCCGAAACCGGGCTACCAGCCGTCGTGGATCCCTGCAATCGAGGGATCAATAGCTTTGATGTTCAACACGTGTGATGATATAGAACGTCCTTTTCTTAACTACATGGCTGATCATATCCGTATGCCAGTTTTTGGCGTGGGCCCTCTCTTACCGGCGAAGTACTGGAACTCTCCGTCCGGTTCGCTGAGTAGCGACGGACACGGTGCTACCGTCAAGGAACATAACCGCCAATCGAAGGCAAGCGAAGATGAAGTTATCCAATGGTTGGACAAGAAGCCACGCGGATCAGTTCTATTCGTGGCATTGGCAGCAAAGTGGGTCCCACTATAGATGAGTATGCGCAATTAGCCGAAGCATTAGAAGACTCAATCCGGCCATTCGTTTGGGTCATACAGTCAAGGTCGGGTTACAAACCTGACGGATTGGATACGAAAGTGGGCGATCGAGGTTTGATAATATGCGGATGGGCACCACAAATACCGATAATGAGCCACGAGTCAACGGGTGGAACTCAACTATGGAAGCAATAGGACGTGGGATCCGGATTTTGGCGTGGCCCATCAGAGGGGACCAACACTACAATGCCAAGCTGGTGGTGAGTCAACTCAAGGTGGGAATTAGAGTGGCAGATGATTCATCAGAGATGGTCAAGAAAGATGATATAATCAAGGGAATCGAGAGGCTGATGGGAGATGAAGAAATGGGTAATCGAGTGTTTGCGTTGAGAGAAAATTTGATTCATGGTTTTCCGGCTAGTTCAGAGGCTGCATTGGATGCCTTTAAGGATTTTATTAGCCAGAAAGCAGACTAAAATAATGCGTATGAATATGATGAGCGTTTGTTCTTGTTGCTGGTCATCGATACTAGAGTTGAATAAGTTATCATCGAATGGCTTAAAAGAAAACCTATTGGCATTACTTAAAATTGTCATCATGATTGCATACTTCCTGTATGGATTAAGAATTGCATGTCTTCTTTCTAAATCACACAAAAGGGGATGTAGGAGTGGCATAGACCTCCACTGACAGGGAAAAAATTTTGGCTTGCCGACCATACAATTCCTTAACAAAGTAAACAACTTGAACGCGGTCCAATCATTACGCGTCCTGGTGCTGGCTTGGCTGCACCGACCTGATCTCACCTTTCGTAACCCTTTTTCTTAGCTTGTTGACTCTGATCCATGGGGAAATTAATTGATACGGGAACTCCTATGTCGATGCTTAACCTGAAAGTTTCTGCCTCCGCTTTTTATATCATCTTTAACCAAAAACGAATCTCGTATCAAAGAATGTTCCAGATTATCCATCTTCAGTTCTAGTCTTGGGTATGATGAACCATGACTTCTGCAGTTTTCATACCTAACAGTCAAACCTCTTTCCTCACCTACCAGTAAAAACCTTACTCTCTAAGCATTCATCTCAACCTTACTTTTCCAGTTCTATAAATTGAGCGAATCAACCGTGTAGTTGCCATAGATTGCAAGCATCAACCAAGCCAAGGGAATTGCGAAAGATATGTCGAGTGAAAGCCAGATATGGGTAGTTCCATTCTTTGGGCAAGGCCATCTGTTCCCATGCATGGAACTATGCAAGCACATTGCCTCGCGCAATTTTAAAACAACCTTCATCATTTCCTCTAATCTCTTTTCCTCTATACCTTCCTCCTTCCAGGAGCATCCTCTCATTGAAGTTGCCCAAATACCTTCTTCGCCGCTATCTCCACCAGAGCCCAGTTCCAATCCTCCCAACCATCCCCATAACCACCACTCAGATTTAGCTCCAGGCATTGAAAAGCTGCTTGAGAATGCCTCCCGACCTGCTTGTGCCGTAATTGATATAATGATGGATTGGACAGGAGATACTTTCAAGAAATTCAAGATTCCAACAATAGGGTTTTTCACGTCAGGTGCATGTTCTGCTGCTTTGGAGTACGCCATGTGGAAGGCTCGCGTAGTGGATATCAAGCCTGGAGAGACCCGTTTGCTTCCTGGCTTACCTGAAGAAATGGCTTTGACAGATTCCGATCTTAAACATGGCCCACCACCTGGACCACCGCCACCTGGGCATGGCGGCTTCGGTTTCTCACTTGGACCGCCAGGACCACCACCACCTGGGCTCGGCGGCTTCGGCTTTCCACGTGGACCGCCACGACCACCACCACAGGGGCATGGCTTTTTCCCTGGGCCTCCAGGAGGGCCCGGACCACAGAAAATGGGTCCACCCCAACCAGGTGGACAGCCACCCTGGATGGAAGCTGCCAATGACTCGGTTGCATTGATGCTAAACAGTTGCAATGATCTTGAGGGTCCATTTCTTGATTATTTAGGGAACCAAATCGGGAAACCAGTTTGGGGTGTGGGCCCACTACTGCCCCAACAGTTCTGGAAATCGTCCGATTCATTGCTGCACGATCGTGAAATCCGAGCCAACAAACAGTCCAACGTGACGGAGGATGAAGTGATGGAATGGTTGGACTCAAAGCCTCGTGGATCAGTGCTGTACGTGTCTTTTGGCAGTGAAGTTGCTCCCACCAAGCAAGAATTCGAGCAATTGGCTGATGCATTAGAAGCATCAAACAGGCCATTCATTTGGGTAATCCAACATGGATCAGGCAGACCAGGTCCGCCACCTGGACCACCGCAGTTCTTAGGAAACCAACCTGGTTCGAGTGATTCACACTTTGAAGAAGAGAGTTACTTCCCTCATGGTTTGGACCAAAGGGTTGGTAAAAGAGGTCTGATCATCCATGGATGGGCACCCCAGTTGTTGATCCTAAGTCATCCATCTACGGCAGGGTTTCTATCACATTGTGGATGGAATTCTACGGTGGAAGCTATCGGACGTGGGGTACCATTGTTGGCATGGCCTATCAGGGGTGACCAGCACTACAATGCAAAATTGGTGGTGAATCATCTGAAAGTGGGGTGCCCGATTTTTGACCATCTATCACAGCAGATGATCAAGAAGGATGACATAACCAAGGGGATTGAGAAGCTAATAGGAAATGAAGAGATAAAAAAGCAAGCTGTGACGCTTAGCTCTAAATTTCATCATGGTTTCCCGGCGAGTTCAGCTGCTTCTTTGGATGCTTTCAAGGATTTTATTTTGTAATTTCCCTTTATTTTTTGCTGGGGATAGTTTGAAAGGAATATTGTTCTGTGGAGCCAGACTGACATAAGATCTTCACGAAATAATTTAGCAAATACTTCACCAAGATATCTTTTGGGTATTTTTTTTCCTGGTTACTTTTATTTTCAGTTCTACTTTCTTTCATTTTCTCGTTAGAAACGACTAATTCTCTATGTAAGAGATCAAATTTTGTTCTCTAACAATAATTCCTTGGAATCGTCACTGACCTGAAATGTTGACAAGTGCGAAGCATCCATTTGGTATTCGAAAGTTCCGAAGATGCCAAAGTACTCTGTCCTTATGGCGTCACGTTTGCACCAATCGGTTATGATTCTCTTGGATTTGATAGGGACTACCATTGTTTCAACAAAAAGAAACCTGACACAATCCTTTTGTCTCGATTGTGATGCCGAACTACTGAAACCTGACCCAACCTTCTAATTATGATTCTTCTCTGTCCTTGCCTTAATGATATGTGCAATAGCTAATAGCCAGCCAAAGAAATATAACTAGATGGAGCTTGGCGCATTAAAATTTTTCATTTTTTTTCCTTTTCACTACTTTTGCTGAAATTTCCATTTGGAAAAAGGGATGACATATTTTCCTGTGAATGTTAAATGACAGATAAAAAAGGGAATGAAAATATGAATATCTGAAGAAATGAGATGCGTATAAAATCAGCCGTTGGTCAAAACAAATCAGAATGGATCCGCGTCCAGCTTTGGAACTATGGCAGACGATAGCTCTATATGCGAAACACGGACTGCACCAATTAGCCGCTCTGGCAGCTCATCTGTTGTATTTGCCTAACGGGAAGGGAAACATACAACCAATTTTAAGCTAACATATACAAGTAAATCTGCAGCCTACTAAAAATATTGTGTACAAAAATTCGCACCTGTACAAGGAAAGCCATGTCAACCACCAACGTTGTAATTACACCAATGACAAGCCCCAAAACTCCATTAGCTACAGTGGAAGAACCTATGTCAATATCAACCTGCAGATAAATAAACGAGTAGACCAATATTAATCACATCATCCAAGTTAGTTCAGGCTTACATTCAAGTATCCAAGAACATCATAAGAATCTTACTTCTAAATACTTGGGACCACGAATATAGTTGCAATCAACTGCTTTTCCCAACAAACAAGGGGTGCTCCCAACACTCTGTCGCACAATCCAAGACCCCTGCAAGATTCAATGAGAACAATTCAAGAAGATTAAATTTCAAAGGATGTAGTAAAAGAAACAAGAATTAAGACAAGGACTGACTCCTTGCACTTTTTTTTAGCAACATTAACCTCACTGGAGATCATATTTAATATATTATTAATTAAATGGACAATTTTCACCCACAGATTTCCATTTACGTACCAATTCACACATGACCGCTTGCTCGAGTGATAACACATGTCAAGCGTGTAATATGGACTTTGGCAGACTAATTAAAAACATATGACAAAAATTATTAAGACACAATTACAACCTGTCTCAAACATCTCGACTAAAGCATAATCTGAACGCAATGGAGAAAGATAGATACCTTTGGCACTGATGGAATAAGCTTCAGCCTACTATTGCGGAATTCATCATCGCCATCAACAAACCGATGCAAAAGGGATCCGGGTACTAATTCCCTTGTCACAAAATAGAATACCATACTATAGTGTGTTGAGCCAGGAACCTGGAAGAAAAACAACATAATCCACTCAACCTCCAGGTCCATCAATTTAATATACAAGAGTACCTGCATTATGTAGACTTACTTGAAAATTAAAGACCAAAGAGAAAAGCCCCTTCTCTGAAGCAACCTACAAAGACAATAGCAAAGGGGATCAAATACCTGTAAATATATACTCCATAAAGGAATCAACAACAGATTTTCTACATCAATAATGTTGATAGTGACAATCCATGAAAAACTTAATCAGGATGTGCTTGGGCTCTTAGGAGAAGGATCGATGAACCTTCAGTCCTGATCCAACAACAAACCAACCAAACAAACTTGTTCAAGGCAGAACATAGTTCATATGATACAAAACCATACCAGACATATAAGCCTTGCATACTTGGTTATCAGTTCATTCATTCAACTGACAGGTTATGAGTTCAATGTGATCCCAATCTCCCATGTTTATTAAAATGTTCACCATGGTTCCTAATAAAGGCTTAGATAATATTGCAAAACAGAGAAGCCATGCATAGTAAATGGAGCAGGAGCCACTTACTATACAAACCAGATACTAACAAACAGCTTTCTAAAGAAATGGAATACAGTTTTCTAAAGTGAAGCAGAACAGTACAGAGGCAAATAAAGTTAAAAAGGTAACTTCTCATACTCACTTGAGCTGCACAGCCTTGACGCCTAGCAACATGATCTATTCTTTTTGTGTCTTTAAACCAATCAACAGCAACAAGATCCATTAAATGCTTCCCTGCAGGAATCTTCATTGCATATAGGGGGAAAAAGGCAATAAAACAAAACAAAGACATAAGATACTGATTAAAAAAAAAAGGTGAAAGAAAGTGATTAAAAGAAACAAGCACAAGAACAGGAACCTTTGTTTTGTCATAACAAAAATGCTTGCTACGGACTCTGAAATTGTTACCATCCGATATTCTCCAACAGTCACGAGAATTATCGCGGTCATCACGTCGTAGATTACCAGAAAAGCATGACAAATCAATTTTCTCAATAGGCTCTTCTTCCAGGGCTTTAATTCAATTAAAAAAAATTGTACATTTGAGACGAAAAGTCAGTCCCAAAAATTAAAAACCTGATCTACTTAAATCAAAACAAACCAATTTAACATTATTATGACCCACCTGTTCTCTTGACATCATTGTCGCTTTTAGTTGCATATGCCTGAAAATTTTAGGGAAATAAGAAACCCATGGTTAAAAACAAGTTGAACAAAAAGGGGAAGAGATAATGGTAAGATAAAACCTCATGTTCTGCATCAGGCATTTGTTCTTCATCCTCATCAGAGTATTCATCTATCATCACAGAGTTTCTACTTGCAGTTATTTGATCAAGAGAAGAGGCAGACTGAACAGATAAGTCATCTATCTTTTGAGTCTTCTTTGAAGAAACTGAAGATGAGGCCATATTGACCATAACTGGGATTCGAGGAGGAGCACCCCTTTCATCAGTTTGAGCAAACCATTCACGCAGTCCTGTTTTTAGAGGTAAACGAAAATTTTCAATAAAGGTAGATGAATAGAGATTGAAACAAACATGATGAGGTAATGAAGTAATATTTATTAACATCCCCCTGCACCATTATTTCTTATTTTCTTCTTCACGCTGTTTATTTGGACAAGGGTGAGATGTCAAGAATCAGACCAGACTGGTATCACAACAAAAAGATGTATTCTTTTTTCTTTATTGAAATAGTGACAACAAAGAACCGAAATAACTTTAAAAGAATAACAGCAGATGCAGCCAAATAAAGTTGCTCACTTGATTTGAATATCCTTGTAATATATTCATAACAATTCATTTCTTTTAACTATACCATTAAAAGCACAAGTAGAGCATCACTACACCATTTACCAAGTTAAAAGTATCTCAACCTTCACCAGAGCTGCATAAGGAATTCTTTCAAATTCATAAACTCCAAATAACAGAGATTAAAAAACCATTTACATCAAAATACAAAAAAAAACTAATATAGGTTTCTTTCCAGCATGCCATAGTGTTGAAACTGTCCCCAGGTGTCCAATGCTTAAAACTTGAACTCTTAACTTGGAGGTCTTAGGGTTGAATCTTGGGAAGGGGGTTAGGATTTTATGGGATGGGAAAGGGCTACATCTCATTGTGTAGCCCAAGCCCAATGGGATTTTATATGTACCCAGAAAAAGGAAAAAGCATTGATACTGAAACTAAGCAGCATGCCCTACCCCACCCATGAACTTTTTCCCCAGTCTTCCCTTCCTGATATTAAAAGAGAGGAAACAGAAAATTAGAAGTATGTAAACCATGGAAACATGCAAAAAAACTCCTATATTTCAATGTGGTATCAAATTTTCCACAACATTGCAAATTTTTAACATGCAAAATACAGAAAAAGAACTCACCAGCAACACTATTTAACATCTGAAGAAGACAGTGTTGCTGAAACGATGAAATATAACCCACACCCCATCCTTTCAAATCAATCTGCATGAGGTGTTGCACCTGTGTTCTAGGCTTCTCATTTCGAGATTTCAAAGGAGAAATGTTAAACCCTCCACCTGAGAAAAGTAGTTACAGAGCATGCAATATAACTCCAAATTAAATACTGATCTTCAAATTCTCAGCACAACCAAGGAATTCACATAGAGCTTACTCTCAACATGAGCCCGTACATATCCTGGCTGTGGGCCACAATTCTCATGCTCCCTAGAACGAAATAATACAACTGCACAATAACCAAAACAAGAAAAAAGGGAAAATTTCTGAAGCTAGAAATATAAGCAGATAGTTAAATAAATTAGTAGATCTGCAAAAGACTTACCATAACTTCCATCATCATTTCGGCGCCAATAACGCACATAGCAAAGGTCACGGGGCCAAACGATCCTGCAACAGCACGGAGCCATAGACATGAAAAATTGCCCATACTTCGTTAAGGAATAAGAACCAAACCTTTCTTTGTAAACTGAAGTAGAATGTTAGAAAAATTCAACAAGATTTCATAAATAATGAAGTGAACAAAGTTGTCATAAACCTAGGATAATAGTAATAGAAATTCAAAAGTTCCTTCTGGAAATTATTCTTGTAGCTGAAAACATTTAGTGTATGTACATATATACATATAAGTATCATATAGAGGTTTCTGAGGAAGAAACTTAAGAGGCAAAAACCATTAACTCTTTACAATTTAATTGACAGCCCATCCCACATTACCAGTCAATACTTCCGTAAAACATCAAACGTTAGAGCAACAACCATAATACAAAAAGATTCAATACTTTGATTCTTGCAAACACTAGTACATTCTCATCTATCTCCCTCTCTGGCTCTCTCGGTCTTTTATCTCACTTCTGTTTCCAACTTGTTCGTTTTCTCCTTTTTTTTTTTTTTTTTTTGTTCCTTACGTTTGATAGAATGAACTTTCATTTTCTCTCATTCCTTCTTCTGGTGCTTACCTGCATGGATCCTGCATACTAGGCTTACCTTTTTCCATTTTTGGCATCTTCTAAATGCTAGGAAAATATAGTCAACAATCAAAGTTTGACTCACATCAAAGAAATATTGCTAAAAAGAGGTTGACAAGCTCAGATTTGTATTGCCTAACAATTTTCGTTCCCAAAACGCAACAAACCATGCTGATACTGCTTTAAAAGACAAATATTCAAGACAATGAAAGCATATACATGAGTGATTTAAATTTGAGAGAAAGTATTACATAGGGAACCAGTCCAACTGAAGCCTGTGATAAAGTATGGCTGTATGTCCATCTACCTCTTCAACCAAACTACCATACTGAAAACTACAATCCCACCTGCAGAAGGTAAAAAATATAAAAATGAAAAATGGAAAGTTCCCCAAAGATTTTAATGAAATAACTTTTCTACTTAGTCCCTCAAATAGTGTGGACATAAAAATGTGCCAGCATCTGCAAACATGTGTGTGTGCACATGCAAACATAGGTATGCATTTGTAGCATACATCAAAAAGAATATTTATTTTAATTGAAAATATAGAAAACCTACTCAAATCGTGTTCCATCCATGCTCATTACAAGACCAAATATTTCTTCACAAGTAGCTTCCACGACACCTACAGCCTTCATTGCCCTACTACAGCTCCTTGGCTAAATTAAGGAAAACGTAAGTGATGGTTACCACTCAAAACATTTTGATGCACTTAAAAAATAATATAAAAGTTCATGTCCTGGGATAAAGCAAGCAAGGAAACAGTTCCATACAAGGTAATCAACTTCAAGAAGCTCTTCAAAAATGCGAAGGCCTGTTATCATATCAAAGAAAAGGTTCAGGTTCAGAATAATTCATCAATGCCACTGCAATATGGTTGTAATTAAATACATTTCCATTTCAAACTACTTTTCAAGATTTCCATCCCTGGATTGAACTTTAAAGCCAATAAAATGGAATGCTCTAAGTAAAGCTAACCATTTTGACATTGAAGGAGGCGCCAATGTTTTCTAGAAAATGCTTGGTTGTTGGCATTTTGATTTGATAATTCCGAGTCAAATTCCCGTGTCCAGTCTAATACTGAATCTGGAAGACCTGGCATTTTAATAAAGATATTGAGATTCTGATAATTGCACTAAATAGCGTAAAGTAGATGAGAAAGGGAAACTGGATGAGAACCATTTCCAATTGTTGTTCTCCTAAGCAAATTCGGATGAGCATCGTCTTCATCCTCCTGGGCACTGAACCTTAAGAAAAAAATTTAGAAATTAAAAGTTTGGCCAATAATCACTTGCCTTACCATTGCCACTAAACAAAACAAAAAAAATCCCAGAAAAATGCCAACAACTGATAAGAATCAAGGTACTTTAATTCATTTTCATTTGACAATCAATCGTGAACAGGAGTTTGGCATAAATGAACCGTGCTTTACACAGCTTGTCACGAAACTTAACAAGGAGCACGGCAAATTATGAATTCGACCAGCAATAATGCAAGGATACTCAACACCACTAGATATTCATCTATAACAAGCAGATTAGCTGCAAGGCTTGGGCTAAAATTGAAAATCTCAAAATGTATAACTGTTACAACCATGAAATATTTATATAATTTATGTGTGCTATATTTTACAAGCTTCAACACATGGGAAGATGTAAGATATGTATAAATCCCACAAAACATAAGACCTCTTTTTTATCACAGCTAATTCCTCTAACCTTCCCCCACTCATTTATGACAGTGACTCTATCTACCCACACGAGGCTATGATCTAAAGACTTCCAAGGCACCCAAGTAGCTTGACTTAAGCCCACATAAGACACCCACCTGACTCACCACTAACATAACATAGGTTCACTTTTATCAACATAGCATACCCAACAGCAAATAGAAAATTAATGACGAATAGGCACTTACTGACTTTCATGGTCCGATGAAGAAGCAGTCCTCCCATTATCCATCCCAGATTTATATTCAAAAGAAACATATTTGTTGCCATTTGCAATTTGTGACTCTTGATGCTGCATATGTTAATAATGAAACTAGGCAATTAAAAAAATCTGCTGAACAGATTACTACATAGATGCAATATAGTCCGTTCACTAAAAAATTTTGACCCTAAACCTATTGCAGCAGAAGTCGATAGGGAAGTACCAACTTCACAAAACAAAAATACAACAGAAAGCAGAAATAAGCTACGGACTCTGAGACGCACCTCAATTATAGACTCAATTTTTTCCTTCCAGATTAGGGCTTCCTGGATGTTGAATGCTGCCATCTAGAAAGAAGAACGCAGACATGGTTTAATCTTTTGCTCCCAATATTGAAAAGCATAAGATTTTGCAACTAGATCTACAGGACACAACAATTGTAAAGAGAAATACAGGGGCCAAAAGGCCTCATGGTAAATCCAAAACATGTGTCAATTATGCTGGCACAAGGGCAGAGAAACACAACAGATAATCACTCTAGTTCCACCATAACACTTTTTCAGTCACCACGTAATGATAAAATTCTAGTCATGACCTCATAAAAAAGAGATTAACTCAATTAGGAATACAACATAATTGTCAAGAGCAACCAAAGTGGACTCCAAGTGTATGTGTACATGGTAAAACCAAGTGCAACACCAATCTACCCTAATGTGACTTAGGTTCTTAAGCATAAAACTGGAAAAACCACCATTCATTTGTCAAAGTATAAGTAATTCACTGATGGGGGTCCATCCCTACCCTCCTGGTGGCAACTAAGAAAAAAGGTGAAATTACAGAAAAGATGCCAAAAAACATGTTTCAATTTCTGGCATCAAGTAACCAACCAAGCAACCTCTGCTTATTTAGCATCAAAGAATACATATTCATATCCTATTTCCATAAGATAAAATAAAAACAACAAACCGTGATTCTGTGGTACTTTTCTTTCTTGTTGTAAACAGACAAAACATAAACCATCTGCAAAACATAAAGCATAAGTTAAAATGGAGTATAGATGAGTGTTCTATCTAAAGGAATACATTTTATTATATACCAGAGTATAACTGCTAATGGGACATTACACCGGTATCAAGATTAACTAAACAGTTACACATAAAACTGAGACAAAAGCAAGAGTATGAATGAGTCTCTTGATGAGAGAAAGGGCAAGGCAACAGTAAAATATAATGAAGCGAAGTCTAAACATTACAATTTGTCAAGAAAGAGATTCCCAAATCACTATAAGACAATAATAGAAAGCACACAGTAATCATTAGCAAGAGACATGACTAATTATTGGTGACCTGATGATTCAAGATTATGAATGCTTACATGCATATGTAAAGGTGTACAGACATATGTACATATATGTAAATCTATCTATGTATATAATGTTGGACAGTCTCAGACTCTCAGCCACCAACAACAATAGCAGGTATCATGACCAGCTTTGTAATCAGGGTTTCACTTTCAATCTTTAGCTTAAAATGTACAAAATTAAAAATCATTCCACCTGCAACGCCAACTAACATGCAGCACATATGCTCATTTTTTATATACTATATATCTTTAAACAACACCATGATAGATTTTTGACGTTCAATAACTTTTGTTCAGTACGTACCATCAACATAACTTCTAAGCACTATCATTACCATTATAATATCGACAGGCTAAAATAGTATACAGGCAAACGAATACACACACAGACACACACAAAGAAACAACAACTCACATGTCCATGGTGAGTCTTCAAGCCTCGATCCTCCACCCTACAATTTCCGTCTATCAACAAGGTCTTGATTGGAACCTAAATTTAGAAAACACAAAAAACTCTTAAACTCTTAAACAGCAGTGCATTCAGTTATAAGCTGTGCTCATTGCACAAAAGCTAAATGTCAAAAGAAACACAAATATTCCTAAAAAAAATGAAATAAAAATTCCTCTGCTCTCTTATCCTAGACAGCAAGAATCCACAGCTATCAGACACCTTTGTCAACAAGATGCTCCTGCTTTTTTACTAAAAGCATAGAATACCAACCGTAAAAGTTCCATTATTAAAAAAAAAGAATAAATCAAACCGAATTGCACATAACTTAACATTCTAAAAGCAACTTTTCTCTCTTCTCCGATCCCAAAAAAAAAAAAACAAAGCAAATTAACCTTTAAAAAAAATCTATAAAATACTTCAACAATATGTTTAATTTAAGAATCCAAGCAATGCCTAAACAAAATTAAGAATTCTAAAACAAAATAATTAAAGACCTGGTTATCTTGTGGCTTTCTCTTGTAGTAAGCCAGAAGCCGAGTTTCAAGCACGAAATATCGCATGTGTATGAAGGATCGCCCGATCTTCCTTCTCCCATATCTCACCATCCATCCTTCGTACACTACCTTCGACATTTCTGCCCTCTCAAAATCCACCAACAACAACCGAATTTTCCAACTTAATATGCCAAAATCGGAAGCTTAGATCGTAATCTTTGCTTCCGCCAGATCACTGCCGCCTATGTCATTTGATCTCTCATCGTCGAAATCGAGAAATCGGCGAATCGATGATTCCTAATTCTCATTTCTTGAAAAGTGCCGAGAATTCGGATTCCACATTGCGGTGAAACCGAGAATCGCAAAAGCGAAATTTGACTTTGGGCACTACGATGAAGAGATTAGAAAAGAAAAAGGTGGCAATAAAAACAGGAAAACAAAAAGAAGGAGAGAGCGAGAGAAAGAGACAAGAGCAAGCAGGATCGAGTGAGTTACAGAGGAAAATTGAATTCTACATAAAAGAAGAAAATAGAGAGCGTATTTTGAAAGAGAAAAGAGGAATAATCAATTTTTTATTTTATTAATAGTATTACTTATATAAGTAAAAGAGAGGAAAACAAAACTTAAAAAAAAAAACACTAGAATTTTTATTTCCTCGCTAATTTTGGAAAAGGGGGAAATCTAGGGAGATATCAGACGAGGCGGCC
This sequence comes from Theobroma cacao, assembly GCF_000208745.1. Lineage (NCBI taxonomy): Eukaryota > Viridiplantae > Streptophyta > Magnoliopsida > Malvales > Malvaceae > Theobroma > Theobroma cacao. The sequence goes on from NC_030852.1 coordinate 35,867,059, forward strand.
GTGGTGGTGGTTGGGTGTGGCGGGATCGGCGATGGTTGGCGAATTCCGACCACGCAAATAGGAGGGAGGAGTGGTGAAAACGACGGTGCAATTGAGGAAAGGTTCCGACGAACGGCTTTGAGAGATCCCACGTAAGTGAAAGAAAAGAGAGGGGGCGCACGAGGACGAAGCCACGTGGATGATTACGATTCGGCAAGTGGGGTATGAGGTATCTTTAGAACCGTGACGCTCTGCCGAATTTTGAAATGCGGGGGAGGGGTCTGACTTCCAAGTTTACTTTCTGGGCTGGATCTGAGCATATGATTTTCGGTTTAAGGAAAGGAAATGTTGTTGGCCCCTGGTAAAGGGCTTAAATGACAATGGTAGCCCTACCTCCTAAGCCTGAAATGACGTAAATGACCTCTGGGCCTTTGGTATTTCACCTTAAAGTAAATTTGGCCCCGTGTCAGCATATAAATTTGGACGGACAATATGATTATTCACGCGTTACCCAAGAACGTGTAAACTTGTCTTTTTCCTATAAAGATTTCTCTTTTATTTTTTCCCATTTCTATCTTTAAATTTCCTTTTTTTTCAAAAAGTATTAAAAATAATAAATATTAAACAATAAAAAGACAAGATATGATTGTATACAAATCTTATTATTATTTTCTTTCCAAAATAGTTTATGTAATTTTAAGCAAATATGGGAAACTTGAATTTAACAACTAACAACAAATCTACAAATTATTTATCCACCTGTTTTTCCTTTTTTTTTTACCTTCATTTTTATTGCATTCATAATTCCCACTTTTTTTTAACTTTCACACAATAATTAAAACAAAATAAATATGAAAACATCAATATTTAATTTAATTTTAAAACCATTAAAGAAATAGCATTCATATATTTTTGTGATACATAGAGTTACATGATTTATCTTCAAATTATGTGTACGGTGGTAATGAGCAAACAATTAATTCAATTAAATACAAATTATCTGAATATTGTATAAAAATTAATCAAATTGAGTATAAATCAAGGACTAAAGGATTGATTGATTAATTGAATAAGATCAATTAATTCGACCGATAATTGAATTAATCTAAATTTTTTGAACTCAAGCGTAATTTTTTAAATTTCATTTTTCTATATATAATTAGAAAGTAAAAAATTAAATTATAAAATCTTAATATATATATATGAACATACACTAATGATATGTGTACAATCCTAAATCGATTAATTTGATTAATCAAAAAATATTTTTAAAATCGAAACCGACAGAATTAATCATTTTAATTGCCTTTACTTCCAAAGTAATAAAAAGATCGAATTAAGCAAACCGAATTACCCCATTGCGTAGAATAAAAGTTAGCATGAAAGTAGTAATTAACAAGGAAATTCTTTCATTTATTTCATTAAAGTGATACTTTTCTTGCAATGATCAACAGTGTCTCCACTCTCCAGTCCTCTGTTAAGACTGAAAGCTAAATAAGATTAAGGAAATTACATTGTTTGATCAAAACAACACGGCGCCTTCTCCCAATCCAATAACTCATCCATGGTGGGTCGCCGGAGACAACTCGGTAGCCAGCATTCGAGTACAATTTGCGAGCACCAAAATCATCTTCGTAAGCCCGAAGGACCAGAAACTTGAAACCCCATAAAACCGAAAGCACATCGCAAGCTTTGAGCAAACAGCTAGCGATCTTCCTCCTCCTGCACGTTATCACCATGATTAACATAGGCCGTGCTCTGCTGCAATTTCACAGAAAATCTAAAGATCTAGCTTTATGTATTGTACCGAAAGCATTTCGAAACGGCAAGCCCAGAGACATAGAGATATTCCTCTGCCCCATAGAGGTGTTGAAGAACAGATTCGTCTCTCATCGCCGTGACATCTACGACGCCCACGAGTTTTCGTTGCGATTCAGAAGCATCCGTGGAGGATTCAGCGACTAAACAGGCATACCTGTTAAACATGTTTTCTTTAATTAAAATGAACTTTTTTCCTGGAATCAAAAGTTTTTACCTGCTTGGAGGTGAGTTCCTCAGTTTGTAGATGAGCGCGGCGAGCACCTCCGCCTGTTGATGGAGCATTAAAACTCAGACTATGTATTAGCAAGGATTTTGAATCTTCCTTTTCTTTTGTCTGTCTAGTTTATATATCTTCTTTTTTTTTCTCTAAATTGTTCCATTAATGATGCAATTTATCATTCTCTTCTACAGGGGAGAATCGAAAGAAATCTCAACAAAAAAGAGATATGTGAAGGAAGAAGAAAGGGTAAAAAAGAGGAGTAACCTGGAAGAACTGGAAGAAGAAATCGTCAAAGAAGGCCATGGGTTGGTGAAACGCTTCTGCTTGGATTTGGGCAACCTTCCTTATTTCGTCTTGATCCTCCTCCAATCTCCTCACTTTCCACCCATACTCACTCGCCAAATACAAAGGTTGGTCCTTTCCATCTCCCCATCTCCCATTACCGTTTTCCTCTGCATTTCCATCAATCAGCTTCACAGCCGCCTTAGCTGACGATGAGGCCAAAGAAGAAGAAGAAGTAGTGCAGCACTGCACCACACGACCATTGAAAAATGTCCCTCTTGCCCTTCTCTTCCCATCGATTTTCCAGCTCCCATGGCGATGTTGATCACCGAGTTTAACGCATGCGTGCCTGTGCTGCTGCCGAGGCTCTGTCCACACACTACTCCTTGAAATAAAAGACTGGCTCTGTAGTAAGTGAGCCATACATCACTCTGTTTCTCTGGATGCGGAAAAATCATGGTGCAATTGGACTTTGGGAGCTTGTCTTTACCACCACTCTCTCTCTCTCTCTCTCCCTCTCTCTCTCTCTCTCTCACACACACACAGACACTAAATTATTTACTATATCTGAAAAACATGTGTTAGAAACTTTAATTTTTTGCGGTCCAAATCCATTGTATGATGTTAGTATTTAATTTCCAATCTTTAATTTATTTTTTTGGTGACAGAGAATGGGCAGAGGAAACGAATGCCAGAGGGGGAAAGAGGAGAAAACAGGGGAAAAACGTTTTTAGGTGAAGATAAGACAGGGCAGATACCCAAGTGGCTACAGTTACTCGTCAGGTTGGGATCATGAATGAACATCCGACGTGGCAACTTTTAAGCCTACCACGTGCTTGTACAAAACAAATGTGTTCCCCAAATTATTTGCAGATCCGGATCCAAAATAAATGCTGTTTTGAAGATATACGCCTTTTTTTTCGTTAAAAAATGTTTACTCCATTCCCATTTTTTTTTATTTTAATGTATTTAATATTAAATTTTGAAATTTTTATAAATTAATATTTGATATATAGAAAATAAGAATACTAAGATGTTTTTAACTTTTGGACAGCAAGGATGATCTTGTTTTCCTAACATAAATCTGGAACGTCACGTGGAAAAAATTAAATACCCTTTTTTTGAACCTATAACCTCATAATTAAGGCTGCCTTTATTGAGAGGAGACTTGGGGTTGGCGCTGCCTGCCCTGGGCCCATAAATTATTGGTTAAGGAAAATAATAATAATAATAGAAGCGTTAATTAGGTATTTGGTTCACCAAATGTTTGATTTTATGCTTGGAACGTTTTGAGCATACGCTCTTATTTGATTCGTCTGAAGAATGTTGAACTCTCAATTGTCCAAAATTGTATAATATCAAGAGCAATCTCATACCCGCCTCCCTCTTTGAATTTTTTTTTTTTGCATTGACTAGAAAAAACTATGGCTTTTTTCCGTTAATCTCTTATTCAATGATCGAGTTTTAATTCGTTTTGGATTTAATCTCATAAATTAAAAATAATATGAACATTTTGTATATAATTAATGTGGTATTGATTTATAACTCTTTTCTAAGAGAGTAATACATACTTTTCTTTTTTAAAAATGACATTTTCTTATGACACATGGTTATTATTTAAAAATTAATTTTGATACTTATTATTATAATCTATACTAACTTGTAAAATATTATTCATTTGTAATTTTTATTTTGATTTATTAAATCTTACAAATTTATCTTATGAAATATATTTTATAAGTCAAAAATAATATAAATACTTAATCTCATTTTAATATATAATTTTTTTCTATGACCGTGACATCTAACTCGATCGTGCTAAATGAAAAAGTCGATCAAAGGTTCCTTCGACGATAAACCAAAAAGAAGAACAAGACATTTGATCTTTCAGCATATTTAATTTTAGCATCAATCTCATATGTATCACAACCGAACACAAAAGAGAATCTTATACTCAAGCGTTATGGCCAAGCCCCAAGGTGAAACCAAGATTTAATTCCATTGAAAGGCCCACACGTGTTCCGCGCCACGATCCAACGGATGTAAACATCAACGTGGACCTATTGCTATCAGAGAGAGTTGGGGGAGGTGTGGAGCGGGGGCCAAATCAACTAGTCAAACTCCAATATGTTATCTTCTATTAAATATATTGAATCGGATAGAATAATAAATGTTTCATTAACAGTGATATTTCTTTTTAATGGGTTTTTTTTAAAAAAATAATATATTTAATTATTAATAATATATGGAATATAATATACAAATAATCATACACATAAACAAATGATGAAGGTTCCATGCAATAAGGCACATGAAAGAAAAAAAAAAAAGAAAGAAAAATTGTTGATGAATGATGAATTGATGATATGATTCCATGATTATCTCCGTCACTTTTTGTGCCACTTTCTTTTTAACTCTCTTTCAGTCGGTCTGTCCCCCTTCCTTCTCTTTCCTCTGATCCCCACTACCCTCCTCTCTTCTCCACTCTCTCTCTCCCTCTGGGTTTTTATTTTTTGTCATTTATTTTCTTATATTGAATTCAGTGAATGATTTTTGGTGATATGGAGAAAGCTTTGGAACTCAATCATGTTCCCTAAGTGTAAGTACTTTCATCTGTTATTTCTGTTTAGTGTTAGCTTCCATGAGTATTTCTTTTTCTCTTTTTGTTTTTTTAGGTAATCAATTACCCATAAAAACTTTCTTTAAAAAAACGGCTTTTTATCTTGCCTTTTTGTATTTTCCCTCTGTAAAGCTTTTACCAGTTCAAAGGTTTTGTCTGCATTATGGAGCTTCGACTTTTCAACAGATGTGGATCAGGATCTGTTTTTCTTTCTCTCTTTTTTCATAATTTTCCCTCAGTAATACTAATAATTTCTATTGGGATTTTCCATATTGACTTTTGTGGGTGGTTGGTCTTCCTTTTTGTTTTTGTTTTCCTGTTCTTAAATACCAAAGAAAATGGAAAATTTGACTTTTAAAGGCTGTTCTTTTAAACGAAGACTTTTGATGCAGAACCAACATTTCCTCAAGTCTTGGTTTTCTAATTCTGTTTGTTTCTTGGGAAAACACAAGAACAAATTTGCCTCAAGTTCCATTCTTTATGTTGGTTTCCGATTGATTGAATGCAAACATCAGTAACAGTTTGCTGCAGTTCTGTAACTTATAAAGCTTGTTCCTTTATAGTATGAAAGTCTTTTTCTTCATTTTTATTTACTTTTTTTCTGTTTTTTTCTCGTCAGCTAAACAAAGCTGACACGGAATTTCACCAAACTTTTGTAGTCTAATGCAATAAGGCCGACTTTGTTTTGCTATCAAAAAGACTGTTTGATCAAGTTTTTCAAAGATACATCATTTATCAGAATTCTGAAGTTTTCTGTAGAGTTAATCAAATTCAAAGAATGAACATTTAAACTGTTTACCCGTTGAAGCAGAATAAAAAATATCTTGGCGTAACAAGAAGGAGAAGAAGAGGTTGCAAGAGTTCATAGCTGCTTGTATCTGAAGCTAAAGATAAAAGAGAGTGATAGGTATATCAACAGAGAGATGGGATCTTTCAAGGGTCATGCTTTGCCAGGGACTCTGTTTCTGACGGTTGGCGTATGGCACATATGGAGTTGTGTGGTTCGATATGTGTCGAACCCCAAGTCTTTTCAGGTCAGGGTGTGGAACCCAGTTCCTGGTTTTGATGGGAAGTTGAAGTACTTGGAGCTTTATGTTGTAGCCATTGGTGCTTTTATTGATTTGTGCATCGAGCTTTTGTATTCGACCCACCTCAAGTTTTTTGTCAATGGAGTCTTGAATCCATCACACTTGAATGATTTTGAGCATTCCGGCATGCTTCTCATGTTTTTCCTCCTAGGTGCCATCGCTCTGCTTTCAGAGAAAACGAGGTTAGTCCTGGTCTTTTTTCCAATTGTGCGTGGCCTTCTTTCGGAGAAAATCATTAAGAACTGTGGACATCAATCAATAAAGCAATGAAAGAAATTCTCCATGAAATCAGAAAACAGTGAAATGATCATTATTGCTTTAAAAACAAATCGTTCTAGAAATTCTCTTTCTTTTTCTTTGAATAATAGTTGCTGCCAGTTGTTCTTAACTTTGAATTGCCCACAGTTTGTCCCCATTCTTTTCTAGGAAAACACAAGAAAGGAAAATAATTTTCAACCCTTTTATTACTTGATCTAAAAGATGCAGAACCTCCATTAAGCTGAACATAGATGAAATTTTCAGGTTTACTTATGTAGAGTTCACATCAAATCTGAACTTCTTCTTGAGCTTGGCTTCTGATATTAGCAACACAGATAATTACAAAATGCATATATGAGAACTTTTCTGCTTTTCTTGTCTAGTCAATGGAATTTTAGGGAAATAAAAAAAGAAAACCCAGTTTTGTATAGCATGCTTTATGACAGTACATTTTGTGTGAACTAGGCAGTCTCTGGTTTACTTGATAAAATCAGCAATCGACTTTTTCATTGGATATTTCATAATGCACACAACGTCTTTAACTCTGGAAACAGAAGTAAGGCAAGATTTTTTTTATCTAGTGCTACTTCCTGAGTTCTGGATTCTAAGTTCTGACCAAAATCATGGGACTGCTGCTTTCTGACTGGGAAAGAGTGTAACCAGGTTGGTAATAGAACCATTGGGGATTGGAGGGTTGGAAGTTATGAAGGTTCTATAAGCAGTAGATTCTGTACAGACTGCTAATTAGGTGGCTTCAATTTTATTTTTTTTTGGATTTTGGGGAATTAGTGCATGTGTAGTGCATTGAAGTAAAGTTCATCCCTAACCATAACATGAAAGCTATATTATATGTTATGTTAAATGCCAGTATTCTAATGTTTTATGTCTGAAATCATTGTTGTTTAATTACAAAATGTTTACTCCATTTCATAAGTATTTTTCCATTCCATATTTCCACTGAACCATCAACTGTCCATCACGCAAGTATTGATATTTCACCATTTCTTTTTAAATATAGCTAATTTTACAACCATCTTCATTGGAATCTCTTCTTGCTCAGTTTCGTTTCCTTACCACAAGAAGGGCTTTGTCTTATTGCGGCAGCAGCATTCTGTGCGGAGTATCTGCTATTCTACTTTCACTCAACAACTCATAAGGGCCTCGAGGGATACTACCATCTTGTGCTTGTCCTTTTAATAGGACTTTGCATCTTAACCACTGTTGCTGGAGCTCTCTTCCCGAACAGCTTCCCTGTTGATTTGTGTAGTGGAATTGCTATAACCCTCCAAGGCCTCTGGTTCTATCAGACTGCTTTCACCCTCTATGGCCCCATGATGCCTGATGGTTGTCAGCACAAGGGGAATGCAATCTATTGCCGTTCAGCAGATAGTGAGGTCCGAGGCGAGTTGCTTGCTAACTTCCAGCTCTTCTCTCTGGTACTGGGTGTCCTTGTTGCTGTTGTGGGATCATATGGTTTTGCAGCTTCAAGATATGCGAATTCTGATCTTGGAAGCATGCATTCAGTTCAGGACGGATGAGAATGAGATGGAAGCAGGGTATTCAGTCTTAAATTTTGGATTCAAATACATTTTAGTCTTCTTGTTCATTATCTTTTAATGGCATCATAGCTGAAGGCACTAAGTTTAGCTGCTGTTACAGAGGTTTCCGGTCCATATCCTGGGAGAGATGAACATGATGGGAAGGAATGTAACTTTAGCAATTGTTAGCATTCATGTATAAACAGGGATAATAATGTGATTTACAAAGAGAAAAAAATCTATTACACCTCAATTTAATATTCCAGAGGAAGTTCCGTTTTAGAATTGATTCCGTACTTTATAGAAAAGATTTGAATTAAATTTTTTATTCCTCTTTACTGCTTTTTGTTCTTTTTCTTTTTTATTTTTGTTTTGCATTCTTGTTTTTTTTTCTATTTTTTATTTTCTTAATTCTTCTTTTTATTCCTATTATGAATTTTTTTTATTTTTTATATATTATTTTATTTTTAATAATTATCTTTGGAATTAGACATTCACCATTTTTATTTAAAAAGTAAATAGAAACTCTTGATATTGAAAATCTTTCTAAATTATTTTGGAGAATTTTAAAAATTTTCTTTTCTTAGAAATTTTTTTTAAAAAAATTTCTCTTACAACTTTTTTAAAATTTCATCATTTTTTATTCTCACTTACTTGCATAATATTAAACGCATACAAGCAAATAAGTATCATGATCCTATTTGTAAATTATGAACAATTTTAACCACTACATATTCATTCTATTATTTATGTTTAAATAATATTTTTGTAAAAAATAAATTTTGAGATTCTTTCAACACTTTTAGTAAGATCCTATAATTATTTGTCACTGAAAAAATTTAAAAATATTGTCACTTGCAATATTCTTAAAATTGTTTTTTAGAAGATTTTTTAAATAATTATTTTTAATTATTTAATTTATTCAATTAAGAATTTTAAATTTATCATTTTTAATATTCCTTAATTACATTTTTAATTAATTTCATAAATATAAATTAAATGAATAAATTAAAAATCAGTTAAAACATATGCCTCAAATGAATTTAGTTCTGATCAGACGGTCCAAGACTTTTTGGGCTCGACCTGATCAAATTCGATCCACTTCTTCTAATGCTATAGGAAAAGTTTTAAGTAAAATATTTTTATTTTTTAAATTTTAATTAAAATTTCACAAAAATTTATTAATTTTAAAACAAATATTCTTTTTTTGTAAAATACTTTTTATTATATAAATCCAACATTAATCAATTATTGATATTTTCGTTAATTTAATAATATATCTTAATTAATTTTTAAAATTATTATATAATTTTATTAATTAAAAAAAAACCTCCTCATATGCCCCACCGGAGCTCCTCTGGAGAGCCCGATGTAGTGCTTCCCTCCCCTGGGAGTCCCTTTCGCTTTCCCTCTACTTCCTACCCGACAACCCCAAAGCTGGAAAAATAGTCTTACCCTAGAATTTATCTTCTCTTCAATTTTTCAAGATGCAAGTCCCATGTAGCAGAAGACAAACTCGTTCTAGTGAGCCGTCGCCGGCACCACCACCCTCTGTCATTTACCTAATTTACAAGCACTGTCGCGGTGACCTTTACCCTTATTCAATGTATGCTTTGAAGATTGTTGATACTGAGAATGGGGATACCAAGCTGCTACCTGAACCCATCTTCCGGTTGAACAAAAATAGTTTTTCCGTTGCCCCGGGGTTTTGTAGAAATGGATTAAAAAATTTTTGTAGTTGGGGGGAATGTCGGCGTTTGGACCGAGCGAAGACAAGTACGTGTTGCATACATACGTGTTTGATTCTACAAAGCCTCTTCCTCCGCCTGCCACAGTTGATGATCCGAAGAAGTGTTTTTTATCAAGGGTCCCCGGTTGAATGCTCCCAAGGTTGATCCTATTTTAATCACGTTTGAGGGAAGAATTTACGCATTTCCACGTTGGTTCAGCCAGCGCAGTCCTACTACTCCTAAATGTGAGGTACTTGACTTGGAAACCTGGTCATTGAGTGGAGGTATGTTCCGCAATTGGCTGGCGTTAGCAAATTACCTTTTAGTGGCATCACTATTTGTATAGGTGAGAAACATTTTGCAGTTGTCAGTGATACATTATGCAAATATGATTTTGCTCTAGAAAAGGGATTGGCTGAGGGGAAAGGTTTGGTTGATCTAGATGATGAGAATTTAGTAGCTCATGTGGATTATGGTGTGGTCTATCCAGGAGATAAAAAGCTATGTGTTGTTAGATGTGGCCTGGATAGACCATTAGATCATTTTAATGATGATGAATGTCGTAATTTCATAAGTTGCGATATATATAAAGCTAGAGGACATCGACAGAAGAAGACCAATCTATCCGGACTTGTTCACCTGGCTTCTTCCACATGCTCTATGGATGACAATCCTGGTTTTTATGGACTGCTCAAGGCCTGCTTTCCTATGTGAGTAATTTCTTTTGCTGAAATATATGTTTTCAAGAAATGAAATATTCATTTCTTGGCATTTAAAATACTAGATAAATGTATAAGCATAACACATCACATATGTTAAAGGGCTGACTACTTCCTAGATCTTTTGTTGGACGCAGGGAATGACTCTGTAAGCATCCATAAATTGCAGAGCTTTAGTCAGTGCTATTGAATACAATATAAAGCCTAATTGATAAAACCACGACAGTTTGACAATTGACTGATGATTAAAAAAATGCTATTTGTATTCATTGGAATATCCTAATTGAGATTGTTTTTCCTTTAGGCAAAAGCTGATTTCCCTTTATCTATGCCTTGTCTAACATGTGGGCTGTGGTTGAATACATTGCCATTCTCTCCTACCTTATCCTACTCTAACCAAAAAGTAGAGAGAGAGAGAGAGTTATTATTTGTTATTGATCAATGAATGTAGCATGTTTTTGTAATTTATTTTCAATCTGTCTCTTATGCATATGCAGGAGGAATGAGGCTGAGTAGAGTGACATCTCATGGGACTTGTGATTTGATATTTGCTTCAGGAGGATAGTTGATCTTGGTGGTTTTGTGGACATTGGTTATTCGATGCTCTCTCTGGATGTGAGACCTGTTGATTTGAATTGCCTTGACAAGATTTTTGTCTAGAACAACATGTATAGGCAATTAACTACCACTAAAGAAATATTAGTATGTATAACCCCAATCAACTGCCACTAGAGAAATATTAGTATTGTAATGGATGGTTTTGATTCCTTTTGTGTTTATATTGTTCTTTAATTTATCTAAATTTCGATTTTGAGTATGATCTCGAGGTATAAGGATTAAATCAATACATTCTTTCAGGTCTAAATGATAGGACTCAGAAAACATATGTTCTGTTGTTTATATAGATGCTAATGAAAAGAACACTTATTCCAGTCAAAGTTTAGGACCTTGAATGCTGTTGTTGAAGAGATTAGTACTATCCAAGTAAAAAAGAAAGGAAAGAGACAAGTACCATCTCAAATTCAAATTATTCCCTATGTAAACTACCTGAATGAATCAACCAACAGACAAGCCCAAGCCAGGGGCATTGAACACAAGGTCATCAACTCCATCTCCATTCTTGTAATAGAGAGGCCTGCCTTCAAATGATACTGGCATCAATATGATTTCTATTTTCCCTTTTCTTTCTCTTTGATTTTAAGAGATTTTAACAGAAATGAAGATAAAAGTTTTTACTTGTTCTGAATTCCTATAAATAAAAGAATGAATAACAAAAATGGCAACAATTAAATGGAAATTAGGGCTTTCATTTGATTACTTTCAGGACAAGCTGATGGCATTTTGGCAAAGTGCTTCATCTATGCACCCCAAAAAGAAAATGGAGAGAAACAAAAATAGCAACAGGGTCAGCCCCTGCAATTATAGAAATCCAAGGCATATATTGCACATGGAATTTGCATTTATAACATAGAGAAATAGAGACTTTTTTCTTTAAAAGTCAAATACTAAAGCAGTCTAACTTATTACTTATGCAGCATCCCTAAAGTTAAAATCTTTCTCGTTCTGGGGATCTCCAAACCTTACACTTTTAGTAGGGGACTATGATGGATTCTATCAGCTCTTGCAGTGGAGCTAGCTCTTTCTTGTCGATCAGCCCGAATTCCTGCAGATAGAAACATATAGAACTGAATTATTCTAACGACTTTCTACTCAACTATGCTACATCATAAACCGAACATTTCAGAGATTAAAACCGTTTCAACCCTTACCATATTGCAGGGAAGAGAATAAATAGATTAATCATCAAGCAGAAGAAGACTTACACAAGTAAACAGTATGAAATGCTTGAAGCATGTGTTCAAATGGGCTTCCTCCTTAAGGCTCACAATTTTCTGAAAGTGAGAGTGATAGATGTGTGCATATACGCGAAACAGTCTTTTGAATATTGTCTTCACGACCTCCTTGAAGTTTGGTGGAAATGGTGCACCTGGCAAATTTGAATTATGCGATTAAATTAAGGAATGTATTTACCACAGATACAAGATAAACTAATTACCTTTCCTTTTGGACAAGTATAAATATCATAAATAAGTCAATCATCACTGTTGTCATCATAAACAGATAAACCACTATCTTTCTCTAGATTAAAGGCATGTCAGACCTCATCACAAAGAGTTAAAGACGATTAAGCACATGACTGATGAAGATTTTACCAAGCTTTTGGGGAAATATGGATTCATCATCAAGCTGTACTTCGATCCAGTCCATTAGATATTCAACATATTTTGGAGCAGAAACCTCGATAGGTTTCTTGATTTGCACACCATCTGCCCATCTATATTCATACCTGTAAAGTTTTGTAAGACAGCAAATAATCAACTCCAGAAAACCCAAGATATACACTAAGAAATTTTTTTAAAAATTAGTACTTTAGACTAAATAAAGGTGAGTGGCAGGTGAGTATGGAATTATTAAATTGATTGATCAGAAAGTGCAAGGTACAAGAACCGAAGATGGAAGCAAAAAATTTACAGTATTTGGGGAGAAAGAGGTCCAAGTTTCAAAGTTACAATTTGCACGAGTTTTAATTATTGGACAGAAAGTAAACCATACATCAAATGACTACAAGGATTTTGAGTCTTGGAACAATTCTAGCTACAAAGTCCTCCACAGACCTCTGAATATTTAAGGCAAAATTCAATATATTACAAAAGGCCAAGGCCAATTAGTAATAATAAAAAAAATCTCACCACAAACTAGAGAATAATGGAATCAATGAAAACATGGTGCACAGTCTCACTCCCGCCCCGCAATCAGACAAGATCACAAGATTATATTGAATATTCTGAATTCAAAATTCAATAACATTTGACAAGATATATTTTTTTTAAAAAAATAAATTAATGCAATTATCATGTATCTTTCAAAGAATTAAAAAGGCTAAATTTAAGTTAAGGGAGTCCCCAAATATCTTGATCCTTAAAGACTTAACGCATCCATCATTTGAGAGAAATGCTTTTAATACCATCAACAAATGCAAACATGACAGAAGCCATATGGCACGATGAAATATTAAATTTAGGATTTTTATAACCAATTATTGAAAAGGGTAAAAAGACTCTGATTTGATATGTCATACTTAGGGCCTGCAGTCATCGTAGGACAGTTCTCAGGAGTACAAAACTCTGTGAGGGTACCATAGAGCAGATTCACCTGATTGAAAAAATCCACAGCTGAAAAAGATCCAACAATTAGGATTCAGCAATCAGCTTCAAATCTCGAAATTGGGAATAAAATTTACTAAAACATTTAATCAAAAATCAGCTAATGAAAGGAATACAAATAAATTCGCAGTCACAACAGTAAAGTAACGGCAAGGCCAAACTAAAGTCAGATATTCATGGATAAATTATATGCCCAGTTTTTCACAAATATATAGAAGGATTTATTCAGAATTGTGTGCATATGTGCGTGCAGGGTGTATGTGAGTAAGAAAGAAAGAGAGGGAGCGAGAGATACTGTTGACTGCAAGCCATTCATTTAAATCCTCCCCAGGAGGTAGCCTTACGGCTTCCCTTAGGTTTCCACTGCCTAGGGTGGCATCAATGTGCTTCTTAAGCTGTGCACCCTGCATTATGTCAAGATTACAATACAGTGATGAGAACTGCAAATTCTGCTAAGCCACTCGCATAGCAGAATGAAATCCAGAAGGCATTTTATATAAAGGCACCATAAAGAAGCCAGCTCTCAAGAACTTCAAAAAAGGCTATTCAATTATTGTCCAGTTAAACCACACAGCAGTACTAACCATGTTTAGACGTAGATCCCCATTTAATGAAAAAATTATCACATGTAGTACGTGTGCACACGCCCTCTAACATCCATGGTGGGTCCCACATTTGGGACTGTGGGGCCATCATGTATGTCAGTAGAGCATTGAAACTGTAGTATTTCAATGTTGCCACCGAAATAAGTAAAACACCGTAACGTACAGTGGTTTATTGAACAAGTGACTTCAAAAGGAATGAAATTTATTAAATAAAAATATGAATGGTCAAGTTAGTTCATTTTCTTCTTTTCTTCACAGGTATGGTGAAATGAATTCTTACTCCACAATGAGATAAATAAGAAGGTTCAGAAAAAATAGCAACCATTATGTAGCTAAGAACCCAAGAAGCAGAAGAATCAGCAAATGGCATTAAATCTTGGATTCAGGAGCTTCTTTTCTTCATTTGTTTTGCAAATAAAGACAACTTTTCAAGGTCTTTTTTAGGATTTTGGATGCATTAAATCCAAAAGATTCAAGCATGCTGTAAGAGTACATATCACATCAAATACTGAAAAGCAGAAGATGAACAATATTAATTATGGTTTCCATTAAAGGAGATAAAAAACGAACAAAAGTAACCAACCTTACTTCCTGAAGGTGCACTTTTTTTTGGGCGGAATGTCCGCTGATTTCTGTTTTCAGAGCAATTTGTTATCAGGAAAATCCATCAACTGAAAAGATATACAATTATTTACCAACTATAGTGCCTGACTTGGGAGTGGGTGCCAGAAATATACCCACATCCAACACAGGTTCAAATTCTTCACGAGTTTGTCCATATATTTAGAGGATCATAAAAGATGCATGTACATTCAAGATATTTCATTTATGTACAACATTGTACGTTAGGACAAAAAGATTCAAAGTAACATAGTTTACAGGAACTCAATATAAGCAAAATATCAAATGGATTTTTTTAAAAAAAATAATAGCAAAAACAAACATGATGCTTTGTTTATAAGAGGGTAAAAAACACAACTTTAATAGATTAACTTTGTGCTTCTTTTTCATGGCTTTAAATAGTGAACAATACTGATTAATTACACATACATGGACAAGTATGGCATGATAGAAAGCAGGGGCTCCTATCTTACTGAAAAATACAGAAGATATAGAGCATCCTTTGAACCTGATAAATAAAGAGGTTGTTGGCAAATTAATTAGCTTTCCCTCAGACTACATTTGTACATTCCCATTACTTCCGTTCCAGTTATCCAATTTCTTAAACTTCATTCCACCACCACAAGTCTCCTAACAATGGCTGCAAATTGTCGACGGACCTAGTTTGCAACTAAGTACTCACTCGATAACTACGCAACGCAAAGCTCAACCTTCTCAAATTTTCACCATCTAATTTTCAAGGTAAAAAACAAATAATTTAGCACATGATCCCTCTTTTGACCTTCCTAACATAGTAATTCACGAAAACCACCCAGGAAGCAAAGCTTTTAATCATAGTTCAAACACCGGACCAACTAATGATAAAGCAATCAGAACAAATCATTAAAATTTTCTTAACAGCAAGAGGAGCTCAACATGCATTAAGACTCACCATCCTTTAATGCATCATCGCATTTATCTCACCTCCTAAAGATCGAGCCTTTGATTCTATTAACACATAATCCAATGCTTTTCAAAGCCAAAAAAATGAAATCATAGTTAACGATCGAACTGATTCGACGTGATTAACCATAAGCAATGGCTCTAACCAAAACGATCGGATTCCAGTTCCAGTTAAGAGAGCAAATCAAAGAATCAAACATGAAATATTTTCGAGAATTTGAT
Source organism: Theobroma cacao (assembly GCF_000208745.1). Taxonomy (NCBI): domain Eukaryota; kingdom Viridiplantae; phylum Streptophyta; class Magnoliopsida; order Malvales; family Malvaceae; genus Theobroma; species Theobroma cacao. The sequence continues at coordinate 35,882,928 of NC_030852.1, forward strand.
TAAAGTTAACGGAGCAAAGGAAAGACGAGCTGATCACTGATCTTGAAATCAGAAAGGCTAACAGAACTAGAACAGATCTGACGTAAATTAATAAAAATTAACAAAAAGAAGCGTAATTAATAGGAAAATAATTTATTTTTATTTTTATTTTATTTTTTGAAATTTTCACTCACCTGCCGAGACCGAAGAGACTCATCGTTAGAGAGAAGCTTTGATTTTTTCTTTTTCCGTTCTTCAGGTGGAGACCTGAAAAAGCTTCTTTTGCCTTTCACCTTCCTTTTTTTTTAGTATTTTTTTTTATTAATAATTATTCCTTGCGTACCGTTTTTACGAAATTTATTAAAATAATTAGTGTACGAAATTCGAATAATATAAAAAGAAGTACAGAGCATCGAGCATCTTTTTGTATTTGAGTATTTTTAAAATACATGAGTGGAGTGTTTTTAAATTTGGAGATAGAAAGAGCTGGGCCTAGTTTGGGTTTGGACCGATTTAAAAAACAGAGTAGCACAATTTTAACAGGCCAAATTTAAAACTGAACAGCTGGTTTTCTCTGCAAAAATTTATACCTGGTTCTTCCCTTATTATATTACATGAATCAAATTACATAATAATTAGCTTTTATACTCCTGAATGTAAAACCTATCAGCTTAAAACCCTTGATCTCAGCATAACATCAAAGTAGCACAGTGTTACCGGTCAAAACTCAGTCAACAAACTAGCCCCCTTAACTGATACAGCTTGGCATCACCATAGAATACAGTCAGCTACCCCTGCCCATGAAGTTTACATTTTGACAAGCCAACACACCTGCGCATGCTATACTATCAGAGGCACAAATCGACTTTGGCATATAGGCTCACAACACAGTTGAATTTCATTGCTAGCACCAAGCAGCTTGCGTCCTTCCGCACATCACAGACCAAGAGCCAGCTGCACGTTCCAAACACATGTTAAATCACCTGGCTTTAGACAATATTTTGTAGCTCGCAGCAGTCAGTCGACTCCACACAATTTTGTGCCCTGAACTTTGGCGGGCCTCCTTTCCTTTGCATCATAATCTTCCTACCCGACATATCCTTTTGAGGGCCCTGACCTGCATGACATACTAGGAAAAATCACCCAGGAACACACATTCTGCCCTCTTGCTCCATGGCGTGATTCTGCATCGTAAACTCCTGGGTTGAAGCGGGGGAAGATGTGTACTCCCGCCCAGGTACAAATCCCATAGTTTCTTTAGAAAACGACAAGCAATCACGGTCACACACCCTGACCTCGCCTCTTAGTCCTCTCTTATTTCTTTCTTCTCGTCCCTCACTGTTTTTTACTCTCTTCTTTTCTCTCTTTTTTTATTTATTTATTTATAATATGATGATCTTTCCTGAACCTAAGAATATTCCAAAACCAGTTATTCCCACAAGATATAAAACATGACTACTCTCCCAGACAGCCTACTAGATTGATAACAGAACAGAATAAGTAAGAGAAAGTACATGATTAGAATAATTAGCTACTAAGAACAAGTATAATATAACTTAGAACAGAAAATAAATAACTCTATGAAGAAATCCTCCAACACCAGTTTTGTTTTTCACTAACAGTACAAAATGGATGGCACAAATACAAGCAAGAATACAGTTGCAAAAAAAAAAAATGTAAAAACCTTTTCCAGGGAAGCTGGCCTACTCAACAAGATGCAGATGTCCAAATGAAATGCTTATTCTGTAACCAGATCAGCTCCAAACTTCTTCATTGAACTTGTCCAACAGACGAAGGTGTTTTAAATGAGCCAACCATGAATTTTCATATGGGAATTTGAACTTCTGGTTCCCATAAGATCAAGGACCTCTAGGTAAGCTTGAACAACCTCTCAGCAAAAGCTCATGAAGATACTATGGCAGTCGAGGAAGGGCAGTGACTTAATAGTCAATAGCTCCTCAAGAAGGATCCGGAACATGAAATCTTGTAATTGCTCCTAAATTGGTTGGGTGCTGAAACAATCATTTAGTGAAATCTTACAGTGGTTGGTGAAGCTTTGAAATGGATAAACACTCCTCAAGGGTGATATTTATCACTTCAGAATCTGGAGCCGAGTCATACGAGTCAAGGAATCCTCCACGTCTTTGCTCCAAAGCTTAGTACCACATATGTCAAGCGTCTCAAGTTTCGATAGGGATTTTAAATCTGGAAGGCTTTCCAACTTGCTGCAATTGTTTAGAACAAGAATCTTCAAATTTTGAAGAGCAGTCAAGTCTGGCAACTTAACCAAGCTCTTACAACCTGAGAGGTCAAGTTCCTCAAGATTACTATGTCCTTTCAGTTCTGGCAGATCTATTAATGATGAACAACCCTTTAACCTCAGTTTCTGAAGGTTGCAGATGTCAGAAGGCAAAAACTGTATTTGCGTTTCTGATAGATCAAGTTCTCTAAGGTCGTCGGCCCCTTCAAAGCTATCATACATAATTTCCCTTATCTTAACAGCACCTGAAAGATCAAGAATCTTGAGGCTAGAGACCTGTTTGAGACTGCGCATTCCAACCAACTGACGGCATCCTCTTAACAAGAGTATTTTTAGATTTTGAAGAGACTTAACAATAGGTAATTTCTCAATTTTGGTGCCGGAAAAATTAATCAATTGAAGTTTTTCAAATGACTTGAAGCTCTTTTCTTGGATCTTTTCCAAATTTATGGATTCAGAAAGATCAATTACCTCAAGTTTGCTGAAATTTACCAGTTTTGGGAGTTCTTGTAAAGATGAACACTGTCTAAGGATGAGCCTGCGCAGTTCAGTCAATTCAGGGAAGCTAGAAGGTAATGATTTAATTCCAACTGCAGATAAGTTAAGGCTTCGAAGTCCAGACACTTGATTAAAGAATTCATCTGGGATTTCCTTCAAATAGGTTGAACCAGATATCTCAAGAACAGTTAAGGCTTTGAGTTTTGATATATGTTTTATGTCCTCCAACAGGTAAGAGCCTCTGAGCAAGAGCACAAGCAGCTTCTCCATTTTAGATATGGAGAGTTCCTCAAAAGACTTGAGCCTGGGATAAAAAATAGCAAGCATACTGAGGTTTGGCTTGGCCCCAAAGAAAGTTTCATGAACCTCCCTGCTTAGACGACTTCCATCAATCAGTAATGAGGATATCATTTCCTCTTTCTTATCACTACACAGTGTTTTCATCATGCCATCAGCTGGTGTGATTCCTTCAAGAACTTTCCAGTCATAATCCTTTAGCACGCTAGCCAAACCTGGGTCAGCTGTCTCAGTATATCCACGGCGGCAATACTCATTCATATCAAGAGTTGCACCCTCCAGAACAACAACATTGTCCTCTTGCATTTTGAGCAAGTGATAATCTATAAGCTTCATCAATACATGGTGTCCTTCCTCATAAGCCATCTCAATTGGATCGGTGGGATTGAGATCACGTTCCATTATCCAGTTAGTGATCAACTCATTGTAGTGAACACCACCATGTTTTCCTAAGAAATGCCAACTATGCCAAAAGCAGTCAATCATACAATTGCCTGGCTCCTTATCATATGTATAACGCAGAAGTTGTCTCAGATCATTAACAGCTGCCTCCAAAGCAAGGTCCAAATTCCCAGAGTTATCTTTTGCAACGTAATTTAAGGTTCCCGCTAACATGAGGATATTAGCAGGCAAAACCTTGCTCTTTTTTTGAATTGCCTCAGATAACTCTTTGAAGCCTTGTAATTGCAAAACTTCATCAACAACAATTTCTTTGTTTAGCAATTTTAATGCCTCATTCCCAGAAAGGGGTTCAACAACAACCTTCTTCGTCCCCTCAGACCAACCACCATCATTATCCCTTCTTGTAATTAGAATCTTGAATTTGTCCTTATGATTCTGGCCACAGACTTCCAAGCCTAATATTTTATTGACCATCTCTTCTTTTTTATCATTCTCAGTCATTGTCCCTACTTGACCATCTAAAACAATTAGAATAAACTCTTGTGCTGCTTTAAGCTTTTCTTCCATTTTCTGCTGTGCTGCTTTAAGCTTTTCTTCCATTTCCTCCTTCACGCTCTTCACACTTCCCTCCTTTTTCTCATTTTTGCCAGTATCTTCCCTTGCATCTGTACTAGTAGGCAGAGAAAACTGACGAGCAATGGTGTCATAAAGAGAGCTCTCATCATGCTTTTGTTCCAGAGATATCCAAAGAGGCTCATCATGATTGTTCTCCACAGCTAACTTACATATTCTTCTTTTTTCTTGAAACAACTTACATATTCTTCTTGCCATCCATGTTTTCCCTGTTCCAGCCTCCCCAGTGAGAATGATTTTCGACACACTGCTAGTTTCTAACAAGTGAAATATCTTCTCCGCATGAACCTCTGTTGCTGTCAATTTCATTACTGGCATTTCAAACAATAGAAAGCGATGTAAGAATTTAGTATGATCAATGTAAATTAAACAATTCCGATAACACGTTGAGGAAATATATGTTTCTTTTACACTATATAGTGCTACAAAACAAATTTACAAGGAGTTGGTTTCTCATATTCCGATTTCAACAATAATTCTTCACACTCACATTCTAAAGGTACCTTCAAGGATGCTTATGTTCTCCAATCATACTCCCAAGCTAGCTACAACTCATCACTGTTCATAGACAGCTAAAAGTTCTAAAGCATACATTTACATTACTTGGTGTACCACAGATTTACCCCTCAACTAAATATTTCTTTTTCATCTAGAAATTATATTATATGGTAAAAAAATGAAAATTATGGCAAAACTTACTCGCTAATGTTACTTATACATTGACCATGAAGTTCCTGATCTAAAAATCATCACATCAAGAATATATTACATCATCATATAGTACACTTTGAATCTTTGTTAAATTCCAATCAACATGCCACTGCTAACTTTCATGAAATTAATGTAAATTTTTAAATTCTGTTTAGAAATGAGTTTGAATAGATCATTCATATCCTTTAAACTTGGGTTTCTATAGACAGAATAACAACAGAACATTTTTCGTCAAAAGAAGAAAAGAAAAGCGGATCGAAAGAAAAATGTAGATTACCTTCATTGTGCTGTTCAGAGAGGTTTTGGGGGATACCCATTTCGTGTTCTCCACTGGTCTCTTGGGCACTAACCTGCTCGTGCTCTTCACCGATCTCATGGGTTGAAGCGCCTGTATTGCTCATCTCTCACACTCTCACTATACCGGCCTCCCTCCCACAAAGAAATCAGCAAAAAAATGAGGACAAAATCAGTAAGTTAGAACTCCCGGAAACAGGGCAAATAAAATCCCAGTCTAGAAATGGATACAAATTTCCATCCAGCCAAAAAGATGAAATACAATTTACAGTTTTGGCTTGGTTTTGTCTTTTTTTTCCCCTTTGGTGATAAAAAAAAGGGTCAACCCGACGGCTTCTCAAGTCTTTCTCTATTATCTCAACAATCTCTTTCTTTTAATCATATAGATTTTCTTATTCATTTCAGAGGCTAGACAGAGTGATTGTTCCTACCAACTAACGGATGACGTGAATGCGGAAAATTTTAATGCATGTTGTAGAATCCAGAGCGACTGCTCCTGAGACTAGGCAAGTTGTAAGTTGGAAACTCCAATAATTAATTGTTAGCAGTGGTCTGTTTGTCACTTGCATCATGCATTCTCCGATTCTAATTTAAAAATTAAATTGACGTGGCAGGCACACTGTACCTGACTTTATTAGAAAATAAAAAAAATTTATTTTTGGTGTTTAAATTTTAATAGAAATTAAATAAAAATTTATTAATTTTTAAAATACATACTTAATCTCAAAAAAATATTTTTTACTAGACACTTAAGTCCAACAATTAGTTAATTATTCATATTGATGTCAACTTGCTAATATAACAAGAGTAAAAAATAATTTTACTCTTAATTAATTTTATAATTATTACTATATAATTTTTTATTTTTTTTAATTAAAAAAACTCTTTATTAAGGAGCATTCTTTATTTTTTTATTTTTTAAAAAATAATATTTTTTTAAATTAATAAAATAAAAGATATTTTAATTTTTTTATAATTTTTATTAACGATTTTTGTATTTTTTGATGAAGTGTTTATTTTAGAAATTAATCAAATTTTTATGTGATTTTAATTAAAATTTAAAAATAAAAATATTTTATCCTAAAAAAATCAGTCTTTGTTTATTGATTAAAGTTTTCTATTATTTCTATTGTTTATTGATTAAAGTTTTCATAAAGTTGGCACAAGATATATATATATATATATATATATATATATATTTTATGAAAAGGATAAGGTGAATCGGACAAGCAGCTCCAATGAAGTACAAATATTCCTAAAGAACATATACGCATAATGCATCATGGATGTGATCTCATTGTCATAGCCATCTTTAATCTTCATGATGTTTTAATATTGGTATCCAAAATTCTAAAACACATGGGCATAGGGATAGGGCAGGGGCATTTGATTGGCGTGGCCCACCCGTGCTACCTGGCTTTTTTGCCTTGTCTGCGTTCCCCTGACTAATAATAAGTCCAATTTATCGCCTAAGACCAAGACTTTCGAATTTGGAGGCCAAAGTCTTTGCAAAAACAAAATTAAAAATAAATAAATAAGCAAAATGACTAGAAACAGTTAGAGAAGACTGGAGGAAAGTCTTTTCTTATTATTGGAGTGACGATGTGGCCTTTGGCTCCTGGGAAGTTGAGTTCACAGTCACCATCTCCTGAAAAAGACACAGATTTCCTTAACAACTCAGAACCCGGAAGCAAGCAACTCCATCTCCATATCTTGCTCTAGCATGTAATCATACTCAAACCAAGTAATAGTTTCCGTTTAACCACAATTTGATTAATTCAGTTTATCGATTAATTTTAATTTTAATTTTTTCTAATTAATTAAATTTAGTGACAATTTGATTAAAATAAAGTTTGAATCAATCTTAACTTTTCAATAAATTTGATTTGATTCAATTAAGAAAAAATTTTAAGTGAATTAACTTATTTAACCAATTTGAATTACAAAAAGATAAATATAACGTTAAATTCTTAAAATTTAACTAAAAGCAATGAAACTCCAACAAAACCATAATTTTTTAAGCTAAAATTGTCAAAATCTCAAAACTGTTACTATTCTTTTCACGAGCCTTGATTTTACCCATCATTTGTTCAGCTCAAGATAGACCATTATTCGAATTTGTGACAAATAATAGTATTCAATTATAAAGTATTTATATATCATCTAACCACACGCGAATGGTAAAACACACTTAAATTGATGATGAGATAAATTAATAATAATAATAATAATAAAAGGTTACCTTTCCAAAAAAATAATAAAAGGGCCAGTAGATGAAAATTTTGCTGAAGAAAATGAAATGATATACTACTATATACTATAATTAAATTGAGGGCTGAAACGGCGTCGCTTTAGAGAAATTCTATTAGGGGAAAAGTCCGACAGAAATCTAAATACTAATGCTTTTGTCCTTATATTGAATTTGTTATTGCAAAATTGAAAACTATTTTAAGTTGTAATTTGAATAATTGTCACCCATTACCATGCTCACCGCATCCAATGTTCTTCACTGATCTGAGGAGCTCTTGGGTACTAACCTCGTGTTCTTCACTGATCTCATGGGTTGAAGCCCCTGTATTGCTCATCTCTCACTCTCACTCTCACTATACCGGCTTCCCTCCCACAAAGAAATCAGCATAAAAATGACGATAAAATGGGTAAGTTAGAATTCCTGGAAACAGGGGAAATAAAATCCCAGTCTACAAATGAATGCAAATTTCCATCCAGCCGAAAAGATGAAGAGCAATTTACAGTTTTGGCTTGGTTTTGTCTTTTGCTCCCCGTTGGTGATCAAGTAAACGGTCAACCCAGGCGGCTTCTCAAGTCTTTCTCTATTAACTCAACAATCTTTTTTGTTTTTTTTCTCAGTAACAATCTTTCTTTCAATCATGTAAATTTTCTTATTCATTTCAGAGACTAGAGAGAGTGACTGCCCCCATCAACTAACCGATGACGTAACGTCAATGCGGAAATTTTAATGCACGTGGTAGACTGGGGAGTGACTCCTCCTGAAACAAGGCAAGTTGTTGTTGGAAAGTCCAATGGTTAATTGTTAGCAGCGACCTGTTTGTCCTTTCCTCGAACAAGTATTCTCCAATTCCAATTTAAAAATTAAATTTAGGTGGCAGGCACATGGCACCTTTCAAAATCTGACTTTATTAGAAAATCAAAAAAAATAAACAGTCTTTGTTTATTGATTAAAGTTCAACGCGAATCATAAAGTTGGTACAAAATATAAATATATATATATATATTTTATGAAAAGGATGGGGTGAATTGGAAAAGCAGCTCCAATGAAGTACAAAATTTTCGTAAATGCATCATGGATGTGATCTCATAGTCACAGGGACCTTTAATCTTTATAATGTTTTAATATTGGAATCCAAAATTCTAAAACACATCGGCATAGGGATAGGGTAGGGTCATTTGATTGGCGGGGCGCACCCCTGCTACCTGGCTTTTTGAGGTGTCCGTTTTCCCTGACTAATAATAAATCCAATTTATCGCCAAAGACCAAGACTTTGGAGGCCAAAGTCTTGCAAAAATAAAATTAAAAATAAATAAATAAGCAAAATGACTAGAAACAGTAAGAGAAGACTGGAGGAAAGTCTTTTCTTATTATTAGAGTGACAACGTCGTCTTTGGCTCCTGGGAAGTTGAGTTCACAGTTACCATCTTCTGAAAAAGACACAGATTTCCTGACAACCCAGAACTGGGAAGCAAGCAACTTCCTCTCCATATCTTGCTCTTGCATGTAATCATCTTCAAGCCAAGTAATAGTTTCTGTTTAAGCACAATTTGATTAATTCGGTTAATTTGATTAATTTTAATTTTTAAAAATGTTAATTAATTGAATTAATTAAATTAAGTAACAATTTGATTAAAATAAAGTTTGAGTCAATCTTAACTTTTTAATAAATTCGATTTGATTCATTTAAGAAAAAATTTTAACTCAATTAACTTATTTAACCAATTTTAATTACAAAAAGATAAATATCATGTCAAATTTTTAAAGTTCAACTAAAAGCAATGGGACTAAAACTAAACCATAATTTTTTAAGCCAAAATTGTCTATATCTCAGAACTGTTACCATTCGTTTTACTGGCCTTGATTTTACCCATCATTTGTACAGCTCAAGGTAGACCATTATTGGAATATGCGACAAATAATAGTATTCAATTATAAAGTATTCATATATCACCTGAAGCATACGTGAATGGTAAAACACACTTAAATTGATGATGAGATAAATTAATAATAATAATAATAATAATAAAGGGTTATTTTTCAAAAAAAATAATAAAAGCGCTAGTAGATGAAAATTTTGCTCATGAAAATGAAATGATATACTACTATATACTATAATTAAATTGAGGGCTGAAACGGCGTCGCTTTAGACAAAGACTACTAGGGGAAAAGTTCGACAGGAATCTAAATACTTTAATGCTTTTGTCCTTATATTGAATTTGTTATTGCAAAATTGAAACCTATTTTAAGTTGTAATTTGAATAATTGTCACCCATTACCATGTTCACCGCATCCAATGTTCTTCACCGATCTCTTGGGCACTAACCTGCTCGTGCTCTTCACCGATCTCATGGGTTGAAGCGCCTGTATTGCTCATCTCTCACACTCTCACTATACCGGCTTCCCTCCCACAAAGAAATCAGCAAAAAAATGAGGACAAAATCAGTAAGTTAGAACTCCTGGAAACAGGGCAATAAAATCCCAGTCTAGAAATGGATACAAATTTCCATCCAGCCAAAAAGATGAAATGCAATTTACAGTTTTGGCTTGGTTTTGTCTTTTTTTTCCCCTTTGGTGATAAAAAATAGGTTCAACCCAGACGGCTACTCAAGTCTTTCTCTATTATCTCAACAATCTCTTTCTTTTAATCATATAGATTTTCTTATTCATTTCAGAGGCTAGACAGAGTGATTGTCCCTACCAGCCAACGGATGACGTGAATGCGGAAAATTTTAATGCATGTTGTAGAATCGAGAGCGACTGCTCCTGAGACTAGGCAAGTTGCAAGTTGGAAACTCCAATAATTAATTGATAGCAGTGGTCTGTTTGTCACTTGCATCATGCATTCTCCGATTCTAATTTAAAAATTAAATTGACGTGGCAGGCACGCTGTACTCACTTTATTAGAAAATAAAAAATAAAATACTTTTATTGTTTAAATTTTAATAAAAATTAAATAAAAATTTATTAATTTTTAAAATATGAACTTCATCTCAAAAAAATATTTTTTACTAAACACATAAAATCAAACTGTTCGTCAATTATTAATATTTAAGTCAACTTGTTAATATAACAAGAGTAAAAAAAATATAATTATTATTATATAATTTTATTTTTTTTATTAATTAAAAAACTCTTCTTTAAGGAGCACTCTTTATTTTTTTATTTTTTAAAAAATAAAATTTTTAAATTAATAAAATAAAATATATTTTAATTTTTTCATTATTTTTATTAATGATTTTTGTATTTTTGGATGAAGCGTTTATTTTAAAAATTAATAAAATTTTATGTAATTTTAATTAAAAATTTTAAAAAAATATTTTATCCTAAAAAAATAAACAGTCTTTGTTTATTGATTAAAGTTTTCTATTATTTCGAGAAAGAGTCACGCGAATCACAAAGTTGGCACAAGATATATATATATATATGAAAAGGATAAGGTGAATCGGACAAGCAGCTCCAATGAAGTACAAATATTCCTAAAGAACATATACGCATAATGCATCATGGATGTGATCTCATTGTCATAGCCATCTTTAATCTTCATGATGTTTTAATATTGGTATCCAAAATTCTAAAACACGTGGGCATAGGAATGGGGTAGGGGCATTTGATTGTCGTGGCCCACCCGTGCTACCTGGCTTTTTTGCCTTGCCTGTGTTCCACTGACTAATAATAAATCCAATTTATCGCCTAGGACCAAGACTTTCGAATTCGAGGCCAAAGTCTTTGCAAAAACAAAATTAAAAATAAATAAATAAGCAAAATGACTAGAAACATTTAGAGAAGACTGGAGGAAAGTCTTTTCTTATTATTGGAGTGACAATGTGGCCTTTGGCTCCTGCGAAGTTGAGTTCACAGTCACCATCTCCTGAAAAAGACACAGATTTCCTTAACAACTCAAAACTCGGAAGCAAGCAACTCCGTCTCCATATCTTGCTCTTGCATGTAATCATCTTCAAACCAAGTAATAGTTTCTGTTTAAGCACAATTTGATTAATTCGGTTAATTTGATTAATTTTAATTTTTAAAAAATTTAATTAATTGAATTAATTAAATTAAGTAACAATTTGATTAAAAAAAAGTTTGAGTCAATCTTAACTTTTTAATAAATTCGATTTGATTCAATTAACAAAAAATTTTAACTCAATTAACTTATTTAACTAATTTTAATTACAAAAAAAGATAAATATCATATCAAATTCTTAAAATTCAACTAAAAGCAACGAGACTCAAACTAAATCATAATTTTTTAAGCCAAAATTGTTAAGATCTCAAAACTGTTACCATTCTTTTTACGAGCTTTGATTTTACCCGTCATTTGTACAGCTCAAGGTAGACCATTATTGGAATTCGCGACAAATAATAGTATTCAATTATAAAGTATTCATATATCATCTAAGCATAAGTGAATGGTAAAACACACTTAAATTGATGATGAGATAAATTATTAATAATAATAATAATAAAAGGTTACCTTTCCAAAAAAATAATAACAGAGCTAGTAGATGAAAATTTTGCTCATGAAAATGAAATGATATACTACTATATACTATAATTAAATTGAGGGCTGAAACGGCGTCGCTTTTGACAAAGTCTATTAGGGGAAAAGTTCGACAGGAATCTAAACACTTTAATGCTTTTGTCCTCTTATTGAATTTGTTATTACAAAATTGAAACCTATTTTAAGCTGTAATTTGAATAATTGTCACCCATTACCATGCTCACCGCATCCAATGTTCTTCACTGATCTCTTGAGTACTGACCTCTCGTGTTCTTCACTGATCTCATGGGTTGAAGCGCCTGTATTGCTCATCTCTCACACTCTCACTATACCGGCTTCCCTCCCCCAAAGAAATCAGCATAAAAATGACGATAAAATCGGTAAGTTAGAATTCCTGGAAACAGGGGAAATAAAATCCCAGTCTACAAATGGATGCAAATTTCCATCCAGCCGAAAAGATGAAGAACAATTTACAGTTTTGGCTTGGTTTTGTCTTTTGTTGCCCTTTGGTGACCAGGTATAAGGTCAACCCAGGCGGCTTCTCAAGTCTTTCTCTATTATCTCAACAATCTTTTTCTTTTGTTTTTTGCTCAGTAACAATCTTTCTTTTAATCATGTAGATTTTCTTATTCATTTCAGAGGCTGGAGAGACTGATTGCCCCCATCAACCAACCGAAGGCGTAACGTAAATGCGGAAATTTTAATGCACGTGGTGGCAAGTTGTTGGGAAGTCCAATGGTTAATTGTTAGCAGTGGCCTGTTTGTCATTTCCTCGTACAAGCGTTCTCCAATTCCAATTTAAAAATTAAATTGAGCTGGCAGGCACACTGCACCTTCCAAAAGCTGACTTAAAAAATAAACAGTCTTTGCTTATTGATTAAAGTTTAACGTGAATCATAAAGTGGGCACAAGATATAAAAAAAATATATATTTTTATGGAAAGGATGGGGTGAATTGGAAAAGCAGCTCCAAATGAAGCACAAAATTTTCGTCAAGAACGTACATGCATAATGCATCACGGATGTGATCTCATAGTTATGGCCATCTTTCATCTTATGATGTTTTAATATTGGTGTCCAAAACTCTAAAACACATCGGCATAGGGATAGGGTAGGGTCATTTGATTGGCGGGGCCCACCCCTGCTACCGGGCTTTTCGCGGTGTCTGTTTCCCCTGACTAATAATAAATCAAATTTATCGCCTAAGACCAAGACTTTGGAGGAGGCAAAAAGTCTTGCAAAAATAAAATTAAAAATAAATAAATAAGCAAAATGAGTAGAAACAGTAAGCGAAGACTGGAGGAAAGTCTTTTCTTTTTATTACTGAAGTGACATTGTGGTCTTTGGTTCCCAGGAAGTTGAGTTCACAGTTACCATCTTCTGAGAAAGACATAAGAGTTCCTAACAACTCAGAACTTGGAAGCAAGCAACTCCATCTCTATGTCTTGCTCTTGCATGTAATCGTATTCAAACCAGGTAATAGTTTCTGTTTTAAGCACAATTTGATTAATTCGGTTAATTCGATTAATTTTAATTTTAATTTTAATTTTTTAATTAATTGAATTAATTAAATTAAGTAACAATTACATTAAAATAAAGTTTGAGTCAATCTTAATTTTTCAATAAATTCGATTTGATTCAATTAAGAAAATTTTTTAACTGAATTAATTTATTTAACCAATTTTATTTACAAAAAAATAAATATCACGTCAAATTCTTAAAATTAAACTAAAAGCAATGAGACTCCAACTAAACCATAATTTTTTAAGCTAAATTTGTCAAAATCTCAAAACTGTTACTATTCTTTTCACGAGCCTTGATTTTACCCATCATTTGTACAGCTCAAGGTAGACCATTATTTGAATTTGTGACAAATAAGTATTCAATTATAAAGTATTCATATATCATCTAAAAATACGTGAATTGGTAAACACACTTAAATTGATGATGAGATAAATTAATAATAATAATAACAAAGAGTTATCTTTAAAAAAAATTAATAAAAGGGCTAGTAGATGAAAATTTTGCTCATGAAAATGAAATGATATACTACTATATACTATAGTTAAATTGAGGGCTGAAATGGCGTCGCCTTAGACAAAGGCAATAGGTGACAAGTCCGACAGGAATCTAAACACTTTAATGCTTTGTCGTTATATTGAATTTGTTATTGCAAATTGAAGCCTATTTTAATTTGTAATTTGAATAATTGTCACCCATTACCATGCTCACCGTATCCAATGTTGTTGTTCAAACATCAAATTCAAATCTCGGTTGGACCAAACAAGTAAACCTCAACGCAACCACTTTCCCATTCTTTATGTTCTAATTTCTTTCTTTTAAAAAAAAAATATTTAGCAATTTAACACCATCACGTGTTGTTTTATTTATTTTTTCTCGAAAAAGAGTTTTCTAAACAAATGATCGATGCAAACACTTCCGTCTTTTTTATATTATTATTTCAATTGTTAAACTTTTTTTAGTCAACTTAATACAACTCGTACATTTTCTTATTTATTCCAATAAGAATAATGTAAAAATCCTCTTATCAAAATAAAAAAATTTGCAAATTGATGCAAAATTGTTTTTTTTTTCCAAGTAAACGGTCATTATTTATCAATTTAATCTATCCCTTCCATAAAAATAAAAAATTCATATGAGCTGGCAGGAGATGCCATCAATGAATAATGTGTAGTAGAGAAGGCGAAAGCATTGAGGGTAATTGTGATCTAATTGCCATCTTCGTCGTACAAATACATAATTCAATTCCATTTTAATTTAAACTAAATTAATTAATGGCTTTAATGTTATTGACCTATTAACAACCAACCAAAATTATAAGTATTATATTGTAAATTACATAATAAATAACAAAAATGACAACGACTACTTTATAATTAAGTAATTTATATTATCTAATAGGATTAAGTAATATTGAGATATTTTATAAGGAAATTCAGATAAGACTTGGTAGTAAAATTATTACATGTCAATTTAAAAAAAAAAAACTATTACATGGCACAATTAATAATTAATTGTTAGCAGTGGTCTGTTTGTCATTTCCTCGTACAAATTCACTTGCATCATGCATTCTCCGATCCAATTTAAAAATTAAATTGACGTGGCAGGCATATTGTACCTTTCAAGGGCTGACTTTATTAGAAAATAAGAAATAAAATATTTTTAACATTTAAATTTTGATTAAAATTATATAAAAATTTATTAATTTTTAAATAAATATTTTATTTTAAAAAAATATTTTTAGTAAAATATATTAATTTAATNTATTTATATTTTTGAATAAAGTGTTTATTTTAGAAATTAATAAAATTTTATATAATTTTAATCAAAATTTAAAAATAAAAATATTTTATCCTAAAAAAAACAGTCTTTGTTTATTGATTAAAGTTTTCTATTATTTCGAGAAAGAGCCACGTGAATCATAAAGTTGGCACAAGATATATATATATATATATATGTTTATGAAAAGGATAAGGTGAATCGAAAAAGCAGCTCCTATGAAGTACAAATTTTCGTAAAGAACATGTATGCATAATGCATCATGGATGTAATCTCATAGTCATTGCCATCTTTAATCTTATGATGTTTTAATTTTGGTATCCAAAATTCTAAAACACATCGGCATAGGGATAGGGTAGGGGCATCTGATTGGCGGGGCCACCCCTGCTACCGGGCTTTTCGCAGTGTCTGCTTTCCCCGACTAATAATAAATCAAATTTATCGCCTAAGACCAAGACTTTGGAGGAGGCTAAAAGTCTTGCAAAAATAAAATTAAAAATAAATAAATAAGCAAAATGACTAGAAACAGTAAGAGAAGACTGGAGGAAAGTCTTCTCTTTTTATTATAGGAGTGACAGTGTGGTCTTTGGCTCCTGGGAAGTTGAGTTTACAGTTACCATCTTCTGAAAACGACACAGATTTCCTAACAACTCAGAACTTGGAAGCAAGCAACTCCTTCTCCATGTCTTGCTCTTGCATGTAATCATATTCAAACCAAGTAATAGTTTCTGTTTAAGCACAATTTGATTAATTAGGTAAATTCGATTAATTTTAATTTTAATTTTTAATTAATGAATTAATTAAATTAAGTAACAATTTCATTTAAACAAAATTTGAGTCAATCTTAACTTTTCAATAAATTCGATTTGATTCAATTAAGAAAAAACTTTAATTGAATTAACTTATTTAACCAATTTTAATTACAAAAAGATAAATATCATGTCAAATTCTTAAAATTCAACTAAAAGCAATGAGACTCAAACTAAACCATAATTTTTTAAGCCAAAATTGTCAAGATCTCAAAACTGTTACTATCCTTTTTACGAGTCTTGATTTTACCTGTCATTTGTACAACTCAAGGTAAATCATTATTCGAATTCGTGACAAATAATAGTATTTAATTATAAAGTATTCATATATCATCTAAGCATATGTGAATGCGGTAAAACACACTTAATTGATGATAAGATAAATTAATAATAATAATAATAATAATAATGGGTTACATTTCAAAAAAAAAAGGGCTAGTAGATGAAAATTTTGCTCTTGAAAATGAAATGATATACCACTATATACTATAATTAAATTGAGGGCTTAGGCGGCGTCGCTTTGGACAAAGTCTATTAGGGGAAACGCCCGACAGCAATCCAAACACTTTAA
The DNA here is from genome assembly GCF_000208745.1 of Theobroma cacao. Lineage (NCBI taxonomy): Eukaryota > Viridiplantae > Streptophyta > Magnoliopsida > Malvales > Malvaceae > Theobroma > Theobroma cacao. Next base: position 35,899,433 of record NC_030852.1, read on the forward strand.
TGCTTTGTCCTTATATTGAATTTATTATTGCAAATTGAAACCTATTTTAAGTTGTAATTTGAATAATTGCCACCCATTGCCATGCTCACCGCATCCGATGTTGTTTTTCAAACTTCAAATTCAAATCTGAGTCAAGGAAACGTCAACGCAACCACTTTCCCAATTTAATGTTCTAATTTCTTTCCTTTTTTTTTTAAATATTTATCAATTTAACACCATCACGTCTTTTTTTGTAATTTCAATTTTTAAATTTTTTTAGTCAACTTCATACAACTTGTACATTTTCTTATTTATTCCAACAAATACATAATTCAATTCCATTTTAAATTAAATTAAACTAAATTAATTAATGGCTTTAATGTTATTGACCTATCAACAACCAACCAAAATTATAAATATTATATTGTAAATTACATAATAAATAAAAAAATAACAACGACTACTTTATAATTTAGTAATTTATATTATCTAATAGAGTTAAGTAATAGTGAGATATTTTATAATAAAATTCAGATGAGACTTGACAACAAAATTATTACATGTCAATTCAAAAAAAAAACTATTACATGGCACAAATTCAAAGAAGATTCAAATACTTACTATTGAATTAAATTATGATTATATTAGTATTAGCTAGTATTTGTTGGGTTTTTTTTTTTTAAAAATACCTGGACAGGATAAGTCGTACTTTTTATTAGACAGTAATAGTACGTTTGGTTTGCGAAATAGATAGGAATAAAATATAATAATTATTACATGAGAATAGAATAAATATTACGTAATTTGGTACGACGAATGTAATAGAGTAAGAATAATTATTATGACTTATTATAGTATTTGGTAAGTAACAATAACTTTAGAATAATAATGGAATAAAAAATAAAAAAGATATAAATACCTTTTATTATATATAATTATTTATTTTTATTTGATTTTTAAAATGTTAATAATTTAATTAAAATATTAATAATTTATAATTTATAATATTAATATTTTAATATAATTTAATTATTAATTTTTTATAATTAAATATTATTATGATTAAAATATTAATAATTTTTATTTTTATTTATACTTATTTAAAATTTAATATATTTTAATTTAATTATCTGACCGTAGAGTGCCAAATCTAACTGTGAAATTTGGTCTGAAAACACCAGATTCGATGCTTCTCTCAGTCAAATCAAGTTGGATCTCAGTTGAATCTTGTCGAAAAAGACTAGATCTACGCTTTTTGACCATATTCGATCGTGAAATCGTCGTGGTTGTTGCCATTGCCGCCATCTTCGATGTTGAGTGCCAATTAGAAAGAGAATGAGAGAGAAAATAACGTGAGAAGAGAGAGAAGAAAAGGCCAAAATAAGAAGAAAAAAAATATTTATAAGTTTAAGATTGTAATATTTTTAAATTATAAGAGGTATTTTAATCTTATCATATTTTAGAGTTATTTTCTCGATCATGAAATAGTAAAATCCATAAAAATGCTGAAGTTATGCTTGAGTTTTATTCTATTTTAAAGAATAACTATTATTAGATAATAGTTATTTATTATGTTATTATTATACCAAAGGAAGTAAAGTAAAAACATGAGAATAGATAATTAACTATTCTCTTTACCAAACGTGCACTAAAGGAGATAAAAAAGGAAAAGACAATGAAAAATAGGGTTATTCTCTGTATCAAACGCGCACTAACGGAGATAAAAAAGGAAAAGACAATGAAAAATAGGAATCTGATATTTGAAGTCAATAGAGTCAATACCATAATTATACTAAAAATTGTTTCTAGCCTGCTACCATTCTGGCATAATGAAGAAAATAAAAGGCCAACTCCACTTTACCAACGGCCAAGCAGGCTGACTTGACTTTCCAAGAAACTGGTTACTTGGATTGGTTGTTCTCTGTTTTGCATTCGGTCTGCAGCAACTTCGTCTCCAACTCAACTGAACTCTGCTCACAGGGAGCTGAAATAAGAAGGAACCATAGGGAGGAAATGGTTGATCCCATCCCATCAAAGGTCAAGAGCACCTGGGAGAAATGGAATATCCGAGGGACTATTCTGTTCAGTCTCTCAATGCAGACCTACCTGATTTTGTTCGCCCCATACAGAAAATGCACAAGGAACAAACTCTTAATCATAGTCATCTGGTCGGCTTACTTGCTGGCCGATGCGGCTGCTAATTTCACTGTGGGTCTCATCTCCAACAGGCAAGGCGGTGATACTAAATCTGGTTCTAAGGAGAACAATGCTCTTGTAGCGTTCTGGGCTCCCTTTCTTTTGCTACACCTTGGTGGTCCCGATACAATTACTGCTTTTGCTCTTGAAGATAACGAACTCTGGCTTAGGCACTTACTGGGTCTCGGCTTTCAAGCTGTTGCCACTCTTTATGTCTTTGTTCAATCAATTCCAAACAAGCTATGGATCTCCACTACCCTCATGTTTGTTGCTGGAACCATCAAGTACGTTGAGCGGACGCGTGCTCTGTATCTCGCGAGCTTGGACAGGTTTCGAGATTCCATGCTCAAAGAAGCCGATCCTGGGCCAAACTACGCAAAGCTTATGGAGGAATACGCTTTCAAGAGAGAGAACAAACTTCCAGCGCAAATAATCATGGTTTCAGAGCCTGATAAAGAAGCCAGGGCTACTGACGTTCCAGTGAAGAAAGGCTGGTTGAACGATCTCGAAGTGGTGCATTATGCTTATAAGTACTTCCTAATCTTCAAGGGGCTTGTTGTGGATCTCATCTTCAGCTTTCGCGAACGTAACGAGAGCCGGGAATTCTTCAAAGAAAGAGAAGCAGATGATGCTCTGAGGGTAATCGAGGTTGAACTCAACTTCATCTATGAGGTTCTTTATACTAAGGTGGAAGTTGTGCATTCCATTTGGGGATATATATTTCGAGGAATAGCCTTTGGGTCCGTTTTAGCAGCTCTTGGACTCTTCCATTTCAAAACAGATAGACATGAGTTTAACGAATTTGATGTTGGAATCACCTACACCTTGCTCCTGGGTGCCATAGCTCTGGATGTAATAGCCCTCCTTATGCTCATTTTCTCAGACTGGACTTTCGCTACCATCAAGGACCCTGATTCGAATTCGGGGATCATCGCTATGATCTTCAAAGGCTTCCTTTGGTTGAAGAGGCCACGGTGGCGACGTCATCCCTGTAAGACAGCGAATCCTAAACTGGAGACGACACATTATGTGCTGGCAACTCCCATTGTGGTCCGCAGGTGGTCTGGATCTCTCTCATCCTACAATTTGGTAAGCTATTGCCTGAAAAGCCACTCTAGTAGAATCCACAAATTCACGAGATGGCCGCTTGTTATCGCTGAGAAAATCACTGGCTTTCTTCACATTGACGGATGTTATCGGTTTGTTGTTGATCTGATTAAAGCTGTCATTAAAAAGGTCATCGAGTTTCTGTCTTGTGTGATATGTATCTTGGGTTTTATCAAGGATAAAGTCGGTAAGCTTTTCACTTTTGTTGTCGGTAAGTTCAAGCAGATTCCTAGCCTACTCCGTATCATCAGCAAAATAAGTGTATTCTTAAGCTATGCTCATAAAATCATCATGGGAAGTATGGGTCTTAATGACTTGATAGATCAGATACTATATGTATCCCGCGAGCCATTTACTAAAGAGCTATGGAGGTTCATCTTTAACGAGCTGAAAACCAAAGCCGACTATGCAGATGATCCTGAAGCAGCCAAGAGGATATCTGCTGCCAGAGGTGAATGGGTTCTGACGGACAGTGACACAAAAGTTGATCGTAGCACGTTGATGCAATATGTGACTGATGTTCAATATGATGAAAGCCTTCTATTGTGGCACATTGCCACTGATATCTGCTACAACACTCCCGATGAAAAGCTAGTGGACAAGGAAAGTTTTGATTATCGAGAATTCAGTAAGCTTCTCTCTGATTACATGCTATATCTTTTAATCATGCAGCCGACTATGATGTCTGCTGTAGGAGGTATTGGAAAGATAAGATTTCGAGACACTTGTGCAGAGGCTGAAAGATTCTTTGAGAGGCGGGGTTTACTATCTAAGCGAAAAGGCAACAAAAGGAAAGAAAATAGAGTGGCCGAGGCCTGTGAGGCAATTATTTCCGTGAATACAGATGTTAAACCTGTGACTGTGAAGGGAGACAGGAGTAAATCTGTGTTGTTCGATGCAAGTATGCTGGCCAAAGAACTAAACGTTTTGGAGAAGAAGGGGCTGCAGAAATGGAAATTACTGAGCAGGGTGTGGGTGGAATTGATCTCATATGCAGCGAGTCACTGCAGAGCAAACACGCACGCTCAGCAACTGAGTAAAGGTGGGGAGCTTTTAACTTTCATTTGGTTGCTGATGGCTCACTTTGGTCTTGGGGAGCAGTTCCAGATCAATGAGGGACATGCAAGGGCAAAATTGATTGTGGGAAAGTAACCAATGTAACCCATACCAATGCAATGTTTCACCTGTGTTTTCTTTTACTTTCGAGTTATCTCCGCAAGAAATGGAAAATGTAATTTTGTGCAAGATCATAGATTACCTTAGCAAGAATTTGAGGTTATGGCTTCTTTTCATCACTGCCAATTCCCTCTTATATTTCACTCTGTTACTTAAATGCTCAAATAACAAAAAACTTTTAACAGGGTGGGTAAAGAACTAGACCAACCCCTGCAAAAGGTAGATTACATTGCATCTTTGTGTACTGATATATCATATACGTTCTGCGGTCGCTACCCAAATTATCACTTGTATTTACTACTTGGGAGAGGGAAGAGTTAAACACTACCAAGTTGAGTATGGTTTCTTTTCTGGTCCGCCTGTCTTCAATTCGATGAGGCAGAGTCCTCCAACCCATTTTAGGGGGGAAGGACCCTACTTTTTGACAAATCAAAGTCCCAGTTCCCCCCACCTACCATCAGCTTTGATTATATGGGGATGTGTGAATACGATTTCCATTTTGTTTTATTGTTTTCGCCGAATTTTCATTTACCATCAACTTGCCGACACCATATGAAAAAACTCAGCAGTTTGAACACGTCTACCATCAAACATGGTCCAACAGGTAGTCCCTCACCTTTGAATGATTTTGGAGATAATATGTATTTTAATAAAACTTTATTTTAAATTAAAAATTGTCCCAACTGCGCCTCTAAACATGGAAGATTAATAAAAAAAGGACACATTTAATTTCTCCATTTTGCCCCTTCATTGACCCGGAAGTCTTTGTTTTTTTTAGAATATACCTGGAAGCCTTCCCAGCTCCACCTGCAAACAGGGTTGAGGGGTATTTTACCGACTCTTTCACACTGTCCAATCTTACTTTCTTGAGCTACTTCCTTTAGGCATGTCTTCCACAAATGTTGGTTCAGAGCTGAAAGGCTCTACTGAATCCCCCTTAACCATTCAGGAAATAATTGAGAGGATATCCAAATTGCGTGATAGCCTTCCAAGCGAGGATGAAGAAGAGGGGGATTCACCTCAGCAAACCACTGGCGGCACCATCACTGCTGCTGATAAGCAAGATGGTTCTGAAAGTGGAGATGTTAGGCAGGAGAACGACAATGAGACCAACAAACAGGAGGAAGATGTTAGCCAGCAGGAGAACAACAAACAGGAGGAAGATGTTAGCCAGCAGGAGAACAATGATGAGAGCAAGAAAAAGGGGGAAGATGTTAGCCAGCAGGAGAACAATGATGAGAGCAACAAAATGGACGAAGATGCTAGCAAGAAGAAGAGTGATGAGAGCAACAAAAAGGACAAAGATGCTAGAAAGAAGAAGAGTGATGAGAGCAACAAAAGGAAGGCAGTGCTCCACGAGTTGGTGAAATTTCGCAAAGAACTCCAGTATATGATCAGCTCGTTCGAGAAACTCAAGAAGTTTGAAACTAATCTAAGAGAGCCACTCCAAACTCTTGACGACAATGTGCAAGACATCTTGAAAGATCTACCTTGTGTCACAGTTAGCAAGTTACCGAAACAGGTTCCACTCAATCTACGTGTGCTCAGAAACAACATCACCAGAGTCAAAATCCAGATCCCGTTGCAACATCAAACCGCCAACACAAATTCTGAAGCTAATCGGCCTTGGCAGACAACCGTCGCCACCAGCGAGGCCGACCTGCCTCACCTATACGATGAAGCTAAATTTGAAAGCAGCTATTATTTCAAAGAAATTGAGGAAAAATACAACGAACTTGATGACAGGCAGAAGCTCTGCTTGTTGTGTTTCGTGATTTTTCCTGAAAATGCCGAGATGAAGAAGAGGCTGTTAAGATTTTGGTGGGTTGGAGAAAAGCTACTCTCAGTCAAAGAGGAAAAGGAGGAGATGGAACTAGTAAGTCAAACAATTCAGACATTCGTGGAGAAGGGATTAATCGAGCCTGTTCAGAAGAAAAATAAGTTACAGCCCAGAAGCTACAAGATGAACCCAATTGTTCGTTCGTGCTTGATCAAGTTTGCCAAGCAGGCTGGTTTCTTTGATTATGACTCAGAGGGAAAACCCACCATGGATTTTTCATCTTGCAAAAAGGCATGTATGGTAAAATCTGGAGCCCCTGCTGATTGGTTCTCTGCTTATCTTACAGGCACGGTAACGGAAACTGCGCAAAACGAAGGTACGGTAACGGAAACTGAGCAAAAAAAAGGTACGGCAACGGAAACTGCGCAAAACGAAGGTACGGTAACGGAAACTGAGCAAAAAAAAGGTACAGCAACGGACAGGTTATCCGCAGATCTGGTAAAGCTGCAGATGTTGTTCAATTTTCCTAAGCGGAAGACATTGTTGGAAGCAAGTCAGCGTTTTCATGAGTTGCAGACATTGTTCAATATAAGTAAGCAATTCCCTGCTTTACCCAAGGAGTGGTTTTCTAAGATGACGGGCATCAATGTTCTTTATCTGGGTAGATGGGAAAGCGGGGCTGGGCGCCAGCGTCACATTGAGGTGGAAGACACTGACTTCTTAAAAGGGTTGAAATACATGAAGAAATTAAGGCTGCTTAGTCTTCAAGGCATTTCAGGTATCCCAAAGCTTCCCAGTTCTCTTTGCAAGCTCGCTAATTTGAGGATCTTAGATCTTAGAGCGTGTCACAGTCTAGAGAAGCTACCAGAAAGGATAGGCTCACTTAAGAAGCTGACTTACTTGGATTCATCTGAGTGCTATCTGCTTGATGACATGCCCAAACAGCTGAATCAACTCGAGCAACTGCAAGTCCTCAAGGGTTTTGTGATTGGCAATGACAGAAATTCGTGTACTCTTGCGGACTTGGCAGAGTTAAAGAAACTGAGAAAACTCAGTGTCAATGTAAACACCACGGAGTTCAACATAGAGGATGCAGGGCTAGCTCTCTCCAAATTTCAGAAACTTCAGAAGTTGAAAATTGCGTGGGGTTCAGGGGGGTTGACGGGAAATAACTCTACGCAGAACAGTATTGGACAGCAATCAGATCCGTCAAATCCGAATGGAGAAAGCAAGAAGCAGGACAAGGATGCTGTAAAACCGAAGACCCAGAACCAGGTAAGTAGTGCAGCGAAATCCCCTAGTGGAAAACAGGACAAGGGAGAAGATAATGGCAATCGGGAAAGCAGTGCAGGTGACCAGGAAGGAGCTTACAAAAAGTTGAAAAGTGGTGAAGCAAACTCGAAGTCCATGAACCAGGAGGACGACAAGAAAGGGCGAAACATCGGTGCAGCGAAATCAGTGGCCTTCAATGTGAGCGAGAAACATGGCAGCAAGAAGCAGGAAACTGTTTTACAAAAGCGAACCCCACTAATGAAACTAACGTCACTAAGGCGAGAAAGAAAACCAACAAATTTTGAAGGCCTTGAGAGTCTGGTGAAGCTGGACCTTCAATGCTTCCCTCACACAGAACCGCCCACGTGGCTAACACCCAAAATGCTGAACAGCCTACAGAACCTCTCCGTTCGAGGTGGAAGACTCCGTCACCTAAATCAGGAGGGTAAGGAGAAGTGGAAGGTGGAGACCTTACGTTTGAAGTTCTTGATTGATTTTAAGATGAACTGGAAAGAAATGCTGGAACAATTTCCAGAACTGAAGTATTTGGAGAAAGTTAGATGCCCTCGAATCACATTCTGTCCGTGCGATGCACGTGGAGTGTGGCAAGAATCTCCCAAATCAAGTTGAAAAGTTTGAAGATTTCTGCCAGATTTGGCTATTTCGGCATCATCGGCTGCTTTCCATTTTTTCTTTTCGGTTCTTGTTTTTGAAAGACTGGAAGTGTGTTGCATTCTCAGTTTCACTTTTTTTTTTTCCTTCTTCTAAAAGCATTGTTGTATTCGATAATTTTGTTCTCTTTATTAATTAAGCTTGCCTAAAGAAAAACATCTAAGGTTTATTTCCCATAAATATGATAACCTTCACTATTTCGAGTGTAACAAAAAATATATCAAAATAACAAGCTGTATTATGATTTTTGATTAAGTGATTAATACATAATACTTTTTTTTTAAGATTTGAAAAAAGGGAAAGTCAAACTTTACTACTTAATCAGAAAAATCATACAATAACACATGAATTAAATATTTAAGTACAACGATACGCGTTTATTATTTTTTAAAATAAAAATAATAAAAATATTACTCACATTAAGCAAAAATTTATTTATGAAATTTAATTTTTTTATTTTAAGAAATTTTATATTAAAATTTTAAATTTTTATAATAAAATGTAATATTTGTATACAAAATGCCAAAAGCCAAACCCCTCCGCACATTAGCATAGGGGCATTTTGATTGGCGGCCCCACCCTTGCTGACAAGACAGGCTAGTCTAACTCAGCCAATCATCACCTGCCACCTGGCTTTTGCCTTTGTTTTTTCCCTGACTTATAATAAATTGAATCATTGCATAAAATGACAAAATACCAGGACTTTAAGTATTGACTTTCAAAATATAAAATTAAATAAATTAATAAGCCAAACGACAAGAAACTCCCAAAGGAGTGTCTTTGGTTCCCGGAGAGTTCAGTTCACCATCTTCTGAAAAACACAGATTTCTTAACAACTCAGAACTCGGAAGCAAGCAACTGCATCTGCATGTCTTGCTCTTGCATGTAATGATTCAAACCAAGTACTACATCTTACTTGCTAAAACAGGTGAATCATTTCTCACAATTTTACCGACAAATAACGAAATACAAACCCAAATTAAATTCTTAAAGCTCAATCAAATGCAATGGGACTGAACACTAAACCATAATTTTTGAAGCCAGAATTGTCAAGACCTTAGAGAGCTATTATTATTCCCCTTTTTGGCAGCCTTGATTTTACCCATCATTTGTGCAGCCCCAGGTAGACCGCCAGATTTCTTCATGAGTTCTTCCATCACATCTTTCGAAGCTGTTGGGTCTTCTGGTGTTGGAAAACCTTTCACCGCATCGGTATATATTAACCAGCAGCTCTTTGGATCAGACAGGGGCAGAAGGCGATGCAAGTGCTTGTCTCCGACCACTTTCTTTGCTGCTTCCTCGGATCTGCTTGTCACGATAACTGCTCCCCCTTTCTCCTTTGGAAGTTCATCGCTAAAGCAAGCTTTCAGAGCGTTATAGTAGCTGTCGATCTCTCCCTCCCCAACATCATCAAGCACGATTAGGTACTTCTTCTCCTTCAATTGCTGGTCTCGGAGCAATCGAGGAAGTTTATGTTCATCAGAAATGAGCTCGACGATGTCCTCTGTAGCTCCAGCACGATCCAACGTTGTTCCGTCCTCAGCCTTTTCCGGTAAGCTTACCCAGATCCTTCGACCGTAGCTATCCTTCACTCTCTCGTTTTCGAGAATCAACTTGCAAAGGGTTGTTTTTCCAACACCGGGAGGACCCACAACTCCGATTGTCTTGAGCGAATTGTCCTTTCCACCCTCGAGAAGCATCATTTCGAGTGACCTCTCATCGTATTCAAAACCCCGAACCTTGGGTGGATGGGAATAAGTCTTGCGAATTTTTCTCTTCTGTGACGAGCTTCCTTCGTCGCTATTGTTTTGGGTTTGGGTAGCCTTCCCATTTAGAGGAGCTGCAGGGTTTTCAGCCTGTGTCTGATCTTTGTTGCTTGACGGATTGTCGCCCCTTGCTGCTGCCTTGAAAAATTTGCCGACGCGGTTGTGAAACTTTCCCTTGCTCGACTTCTCTTCAGATGAAGAAGGCAAATTCCTTTGGTACTGGTCGTACAGCGTCTCTATCCGGTCAGAGCCGTTTCTGGAACCACGACTTTGCTGTTCACTCGAGTTGGCCATATCCCCTGACAAACCACAATCCTTTAGCTTCCCAAAAATTCAGATTCCTGGTTAAAGTTTAACCGAGAATGTGTGTGCAGCAAAGAAACAGAACAGAGATTCAAGAATGTTTCATGTTCGGAATGGAATTCGATGTAAAACTCAAAACCCAGCTTCAAAGGCAAAAGTCAAAATCACCCCAAATACAAAGAGAAGAGATTAAACAAAGAAGAGGAATAAACGGAAAGATGGAGTATTTTATTACTAAGACAAGAAGACTTTTATGGTCATCGAGGTCTCCGATCTGCTTGTCATTCAAATCATGTTAAAAAACTCAACTAAGGTTAAAACAAAGAAGAATAGTAAAAGTTTTTAAATTCAAACCCACTAATAATTTGCATTCTTTATGTGTTATCAAAATTATTGTTATTATCATATATTGTTCCAAACTTTAGTAAATATTAAAATAGCCCACACCCAACAAAAGAAAGCGAGGGAAAGGAACAGAAGGGCCTAGCCCGAGCAATCAAACACCCACGTGAGAAGAAATTAATGCAAAGCCTTGGGCCAAGGCTTAATAGCAAAAAAGACCAGATAAAATTAGTTCATCATGATATGTTTTGGCAACGAGTCTAATGCAATGCTGCAGCCTGCATGGTTGAATAAAGCAGGTGTGCAAAATCATTCATGAATTGTGCCGCTAAAGGTGCTCTTCTTGTTCAGTGTATACATATTCCACCCAAATTCTAGTAATAAATTGTCATTCAAAAAAAATTCTAGTAATAAACAAATCCTCATACTAGACAAAAAATTTGAAAAAGATTGGAGTTTATAGTCCTAGCAAGATAAAGCAAAATCAAGTCTTAAATAACAAAACAAAAAATTTATAGGCTAGAAGTTAACTTATTACCATCTACGTCATCTTGAAATTGGAGAAGTCAAAATTTGGATTCTGAGTCATGAATCATCTCTTGTTCTCGATCTACTGGGTGGTGGGGTGGGAAGCCCCAACTGCTTCTGCTTCTGCTTCTGATCAAACGTGGCTGGTGGGAAGCCCCAACTGCTTCCGCCTCCGATCAAACATCATCCTCTGCCTCAGTTTGCGTATCAGTGCTTATATCAATTGAAAGTAATTTACTTCATGGGTTTTTTTTTCTTTATATATTACAGTGGAAATTCAAGTTGACAATGATGTTCCAACTCACAAACTGATATCACTGTTAATATTCATAGGTTGTTTTATCATTATTTTCTTTTTCTTCTCAGTGTCTGGGAAATGGATCATTACAATATTCAATAAAAATATAGAGTGATGTTCCTTTGTAGCTGTGTTATTGGTATTTTGGTCTTCCATTTGACTTTTGTTCATTTATTCATGAATTTCTTTATTGATTGGTTTGTCATTTTTCGTTTTGTAGGGAGCTTGGATTGATTGACGTATTCAACCAAGGTTAAATTTTACATCAAATGATATTTTTACATCAAATTGGTTCCCTGCTACCACTCCTCTCGGTATACACATTGGTGGAATTAAATTATAAGTGATTCACAAATGGCAACCTCTCTGACAATTTTAACCAGTTAAATATTGTCTCATCATCTGGATTTTTGCTTTATGGAAAAACGAGATCATACTACAGAACGTTAACATGATGGACATTAGTTACACCAATTGAAGGAAGAAACAATTAAAAGCTTTGGAAAAATCAACCATGCTTTAAGCAGTTTATCTTGAGTAAGATCAACAATGAGAGTGACAGAGAAAAGGATTCATTGTTGTGAACAGAGAACAAGTTTCTGCCTGCTACAAGAAGAAGCACTTGCTCATGATTGATTCTTCTTTTTCTTGAGTTCTCTTAGATAAACCATTTGATTCTCGCAAAGAGCTTCGACAGCTAGGCTCTTTTTATCTTCGCCGCAGTCTGCTGATCCAAATGTTTTCTCCGAGACATCAACTGTGCAACTCTCCTTCCCAACACAAATCTGCAAGAAAGGAATTATTTGTTTAATTACTTTATTTAATAAGTGAATTATGGAAAAATATATGATAAGCATCTTGATGCCAAGAAAACTGTCTGATCCACCTTTTCCAAAGCAGACAGGCTTCCTTCTGCCTCACAGGAACCTTTTGTCAATGAGCCGCATCTTCCCTTTGGGTTACCATAGCTTGCGAATTCTATCTTCGAGATGACATTGCCTCCATGGCATGATAGTTCCAATAAGCTGCCTTCGTTTGCATTTGCACAGATTGAACCCGTCGTTACGGTCTGGAAAGACACTTCTGAAGGATCTCCACCAATTTCCTCAAACAAAACCAAAAAGTTGGTGCCGGAAGTAATGAATGATCTCGGAACATGGTACCTGATACAAAAAATTAATATTTACATGTTTAGTTCTAGATTTTGGAAATAACTATTTGTTAACTTATAGATTGAATGATGGAAATTATACCATCTTTGAGAAGGATTGCCACAGTTTGACAAACATTTTTGCTCTTTGTAAGCCCCACGATAATCGCATTCATCAGTGCAGCCATTGTTATCAGCAATTTGTGAAGGCCAGAAGCGGCCGATGCTGTTTCCATTTATCCAGGCGTGCCCCTTGCCCATTCCCATTAAATCCAACACCACAGGGTCTGTTCCTGACGGAGCTTTGAATGCGGTCTAAACAACAACATCATCGAAAGATTGTTAAAATTACGGTTCACATTGACTCCAAAAAATTCTATTACAAAAAAACCAGAATTGTTAACCAAAGTGCTGACGTGAATTTATCAGGTACCTTGTACCAAGTCATAGGCCTGCCAATGGGAAGTTCTTCTGATGTCCTCCACAGTTGAAGATTAGGTGAGTTTGGATCATAAAGTTTTTTGGCTTCACCATTCAATCCAACCTTCGTCCAAGAGGGAAAAACGGAGTGAGTTTTCGATCACATTTTGTATCAAATTTACTTTCGAGAGTTACCTTATAATTCCAGGCATTTGATGACAAATCTATGGTTTTATTCCCTACGTCAATCAATCCAACTGGTCCTGTTACTCCCTCTGGTCCCAAATCAAAATGATCTCCATAGTTCTACCCCGGTTATAGGAAGAACAAGCAAAAAAGAATTGGTTAAGAATAGGTCAGCGTTTGGAATTGCTAGTTACAAGTTTACAAGAATTTAGAGTGCCTACCTGCAGCCCAACTGTGACACTGAGCAAAGTTATATTGTTTCTCCCAGGTACCAGCGAAACTGGGTTTCTGAACTGAAATGAGTACCCTGATTTAGTGCCTGTAGAATGCTCAAAACAAAAGATAAAAATTCTGATTAGCTAGACCTGTTGTACTAATCACTTGAAAACCAGTATACATTTGTTTGCCTTAGATATGGCAAGAAATTACCGATCAGCCTCCCGTTCACATAAGCATGAACGACTTGGCCAGATGAGTTTGCAAAAATAGTCCCCTCATTAAAGGATGTTCCGTTGATGTCAACACTGTGTTACATAAAGAAGAATGGAAACAGATAAGACTGTATATTATTACCAACAAACTGAAGTGAACTGCATAGTTGCAAGACGATGTGTTTTGGGACCTTACCTAGTCATATACCACAAGTAGTCGCTAAGATCATCAGATGCTCTTTTTTGTTCAAGAAGAGTATTAGCACTAAATGTGCCTTTTCCTTCGAGGGTGTCTCTCATGGGTTCGAGAGTCCACGTCCAGTTGAATTGAGCAGATTTATCTTCATCACCGATCTGTTTCTTTACCATAACGGAGGTCTGAGTGTTAACCTGTGGACAACTCAACAAAAAAAGATTGTCAACCTATTCAGCTTATTTCGTTTCAAGCAGATATAAGCAAGAAGCTATACTAGCATTTTTACCTTTGCAGAGTTGTAAATCTCCTTCTTGCAGGCACCAAGAATACTAACAGACCAAGCCGGTACAAAGTGCATGCCATCATCTTTCAAGTCAACGTTTACATCTTTGTTATTGTTAGTATTGCTCAAGAAACAGAATCTCTCCCCAGTTTGACCGTCTGTAAATGTGGTCAGCTGGTAACAAGTTGAAACTCGCGTCAGATATTTCATTTTGCTCTGAATTTACAAGGTCTAGCATTTCATGAAAACTTGTCACTCACCTGAATCCCATCACCAGAATCCTTTGTTTCTGATGTGCCATTAGTGAGAAACTTCTCCCCAACTCTAAGAGCTTCATGGAGTTGTTTGAGATGCCCCCATTTCGGCTGGTTCAAATTACCTGAAAATGGGAAACCAATTTTTTCCACAAGACTTGGTTATTGGAACCAACATTAATTACCAAATTTTCATGAAAGTATCATCACTTCCTTAACTTACCATATTCATCAAGTGGAGCATTGTAATCGTATGATGTTGTGATGTATGGTCCACCAGATGTGCGTCCGAAGTTTGTTCCCCCATGGTACTGTATTTGTTTTAAAAAGACAAAGGAGTAAAGAAGCAGCAGATATCACACGAAAGCTGGTTCAACAAGAAACCAGAGGTCTAACCATATAATAATTTATCAACACTCCACCAAGTTGGAAAAAGCGAGCAACTGAATATGCTAAATCTTCTGCAGTTCTGTAAGGGTCTTTTTGGCCCCATTTCTTGAACCTACATTAAACATAATGAATTGAGGAATAGATAAAGTGCAACCAGAAAATAGGAAGAAACCCAAACAAAAAAATGAAAGTGATTGAATACCATCCAGTCCAGTTTTCAGTAAACATTTTGGGGCTCTTTTGATTGTTTGGCTTGAACTGATCACAGTAAAACCCATTGCATGTGTTGATCTGTAGAGGAAAAATATAAACATTCAGACGATTTTAAAGTAAATTAAAAAAAAAGGAACAAAAAAAGAGCCAAAATGAATACCATGGGCTGTGGAGCATCACCCTGCTGGCACATAATCCATGGTACTCCAACATTCTGGGCTACTGCCATTTCCGCACACCATTTGACGTATTCTTTCCCTTTTTCCTTATATTTATCCATAATATTCCCATACTCGTTCTCAATCTGTGACAAAATGATGGGTCCTCCTTGCGGGGCAAACAGATTTGCTTCCTTGCACATTTCTACAATCTTGGTTGTGAAAATTTGCATTTCTTTCTGCATTTGAAAGACAAAAAAGTGTTTGAAAACCAGATGTTCTTATATTTTCTTTCTTTCTTTCTATTTTTTTTTCTAATGTAAAGTGAATAAAAGTGGTAATAAAAGTTGGGACCTTGTATATTTCATTATTTGTCCTTAATTCGATTCCATCAATATTGTGTAGCCACACAGGGAAGCCCCTGCACAAATCATAAAGAATCAATACCAAAGGATGTAAACCAATTTGTTTTTCTTCAGCAGAAGATATGCAATGTATCAGTTGAAAGAAGAAAAACTTTACCCATAGTTCCATTCAGCACAGACGTAAGGGCCTATTCTCAAAATTCCATAGAGTCCAGCCTCATGAACTAGCTTGAAAAACTTTATGAAGTCCAGATTTCCACTGAAATTATACTGTTTTAAACAGATGAAAACAAGTTAAGCATCGGCAGATCAGTGCCTGATCATTCTTTAAACATATAGGAGTTTAAAGGAAGAACAAATGATCACTTGACGGGGGCGAGGCTCATGAGCGTTCCAGAAGATATATGTCTCGATAGCATTCAGGCCTCCATCCTTGGCTTTCTTTATCAGGTCTGGCCACATCTGTGAAGTAAAGCATACAAAGAGAGTGAACAAGACGTTTCCATTGTAACTAAAGATTAAAATCATCCATGGCAAAAAATAAAAAATAAAAAGAATTCGGATACCTCTGGGGTACTACGAGGGTAGTGGATTGCACCAGAAAAGATAAGCTTTCGTTCCCCATCGATGATCATGGCATTGGCATCATAATCAACCTGCATTGCTGAGCTTGTGCACAGCAGAGCTAAACCAGCCACGAGAATCCAAGAATTCCACATCTTTGCAGCTGAAAGTGATGTTCTGATTCAGTGGAAAGCCAGTTATTTATAAACCATATAGAAGGATATACATCCTCACGTGAACTGGATATCTTCAACATATTTAAATTTAAACAACTCATCATCCGAAAGTTTTCCATGTATAGCCAAACTTTATCCTCGGAAGTCTATCCTAATATTAGATTTTGATTCTTTTGAAGGTCAAGTTTACCAGGCACAAGCAGCAAAATCCAGCTTGACAATTGCCTTTTGTAGGTTGTTGTAACAAAGTCTTATGCTTCACAACATAAACATTCAACCATGCATTTTCCAGATAAAATTCATTTCCAACAATCTTTGCTGGAAAAGTCCTAATTTTTCTCATGATATATGGCATGGGGTATTCCCTTTTTTTATGACTTCTAGGCAAAGAGTTGGTGCACAATAGCGTTCTGTTACCTTACTTATCACTTATCCCATTATCAAGTATCAACCATTCCTCCTAAAAAAAGAATATTAAATACCCAAAACTCTGGCTCTATGATTTTTGTTTTATTTTCTTACATAGAATACTGTTTCTTCATCATCTCCATGTTCTTCTCTTTTTAGGCAGCTTGGGTTTAATGGAAGAAAAAATGAATTTAATTCTTCAACTGCAATTACCTGGAACATTATTGCAAGTTTGAATTCAAATCATACTTTGATTTTATCTCTTTTTGTATTTAAACCTCGTAGTATTTATCTTGTCATGTATCCTCATATTATCCCCTCGATTTATCAATACATTTGAATGCAATACAAGGAATTAAGAAACCTTCTCATCCAATTTTCATCTATTTTTAAGTTCTTGATAGGCTTAACTTTTGAGTCCTTAAATCTTTCATCATTCTTTAATATAATTTTGTACAGTTATTCAATGAATGCACAGTTTATATATAAATTCTATACATTATTAATTAAATGAAAAAAAAATTAGTATTAATTAATATCAATTACTTTTTCTCAAAACAGATTTCAGCTATCTCTATCCTCATGGAGTATTATTCCATTATTTTTGGCATCTATTCTGATCAATTTCTCACTCTGTTTCATTTCTCAAAAAGAACATGATGCAACTCAATTGCCTGGGTCACAACATTGCTTAATTTTTACTCTTTTATTTCTGTTTTTCTTTTGGCTTATAAAAAACCATCATGAAGCAAGTTTCCCAAGTTTCCACTTTCCACTTTATCACTGCCTAGGTCCCTTAGGAAAGAAAAAAGCTTGTGGGATTTGTAAATTTTAACTTAGTTAGTAAACTTGAAATGAATTTATAAAAAATAAATTAATGTATTTAAATATTTAATATTCTAACACGATACGTAATAACATTTCCATATATTATATCATATTTGATTTAAGTATTATGCTTCTACTTTATTATTACATTAATTTTAAATATATATATACATACATATCTGAAAATAATGAAATTAATATATATTTGTAAAGGATTTTCGTACAAAACATTATGTAAAAAAAATAAAGACTTTTCTGTTTTTTAGTTTCTTTACTAATTTTGTACTACTACTAAATTTTCGGAATTAAGAAAAAAAATTCTGACATAAATGAGAAAGGCTTTTTCCACGTGTTGACACATACAGCGGGTAGCACCCAGCGTCCATGACCCAACAAATTTGAAAATTTACCGCAAGTTTTTTAAAATAATAAAAGCCCGCCACCACAAAAATGGTTCGAAGACCCATCGAAGTTGAAACCAAAATCGTCTGGCCGCGAAGGGAAAATGCAGAAGAGAAGGAATCAAGGATCGCCGTTGCCGCTGGCTTCTCCTGCTCCGGAGGAAAACGATTCTCCGCAGGAATTAACCATTTTCAAGAACAGGAAGAGGAATATAGCTAACGCTTCGTATTCCAATTCGGCTTCTACTGCTCTCTTCAATCTGCAATCAACACCGCCCGATCGCAAAACCCTAACCACCATCTCCGATCTCAAGCAGTTGGCGTCTTCTCGATTGGAGGATATAAAGCGGAGCCTCATCGATCGCTCTCACTCTGAGATTCTCAAGGATCTCGAAGCCTCTCAGTCTCGCCTCCACAAGCGTTTCAAGGTCTCGCTCTCAGCTCTGTTTGATTATTTTCATGCAATTAGGGAAATTTTGAAAGAATTAGTGTTTATTGTATTCCTATTTTGACAGATCCAGACACAAGCATGCCAGCAAGCAATGGACGAAGCTGAAGGGGAATGCAAGAAGATGTCAGAGAAGATCAACGGTAGTCGAGAAGCAATGAAGGTTAATCTTCCTACTCTGCATAAAGCAGAAATTAATCCTGTTTTAGAATGTTCTTGACCTCCTTTCCAATTCCAAGACGTTTATCTGTTCTTTTTAAAACTGTAATCTTTGTTCAGGCTACATATGCAGAATTCATGGCAGATGCACAAGCCACAGCTTCTCGTGGTATTTTCATGCTACTTCTCTTTAACCCTTTAAGTGTTTCAAGTCTTTATGACAGCCTTAATAGATTTTAAACAAGGTTTTAAAGAATATGGGAACCCAATGAAGAGTTTGCAACAGATTGGAAATTACAGCTTCTGGTTTTGGTTAGGTTGCTTTTGAGTCAGTGGATCATTCATCAAGTCTGAATTATACAAATTTATTCTTCAATTATAGATTTCATGTAAAACCCACTGATCTAGAAGTAGTTAAGTCAATGACATGTCACATGTTCCGTTTTACACTTTGAATTCTGATAATTTTCATCATTTATCGCCCATTTGTATTGCTGTCAGTTTGCAAAACATCCATATCGGAGCTTTCAAAGTCCTTTGAGAAAGGAATTGACAATCTCCGCGCCCAATTTGGAATCCCAAGCTAGAACTACTTCTGAAAGACATTCCCTCTGGATTTTCTGGTACTTTCATCATTGATGTTCTCTTTCTCATATCCGTTTTCTCATTATTAATTCCATGAGTGATGAATCTTCTTAAAAAAAATATTGCATCCAACACAACATCCTATATTGGGATCCATTGTATGATTAGATCATGTAATTTGGTAATTGTGAAGAAAATGAATTTGACACCAAAAAATTGAAAGGTATGTGTGTGTTTGTGCCTTTTTTTTTTTGTAATTTTTTAAAAATTTTTGTGCGGATATCTTTTATTTTCCACTCAATTTTTTTTAACTAATCCGTATTAAACTGTGATTTTCAGGTATTGATGATAAACAATCGGGCTTATGGAAGGTTTCTGTAATTAGCAGAGCGTTGAAAAACGACTGTTGGGTAAATAGTACTACTATTGTTGTCGTCATAGCTGTTTCTGTTTTGAAAAGTGTAGGCTTAGCTAGAACAGATAAAAACATGAAGTTGTACCTTGTTCGTTGTTCAATTTGTTCATCTGAAATAGCTGTTACGACTTTGTAACTCTGAATTCCGTGAACAATTCTACCTGGACTGGACAGTTTGAAGTCTTGATTACTAATATTATCTGATTGCTCCGTAGACCTACATGAAAAGAGGAACATTTTATTGATTCGATCGTTTTTTAACATAAAAAGTGAATTGAAATAGTTAAATAAATCAAACTAACTGATTAAATTTGAAATAGGAAAAATTAGACCGAATTAACTGAATTTAATCGGTTTTGATTGATCGATACTCATCCTTAACTATGCCTTTCTATATTTTTGCATTGTATGCTGAGATAATTTCTTATTAACAAACTAATCATTGTTCGCGATTTAAGTTCAAGTAATTTTTTCTTATGTCAAGGTTTTATCAGAAGCCCAATAAAAAAGCCCAAACTATGACTGATGGGCTTGAACATGGGCTGAATCCAGGTCATCCGTGCAATTTTGATATTTGAAGGCCCAAGCTCATGACCAATCCGAAGCAAAATCACACATGTAAAAAAACCTTATCGTACTGGCCGAAAAAGGAAGGGAAACGCAAAACGCAACCTTATCGCTTCTTGCCTGTCTGGTAACTGGTAAGAAGAGTTTCTGGATGGGGCTCTGTCGGGTTGAGTTTCTGAATTTAGCAACAACCTAATAGGATTTAGTAGTAGTTTTGATTTCTCATTTGCGGTTTGCTATCTGCACGAACTTCAGAAGGGACTTCAGAAAAGTGAAGTAGCTGCCAGAAGTGAATGGCAGGAGTGGCACTGTCATCTTTGTCCTGCTCTTACAAGGTATGTTTGCTGTCAATCAAACTTTCTGTTTCCGAACTGGTTTGCCACTTAAAACCTTGCTGATTATGAGGTTTAACCAAGAAAATGCCTCTCGTTTTCGTCTTGATTTGACTCTAGAGTTGGGTTGCATTTTCATTCATTCATGAATCTGTCAGGTTTTTCAGTAGAATCCTTACAAAATGTTTGTTGTGCTTCATCTGATTTCTTCATAATGTCTGATCTGTGTTATTCTTTTCCTCTTTTCCTTTTCTGTAATTTAGATTACAATGATGCCCATCTTTTTTTCCCCTGAAATGATACATGCTGAAGTTCTACAACATCCCTAGTCACAATTGGTTTGTTGAATATTTTATGTATGCATGTTATCAGGGTAAATGAAACTTAATGAAACCTTATTGGCTTGAGCTTTCTGTACCTAAAACAAATTGGACTCAGGTTCAGTCCTTGTATATTCTGGTTGAGCACCGTTGTTGCCTACAAAACATGTACAGTTCATGATTGATGTTTTATGGTGAACAAGATCCTTAAGTTCCATCTGTCCTTAGAAGTCATGGGTTTGCCAAATATTCTTCAGTTTGATAGTAATCAATCTGATATGTAATTTGCATGTCGTTTTTCGCAGATTGACCATGGTAATGAGAAATCGACTTTGGTATGTAAGCTTTGCAGACATGTACAGATAAATGACGGCCGTAAAGTGGAGAAAACCATGGAATCCTCTTCATTTACGGGAACCACAGCCTTAAAACCATCATCCTTAGTTTCTCCAATTATAACAATTTGCCAATTTCCAGTTACAAAACATCCCCGAAATCAAGTTCGATCATTATACTTGGTACCCCTATATGCCACGTTGAACAGCCCAAGAGGCTTTGGACCCCCACCAAAGAAAAATAAGAAGACAAAGAAGTCAAAGAGTGGTGATGTCAAAGAAGAAGAAGAAGTTGATGATGATGATGAAGAAGAAGAGTTTGAACCAGAGGCAGGCGTAATACCGGAGATAGTGACCAACAGGATGATCAGCAGAATGGGTTTCTCAGTTGGAGTCCCACTGTTCATAGGGCTCCTGTTTTTCCCATTCTTCTACTATCTCAAGGTTGTTTTAAAAATTGATGTCCCAACATGGGTGCCCTTCATTGTTTCCTTCTTCTTCTTTGGGACTGCCCTGTTAGGGGTGAGTTATGGCATTGTGTCCTCTAGTTGGGATCCATTGAGGGAAGGCTCGCTCTTAGGATGGAACGAGGCTCAGAAGAACTTGCCCGTTTTTTGGCAATCGATTTGGGGTAGATCACGTAAGAAATAGTACATACTCCTGTTCTTATGCCTCTGATACTTTCACCTTGATGTTTTTTATTCTCAAACAGTAAAGAAACTTTTGATGAAGTTGAACCTGTAAAATTCACATTCCAATGTGCAGAAATCTATATATTTTTGGAATGGAGCTAGCTCTCGTACTTTGGAGGAGCATCTTAAAGGTGGACTGGCTGCTAAAAGGAATGCAGCAATCTGGTCCCCTGGTTCTACTGTTCTTTTTACCTCTATTTGGAAAATATCCTAGGCCTGCTTAGAATCTCTCTCAGCCTTCTAAACTTGACCCAAATCTGTGCTGCATGGTGCTTATCTATTTATAGTAATATGTTATAATTGGGTCTTTTCTTCTTCTCCAAATTCCTCTTCCTTGCGTCCTATGTTTCTTGTCTTGATCCGGCCCATGGACACTAACCTGCAAGAAATAAATCAAAGAATCTAGGTTGCTTGCCTCCAATTCAATTTATGATGAGTAAAAAGCTATATCACTAATACTTTTTGTTGCGTTACCAGATAATTGCTTTACTAATTCAATGTTAATTGCTGGACAATTTCCAATGTACAAAATGAGACCAGCAGGGTTGAAATTATTCCCCCAGAAATTCTGTTTCTCCAAGCATGAAAAAAGGCTTCTTTTAGTGAAGAGTACAGTACCGATAGCCTTTCTTTTGTAGCTTCCATTGATTAAATTTGAAATAAAGGAACATTTTCTGGAGCAATCCTGTTAAAAGAGATGCAGGCAGCTTGAAATTCCAATTCCCTTTGAAGCTTTTCCTTGCCGTTCTCAGGGAAACCTAGCCCCTGCCCTTTTTCCCACCTAAGATCAACTTTAATGGGCCATATGAGTATGGGCTTCGAATCAACACAAGCCAAGCTAATGATTGCCAGGGTGGAGATCAGTGATTGTACTGATTCTTTCCAATTCTTTTGTTTTCCCCTTTTGGATCTCAAAGAGACGACATCATTTTTTAAAGATAGATTACGCAATCTTGGCAATGGAGATGAATAAGACTATGAAGAAGCAAGCTTCCTAGGATCTGCCCTCGTACCATAAACTACTTATGCAAAGCCAGAATCAGGTGCAGGAAGACGTTTTAAAGAAAAAAAAAACGATTTGTCTACGGTTTAAAACCCAAAACAGTGAAGTTGGTCTCTGCTTTTAACATGGGGTAAGAAAATGTTTTTGATCTGGAACCAGAAATCAAAAGAAACATGTGTAATCAAAGTAATCAAACATTGGAAATAGGGAAAGAGTTGGGAGATTGAGATAGATTAGATCTACTTTAGAATGGATCGCTGAATGGCTTTATAATCACTTTTCAAAGTACATCCATAACGTTAAAACGAGACCCATCCCATGCCCATTTCCCACCCATACCCTTCCTCTTCTTCTATATTTTCAAATGCAAGAAACAGTAACAATTGGTGGGTTTTCTCTATTTAATTAGTTGGAATCATATCTAAACTGCGTCTCAAACTTTGGGTTTTTTTTGTGTATTCTGCTTTGAGTTTGCTGTCAGGTCTCATTGCTGTTTGAATATCCAAAATGGGTGTTCAAAATCAGGAAATAATAAGGTTTCCTCTGCTGCTACATGAACATGATGAACATACAGATATAACAAGATTGAATATCTTTCTTTACATGCATAGAGAGTAGATAAAGAGCGACGTGAAAAAATCACAAAGTTGTAATTAAAAGTTGTGGATGGTATTTTGAAATTGCTTCAAAACCAAACAAATGGGAGGGATGAAGGGAGGGGGAGGGGGGGGAGGATATGGAGGGAATGAGAGTGGCTTTGGACCTTGACTATGCTTTTCTTGCTTAAGAAGATCTTGTAAGAACTCTTTAACCAAAAGCTTACCAGCCCATGTCTTGCCATGTGGCATCTCATCTCTTAACGGGGGGGAATGCGTATTAAAGAGTAAAGAAGATGGGGAGAGAGAGATTGAGCCTAGCCTCAAAAGAAGACTGTTGCTTGCCTGGCAGTCTTGAGGAGAAAGAGATTTGCGTTGAGTTGTTTTGTTGTCCCTCTATTCCAAGCATTCTTTGCTTAAAGACAGGTTAGCCCCAGGAATAAAGCTAAGGACAAAGACAGTGTGGTTAAAGTTAAAGCACACAGATGCAGCCACACATACACACACCCCTTGCCCATAATGCCAAAGCAGCAAATAGCAACCATTGCTGACAACCGACAATGGCCAGTTAACATTTCTCTGGGTTAAAAGCTCTGCCATATCTGTGCCACAAAAAACGAAACAGTTCCCAAAGGATTAGTGACCGGTCACGGCCGGTTTAGTCAGTGACCAAATGTCTACTTGAAGTACAATAATCTCTGAACATTAAGGGAAGGAGGAGGGCGGGGAAGGTTTCTTGAGCTGCAGGCCGTGGCCATTGCTCAGACAAGTGAGACAAATAAGCATCAACCCAAACCAAAGGGTCCTTTTCTCTTCTTTCTTTTAAATTTATTTCGCGTTTCTTACGATCCTTTTTGTTATGTTTTCTTGACAAGATCGGAGATCTTCCTATATTCCAATTTGGATTTGTAACAGTAGTGATTCCTTCACCTCCGGTGCATCCATGTACCTCTTCCCTTCAGTCTGATTGGACCATGCATGCACTCTGAAACCCCTTCTTTCCTCTATAATAATAATAATAATAATAAATTACTAGAATCCCATAATATAATACATAACCTGGTGTGAGACCCTGCCCCCCTGCACATTCTGATTGAATGTACTTGGCCTGCTTAAAACGTCCTACTCTATGCAACAGGGTATGCAGGTTCACCCCATACCCAACCCAAGCTAAACATTCGAAATTAAACATTCATTTGATTAAATTAATTTGGCTTTTCAAAGGTTTGCATGTGCACCACCTAGCTACTAGGCCTAAACTTAACACAAACCAACCCCCCCAATGATTCTAACCTAGATGGGTTGTAAACTTTTTTACCATCACTTTTCAGCAAAAGGTTTTCATTGTCCTAAATAATCCTACATATTCCTATGAAAAAAAGAAAAAAGCAAAGGAAATTCTTTTTTTTTTTTGTAAATCTTTCCTCTTAGAAGTCTAAACATTATTAGGTATTATCAAATCATTGGTCAAGAAAATCCAGCCAGGAGTCTCCATTTCCGACCAATTTTCTAGTAGATTTGATTGGCAACAACATCCAAGCCTGGCATAGGAGAATATTAGAATATCCACTTTTAAAATCTGTTGTTTGGGTTGTAAAAGGGGAAAGGATCCTCAAAAAGAGATTTGGCAAAATTGAATAACTCAATTTCACTTAAAATGGCGTCCCCTTCTTTTCCTTTTTTCTCATTGCTTTTTATTCTTTGTTTACGCCTTAAGGGGAGGCCAGGGAAAGAGATAGTTTGCAAGTGGGAGGCATCATCCTTTGATTAATAAAAATCCTTTTTTTTTTTAAAAAAGATGATAAAAATCATTGCTATGATATCCTCTTTAATGACAATAATCTCTTAAAGGTAAATTTGACATTCTTGTTCTTGTATATATTAGCTACCTATAACTAAAATTCAAAGCATTTTGACTCTAATTTATGATTTTTATATAAATATTTAATTTCAAAATTGTTCATAATACAACGTATACTTATTTCAAAAAATGAAACATTAATTATAAATAAATACATATATTATCGATCAATAATTATTTACACACATGCACGTGGAGAATAAATGAAAGTAGGGATGAGATAAAAAAACGTTGTGTTTTCATCATCATTAATTTATGAAAATTAATGAAATAAAAAAATTTGATGATTTTTTTTTTAAAATATCGTACTTCATTTTTTAGCTAGTGTCTAACACGACAACGGTTTGATAAATTTATAATTAATTAATCACATAAAAGAAAAATGAGTCAAATTCTACCTTCAACTTATACTATATATATTACAAATATATAATTAAGTTGAATATGAAATTTTGGTTTTACTTTCTTTCAACTTTAACAAACTGATTACTAGTATACACCAGTCTTCTTTTAAAAACGTGTCCGTACTTTCACGGTTATACATTTTGCAAATACATTAAAGAACTAAGACCCATTATTATTTATTAGGTTGCTTCCATTCATAATTATATAATGTAACACCTAATATAACCTATACATATTTTTTTTTACACTTATTATGAGTCATGACTAGAATATAATTGAATCATGATTGGCCTTTTCATTAAGATATCTTGGTAGATGTATCTAAAAAATTATAATTATTAAAAAGTTTGCACTATGTATAAATTATGTTTAAATTATTAAAAAATTCATAAAATTATATCCATTAATATAATTTGATTTTTATTTTTTTATAATAACTAAATAAGTTATCATCTTTGGATTTGTATTGGCATAAATTTTTAATCTTAATGAAAAATATTAATAATCATCAAATTTATTTTTGTTCATATTACGTTATTTGATGAAATAATCATATAACTCATTTAACATTATTTGTCAGGATATAAGTCATGTTGGTAAAACATGTTAATTGATATTAAATTTCATGATTATTAACTCTTTTTCTTATGATTAAGAGTTCAAGTAGGTGTAATTTAAAATAAAAAATTATTTAAATATAAAGAAAAAAACAATAAGTAAATAGATACTTAATACGGTGCTTCAGGCATTGTGAATCAAAAGATTGTAATCTGTGGAAATACTCTTATGATAGACCAATGATGGGATGGTTCATCACGCATCACTCATCATCAGCAGCAGTCAAAACTGTGATGATGAAATCCCAGCCATCGAGTGTCCTCGTTGGAATCACACCCAACCATTACCCGCCACGTACCCTACTTCCGGTACACGTAAGAGATCCCGGCCCTTTCTTGCATCAGCAAAAACACGTGGGCCCCCCATGTCCTCTCCGACCTGGACCGGTTTCTTCCCTCTAAAAGATCCCCCCTCTCCCCTCCCCTCCCCTTCTCCTAACGGTTCCTCGCTTCTTAAAAATAATCGCAAAATTTTCGTTTTAGCACCTTCCTCCGTTACTTAACGGCGGAATCCCCTGATGCCGTCATCCCCTTCTCTTCTATAGACGTAGAGCCTATATATAAATACCTGTGCCTCGATTTGTTTTCGTCTCCTTGTCTTTAGTCCGAAAATTCTTTTGCTATTTCGGGCTGAAACGGAAATCCCGGGCTTCCGTATGCAAACTTTCCGTTTCTGGGAACATCATCGGATTCTCGGCCGATATATCGCCGGCATTTTTGTCCATCCGAGATATTGTTGTCTGTTGTCCGTTGTCCGTTGTCCGTTTTCTGTTTCACCCAGGAGTATCAAAATTTCCTTCTTCTCAAGATTTTTCAGCTGATATTCTCAAGCGAAATTTAAGCTTTTGTATTTTTCGTTTTCCCTCTCTGTTAACGCTCTGTTTTCAAAGCTTCAAGCTTCAAAAAGAAAGGAGTGAAATTTCTTCATTCAATCTTAAGAAGTTCAAAGCTTTACTGGGTTATTGAAAGTTGACTCGGGTAAGTAAGTTTTTCTTTTTCTTTGCTTTCTCAGCAACCAAACAGAGCATTACTTTAACGTTTTGCTTTACCTTTATTAAAGCTGATGATTCTGAGTAGGTGTTTATGTGAATGGAAACCGCAGTTTAATTTGAAGCCAGTGAAAAAAGCAGAGCAGAGTCGAGAAGAGCAGAGGAAATGGAATGAGAGAGAGAGATTAAGTTAGAGATATAAAGAAAGACAGCTAAGAAGGGAGAAGCATTTGGGGCATTGGGGTAAGTCGTTTTCGAACAATAAATGATGCCAACAGTAGTTTTCAAGCTTTCAACTGAAACAAATCTCAATGTCCACACTTGCTTGCTCTGTCTCAATATTCTCTTGTCTCTTTGTCTATTCATTTCTCGACACTTGAAATAGGCCCCTCATCTTTTTCTTCTTCTTCGATAAAAATAGATTGGTCCATCCATCCATCCATCCGTCAGCCCCCCACCAAAAACGAAAAGAAGACTACTCTTCTGCTCCAATGTTTCTCTATACAGTCGCTTTATAAATATATATATATATATTCGATCCGATTTGTTTTCATTTTGTTGGTTTTCAAAATAAAATTTGGTTTTGTCAGAAACCTCGGCTTGCTTGAACAGACCACAGTTTGTTTTGAATCTTTGTTGGTTACGTTAAAGCAAAGCATAGATTCCAGACTTGGTCACTGTCCAATTAGGCAACTTTCCAATTGGGAATGTCCCGTTATGTTTTTCCTTTGTTTTCTCTCAATAATTGACTGCTTATTTTTTAATCTAGCAAGTACTTTTTTTTTCTTTGTTGGGGTTGGGGTCTTCTCTGATCCCGAGCTCTTTTTCTTTTTCTTCTCTTTCCTTTTTGTCTTTCTCAAAGGACTCCATTCATAAGAGGGGTGACGCTGATGCAACATTCACACTCCTTGGACGTTTTCTTTTTTGGATTTCTTTCAATTTTGTTTTTCTTTGGTGCCAAACATGCTGGAATTGGCTCCACTTGGTTTATCTGAAAGGGGATGTCTCTATTATTTTATTGCAACAAAATCTCCTAAGAACAGAGACCCCCCCCTCCCCATCCAAGGATGTCTGCCCTGCACCACTGAATGAAAGAATGTTCCATTGTCTGTTTCAATTGACCATCATTACCCTCATAGAAAATGCACTTCTCATGGGTCTCATTGTAAGTTCAAAACCCAAAAGTTAAAAAAATAGAATCCTACTACTGGTAATCAAGTTGTTGCAATTTGGATTTGTTGAATGAAATCAGTAGTTTTGTTTGAATCTTTGTTTATGTGCTGCAGGGATAAGACAGTAGCAAAAAGGAAAAACAAAAGCAAAGAGAGAACAACAAAAGAAAATGTTTACGTGCATAGCGTGCACCAAGCAAATGGCGGATGGAGGGGAAGAAGTAGAAGGAGCGCGTGGAAGTGGCACGCCTAGTACAAAAGAAGCCGTCAAAAGCCTGACGGCGCAGGTTCTACTTCTACCTCTTCCTTAATCCTTACCGCATCTCTCTCTCTCTCTTCACCCTTGAGCTCCATTCATTCAATCTTTGGCTTTGCTTTTTTGGTTTCTTTTTCTACATTGGCCCTTGTTTGTGAAAACGAACAAAATCATAACCCCAATTAGCCCTCTGATCTCCTTGGGACCACCTTCCCCCTTTTGGCATCTTTCTTTCACGTTTATTCATGTACTATTATAATTTTGATCTTATTCTAATAGTGGAGAGCTGTCGGGGGGACTTGCATGTGATGCGGTGTAGGATGTTGCTTTGTGCAGCAGCTCCATCTTTAGATTTTTTTTCTTCACGTGGGGTTTTCAATGAAATCCTACAAACAAGGCCAAGGGGGCAGTCTATTTTGTATTTCAACAGTGTTATCCCTCTCATTCTCATAGACTCCACATAGATTTGTTTTGGATTCTTTCTTTTTTGAGGATTGTACGAGAAGAAAAAGAGACCCAAAATATTCCTAGCTCAAAGCATTTCACCTTCTGCTTTCCTGGGCGGCGGGTGCAGAAAAGAAAATAAACGTCAGTGAATCAGCCAGCAATGAGCGGGATTCATGTGATCCTCAAAACAATACTCCTCCATAGGAAGAATGAATACGCTGCATTTGGTACAAATTTTGATATCTCTTTACTCAAAAGCTAGCACCATTAATGGTTAAGTCTTAGGATGCCATGAAACCATGGGCAATGCGATGCTACATCCTGGAAGAATCCAACGGGCCAAGAGGGTTTTTTTCACTATGTTGGGTAAGTTGGTAACCTTTTTTTGAGTGATAATCCTGTGGCTCTTGGTTCAGTTTATATTGTAGTACACTGTAGACCGGATGGGGATTTGAGCCTAGGCCGCTCTAGGCTGCTGTTATCTGCTGGATGTTTGGGTGATTCAGACCAACAAAGAATCCCGCTAGAGGCAAATCCCCGTTACTCGGCTCCTGCAAATCTTAAATCTTCTTCTTATGACGCCCTCTACGACCTAGGAGTCTTAGGCATGTGCAGACAACAACTTTCCTTCCAGTGGGCTAGATATTCTCTGGGTTTATTTCGGAATTCGGATAGAATCACTTCCAGGAATCCTGGCCAAAATCTTCACTACTTCCACTAGCAGAAACTCTTGATTCTTCTCATGACTATTTTTGGATGTTGATTAAGTTTATTTTTCTGAAGTAGGATGGGTTTTAATATAAAGTTAACCTGGTCAAATGTCCTAAAGAATAGAATAGTAGTAGCATATGGTATTTCCAGGACAAAATTTGAGAGACGAGAACAAATATTCGTGCAATAAGCAGTGAAGCGGATATCTTTAGAAAAGACAACTTGTATATTAAGAAAAGACAGCCAAGTGTCCTGGGCCTGACCCACCATTGAATTCTTGTCGATCCACCTTGTTTGAAAAAGTAGGAATGTGGAAAAAAGAAAAGGAAAATCTATTGCGTGCTAATGGGCGGTGAAATCAGATTAATTGACAGCCAGAACAGCTCTCAGGTGGGTAGCAGGAAAGTACATTTGATCATTTCTGACTCTGTTTTAAGACCAACAGCGTTGACTGTAGTAGTTTCCCAATGATATTCACAGTTCGAGGATCCGCTTTTGTGGTGTAGTTTCTGCCTTTTCTATATTTTCTGTCAGGGTCTACTGTGCGGGTTAGCTTTGGGAGTGATGGCTATGACTGAAACAGACCAGTTCCATTTTCTGGTGTTTTCTTTGTAACATAATTCTGGAGCTTATGCAAGTCTGTTATGCACCATAAGCTATGTTCTCTAACAGTATAATTGAAACTTGGCCAGAAAAAGATGTACCATTTAAGAAAGTGATAATTGAGAACAATCTGTAGACCACTAAGCTGTCAAACGCAAATCATATCTTGTTCTGGGATATTGAGCAAAATACTTGGGTACATGATGTAGTGAGTTGGAGAAATCAGTAGAAATATGGACTTCAACTAGAAAGGATGTGAAGACAACATACAGAATTGTTCTATTCTAAGTATATGATGTTTGTTAGAACATTGAACATCTCTTTAATGGTAGAAGAAATATGGCTTAACTGTTAGGCTAAAGACGGAGTTTGATCATCAGTGCAATTTTTCGCTGAATCTCTCACATTATGAGCTACAAGAACTTTGGGAATGAATTTTTATTTTTGTCAACCTTAATGACATATCTTTCTTTCTTGAATTCTCTGTATTTTCCAACATTAAGTCTACACCATCATGGACTTGAACTTGTGGAAGTCAAGCATTTCAATGAACACTGTTATAGCTTTTTTTTTTTTTTTTTGTGCTTGTTAATAACTTAAATTCTGATATTGTACAGATCAAGGATATGGCATTGAAATTTTCTGGCGCTTATAAGCAATGCAAGCCATGCACGGGCTCCAGCAGCTACAAGAAAGGACATCGACCTTATCCAGATTTTGATGCTGCTTCAGAAGGGGTTCCATACCCGTACATGGGCGGAAGCTCTAGCTCAACACCTGCATGGGACTTCACGAGTGCCAGTCATCATCCAGGAAGATCAGACTCAAGATTTACGGGGGTATTCAGTGGTGACAGAACCCCTGGTGGAATGGACTCTATGTTTGCCCAGGATCTGGTGCTAGAAGATGAGGATGAGCCCAAGGAATGGATGGCACAAGTGGAACCTGGGGTTCATATCACATTCGTGTCTCTGCCTAATGGAGGAAATGATCTCAAACGAATTCGCTTCAGGTATGCCGTCAACTATCCGTAACCAGAATGTACTTTCATCTCAGTCAAAATCTGGGTATAATCTTGAATTTCAATATCTGACATCCTTCCATAATTGGGACTCCAAATAGACATGTCACTCTTGGCCTTCACATGCCTGCCATGATATTTCTACTTCATTACATATAGTACATGGGACACACTATTCTAATAGTCTGGGGATGACTATCTTGATTGGTATCTTTTCTCCAGCTAGACTAGAAATCTCTCATTGTCCATTGATTAGTCCTTTCTACCATTCTGTGATTCAACCTGTCATGCAATTCGTTGGACCTACCAAAAGTCCATTCAGCTTTGTTCCTCAGACATGAAAGAAAATGGACTTTTCTGCAAACCTAAATTGCCCTGATTATATTGAGATTTCTTGGTTCTGGAACTTAATTCAGCAAATATATATGGAAACTGACGTTACTTAGGCATTAATTTTGAAGCCGGGAGATGTTCAACAAGTGGCAAGCACAGCGATGGTGGGGTGAGAATTATGATAGGATCATGGAGCTCTACAACGTGCAGAGATTTAATCGTCAGGCATTACATACTCCCCCAAGGTCTGAGGATGAGGTAAACCACGTAGTACCTCGCTTTTCAGACATTTTGTTTTTTGATGAACTTGCTTTGCCTTTGTGAGCCCTTGAATTAGTCGGCAAGAACATACTGTTTGTCAAATTTCCATTATCTTCATTCTGTCCTCCTGATGTCATTGACATTAGACTTCATCACAAGAAAAGTAACTTCTTAGCAGTTAAAAATGGCATGAAAGCATATTCTTTTCTCTTTGCTTCCTGACCTAATGGACCTTCTAATTTATTCCAAGTTCAAATTACTAACAACATAACTTATACACTTCAGATGCAGAGAGATTCTTCTTACTCAAGGATGGGATCAGCAATGGAAAGTCCCATGCCTCATTGGACACCAAGATACAACTATAAACCCTCTGGAAGTAAAGGCTACTTCCCATCAGAGAATATGGACCAAGGTGGGACCCAACATTACAGTGCTGGGCCAAGTGCTTACGGTGCAGGTGGCCCGAGAGGTGAGGCATCTTTTGATGCTTCACGGACGACAACCTCATCTAGAGATGAGCCTTCTGTTTCTGTCAGCAATGCCAGTGAAATGGAGGCGGAATGGGTTGAACAAGATGAGCCCGGGGTATACATTACCATCAGACAGTTGGCTGATGGCACCAGGGAGCTCCGGCGTGTCAGATTCAGGTAATGAAATTCACATTCATTTTACATCAGTGGTACTCTCTGCCCAACATAGATTAAGAATACTTGGAACACAGAGTCAGGCAGGCAGGAGGTTCTTTCTGGAAAAAACCTTGTACCAAGCATCTAGACAACAGCTCTGATCCTTTGCATTGTGATTTTTTGCAGCCGCGAGAGATTTGGGGAAGTAAATGCAAAGCAGTGGTGGGAAGAGAACAGAGAAAGGATACAAACACAATACCTTTAAATTATAACAATTTTACACAAAAGATATGGTAATGGTAGCAGGCGGTGGATATAAATGTATTAAGGGTGCACGGCAGTCGGATGCTCCAAAGGAATGGAAAAGACCCCCTTCAATTTTGTTTCTCACATGTTACAGGTAAAATGGGCTTTGTCACCTCTTAGTGATGATGAACCAGTGCGCTAACAAACGTCGTTTTCACTAAACAAACTAATCATAATGCCATTCCTTTCCTGGTGACAATCCAATGGAGGTTTTGTTTCCCGGCCGGGAGTCCCAAGCAGAGCCCCTTGTGTTTTTTGTCTGCCAATTTTCAGGGGCTCTGTAAGATACTATTGGAGTTTTTATTGGGCCAGCGAATTACGTTATCTGCGGTTGTTTTTGCTTTTCTTTTTTTTTTTTTTGTAATACAAACTTGATATGATAGTTGAAGAAATGAAATTGAATCATTTGTGGTTATCTTATGTTTGGGTGCGATGCTGTGTTAATCTTATGTTTAGAATCCATTATCCAATACGGAACTCTTTAAGCAAGCATCATGGATGACGGCCTATGCTCGTTGAAATTCCACGAAGAGAGAATCGAAATTCCATCAACTCCCCTGCCTCCAGTCACTCTTCGTTTGCCAAATGTTGTTTTAATCATTAATAACCTACCAATTAATACAAACACATTGAAAAAGAAAATTCGAGTACAATGACCTAATAGAAGATTTGGACATCCATTCTTTTTTCCTCTGAATTCCAATGGCTGGATTCGACAATTCTTTGTCAGCCATGAAGGCAAACTTCCATCTTAAATCCTTCAACATCCACCAATTATTTATTGGCAGAAAGCAAGATTCAATTCGGAACCATGTTAAAACTCGAGATACTGAAAGAAAATAAAACAATAAAATACCCCCAGACAACCAATCATTTACAAACTCAATACTTTATTTCCAAGCAACGGTGAACAGAAACAAACCAGTCTCTTAAACGTAACAAGAACCAAGCGTATATATGGTTATTTGCTAGGAAGACACTCAAACCAAAGCACTCAAAGTTTAATACTTGGGACTCCTTGATTCCATATACAATGAAATCCATTATTTATTATAAAAACAACCATAACGCTAGGGCTGGGCCATCTTTATCTCATCCCGCTACTTTTCTTGAAAAAGTTCTGCCAGACTGTATCTGTTGGGTTGGTCTAAGAAACATGTCATTAGATTCCGCAGTCCACTGCACTCCAGCTTTCATTGGTGGCGGCCTTAACTGCCCCACAGACTGCCTGCGATTTCCAATCGTCACATTTGCCAACTTCTCCGCTACATCTGAAGCTCCACGGGCAGTTCTATCCTTGTTGAATGATACTGCTGAACCATATATATAGTTCCGAGTCAATCACATACATTATACTAGCAAACAAGACTAAGTCAATAATACATCCATCTTCAACAACCAACAGTCAGACGAGAGATATAAAAGATTCTATTCATAGCACAAAGTTGATCAATTTTAACCATTATATATAGGGGTTTCATTTTCCTTCTTTTCCAATGGACTGAAAATATATAGTCATGCAAAGAAAACTTACCTGGACTCTTTCTTCCTGGTGGGCGATACTTAGGTTGTTTGGCAGGGCTCTTCAAGGATTTATCATTCTTAGTCGGATCCTACAGCAAGGACGAAGAAAAAGACCACATTTAGAACCAATCTAAAGAAAATATTAGTATTACAGAAGGAGAACAATTAAGACACATTAAATAGCAATTACCCGATTAACCATCTCCAGCTTGCGTTGCACACCTGCAGGAATTTACCATAATTAGAGAATCCACCGTATAAGATTTTTTTCAAGGAAATAAATAGCAATTGGATTACCTAAGCAGAAGACTCAAACTTCATAAAATGAAAGGCAAGGATAAAATTTTATACAGGTCCATAAAATTGTATTACTACCAACTTAATGAATGATAATGTCACTAAGCAGAAGACTCAAACTTCATAAAAAAGTGGTTGTACTTGGGTCATAGTTCGATCATAAACTTAGCCAGAACACTTAATCATAATTCATAGTGTGCAAGAAAATCCATCCGGAGCAGAGAGATCATGTGCTTTACATCCTAATACCGATATCATTATTAAACTATTTCAACATTACTACATATATTCTACAATCCATCACCTGTGCCAAAAGATGCATTTATCTTCGCAGAATTAAGATTGCCAGTGAGCTTTGCATTGGGTAGGACCCCAGAATACCTCCTAGCTGATTGCTGTTCCAATGTTCCTCTAACCCCAACTACAAGTATGCAAATTAGAAATTAGCCACAAACTAAACCAAATAACATACCCCCTACCCAAAAGAAAAAAAAGACAAAATTGGAAGTTTTAGAACAAACCAGATGGCGGAGTCCTAGAAATAGCTGATCTGGGACGAAGAGATGGTGGAACATAAAAACAACTCTGCACATTGTAAGAAAATTTTGTGAGCAGAGCACTTGCTACAACATAAATGCCATTTTGACCTCATAAAAAAGTAACCCAATTCTTATATACACTAAAATATCAATGAAAAACATGACCTGAAAGAAAGGATGCTGAAGGGCCTCTGCAGCAGTTGGCCTCTTGCAAGGATCCCATGAACAGAGAGACTATAAAAAGCAGCAAAGCAAATGTCAATTTATCTTTGAAAAATCAATATAATAAATTTAATGGTCAGAATCACATAACAAAAAGCACTTCTGCAGTACATTGAAAGAAAATAATAGGCAACAAGAGTCAGTAGACATGCACTTAACTGTAACAAGGTTGATTGCATCATCACTGGCTGATGGTATCAACACAGACAGATGCACACCAGTAAACTGCAGTTCTCAATAACAGAAAGCATTGTTAAACACATTAAACAAATGTTAGATTCCATACACTTCACAAGATAATTCAAAGCAACTGCACATTGCTAAATATAACTTTGAAGTCCAGCTACACTGCTAGTGATGCAATCAAGAGAGAGATAGAGACCTGTGGGAATTGGTAGTTTTTAGCCCTTGCAAGATTAAGCCCGTCAAGCCACGAATCCTCAGATGGAGTACCTACTACACTACAAATTTTGTAGATTTCATCTGCTTCGCTGCATGCATAATAGTAATAAAAGGGTTACCATCCATCCTCTCAATAACTAGCCAATTACCCATTGTTGCCTAACACATTGTGAAAGATAATTAGATTTTAATGCCTATCTCAGTTAAGCAATCCCTAGAAGAAAGTTCGCGACACATAATAATAATAAAAGAAAACAACATACCTGGTACCAGGAAAAAGAGGCCGTAAGGTGAATAACTCAGCCATGATTGCACCCATCGCCCACATATCTATAATCAAGGAGAAAAAAGGCATAATTATCTGTTCTGTGTATAAAATATTGAAAGGGCTGTCACTCCTATCCTTAAAAGGTAGCAATATTGATTACATAGAAACCTTACCAACTTTTGAAGTATATAAGAATGATTGAAGAAGTACTTCAGGGGCACGATACCTGAAATACAATGAATTCAAGGCTCAGATAGTTGTAATGAAGAACAGAAGAGGAAAAACCATTGAATTCTCAAAGCATCAAACCTACCAGCGTGTTGAGACATACTCCGTGTATGGTGGTTGTGAACTGATTTCACGTGCAAGACCAAAATCAGCAATTTTGATTATATCTTTAGTAACCAACAAATTTTCTGGAAAGAAAAGGGCAGTTAGTTACAGAACATTTCTTTGAATAGATGTAAACAAACATCAACATGAATTTTCTTTAAATAGATGTAACAAAAATGACCATGAATTTTATAGACAAAAACTGAACACAATACCTGGCTTTAGGTCACGATGAAAATATCCACGCTGGTGCATGTATGCAAGACCTTGGAAGACTTGGAAGCACCAATTTCTGATTTCAACTTCTGAAAAAAGCTTTTCCCTATCTTTCATAAGTTGGTAAAGGCTGCACTCCTGGAACAATTTTATGTTGCCCAAAAAAATATTAAACCTCCATTGATCAAGAAGCAATATATAAGTAGAACAAAAATACAATCCAATCACTTACCATATATTCAAACACAAAGTAGAGAATATCATTTTCCCTGATGACTTCCTTAAGCTTCACAATATTGGGATGATTCATTCTCCGCAGTGACTGTTTAAAAAAAAAACTATTATGCATATGACATAAACAACTAGGAGCATAAAACAGAACAAAGCGACTCATATTACCTTAACTTCTCTCAGGTTCACACACTCTTCCCATGAGTAATATTTCTTCTTCATTTTCTTTATTGCAACCTTCAGAACAGACAACATTATTTTGAAAAGGAAATATCATAATCAACATCTGAAGAGAAGAATGTTCTTATAATTCAAAATAAATAAAATCCCAGGCATACTCACAACTTCACCAGACAACTTATTTATAGCTCGCCACACACTACCAAATGTTCCATCACCAACTTCCTTAATTAGCTTGTACCTAACATCATCCAAAATTTTGATAAGCATAAATCACCATGCCAGAAACAAATATTGTCTAGCACATCACATGTTAAACAACTTACCTCTCCATTTTCTTGCGGAACAAAAGAAGCCCTTCCTTTATTCAAGAGATCTATAAGAACCAACGATAGACATGTGACATTTATCTTCAGCAGAAGATTGCTAGTATTAAAAACTATAAAACATAAACAAACTGCCTTGCTGGTCAGCTGAATCCACCATTAATTTCCTCTGGCAACATGCAAGGGCACAAAACCAGAACTTTTACGATGGATGGGCTTCACACCCTTATTTGGTACTAAACCCACAGCTTGAAGACTAAAACAAGGCATCCACAAAAGGTACAGATGTGCTCCACAAAACATACTGATACGAACCGACCAGAATGCTTGCTCCAGCCAACAGGAAGGACCCCAAGCTCAAGATACACTCACTCGGTTCAAAAGCTTAATTGCAGTTAACTCATCTATGCTAAATAGAAACTGTTGCAGAATGCTCAGTAAACCAATATCTCAACATTAACCAGTACCCATCAAGAGCAATATCGAAACATTAACTAAGAGCTACAGTCTGCTAATGCTTAGTAAGCAACCTTCAACTGTCTACTGCAAGAGTTCAATCCTGTGATAATAGAAGAGCGAAAAGAAAATAACGAAGAGGTTAGAAAACAAAAAAATTGTTCACAGATATGGTAAAAGATAATTGAAAAAGATAACCATGCAGAATACATTTTGTACCTGGAAGGCGTTTTCTCAAAATTTGTGACTGGATGTTGTATCAGCAATGCACTGGCATTAAAAATACTTAGAATATACCTATCTTATCTTAGTCAGAAAGA
This sequence comes from Theobroma cacao, assembly GCF_000208745.1. Classification (NCBI taxonomy): domain Eukaryota; kingdom Viridiplantae; phylum Streptophyta; class Magnoliopsida; order Malvales; family Malvaceae; genus Theobroma; species Theobroma cacao. The sequence continues at coordinate 35,937,652 of NC_030852.1, forward strand.
GATGAAAATATTGCTTACTTGTAGAAGTGCGCTAAAGATCCAACACCTATGTCAGAAATAACATGCATTACGCCTCCTCTGTTGAGTATTGAAAAGAGACTGGGCACTAAGTGCAATTGACAAAAGAAACCAAAAGAAAATCTCCATGGACGAGAAACCGCCAGTCAAGTACTTCTTGGAATGAGAACACCCGGAAAAGGTAGCAATTTGACCAGAAGCACACTTGTTCCATGTCTTCAAAAGGAAACTAAATCCCTTTAAATCCAAGCCCGGTGCAATCTAACATTAAAACAATATCAATTGAAACTTACAAAAAGTTTGCTCTTACAACGAGCAAATAACCCAAATACACAGAAAACTGCTGCCAGAAAATGAAAAGCAGTACAAGATCATAAAAAAATTAATGAACAATCCTTAAACCAAACTTATGGCTCCTGCGTTGAGAGTACAGCATAACTCAGAAAAAGATACGCACTAATTCAAGCATATGGCATACAAAGATGTACAAAAAGTGGAATAATATTCATCTTAGAAAGCAAATTCTCAAGAAAAGTGCTGAGGCCAGCGAATTCAAGCAATATGCAATTACCAATTCACAACTGGCAGCGACTCATCAAATCACAAAGAATCAATCCAAGATAACAACAATTCCTATTTCCGGATTATAAACCAAACAAGCAGGAAACCCCGTGAGACAAACATCACAGGATAAGAAAAGAACAACGAATCAATTCAGGAAAAAAATCAATAAAACCCTAGGTAATTTTCTGATAAATCAAACAAGCAAACCTTAATCGATTAAATCAACCTAAACAATTACGAGGCCAAACGAATCCCTAATTATGAAACAGGCGACAAAACAAAAAAAAATAGAGAAAAATAGATTCAATCACAAAAATCCCTAACCCTAAACACGAAAGAAAACAAAGAAAAGAGAAAGAAGATATCAGATCGGATCAGATCTAGGTCAAAAGAGATCGACAGAGAGAAAGAGACCTGAAAACTAACCGGCATAAGCACCGTCGCCAAGGACGGGAAGAGGTGGAATCCAGAGCTTCGCTATTTCTCCTCTCTTCCTACGGAGCAAAAAATAAAAAATAAAAACTCTCTCTCTTCGTGTTTTCGAATATGAAGCGAAATATCTAATCTTCTTATTGTTGTTGTTGGGTCGGGAGTTTCTCTCGTGTGAACCAAGGCAACGCCTAATAATTTTGGGGGTATTTTTATTTTGTTCACTCGATTCCATCCCTCCTATTTATAGTTCCCCCGATCCCCTTATTCTCTCTCCCCTACCCCCCGTTTGTTCCGTCTGTTACTTCTCTACGCTACGCCCTACTCTATTATGCTACGCTCGCTCAGTTCTCTTCATCTTTCCTCGCATCTTCGTTTGGTTCTTGATTGGGACAATCAACTCCCACGTGTCTCACGGCTTTTCCTTTTCTACCCTTACCGTTTTCTTTTTTTGGATAAAGTCTTTCCTATCAAAATTACTTCCACAATTTTGGTTGCTTTTCTTCGTTTGGTTTGTTGTTGATTTAGTTAATTAATTTAGTAAAATTATAAACTATTAAATCTTCTAGACTTTTTAAGGTTCCCTTTTAATTTGTATAATAAAATATTTGGCAATGAATAGGTGACCAACTTATAATAATAATTTGTATAACTAGTATACAAGATATAATTAAAAGTAAAGTAAATTTGATTTACACTCTCTGTAATTTTATCTGTTTTTACATAATACTTTATATTTTTTTCAATTAACCTTTGTAGATAAGTTTTGTTCTCTTAATAAATTAAGAATAAATTAAGTGGTCAATTTTATCTAGTGAAATTATAAACAATAGATTAATTTTTACATAATACTTGAAAAATACTCTAAATTATTTAATAGAATTCAAATAAGTATTTTTTTTATCATGTTCAATCATTTTTTTATATTTTTATTTTAGAGCAAATAAACATTTATAATTAATAGATGATTAATTATTATTAATTAATATTATTTATCATTTTATGTACTATGATGTTTTTGTGGAAGATAAAGTCATTATATCATATGAATATATCAAGTCAACATCAATCATGACATTTCAATATAATACTGAATATAAAATAACAAGTTATATTTTAACTAATAATAATTAATTAATTATTAATTATAAAAAAAATTTATTTAATTTAAAATATAAATATAAAAATGTGATTAAACGTAATAAAAAATAATAATTTATTTAATTTTTTTAAAATAATTTAAAAATTCTTTTAAATATTATATCATTAATTTTTGAACTGAAATATTTTGATAATTTTATTGATTAAAATTAACTGTATAATTTTTTCTAAAAACATATTTTATTCACAAATAATGGAAAAAAATACATAATCTTTGAATAAGAAAAAGAGAAGCTCCACATAAAACGATGGAAGAGAGTTGTAGTTTAAGTTTCGTGGGTGGCAACATATTCTAACTTATCCCGGTCAGCTCTTACTTCAAGCAGACAGAAAATTCTTCAATATCTTGAGAAATAAAAAATGAAAATTCGGTGAGCGTTGCTGCGCCTTTCAGATTTGGTCATAAGCTGGCGCCACGTGTCCAAGCAAGGAACCTAGGTGTACCACATACGGAAGGTTCCGGCTCTCACCCGCCTTTTTGTGGATTGAGTCATCTTCAACCCCAAGCAACAATTTGGTCCCCTTCTTCCTCTACATTTACAAATTCACCCTTGCAGTTTCCGGCCCAATTTTCTATTATGATTAATAGGCCCAATCCAAAACAAAAAAGGCTATATTTTTTATTCCATTATTTATGTTTTAATTTGTGGAAATTTGTTGTTTGGTATGATAATTTGTGTATATTTATTAGTATTACATTATTGTCTATTTATTGGTTAAAAAATATTATTTTCTAGTTATAAGAAGGTCAATTTTCTAAAAAATTTTCAGTGCAAATCAAAATATAAAAAAACTTAAAATAAATTCAATAAATTTTAAATATTTTTTCCGTTCCTGTTGTTTTGCTCTTTTTTGATTTTTTATAGATATTAAAATAATAACTTTAAAGTTTGATATATTATATATTAATTTTTAAAAAAATTTATAATATAAATGTTAAAGATAAATTTATAATTAATAATAAAAAGAAAGAACATGTGTTTAAAAAAGCACTATATTTTAAGATATTTAAAAGAAAATGATAGAGAAAAGGAGAAGTAGTATATACATTCTAATTTGTCATTTAAGGTTATCGTAAAGCTCTTGTTGTTTTTTTTTTCTCAATAGTTTCCTGTTAATATTTTTTTTCGACAAATAACTTATAGATAATTTTTGTTTATGTAAGAATTAAGGTGTTAATTTTACTCAATAAAATTATGAAAATATTCTCAAATTTAAAATTAACCTATTTATTCAAATTCTAAGTTACTCAAAATACAATACATGAGTGCAGATAGATGAGTTTTAAAAATGAAGGAAATAGAATTGGGTCCATCATGGCTTCAACAAAGATATAAACGATGAGCAGGTGGATTAATTACTGCATCATCCTCCAGTTGTCCAGATTGACTTGGCTAAGACGGACCTCTTGCGGAAGAAGATGGTACTTGATATCAAGGTTTTCGAAGATTTTCTTCAGCTCGAGAATGAGCTCTGTGATCCGATTGCTGCGCTCTCCATAATTCTGATGATTGATCGTGTGTTGGACGCATAAGCTCATCTTCAGCTTGTTAAGATTCTCTATCTGTTTCACTATCACTGAGTGCTTCGGGTTCCAATACTTGGGCTTGCTCTCGATGTATCTGCACCAAGCCCAAAGTTTGTAAATTAAAGCTGAGTTTTTAAGTTTTAACCCTAATCGACAATGTCAAATTAAGTTGCATGTAACATACGCTTGGATAGCCTTCTTCAGTGCCATGATAGTCTCCAGGGACGTGGAAATGTCAATCTGGAAATCAACCGTATCACCCATTTCTGGACTTCGGTAGAAGTTGCTGATTGGCTTCGAGAGCAGGACCCAATTCGGATAATAAATCTTCTCCATATCATACCGAAGGAATACGGTAGTCAATATATTCATTTCCTCCACAATCATCTATCCATGAAAGCAATCAAGTCATCTATTAGGATAATAAATTTCCATACGCATAAACCGGTGACGTGATATGGAAGAAACATGCACGCACCTGAACACCGTCGATGACGCAGCGGTCGCCAATATCGAAAGGATGCATGATGAAGATGAAGACAATGGATTCGAACACCATCTTACAAGTGTTCTGAAACATGACCCCGGCAACAACTAGCTGTGTTAAGACAAGAAACACTATCCTATATGTTGCTACCTCCATTACCAAGAGGGATACCACGACTATAATCACGATGACCACTGCACTTGCCAGCTTATGGAGTTGTTGCACAGCTGTTTTGGTATCATTCAGCGAATGTGCTAGAAATTTTCGTTCAAAATAAGCTCGAACCTGGACGTTAATGGCAATATATATATATATATATATATACATTTTAATTAAGTATATATTGTGAAAGAACAAAAGCACCCTAGTCGATAAAACGAGTAATTAGGCAAGCAGGACTGACCACCCAATTTCTAAAGGAAGATTTTGAAATTCTTCCGGTCTCGAGAGCTCCTTCAAATAGTGGGAATATGGTGTAAACTTCAACCCCCTTCAGGAATCTCATTAGATCTTCCTCTTCAATATACCTTTAATTAGAAAAACCGTGATTGGCATTCACCTTGGTGAGCCATAAAGGTTAAATTATATATATGTGCATATGATAAGAGTATATACATGTATGTACGGAAGTGCTGAAACCACATATCGTTAGCAAGTAAAGAATTCAGCTGCAGAATGTTGACTAAGATCACTTGTTGGTGCCCATGGAGTACGGGCCACTTAAAACTCACCAAGAGTGGTGCAGAAAGAAAATTAAAGGAAGTTCGTTGACTCGATTTCATTATCAAAAGGTACACACACTCATCAACCATTTTGAAGAAGAAGAAAGGCATGCGCTGGCTATGGCGCTCTACCGACCATCAAATGGTACTTGTGGTATGTAATAGGACCACAAGAAAAGAAGCACTCACTCTACAATGAGCATGAGTTGTCTTTGTCGTTACTCTATTGGCTGTGATCAGCCCTGGTCTCATCAGTACGAAAACGTGGATATACATTCAAACCGACTTGATAAACTTAAGCTATTTCTGGCATGGTCTTCCCTTAACGGCTGCTTTCAGTATTGGGGCCGCTTGTGCAATAACAGAGAACAAAGACCACGTGCAAAAATATAGGGGAGAGAGTTCATTAGACGTAAGGGTAAAGGTAAAAGTATGGTTTAATACATGATTAGTTTTTCTTTAGGGATGTCAATGGATAAATTTAATTGAATATTTTATGTTATTCGATTTGATTAAGTAAGATTAGGTTACTTTATAATCATATTCTTGTAAGATTTGGATAATAAAATTGTTAGATATTTCATAAAGTTTCTATTCCACATTATTTAGGAACACAAAATGTTTGTGTTTTATATAAGCAAAATCACTTGTTGTAAGCAACAAAGGAAAATGGACTCGCGCGTATACGAGATTAGACCAAACTTTGAGAAAATGTGGATTTCTCCTCCTACACTTCAGTTCTCATGCTTTTCTTTGTTGATAATATTAATGTAATTTGTTAATTATGGTCCATTTTTAGACTTCAAAGGATAATATTAAAGTAATTTGCTAATTATGGTCCATTTTTAGACTTGAAAGGCTGAATTCAAGAATGAGATTGTTCATGCAATTAAAGAACTAAACATGTATTCATGCATGCAAGAAAGGGATCAGATATAGGGGGAAGAGATGTGTTTACTTGTAACCCGGCTTAGCCACGTTCTTGAAGATCCTTTGCGCGGTGTTTCTAGCCTCCCACTCACTAGTAATCTCCGACTCCGCCTTTCCAAAATCGTCTACTGTCGTCGAAATAGTCGATAACCCTGAAGACATCACGTAGCTTACCAGCCTCTTCACGCTCCACGCAGAGGCTGACCTCTCCATGCTGAGCTCCCTTAGCTTTTCCATGTCAATTTTCCTCGACCCAAACTTCTTCGACTTGTAGATATTCCTCGCTTCTTTCCACTTTTTCTGCTTCCAGTTTGGTGGCAATGACTTGGATTCGCTTAGGCTATGATGCTGTTCATGCATTATGATTTGCTCGTCCATGGGCGGACCTGAGAGCGTATCCAAGATGTAGTGGTGGAAGACACTTTCCTTCATTCGATCAAAGTACGTTGTCACATGGAAAGATGAGGCCAGCATTTTGACCAACACGATCTTGATAAGCCATATGATTGCACCGAGCAACACAGCTACTAACGCTTGAAACACCTTTCTGAGCACCTTGTTTTCCTTGCTGTGAACTTTGGTGTCGAACATGAAGGTGTATGAAAGAAGGACTAGGCCTAACCAGATGCAGTTTTGGATGCTCTTCCTTAGTCCATAGACGAAGTAGAGCACTTTCTCTCTAAGCATGAAGTTTCGTTCAATGAAAAAGACAGCGAGAGCAATCAACCACCCGGAAACTAGGCGGCCGCAGAAGGTCACCAACACCATAAGGCACCATTTCCAGATCTCAAGCCCCCACGAACGCTTTGTCTTGAGAGATTCTATCGTGAGAGAAGAGATCAAGCACGTCGTTATAACGAAAAACAGAACCCATTCAGTCAAGAGTCTCCAGTTCAACCTTTTTGTCCTCCTCTTTTGGTGTCTTTTTTGCCCCTTTTCTCCACCATCTTCGTCAAACTCATCGTTCCACTCCTCTTCATCGTCATCGTCATCGTCATCCTCATCAGTTGAAGATTGGTGGATGTCGTCAAGCAACGGTTCAAGACCGTTGGACTCTGGGAACCTTTTCTGGGGATAGTTATACTCAAGAAATCGAGCTTTGGGTTTGGAGACGCTGAGGCGGCGTAGAGTTTTTGCTCTCGTGGGAATTTGGGGCTTTGTTTCTGCAGCCGCTTGGCCTTCCTTGAGCTCGGTTTCCATTGATGGACCTACAGGGTTTCCTTGGTCCATGATGACAACCACCTGATCAGACTTTGCCCTGTCCTCCATTTCTTGCTTAGTGCAACTTGACCCAACTCCTCTCTTTATATTTGCAGACGAAAGACTGCCAATTTACACTACTACTTCATCCCATTTCTGGGGCTTCATCCCTACAAGTATATATAAAGCTGCAATCCCACTATGATTGTGTGGTTAAAACTTAAAAGCATTGGAGCTAAAGATGAAAGTGAAATATGGAAAACAAAATCATTATAAGCAACTTGTTCTTGTTTTTTATTCTTTTTTGGTAAATTTATATGTTTAATTAGAATTTAAATATAACTTACTTACTAAATTTATGACCTCATAACTTAGATTGTTAGGTTTTAATTGACTCTTTACTAAAACTGTATTAAAATTATCTAAGAAATTAATTCACTCCCTCTTCCTGCGGTGCTATGTAGCTTTCAACATAGGATGGTGGTTTCTTGAGGCCATTAGGAACGAAAAGAATGTAGAGAGAAAGTGGGCAAATGAAAATGATACAACTTTTAAGATTTATGAATGATATTGTAAGCGAAAGGGGCATAATGGGAGGTTTTTATTGGATGCACTGTCCCGACATGCAAATTGAAGGAGGGTGGTGGTCTGGTGGGGGTGGGGGAGCTAGAAATGCTTTTTTGGAGCAAAAGGGGAAGAAAACAGAGTTCGAAGAGGAAGTCAAAGCAGCTTGATAGCAAAGGTGAAATAAGATTGTAACTTCATGAGAACTGTAGACTTGGGTTTTCAACATGAAGCCATAAAAATTGTAAGCAAAACGAAAGAAAATGAAACAAGTTGGAAAAGTAACCAGCAACAGCACCCCTGGCCTTCCTCGAACGCCTTGTCATTGTTCTGACCCTTCACTGACTTTTTTATTTGGAAAGGTAATTTTATTTGCCTCAATGGCTCATATGCCATTCCAAGTCTTTTGCTATTTGCAATAGACTTTTCATGGCACATTATCATGGCCCGGGCATTTGAAAGTAAAGATCTTACAAAAGCATCGCGCCAAAATCATTGGCGGCGATAGACATGAATCCTCTAATCCTAATCAAGATAAGGAGAACAATAAAAGCTTGAACCTAAGCCAAGAAATACAAAGCGGAGACCCAGATCCACTGCCCTTACAAAAACTCACAACCCTTCACTGACTTGTTAAAGTGGTACCGGCAATGAGTTCCACTGGCTTCACAAGCCTGTAAAACAAGCTTGAAGAACAACTGCTGGTTCATGGATTTGTGGTTCTTCATCTCCTCTGTGTAAAACTAAAGAATTTGATGACAAGTCGTAGTACTAGGAGAAATTTGATGACAAGTCGTGTAAAACTAGAGCTAATTAATGAAGTAGAACAACGACGAGTCAAAGAAGAAGAGACAAAAGAGTTAGCTCAACTCAACTTCTCCTCTTGTAGGGACTAGGCCTACGGGGAAAGTTAACAAGCCGTAGTGCTATTTTAAACCTCCTACAAATACTAGGGCCTGGGGCAAATGGAGACCGGCCATGGGCCGATAGTGGGCAAAGTACTGCACCCTCTGTTCCAAGTTCATGTATGGGTTTGGGTGTTTGATTCCATGAGCTCTCGCTTATGAACTTTCCAGGACTAATGGTCCCAAGTTCAAGTATGGCTTTGGCTGTATTTGTAACTTTCGTGTGTAAATTGTTTACCGATTCTCATTAAAAGAGGAAAGAAAGCAGAACTAAACTTCATTGAAGACCATAACTAATTCAGAAGCAGAAGTAGTTTTCAATAGACATATAAAATCACAATTGGGGAGGAAGTGACATTCATTTTAAAATACTTTGACATCCACTGATTATCACAATTTAACAACATACAAAAGACCAACAGAGAAGGCCAAAAAAGGATAAAATAAATAAATAAATAAAGATAGTATACCAGGGCTGTGTATAGATGCCTAGGAAAGAATATATCTATAAAATTAACAAAAATCATATTATTGGCGGGAGGCTAACTCTTCAATTTGACGAATATGAATTTAGAGATTCTTGATTTCTATGAATATCTAATCTCTGTGTTGCAGTATGGAACTTCCTTCTATCAGTTCCTACCACTTGGTCTTGGAACAATAATTATACTTAAATAAACCAGGCAAGAGACTAGTCACCGTGACTTGGCTTGGGATCATTATGTCATCTTGAACTGCTGTTAGAGGAATACCAGAGCTTTTTCTGGCATATCAATATCTTCTCCTTCTCCACACCATATTCAGTGTCTTCTTTATGGCATCCCCACCTCAAGCCCTTAGCAATGGTGGCAATGGCATCAACAAAATAGCTGGACTCTCGTATCAATGCATACCCGTTAGGACGCAGAATACGATCCATCTCCAAGAGCACATACTTCATATCACACCTGGGGAAGCAACAATGATTTTCAGAACATGTGGCAACAGTTCGAAAATCCCTATTTAATCATTCATAGTACATCATCTCAGTCAATTAGCATGCATTTTGATAACTACCTATTTAATTTTCTGAACTTGAACATAAAACCTTTGAAGTGTTTGTTATGTCATGCCAGATGCACAAAGGTTTCAGATATAAACTAGTTCTGGCATACAGAATATGAGCACAAGTACAAATTTCAAACCAAGATTAAGATGATTTGATTGTGTTGGAACATAGGTCCAACTTGTCTACTTCACTGAAATTATTAAATCACCAGGATTCAAAACGCTTGACAAAATTTTTGCTTTGACACAAGTTCATATCATAATGGTCAACCTCAACCAAGTAGCTTACCTACTTCTATTCTGCCTTTTCACCTAATTTTCGCAGACACAAGACAAATCTATTTCCTCTGTTCACGCAACGTTTTCAAATATCAACTGTATGAAATCAGGCAACAGCCATACCAAAGGCAAATCCATGTAGTTGTAAATTGTAATAATAATCTAAAATATTCCAACCCAGAATAAAGTGCAAGACATAAAGAATCCATTAGAAGTACCATTGAATCTAGAAAACATCAAATGGGAACATAAGCCCAATGCCTACCTCTGGCTCTCTGCAGTGAAGAGACCATCAAGGTGAAGGAGATCATATGTCCGAGGATATGTTGAAAATGCTTCACACCTGCAAAAGAGAAAACAAATTAAACACCATGAAAAACTGAGCATCAAAAGAGCAAGCATGTTACAGTCTCAGAGCTATACTCCCAATGCACACCGAAGTATCAAAGTTCATATATATGTAATTGAAATTACCAATCATGATAAGTTCCAATAAGGCCCCGATCATAAACCACAGGTAGTGTGTTGGCAGCATACGAAGAAACAACATTCATGACCCACAGGGGATCATCAATAAGAGCTGTAGCAAAACCTCCATAAACTGTATTCATGTCCATTACATTTCTTATCTTATCAGTCCCAATTGCAGAGAGTAACTTTTTGTAGTGCTTGGCCCGCACCTTCCACTTGCTGTCATCATGCTTTAAAGTACTGGCACTCCCACCAGGAATATCTGAAATGCGTTCAGGGGCAACTTCCAACCTCTCTGGCCACTTTGGCAGGGATTCCAAGGCAGTTTTCTTAAGTTTTGGGCTTGGAACTACAACACATGGACGGAGTGGAGTGTACCATGCTGAATCTGGTTCAAGACTGTCATCACACTTGGCTGGGTAGGCGTCTGGATCAGTAAGCTTATCATAGCAACTATTATCTGAAGATTTCTGCCACACAGCAATATCATCCTTTTTGGCATACAATTTAAAGCACATTGAAGTCAACAAGTCCTCCAACTTCTCATAATCAGATTTCTGCTCTTCCACAGTTGTATTCCAACCACGCCACCGGTTTTCATAATTTACGGGAGGACCAGACAAGACCCAGAAACCACCAGGACGGAGTATGCGATGAACTTCAAGGAGATAAATTCCACCTGAAAGCAAGAGCATCTATTGTTTAAAAACTGCAAGTGGCAACCAAATGAAGGTTCTTACTTGGTGCCCAGTGGATATCATAACTGCAAGATAATGTTAGTTCATATGAATCTATATTTAAGTTTGAGCAGAATTGAGGAAATTCACTTACCAAATTCAGTCCATGGGATAAGGCATCTTGAGCAATGGGCCATATCAAATGAATTTGAAGGGAAAGGAAGGCGCTGGGTAGAAATGACACCAAGGATTGCGGGTATTCCACGTTCCAATGCAAACTGGACCTGAGCTTCATGATTATCTCTTGGAGCAAGAGAAACTGTCAGAATTCCACGGTCTAATAGATCACCTCCCCAACTTGCGACCTGGATATAAATCAATCAAAAGAATTTAAATTTAGAAAAGAACAAAGGCAGAGAACAGCAAGGGGAAGTGAGAAGCAAAGAGATGGACAATCAATTTCCTCCCATATGTCAATTGAAAATAGAAAACAGAAAATGCGACTCACCCCACAACCAGTATCAATCGCAGTTCGAACTGTGCCATCTCTCATTTCAGGGATCAAATCTTGCATCAAGTCCACATATGCACCAACTCCTCTGGGGAACATAGTACCACCACCAGGAAACAGGAACTTATCCCCTTGTTTCCTCAGCCAGTTCTGATTAGACTTCTGCTTGTTGATCCAATCATATGGGACATTCCTGAAACCGGATCAACATAAACTTCAAATAAATGGATAAATAAATAATTTAACAAAGCAATTGACACTCCCGTTATAAATTAGCAAACCAGAAACAAGCTATAATACCTGTACCAACATTCATCCCGGCTCTTTGGCCATGTGATAGGTGGCTTATACCCATCAGGAGGTGGAACCAAGCATTCCTTCCTCTCAAAAGCTGGAGGACAGTGGCGTTCCAAGAAAGTAAGGCGATGAACACCATATTTCTTCCACCTCTGTAGCAATAAGCATACCTCATCAGTACAACATTCTAACTTAAGCAGCCTGTAAAATCATTAATTGAATGATCATGTCTTACCCTGGGATCTGTGCATGGAGTGTAGTCTTGATAATCAATACTGCATTCCTGGAAGGTAATGGGTTTGATTTGAAGGGGGTTTATTGCAGATTCCTTAGGAGAAGGAACAGCCTTGGAAACATCCTGGACTGTCTTGCCCTCCAAGTTATTTTTCTCAGAACAGAAGATTCCACCAAGGTAGAAAGAAAACCCACATAGCACAATAACCAGTAATGTTGCAGGGAAAACCTTGAAACCTTTATCAGGTTGGGAATGATATTTTCCATCTTTGTGCTTCATGATTTCAGAAATAATCAATTACTGTAATATCAAAAGCCACCAATCAGTCAAAGCAGACAGCAATTTTATTTTATTTTTTTGCAATGACAATGCTCCACACTCTGCAATCCTACAAATCAGTTTAAAACAAAACAGAAAAGCTCTGGTTTTGCTAAAATAGGAATTGCATCACTTCACCTCTGCTTATGTATAAGTAAAGAAATCAACAAAAAAAAATTTGCATCACAACACCACAAATTTAATCTTCACAGGTACGGGGAAACAAGAAATTAGATCCAGTTAAAAAAAATTGTTCTACATAAGCTCTAAAGGGACATCAGATACTTATGAAAATTAAAGAAAATCCATTAATATATAACATGCCTGCACGTAGTGATGGTTTAATTTTACACTTGAGAATGACAAAGACAGGAAAAATGGCCAACTAACAGATGACGCAATTGCAACAGAAATAGCTTTTTAGGAGGGATCCAAGTAATGGGTACAAAAAGTATCCATCAACCCAGAAGAGAATGGAAAGGGAAAGCAAAACCATGCCTCTGCTTCAAACAGCAAAAATTAAATTTAATGTAAGATCCTGCAAGCAATCCTGACCATAAGACAAGACCTTGAAAGCTGTAAATCTCGAAGATCTAATGCCAACTATTACCGACATTTAATCCTTTACATGTCACTTTGCCTTTATATCTTTCACATGATATGGGGACCCAACTCATATCGAACTCAGCCATCCTAACATGGTCCCATTCATTCTCTATTGGTAATTCTCTTTTCCCACCGAGTCAAAAAGGCAGCCGGGAAGCTATGGATTTCCTACCCAGCATGGAAAGCAGAAAAGGAAATACTAATTAAAAGTAAAGGAAATAGAGAAACACAACATGTTGTTTTCTAATCATTTCCTTGACATGGAAGAAAAGGTTGAATGATTTCATTGTCAGTGCAGGCCAACAGCTGTTTTTTTCTCACCGGAATTATCAATAGCTACATTGACCTCATGAACAACAAGTAATCAATTAACCACATGCAAAAACCAAACAGTTTCGATGCATTATGCATACCCTTCAAAGCAAAAGTATGAAAATTTGCAGCAACAAGACATGGGAAGCACCCAGAAAACAAAGAGAAGAAGAAAAGAGCAAGGAAAGAGAAAAGATTTTGTTTGACTACGGATTTGAATTAATATTGATAAACAACTAAAAATAGTGATTTAGAGGAGGGTAGTAAAAGGTGGAAGAGAGAAGAACCACAACTTCATGTCTTTAAGGTAAAAACCAAGTCTTTGCCAAGTGATTAACTAAAGATAGGAATTCGATACAGAAAACAAGCCTCACCGGTAAAAAAAGGGTCAGATCTTTTGAGGCAATGGAAGACATAAAAGCCCAAAAAAAGAATTACAGAAAGCAAGTACAAAGCAAAGAGACTGAAGAATGAGGAGATATTAACAGGACAAAAATAACAAGCAGAGAGATCTGACAAGAGAACCCAGGGAAAGCAACACCAAGTACGAAAAGAATTATACACTACAGCAAAGAAAGAGAGAGAGATTGTCTTTGGATTTGGTTTCCTGTACCTCCTCTCAATTCTTCAATTACTCTGTGTGCCTCAGTTACAAAAGAAGTAATGAGAAAGGGTGGTGGGTTCTGTTGTTTGAACGTAGAAAAACAAATAAAAACTCTCTCTTTCCAAAGGAGAAAAACAAGAGAGAGAGAGAGAGAGAGAGAGCGCCCTGGAGTTGGGACAAAGGGATGTAAGAATTAAACTCACTGAGATCTCGCTACAACCTTAAATAATGTGGGGATGCTCCCCTCTACTTCCTCGCCCTCTGTTTCTGCCTCGCTGCCCACCCTCCCCCCACGCTTTCCTACTCTCCTTCCTTCTTCACTCCTCTCTCTCTCTCTCTCTCTCTCTTCTTTCTTNCCTCTCTCTCTCTCTCTCTCTCTCTCTTTTTCCTTTATTTAATACCACTATTTTATTTTTCGTTTAATTGGGGTGAAAGACAGAACAGAGGGGAATGATTTCTATCTTTGCGGACAAGAACGCGGGATTTTTTTCTTTTATAGTAATAGGGTGTTGAAGATCTTATCTTTGCATGCCACGTAAGGGTTCAAGCAGCTGAGTACGATAGATAGAGAATCTCGTTGCCTTGCTCTTGTTCATGTTCATGCTAAGATTTTTAAAGGCAGCCAGCCATGGCTTCTAATTTGGCTTATGCCCGGATTCCTTCACCCCTCTTTGAGGGTCCTTGTAAAGATTCTTCTCTCTTTTTATCCCTGACAATTCCACCACTGCACCCTTCACTTACATCGAGTTTTAACAAATAATAATCTAATTGTGTACACAGTATTAAGCTCTTTTTTAACAAGTAAAATGGAAAAAGAATAGAAGAGGGCCACTTGGCTGTGTTGTGTAGTTGTTATGGATATGGTTTTAATGCAAAAGGCACACAGCAAATCCCATCAGGGCGTCCATAGGATAAACATTACACCCACGTTACCTGTGACGGACCGTCGGCGCAGCACCTGCATTCTATATTCTAATTCTATTATACAACTTACAGGTTAATTAATTAAGTGTATAAATAAATAAATATATATATATATATTCAAAAAGACAATATTTCAGATCAATGTAATAAAAATATAACGAGTACATTTGTTAACATATTAATGGTGCATGAATTATAAAAGAAGGTAAAATAAATTAATTTTGTTATCAGTGTAACTTTTTGTTTATAATTAGAGTTATTATTATTAAATTTATAAATTAAAAGACAAAGGGCTTTAATTTGGGGTCTTGGTATTTGTGAGCATAAAGTCTGAAAGCAACGCAGGCAGAACGCTTGACTGGTGTTGGTGACTTTGTGTGTATTCTATTATTATAATAATTAAGGGTGTTTGCATTTGTTTGGCATCGTTTTGTCAAACACTTTGACTCACCGCCCCTCTCCTTTTCTAACTCATTGGCATTACACCTAACCGAATTCCACCACCATTATTACAAAACCGTTGGATAACTAAAAGAGAAATGAAGATAAAACCATTGTCGGAATTTCTCTTCCTTTTTATTTTCCAATTGGTTTATCCATCGTACACCAGGAAAACAATTTCCTACCTCAAATTTTGAACCCATTGACTTTAACATTTTTTCTTCTCCATAGCTTTTGACTATGCTCTCCTAATTGGCTTTATAAATCATGATATATCAATTATTAATTTGTTTTTATTTTTTTCCTGCATTTAATACTTTGGGGTCAAAATAAAATGTAAAAGGTAAAAATTAAATATTTTTTTAAAAATAAAAAATTCAAATTTGTTATTCACAAAAGGAATTAAGAATGTGATTTTTCAACATAAGATAATACATATGTCACAGATCTGTATTTGTAATTTAAAATATATATTTACAGAATAAGATTATTATCTATAAGTCTAAAAATTGATCTCATTTTTCAATAATACGATATCCATGTCATTTTCCTCTACTTTATTGTGTGGTGTCCTGCTTGCATTAATTCTTTTATTTACAAAAAAAAAAAGAGACCCGCTTTAATATGAATCTACCTCAATTTTGATATCTCGTGAGAAGTCTTACAATATTTTAAATCCAAAAAATACATTTATTAAATGAAAGAAAAATTTTACTTATAAACTCAATAAACATTTAATATTTTACTTATATGAAATCGTAATACGTAAATATTGAATTTTAATTGAAGATATTATAATTCATATCTTTTATAGATAATAATAATTATTATTTAATAAATTAGGATTTTATACTTTATTTTTATCATATATATAGTAGATAGTAAATAACAAAAATAATAATTGTATGAAAAAATTTTAAAAATAGAAATGTTTGGCATATTCCCAAAAGCGGTGTAACCCTGTATACGACTTATTTCCGAAATGAGAGGAGAGCTTGTTTTGTGAACGGACCGACGCACGACTTTGTCTTTTTCTTTATTAAAAAATAAAAAACATACTTTTTAACAGCTAAGAGTTTTATCTTTAAAAAGAAAAAAAAATTAAAAATCTCTAAATCACCGACATTTGTCTGTTATTGACTTTATTCCTTTCTTTTGTAATATCCTCCACACGTAAAAGTCACATTCAAATGTTCATTAGATCCCCATCTCTATGCCTAAGTATTTCTGATAAGTTTCAATTATTATAATTAATTAAATTATTACTCTTTTTATCTAAATTATAAAAAAAAAATCAAATTTTAATATATAATAAATTAAAATAGAAAATTTTACCGTAATTTTTTGTAAAAATAAATTTCAGATTCCGACAGTCTCAAAACATGCAAAATTAAAGGCAACATGTTATGGATGTAGAAATACATTGTTCCACCTTTATAAATGAATTTATTAATTAGAAGTCTAGGCAGGGCGGGTTGAGGAAGCCAATGAAACTGCTCACTGCCGACAGGTCCAAGGACAAGGAATCTGGTGAAGACAAAAAACTAGGATGTGTTAAAAATCTACTATTGTTTCTCACCTCTTTCTTTATTTATCCATTAATAAATGAATATTTATAAAATTAAATGCCAATTTTCAACTAATTTGATACAACTGTGTTATATTGTAGTAAATTTTTTGAAGGATTAAAAAAGACATAACACTTAAATAATTTTTTAAATTATTTAAAAATATTTAAGTAAGTTATTATTATTTTTTATGTTTAATCAAATATCGTACTTTTATTTTAAGTTAAATAAGTTTTTATGACTAATGATTGATTAATTATAATTACTAAAAATATTACTTGTTATTTTATATCCACATGATATTGACATGACATTAATGTGGGTGGTGAAAAATATCACATGATTACATTATCATGTTAAATTAGCATGTCATGTTATTATCAATTGTGATATGTTAACATGTCATATTATAATCAATTATACTATTTTAATATATCACTTCAACATGATGTGATATAAAATAACAAATAACATTTTGATTAAATTAATAGTTACTTATAAAGACTTATTTGATTTAAAATAAAAAAAATATTTATTTAATTTGAAATAAAAATATAAGAGTTTGATTAAATATAATAAAAGTATAAAAATTTATTTAATTTTTAAAATAATTTAAAACTTTTTTATATATTATTTCAATTAAAAAACAAAAATTTTACAGCCATACTTTGAATGGTACGTCTTAAAAAGATAACGTTTTAAGTAACATTCAAACAAAGACAAAGAACAGGATCAACGGCTTTGTCCCTATCCAAAATTGGGATTGCAATAAGCCAGAATCAACCCCATCACTGACATGTGTAATTTGCTTCTTCTTTTTTAGGAATAAATTCGTTAAATTTTATAAAAATGATATCGTCAATACATACACATAAATCAGAAAAGAAAAGAAAATCAATTTTATAAAAAATGGTTAAAGAGAAACCATTAGTCATTAGTCATCAGTCAAGCTTCAAATTTAATGATGGTTGTAGTTGCCAAGCCTTGCAGTTGAAGCTACAAAGGCAATTGGCGAGCATGGCCCCTCTCATTTGCAAACAATGACATCTTTTTGCTTCATCTTTTTTTTGTTTTCTGGTGGAACCTTATCCTTGAAGTAATGTTCAAAGTTTTATTAAACACCCATATCTTAATTAAGAAAAAAAATAAATTATTTCAATCAATTTTACAAATTATACAGTTTTGTAAATACAAAATAAAAAAATTTATGAAAAAAAAATTCAAATAAATTTTTAAAAAATTTTGTATCTAAAATTAAATATGCAATAATCAAATAGATAATAAATGATCTAACTAGATCATAATTCTTGCTTTATGATCGAATCTCATTTTCAACGAAAGTTGATGTTTGATATGTGATCCAGCTGATTGATCCAATACCAATTAAAATTATGATGTGCCACATATATTTAATATTTAAGATGTATCTCCAATCAAATCAATTTCATTCTTTCATTTTCTTCCTCCTTTTTCATTTGCTTTCCATTTTGGCCAGCCAAACTAGTGACAAAACACGTAACCCAAACTTGGATATGTGTTGCCACTTCAAGCAAGTAATGGCAAAGGCAATTTAGGCAAAAATTTGTCATTTTCCTCCCTCGAAATTAAAATTTCAACCAAAAAGGAGGCTCAAAATAAGAAAAAATTTCAATCTTTAGAGAGTAGTTTTGTCCTTGTTGTCACCAACCTTTTTGTTTGGGTTAAATTATTTAAAAGTATTACGTGGTTTTCCACCCACTCATGCATGTCAATAATTATGCTTAAAACGATCGCAACCTATAGGATTGAATTCTAGTGATACAATTGGAAGATTAATTAAACTTACTTCCAAAGTCATTTGGCCATCATGTTTTGTCTAATTACCCAAGATAAATTATTGCTAGAAACTGCTTCTTTAAGTTTTGCTCTTTCGTCATAGATCTGACCATCACCTCCAAATGAAAAATGGGTTGCAAGCTAAATTGAACGAATTTGATTCAGATGATAGCAATGATCATGTGACATGAAAGTGCCATTTTGCCAAGGGAGGGAGAGAGGTTAGATTAGAAATTGAATGATTTCACATGGGGTTAGGGAGGTAGTGGCCCCCCTCCCCCAAAGTGCAGAAACCCTTTGAAATAAAGCCCCAGATTGTGACCGACGGTGTTAGCTTAGGACTGTTCCTGTGATGAGACCAACACGTTTTATTACCAATCGAAGAGAAAAATGGACACCCTACGTGACTGATTAGCACGTAATTGGACCTGTCGCTGTATATATATATAATAACATTTAAGCAATGGGAAAGAGCTTTAGAAGCACCACATGGCATGTTCTCATCCCCCATGTGCCTCAGGCCCTCCAATAATTTTGCCATGTCTCTCATCTGCTTTGCCTTCGGCTTTTGCCAATTGCCAAGCATTTTATTTCCGATGCTGGGTGTTGACTCTGCCCAAAACCCCATCTGCTAATGTACCAAAGGAAGGTGGCCATAGGCTTGGATGCATGTCTTTGAGCACTTTGTTTAGTGGTAATGTTGTCTTACAATGAAAAGATTATATTTACAAGTATTCCTTTCTGTATTCTTCTTATTATCTTTTGCATGTTCTTGATCGTACATACATGCTTTAAATATTTTAATGCCAGAGGAGAACGACAGCCAAATTTATCTTAGATTGAGATGTTTAATTAAAGATGCAAATCTTTAATGACAAATCGTATTTAATCGTAAGGTGATCGACAACAGATACCAAGTGGAGCCGAAACATGAATAGAAAGCCATGCATGCTCCCACATCTTAATTAGGATCAAACTTTTACTTTGACTTTTTTGCCAGTTCATGTTAAAGTCTTTGAGGAAGAATTTCTGCTTTTCAAACCCCATGTGTCACGATGCTTCCTTTTATGTTTCACGATTGTGACTTACAAAACCAACCTCACGGGTAAACATTAATCTCAATTAATGTAGAATTTATTATTCCATCTGAAATTATGATATTCTGTATCACATTGTCATTATCTTTTATAGTACGTCATTAGTATCTTAAAATTAGATATCTTCAATCTCAATTAATGTGATATTCATGACTTTCCTACTAGATTATAATATTTTAAAATTGAATATTTTCAATCTTAACCAATGTAAAATTTATGATTCTCCTATGAAATCATAAAATAGTAGATATTTGACAGGATAAGCCAAGAAAAACCAACCACTTTGTCTTACCTTAGGAATAGAGAATCTCGTCATGTTGCTTTCCACTTTGGATTTTCCATTTTCCATTCTGCATTTTCTCCTTGCCTTCATTTTCTCCCTAATTATCGGGGATGATAGTATATATTATCATTTATAGACGGAATTCAAATGGTATAGTAATTTATTTATATAGTAGAAATTAGCAACCAGACGACTCAAGTCCATGTGCATTAGCCCATGGTTCAAAAGCAAAGCCATGAGCAAAGACTCGGTGATATAATAAATAAAGTCTCGGTTATTTTTCCAGATAGAAACTGCAGAGTA
This sequence comes from Theobroma cacao, assembly GCF_000208745.1. Lineage (NCBI taxonomy): Eukaryota > Viridiplantae > Streptophyta > Magnoliopsida > Malvales > Malvaceae > Theobroma > Theobroma cacao. Next base: position 35,957,948 of record NC_030852.1, read on the forward strand.
TTATTCATACCGAAATAGTATTAATATTTTACAGGAAAAGCGTCTCCGGCAATAAGTGAGTTGGCTAACACTAGGAACAGGTAAGTTACTTTCTTACCATGTCAGCATGACATTTAGAATAAACTGTATAAGTATTCTCAAGATTATGACATCGAATGTTACATTTTTTTTTTGTCTCACTCTACCAGTTGAATGTGCTGATGTCAATAACAAACATTGTTTGATGAAGATGATGGTCTGCCGGCCTTGACTGGAACTTCTCTACCACAATGGTAATCGACCTGGCTTAAATCATTATACCCAGCCACAGCAACATCAATTGCTGTCTGAGCAGCCATCTTCTCCCTTTCAGCCACTGCTTTCAGTCGGTGCCTTTCAGCTCTTGAGCCAATAACCTGCCCCAGGATTGAAGCCGTGATGGTCAAAGCCATAGCTGTTTTGGGTATTAAGACTGACTTCCTAAACATGGCTATGAAGGGCACGGCTGCATGCACAGCTGCAAACCATGATAGTGAAAACTTCTCAGTGTGCTCCTTCCAAACACCCAAAGGCACATTAGCCGCCATGCCTAAGAGAGCAATAACAAACACCTTTGCAGGCAGTGGCTGAGGGCGTAAATTTTTAACAAGGGCGGTGCGTGCTAGGGTAGCCCTTGCAGCAACAACAGCACGGGGGCATCTGAGCTTCATGCCAGGTGGGGGTTGAAGAGCAGTTGCCACAAGTGGTAGGACACAACTCACTGCTCTGTAGGATTTCGCAATTGGGCAATTCCCAGTTTGTAACCACTCGTCTCCCAATGCATCATGGTTTGATGAATCCCCATTCTGAAAAATCACAACAAAGCTCAGAATCAGTGAAGTTTTCGGTGGTTATTTGGTATTAGATGCATTGTCTGCAAGGGACACAATTGGTATTATATTTCATACTGCTAAGCTTGCAGAAAAGAGCCATTGCCTATAACATAATCTCTCTACAAGACATCAATGTAGTTCAGAACTAACAAGGATGGAGCCTAATTAGACAGTCCTACAGAAATCATAAGTCCAAATCTTCCAACTGGTTCTTAAGGATTGGTTGCTCCAAAGTTCATGTTGACATCCCACAACATGTTACATTTATGCTGGTCCACCTCTTATTTGAAAACGTTGCCCTGTGCAAATGATATTTTCTTTCATCTGTTCTTCCCCTTTTCCCCCCAAATTCTTTCAGTCACTCCTCTAAAATAAACCATTGCATATGGTGTAAGAATGTGGATTACCTGAGAAGAGGTTTCTTGCTTGTTGGATGAGTCAGATTTCTTTTTCTGGTTCTTCCATTTATCCAAGAAGGGACCAAAGCTGAATGGTCCTCCACCACCAAATGCTGACAGACTGATTGTTGCAACTTTTGCTGCTAAGGGGTTAAATTGCGGGGTTGGCTCCTGTTTCAGACTATTACAGCGACCATCAGACCTCCCCGAGAGTGGTACAATGCCATCCTTCCCATGAAAGAGCCTAAACGCCATATCAAAATTTGGAGCATCTTCAAATATTGGACCTCTTGCTCCCTGTACCTGCAGAAAAGGTATAGACAAAATCAACTCTGGTGCAAGGCCTACATGATAGTTCAGAATCTACATATAAGCACCAATGCATGACTACCAGACAAAGGATATCAAAGAGGCTAAGAGAACTTACAGGAATGGGAAAATTCAGTGAAGAGAATGAGAAGTTTGTGGGCTTGTTGATGTTCCTAAGAAATGGACATCTCTGAATGTCCCTCTCATTAAAGGAACACTCAGACGTGTCCTCATTAATTCCCTTAAACCAGAAGTCCATCGTTTCAAGTAACCAACACAATGCACCTGCAAAGAAAGCTTCAAACCTTCAGAAAACAAATGTTTGGGCTGCCGGGAAGGGCAGGAAAGGACCTCCATTTTCAAAGATAAGTGTGGCTATCCTGAAAGCTGCCTGAAGTTTTCAAGCATCAAGTTATCACATCACTAAGCACATAGAAACTTTCCCCCGGCATAATCCACTTTGCCCCCCTAAATTAAAAAGAAAACACACATCTAGAAATTCTTTTTTGGCACAAGGAAAAAGCCAAATGCAAAGAAAATCGTTGTTGATGGTTCCTTATTTGAGTCAAGCACTATTCATCGCCTTAGCTTGATAATAGATTTTGTTTAATAGAAAATTTAAACTAATTGCAGAAACCTTTAGACTAGAACCAGCTCCTGATTAAAGCAATTGAAGCTCTAGAAAAAATGCTTATAATTACTACAATCTTTCATTTGTATAATCATTCCTAATTCAAGCTGTAAAATTTTTCATTAAAATCCATCAAGAACAGAAAAAATACAGGAAAAAAAAATGAAAAAGCAATGAGTATCCATATGGGCAAATGACATACGATAATTGGAAATGAATAGTTCAAGCCAAGTGCAATTGAACATCAATAAAAAATTGAACGGTAACCAACTAAGCAGACTCAAGACAAAAGAAATCAATTTTCGATAATAATTCACATGAAATCAATAAGAACCATAAAATTTCATTCTAATTCTACTCTAAGAGGAAACGAAAATAAATGGGTTCGCAGAAAACCTGGAGGTAGAAGCTAAAATCGAGGTGTGTTTTGTACCTGTAAAGGATTTTTCGTCGGGTGATTTTCTCGGTGTTTGGGCTGAAACTTCCAGGCCAAGCAGAGAGAGAGAGGAGCAGAAAGCTGCGAAGAAAGACGTGTGGCTGACACAAGACACCAACGCGCGCGCGAATCCGGAGGGCAGGTTATTGTGTGGGTATCAAAGCAATGACCGGCTTCACCAGGTTATTTTGCACATTGGCTACTTTCAATTACCGGTCATCAACGTGGCTGGCCTAGCACCCAAATTCTGTTTTATTGCATCTACTTAAATTGATTAAAGGTTTAATATGAGATTTGAGCAAGCAATGTCCGCTTTGGATTCGGTTCAGTTTTTTGGTTTAGATATCCATCTTACTTGTATATAAATAGGTTTAAGCAGTTAGCGGGTAGTGGCCCAACGCGTTTAAAATTTTCAAGTACGAGAGAGGAGCAGAGAATCAATGGAAGTAGTTACTAGCATCATTTGGGAACTTGGCCAGCCACAATGGATAGGGAGGAAGACAATTTCCGATGGTCAAAAGAAAATATAGAATTTCACTTGTTACAAGTAGAACATATAAATATGTATATACAAAAGATAGGGATATCCCAGAATTAATTTATGCCCAAAAGTGAATACAGGAAGACATCCACCAAAACAAAACATGCCTGGAGAGGCTACCCTTTTCAGGCTGGCAAGTTCATCAGGCTTTTCCCATGCGAATGGCTAATTCTAATTAGAAATGAAAGAACCTGTACCAGCGCATCAAAAGTTCCGAACAAAGGAAATTACAGAAGGCGGGCAATATACTCATAAGCAAAGTATAATACAAACAAAAAAGAAAAGGAAAACAAGGAAATAGGTCACAAATAGACATTGAAACTCCAAGACCCGAAGTGAAAATGTTCAACTTTGAGGGACACGAGATAGTTCTAACCTATTAAGTTCACCTTAGGATTCAAAAGAGAGTTTTGCCCCGAATGACATTCCACAAGCAGCTCACGGCTCCCAATGCCTTACCCATGTGAAGCCTGTAACCCACAATTTGGCAGGGCAGAAAAGACTTCAAAACCCACCAACCTGTTGCCTCGAAACACCTCCGTATCTCCCAGACGAAAAATCAGTGCTTCCATAAGATGGACCTGACCTCGGACAATCTTTGGCCCAATGCCCACTTTGATGGCACTTATAGCACTCATCTGAGGTACGGCCAACACTTGCCTCAGAAGATATCCTACCAGTACAGTCCCTCCCCATAGACTGTGCTGGACCATTCATGAAGGTAGGGCAATTTGTAGAGCTATGACCAGTAACTCCGCAACTGTTACAGAACACATCCATGCTTGCAGCAGTTTCTCTAAGCCTAAAACCACTGTACTGGTTTCCATATTGACCACCTTGGTATGCAGGTAACCCATATTCTCTACCAGCAGTTGGTGCGAGATGTCTGCTTATATCATTCCCTATTCCAGTATAATCCATTCCGTGATTAGGGGTGGTAATCTCTGCCTTTGATGCAAAACAACTAGAATCATTTGCTTTAATCTTATCAATCAAATCCAAAAGGTACCTCGATTCTGATGAAAAATTTACTTTTTCTACTTTCACCACTGTCGACTTCACACGCTGTTCATCACTAAAAGTTTCCTCCTTTACTTTCAACTTGAACATATACTTGTTAAACATAACCTGACGCGTGATTTCCATAAATTTTTCATCATTTTGGTTTTCATACCTCAAATAGTACAAATCTTTCGCAGACACCCCCATGAGATCCTCACCAGACTCCTGAAAAGCAGTCACCCATGTAACGCCTGTATGATCTTGTATCTGGAACTGGATTATATACCTGTAGTCACATTCATCTACGGACCTATCACATTTTTCACACCACCACTTCCCATCTCCATTATTTGTAACCTTTTTGTTGCATGGACGATCCCCATTCATAATAGGACAAGCTGTATAGCAGAAATTGTCCAACTTAATGTATGCGATAGTTGCTACAACTGTAATCCAATCTGGCTTCTCAGAAGTTCCTAGCCTCTCGTCTTTGATTTGTGATATAGTTTTCCGATTATCTGTCCTACCTACACTTGATGTTTCCCTAGAAATAGAGACAGAGGGAGTGTTCCTTCCCTCATCGACAAACCATTCCTTGAGCCTGTGAGCCTCCGGAAAATCAGGATTTATAAATAACTGGCTTGTAGAGATAGTACCCACTGCCTTCCCATTAAAATCACTCACCCTACCAGCTTTCACAGCCAGAACTGGAAACTCCCCAGAATCACACAAAAATTGGAGCTTTTGTCCTTCAGCATTGCAAAAATTTCCCCACAAAGTTAATTCAACACTTCGGCCAGACATGTCCTTCAAATGAAGGGTTCTCTTCTGAGTTTCTGTACCATTTTTTCTCATTATTGAAGCAGCAGGACTAATAAATGAGACCACACCAATTATATCCACAATATTATTGTTCTCCATGCCTTCAACATCACTTATGGCCCGAAAATGAAACTGCTGCCGTGGAATTTTGTTGTCATCCTCATAACATGGCTGTATTATTGATGTGCTATCAAGACAAATTTCATAATCATTATTGAGGTGATTAAATGCCTTCTGTGCAGGTTTTAGCGTTCCCCTAGAAATCATATAAACCCTACCAGCTTCAATCTGGTTAAAGAATTGGTCAACCGCAGTATTAAAGCAGGTCACCCGTATTTCCCCACCATCAGAATCAAGGAGATCAAACGAGAAAACTTTACCTTCACCACGAGCATTGCTATAGCGCCTAAGTTCTCCCTTTGCTGTTACTCTGGCTTTTATGGTCCACCTTCCCTGATAGGGATTTAGAGCAGAAATTGGGATTATCCTGGGTGGTGCGTCATTCTTGGCTACTGGCCCTCTGTTAGAGTACATTGGGGATGGCTGTTGATAGGCAGGTATGGGTTGGCGGTTAGAGGTGCTTAGAGGACGTGAAGCTGCTGGCCTAGGGTTATGAAAACCTGTACTCTGAGCACCATACGGTCCACTTAAAGGTGAAGATCCAGGAAAACCAGCAGAAGGCTCTGCTTTAGGATAAACAGGTGGTGAATTAGCAGCCGGATATCTTACTGGCTCAGCTTGATTCTGAGCACCATACGGCCCACTTAAAGGTGAAGATCCAGGAAAACCAGCAGAAGGCTCTGCTTTAGGACAAACAGGTGGTGAATTAGCAGCCGGATATCTTACTGGCTCAGCTTGATTCGGAAAAGAACTACCATGCAATGGATTCATTCTAGGCTGCTGTAGAGGGGTCCCTGCTGAGTTCAGCTTATCAGCCTTACTACCACCAACTGAGCTTCCTCCAAAAGTGTTGGTCTGTACCATTACTGTCCCAGGTTGATCAGTAGGGACTTCTGTGGGCCTAGAAGATTTTGGTGCTGGAACAGGCTTCCCAATGATATCATATTTTTCAATTATCACCTCCAACTCAATAATAATAACAATCCTGCATGAATGGGATTGAGCATAATGTCATCAAAAAAATTAACACACGAACCCCCACATAGATGCAAACATACATCACATCTTGAGTCAAAAACTTAAGGGGACATTAACACAGATCCCATCATTCAAAAATGCAACACTTGAATTTTGAACAACAATTTCGACAAATTGGAAAACATTAATTTAAATGGTCAAATCAATAGTTAGACATATAAAGATGCAATACTATATAACATATATGATGATAAAATCTACAAAACTCAAGCGTTTGAGAAAGTAGCATCTGTTAAGAACCAAGTCACTGTCATACCCACTAAAAACCAAAACTATACCCTGCAATCCCAAAACTTGCACTCTCGAATAAATGTACCCGCAGAATTGATTCGGTAGAGATCAATTAAGTTAATAAAGTGCAATTCAATTTTCTCTCAACCCTCAACACAACCAATGCAAGCTCCGCATCAATTTACAAGTAAAAGACAAAAAACCTTAAAATCCACCCAAAAACACAAGAAAGAAACAAGTAAACATACACGTCACAGGTTGAAAACCCAAAATAATATAAGTTCTTTATATTCGAAAAAGATCTTCAAATGAATCGTGACAGAGACAAGGCATAATTAAGAAAAGATCTTTTTCTTTTTGTTTTCGGAGAGAAAGAGAGAGTTACATGCGATCTTGGATGACGTTGCAAATGTACTGAGTCAACTGAACAATGGAGCCAACTTGCAACTTTGAGGATTTGACAAGTTCGTTCTTATTGGTCGCGAGCATCCCTTGCTGCGCCAAGGACCCATCCGATAGCAATAGCCTGAACCTCTCGCTCTTTTTGGGTTCTTGCTGCTGCTGTGGCTGATTCTTCGACGTCGTTTGAACCTCCTTCAGTTCTATCACTTGAAGCACAGGTTTCAAATCCTTCTCGCTCGCCACCTCTCTGTTTATAATCCGACCCACCGCCCCTCCCGTTAGATTCACCCCCATCGAAACCCTGAAACTAGGGACTTTCGGAGACAAATCGGCTGTTCGGACGGAGAGAAAGTGCGAGAAAATTCGAACGATTGGTGTCGGTTTTGATTTTTGAGAGAAATGGAAGGGTTAAAGGGGGAAAAACCTAGGGCAGGAAAAATGAGGCGCCATTTCACTAACTTGGCCAGTTATTTGAGAGAGAGAGAGAGAGCGCCAAGTCTCGGAATTTGGAAATTTTGGTTTCAATTTACGGGCCTTGAATTTTCTGAAATTCCTAACGTGTCCCTTAGTTTGACTCAAGGCTTCCCGAGTACGCTGTTGGTAAATGAGAAGGTACCCGTCCGTGCCACGTGCGGGAAACTCCCCGTTCTCCAATCTTTAGCAAGATTTTTTTTATCATTATTTCCGATTAGAGTTACTTTCAAATTTTGTCATTATAGTTTTAGGTGCGTCACAACCACGTCATATTTCCTCTTAAAATAAAAATGTGAAAAGTCATTATTCTAAAAATTAAAATGTGAAAAGTCATTATTCTAAAAATTAAAATATAAAAATTTATCAAAAAAATTAAAATATAAAAAGCTTAATATATAAAAAATTCTTGAAATGTATATGATTATTTAGACAAAATAAATAACCTTTTAAAAAATAAAAAAATATAAAAGTCAAAACCTTTTTGTTCATGGAGGGAAACTTTATTGGTAAGGATATCGAGATTTTGATAGATTTGTATTTGTATAGAATTAGCGTTGATAATTTAAATAGAAAAATGGATTACGAAATTAATGAGTGATTTTTTTGACCCAGTTAGATCCATTGTTAATACCACGCTTGGTTCTCTTCCTTGTAGCTAACATCAATTTTGTTTAGCTCTAAAAGTCAAAAATTTCAAATCAATTTTTTAAAAATAGCAACAAATATTTTTTCACACTTATTTTTTTATTTTATTCAATTTTTAACTGATTTATTAAATATATTTTATAGTAATTTTAATTAAAATTAAAATTTATAAAATTTGTTATGCCAAANTTTGCCAAACAGTTTATTTATAAAAAAACTTATAAAAAATAAATTTATCAAATAGTTTTTAATTAAAATTTAAAAATTATTATTTTTCATAAAAACTTAATAATAGCTTTTAAATTAAAAAAATAAATCAAACATGCTCTTAAACAATTTATCAAACTTTTATTTTAAATTACATAAATAGAAATATAATTATTATTAGTTTCAATGACAATTGTCAATTTTTTATCCATTTGACTTCTAACTATATATATTGACAAATTGAGTGAGGTTATAGGTAATATGTGAGGTGACAAGTCGTCAATCATCATTAAAATCACTAAAAAGAATTATTTTTTTATTTCTTTTAATTAGAGTAGTTTTTGAAAATACTTTTCTTTTTAAAAAAAAATTAAGAAAAATGAAAATTTAAAAATTCCACATCTTCCATTTCTTTTTTTGAAGAATTTGAAAAAACAAATTAAATTATCAAAAAATACTACTCCTATTAAAAGAAATAAGAGACTATAAGAGGAATATGAAAATGATTTTTTTAGTGATCTTGGTAACCCAAAAGTGACCTCATCCACCACCATCATTAGGATAAAAAAAGTTTAAAAACTCATTTAGACACATTAAAAGATTAAAGATTTATATGAATAATCTTGTATAGGTTTAATATTTTTTTTATATAAAATCAATGTAAAAGTAATAAAAATAATAATAGTCTCAGGTTTCTTTTTTATTGAGAAAGAAAGATTTTGATATAATTCTTTAAACATGGAGATATCATCTTACTATTAAGTGTTAATTTTTTTTTTGAAATTTTACTATTAATTAAGCGTTAAATTGATGTTACATTTCATCCATTTTCCTTTACCTATTTTTTTTTTCTTTTTGAGATGTCTCTAAATAAAGTATCTTATTTAGACACCCAATACTCTTATTTTTGTCTCTAGTATAAATTTATTTTCATAATTTTTTTAATTTTTCAAATTCAAAAGTATTAAATATCTAAATTATAAAATAATTTTCAAATTTAATTTAAAATTTCATAAAAATCCAAGAAGGACAAAAGAAAAAGATAAAACATATTTTTTTCTCTCTAATCAGTAATTAATACTATAAATCTTTCTTAAGAATGTCTTTGTCACTCTATTCCCACAAGTAGAGTTGGAACCACACAAATTAATGGCTATTTTAAAGTTACTTTTAACTATTTATTTATTTTTTTGGTTTAATGCGAAATGTTTTTAATCTCATAAACAAAATACTTATTTTTTTAATGAGATTATCCATGTAGATATTGATATTGTGGTCTCTCGATGTCCGCTGTCAAAAATATCCCCCGACAAAGAAAAGAGAAAAAAAAAAACCTTTAAAACGCAGCGATCCGTAGCGTAGCGTGCTCCGTTCATTCTGACTTACAAAAACTCTCCGATCACCGGATAAATGGTTCCGGTGACCGGCGCACTCAGAGAAAATAAAGTTGTGTAGCTTCCGCTGATTCTCGCCTTTGAATGTATGGATTCTCAAGAGATCCCCGATAATGGTAACAAGGGTTTTCTCTTCATGTTCTTTCGAATCGCTTTTGCCCTTCTCTTCCCCATCTTCGCTTTCTTTTTCCTATCATTTCTAGTCGGGTTCGTTGCGGTCTTTATCGGGGAACTATCGATTCCGAATTCGATTACCGTTCCCACACAGTGCAAGATAGTCTCTAGCAGTAAGTTTTTCTCTGTTTCTGTTACAGAATCAAACTTTGACTTTTCTTCTTGTAGAATTTTGACTATCTTTTTCAGAATTTTTGTTTTGATTTTAGCACAAATTTCCAGGTGTTTAACTAGCAATTTTACTTATTGTTTCTGTATTTCCAATTATTGAAATATCTGGTAATGCAATTTTTTTTTCTTTTTAAACTTTGAAATTAGGTGTGGATATTAGGTCATCGAAGATTTGTGAGCTTGGATTATTGAATTATAAAGCGAAGCATGTGCTTTATCATTTCGAGAGAAGCAAATTTAGATGCCGATATGATTACTATTGGACCTCTGTGTTCGAGGTAATGTTATCTGATTTAAGTCATGAGCTACTTATTTTTACTAATTTTGGAAATTTTGGGTTTTCTTTAATTGTGGGAAAACATGCATTTTGATCTCGATTGTTTTTCTGTAACCATATATGGTATGGTTATTGGATTTGCCAAATTTTGTAATTTAGCTACATTACTGGAACGATAGATTAAGATTATGAAAATCGAAATACTGTGAAGTATGTAGGAAGGGAGGAGTCTTAAGTTCTATAAACTATCACCTTTTTCATATGATTTTCTGCTAAACAATTTCAGGTGGAGTACAGAGACCATTCTTTGGGTCAGATACGACTTGCCTTCACAGAGGCACCGAATGAGGCACTTCCTCTTAGTTGCAGGCCTAACTTCGGTGCTGCTTGGTTGACGAAAGATAAATTCAAGGTAGCTTTTTTGAAGTTTCTAATGTTACTCATGATAATGTGGAGGCCTGATTTGTTTTTTTAAATGCAATTTTATAATCTAGTGATTTCTCATTTTTCAGGTTAATGAAACCTATGACTGCTGGTACACTTCAGGTATTTCCAAAGTAAAGTTGTATAATGATGGCTTTTTCAGTTGCCAAGCAAAAGATCCATCCACAATCGAGATGATCAAACGTTATTTAATGATGTGAGTTGATTATTTACAATTTTGGATGTGTCAATACTTTTTGGATAGCGACTTTATTACCTTTTTGGAAGTCTACCTGCAATGGTGCAGGGTGTGTTAGGCTTGAAAAATTGGAAATTCAAGGGTTTGGAATCACAATGAGGTTCATTTTGTTTCAAGCTGATTAACTAGTACAGCAGCAAGAGAAAAGAGGCTTTCCTTGGTAAATTTATTTTGTGGTAGTGTAGCTATAGTCTAGAGGGGAAGGTTTGAGTTTGTAATGAGTGGAAAGCTGAAGTAGTTGTGTTGTTTTGGCTGTAGTGAACAGTATTCTGGGACCAGCAGAACAGCTCTCTCTGAAACTTGGGAAGAGAGAATAAGAATATCTGAATGTAGGTTTCCAATGAGATTAGATTTGAAAAGCCTAAGAAGGTAGTGAAGTCTAGTAAAGGAGAAAGGGAGGGAGAGAGAGAGAAAGGGTAGGGTCTTAGTGAAGTGGACATGTGAAAGCTGAATGCAGATGGGATAAGTTCTCTAGCTTTACACAGCAGTTGATATTTTGCCGAGAATGATGCCAAAAAGTTTTATGCCTTATTTTTTCTTCATTAAGTTAACGCGAAGTTATTGCATTGACTAATTTCTTTTTCTGATCATAGTTCTAAAATGTTACCATCTTTGATCTGCTCTAAAATCTGTAGCTGACAAGATAAGAGTTTTCACTTCACCACTTGTGTACATTGTATCTGAAGTTGCGTTAGCTCAGAGCTTGAGCTTCTAAATATTTGTAGTATTAGTGTGGTTGATGTTGGGTTTTAGTGGCCATTATGCTCTCTACTTTGAACTCTTAAATGTTAAAAATGAAATCATTTAAGTTTTGAAAAATGATTGAGTAGGAAATGATATGAATGTGTCTGTTTGATGCCTTTGTGGGTTAATGCTGTTTTCCTCTATCTAAATATTTGTTGTTATGATGCCATCAGATCCACCAAGATTGTATACTCGTGGCTTTCAAGCAAGGGGAGAGGTATTTATTGGAGGTGGGAAACAATAGCTGGTGTTGTTACTGGTTTTTCAACTTCTATAATCACTATTAGCTTCATTAGAATTCTACAACAGATGAAGTCCTGGTTGCCTCAAGCCCTTAATACAGTCCATATCAAGCGTGTTTGTTTTCTACTAGTGTACGTTTCTGTTATGGGTTGGTTGGTATCCCAATATTGGAGGAGGCTCAATATCCCAGTGATTAACGTTTACAACCACTAGGCAGCACTGTTTTTGTACGTGCTATTTGTTATTTGCCCCTGGACTTGGTATGTGAATTTGGAATTGAGTCATGTGGCTTTCCTTGTGGAAAGATGTAAAATTGAGTGGTAAACTGATGTATTTGGTCACCAGGTAGATAATAGCTCGGCAAAGATTACAAGGAGCAGAGAGAAAGGGTCATGTACAGTTGATTTACGGTATAAAACTGTTGTATTCTGATGTATAATATGCATCACTGCCCCTGAGAGATTCAGGGTTTCACAGTGCATGTTTCATTTTCTGCTTGGAACAGGATTATGAGCAGTATCCCTTATTTTGCTGTCGGTCGTGGGTAGGAATACATGTAAGCGATATCTTATTGCAGACTTTTTAGTTCTGTTTTACAGGTTTAGGCTTTTATTTTTTCATTTAAACTTGATAGGGTAGAAAACAAACAAGTTGAAAGGTTATAAATAAATTAGGTATTCAGGATGTTAACTTGAAAAAGGTGGGATACAATTTCGAATAGGTCCGCTATTCTCTTAATCAGAAATTAGAAACTCTGTTGCCTGTGTAGTATCCTCCTGCTTTCCCAAAAAACCAAAAGGAGAAGCAAAGAAGCATTTAGTTTGAATTGTCTTTCCTTTTTAATGATTTATGGTAAGCCTGGAGGTGGCCATTGGAGGTAGTACCAGTTGATGCAACAGATCAGATGTTTCATGTTAAAAGCTGAGACCATGCTTTATACAAGTTAGAGGCAAGGAAACGGGCTGCTCTCACTCTTTAGCTTTAGGCTTTATATTCAGCAACTATTTGCTCATTTTGCTGGACAAAAACCACGCAAAGATAATCTCGGCAGAAAACGATGCCAATGCGGCCATGTATTGTATTATCATACCAATTTTAGATGCCTAGCTAGGGTAGAGTTTTCAGTTTTTGTATATCTTTGGAAATTTCCTGTTGCTGTCAGCCATAACTTGAGCTGCTTAACCTGGTGGCAACGGTCCAGTCTATAGGAAAGTATGCTTTTACATGTTGCCTGAATCCGCAATGATCCTCTCAATCTCTTCCAAGAGGCGCTCCTTTTCATCTGTCAACTCCTCATTCTGCTTTTGAAGCTCTTCAATCTGCTTAGTTTGCTCCGAGTCCTTTCTGAGATTTTATAGGTACAAAAATAAATTTGGTTAATAATGATGAAAAAAAAACCAATGCTGATATTAATCTAAAAGTGTGTTCTTGGCTGCTAGTGAGCTTCTATCAGTGCAGAGACATGAGCCCTCAGAGCTTGTAATGGTTAAGAAATTTTCTCACGTGCATCAGGATTGGCGGCAACCAAGCCTGAGTTGTTCTTACATTTTGATTTGAGTTACTCTACAATTGACCTATCACGAGTAACTTAACATTGATCTGCTGTTACCTGTTCATGAAAGACAGGTTAAGTTTGAGTGAACGAACTTCCTTCTCAAGAGTTTCACAACGCTTCAAGACTGATTGCATGTCAGATGGAATTGCTGGGGTCGAATTCCTTTCTTTTGCCTCTGCCATCCTGAATCATCAAGTATTGAATGTAAACAAAAGATTTTCAAACTATATCAAGAGGTATTGATTTAACCCTGGAGAAGCTGGTAAGTGAAAAGCTTTGGAAAATCCTAAAAAGATGAAGAAAGAGCTCATTGCTAAGGAAGAGGGTACTCTCCCAAGAGTTGCTCAGACTGTTTTACTTACTTTCTTGACCGCTCCACTCTTCGCTTTTTCGTTGGGTCTGCCCTGTCCACTGCATTGTTTTTTGGGTCGGTTAGTGAAGATTATACGGTTATCTATTCAGCGTGCAAAAGGAATGAGACAATTTTCAAGAACAGTAACTCAGTTTCAATTCAGGAGGACATGATTCGAACTGAAACAATGAAGAGAAATGCATAAAATGGGGAAGCTGAGTACCAGAACCAGCTGATGTCACAGATCCATAACGAACTAGGCCTCCCCTCTGCTAATGATTCCAAGGTAAACAACCAAGAGAAGTGAAAGGTAAGTAAAACACCCCCTAGGTTCGCGAAGCTTTTGAGGAAAATGTTAAACTCATATCAAGTAATGAAGAGTACCTTCCGATCATCTTTCAGATTATCAATTATCCGTTCTCGGAAATCCGCTGTAAGTTCGAAAGAATGTACTCATGTCAAATGATGAGTGAATCAGCATATGGTTCGTAGGAAAACTGGTTATTCATCAATTTACTTCATGCATTCATATAGATTCTGGTGATAAAGCCAGTTCTGTAGATTGCAGTAGCATGTTTCGTTATACTGTGAACTGCTTACCTTTAGATTTACAGCCATTTTCTGAGCTCCTACCATTTCCAACTTGTTTCTTTGAGCTTTCACATATGCTTAAGGTTTGACTTGAGTTGCTGGGGCCATCACATGCATCAAAACCAGATGAAACCACCGGAGCAGCAGCTGAGGATTCACTTTGAGAGGCTTCTCGAGAAACTGTGCTCATCTGAATTGTGTTTGTGGGATTTACAAAACCTTCCAGGTCAAGATCCATAGGCCCTTGAACAACTTGCACAACCCCGGTATTTGTTACTTGGCCAAGGGATACTTCTGCAAAGGCACCTGGAATTTCATGAAAAAGATTTCCTTGTCCCTGGTTGAAGGTGCTATTAGGCATAATGGAACTATCTTCACCAGCTTCTTTCTCAATCTGGTTGCTAAGCTTTTTGCGTTCTAGTGTACCCTTTAGCATGCTGACAACAGAAGATACTTTGTCTACATTTCCTGTTTGGGGTGCATTAAAAGTGGAGGAGGACGAATTTGATGGGGACATGAATGTTCCCAGTTGATTGGGAATCTCACACATGGGTATGTCATTGAAACCATTTGGATCTGATAATTCTACTTTCATTTTATTGACACCATTTCCGTAAGAATTGAGTGCATCCTCCATGCCAAGTGATGTTTGAGCATTTTGCATAGCAGCATACCTCCTCCTATATAACAAATTTATGGAGGTATATATCAGAGATATTTATTGGTAACCCAACCGAAAGATCAGCACAATGATTATCATTACTTAAAACTTCCCATAGATTGATGGACAGGAATAGTTCTGAGCATAAATTAGAAATTACTGATACCTTAGTTCAGAAGATCTACTTCTTGTCATGGGCTGTGAACTATGAAACCATGCCTGCAGTAAAAAGTTGGGATAACATCAAAAGATCGTGAAACGTTGCTGAATTGAAGTTTCTGTAAAGAGCTATACACAAACTAACCTTGGCTAGATACAAATTACTAGCCTGCAATCCCTTTTCTACAGCAGTCCTGATAAAAAACGAACCCAAAGTAAATCATTCGAATAAAGTAATCTTGTAACTAAGTAATAGTAGCTGTTCCAAGTGTTCTGCAGTAACCACCACCTCATTGAATTTTGATTGACGTCCCCTGAGGTTTCTTCCCCAATGGAATTATTCTGCAAAAGCAAGTCATCGCTGCTCCTTTTCTTTTGAAGCGAAGTTCCAGGTTGCTGACAAGACAAACTGGCCATCTCGGTAGATAATCTGCACTCATTTCCCAAGTAATAAACATGTCATTTCTTGATCAGAGAAAGCAATATCGAGATTGAAGGTGATGATATCCACTCACCTTCGTGATGCTTGTCGAGTACGATGTGCTATGCTCGAAGAATTGTGACCCTGATTCTGAAATCCCGCAATGATCAGATCATAAAAGAGGAATCTACATCAGACCTCAAAATTCCTTACCAGAATAAAAGTTTTTGAACTAGAAATCACAAAGTAAAAGAGTTTTAAATTATAGGGCCCCTGGTTAGAATTGCTTGCCTCTCCATTGGTGAGCCAGCTTCTGAAAAGCTCCTCACTATCTGCACGAAAATTCTGAGAAAGATTCTTAAACCCCAGCATCTCCATGGTTGGAACTGGCATCCCGATTGAACTCTCCATCAATGACTTGAGAAACAGCTCCTCGCTCGAGTTTCTGTAAAAATCTGAAAACTGTCTCCCCTCAGTCTCCATGGCACTCTTCTCTCCCGAACTTCTATGACTCGGCAGCAATTGGCATGAATCAAAACTCTGCTTGATGGTTCCTGGCTTTAAGAAAGAATCACCTGCCAAGTTTCCCTCGTTTCCACCATTGACCATATTAGCAATAATTTATGCCTGTGAACAAATGGATTCTATCAATCATTTGAGGATTGGAATTTTTTGAGTCCCTCCAACCAAATGCTTAGACCCCTATAAAAATTCTATGCTACCAATCAAGGCTTCAACTCTATTCTGTAAGCAAACCTTACAAAAGAAATTTAGCTCCAAAGAAGCAGTTCCTTCCTCTATAAGCAAACCAAAATTTCCTTCCAATTCCTGAACCAAAGATCCTTTTGTTTCTCTAATAATCAATGATTTAAAAAAATATATTGCCCCTTCAAGGCTTAAGCCGAAAATGATTAAAAAACTGGAAAATTAGGCTTATTTGAGGACTAAGAACAAATAAGAAATTGAATATGGTATAGAAAAAGATCTTATGAACTTAGGTTATACGGCATACCTA
This sequence comes from Theobroma cacao, assembly GCF_000208745.1. Lineage (NCBI taxonomy): Eukaryota > Viridiplantae > Streptophyta > Magnoliopsida > Malvales > Malvaceae > Theobroma > Theobroma cacao. The sequence continues at coordinate 35,974,494 of NC_030852.1, forward strand.
GGCCTACTAATTTTTCTTTTTGTTTATTTGAATAATTTAAAGAAAAAGAAAAGGGTTATGTTGAACATAAAAAATTGTAAAAAATGTGGGAATCTTGGAATTATGAGTTTGCCATGATTCCAACATAGCATGGATTGTCTTTTTCATTAGCTTTCCGATTTAATTTCTTGCAGCATTACGTCTGGCTTACAACGCTTGCAAACCGTTGGTGTGGTTGTCTAAATTTCTTGAATGGAGTGGTTAAATTGAGCTTTTGATTTAGAGAAATGAATTGATGATGAGCCTGAAAACGACAGCCTTTCTTTTTTCTTCTCTTTTAATCAAATGTAGCTGCTGAGAGGCAGTATCAACTTGCATTTTCATATTATTTTGTGTGATTTCATGTATGCTTCAACTTGCATTCTCGAACACGTTTTATTCCCACTGTACTCTCAACCATTTCATTTCAATTTTACATCAATTTTACTCTTTTAAGTCGTTTCGTTTAAATATATAATCTTTTAAAATAATTTCGATTTTCATCTTCTCATCAAATCGTTTTATTAAAATTACGTGAATTGAAATAATTTTAAAATAATTTTACGTTATAAAATTTAATAAATTACATTATGTAGTAAATAATTGAATTATATCACGACGAACTGTTGAAATTGAATCAATGATTGGAGGTAGGAGCAACGAATAAGTTCAAAGGGCAATGACAGTGTGATGCAAAAGCCGCCGAATGACTGTAGATTAAGCATTCATTAGACTTTAATTACTAGGAATTACAATAATTTTTGTGCCTAAGGAAACCGACGTAGGCTCCTAGTGAAAGCAAAAACAAAATTTAAGAAAACAATTAGTCAATTGATAATACTTTTGACTCAAACTTTGTTTGAGAACGGAGCAAAGCATCTATTCAAACACAAGACTATAGTGGATGTGTCGTAATTACTGACGAAATTTAAACAATTAATGTCTTTTTCCAACCAATATTTTTTTGATTACATGCAACATGTAATGGGGCATAATTCCATGGAATATTTTTAGCTATTTTATTTTATGATTTAATCACTTCTTTGGAAAGCCGGCATTTGGGAATTCGAGACGAGTGCATGCTGACATATTTAACCTTGTTTGTTTTTAATATCAATTCTTTTAGTACCAATAAACTTAATTATATTGCTGATTTTCAAAATAAATTTAAACTAAATATTATATCAAAGTTCAAAGCCACTTAATGAAAAGTACTTTTGTTAATTCCCGTTACATCTAAGGGCAGACTTGGCAATATCCTCTATATTTTATCTTTTATTAAAGAAGGGAGAAAAAAAGACTTAAAAATAATAAAAATCAAACAATGACCAGTAAAGTCCTGCAATCGTGTTACAAACGGAGCGATTCAAGGCTCTGCAAAACTATATAATCTGTTTGTGATAAATGAGACAAATTACAAAATGAATATAAATTAGTTGGTTTAAGAAATATAAAGCACAACATTGAATTGAAAACACCAACTTATTTTAGTAAGTTCGAATATAAAAAATGAAGTAAAATTATCTGACAAGGATTATTATCGTCGAAAGAATTGTAATAATTTTTAGTCATTTTATTAAACGGTGTGATAATTAATTTAATAATTTTTTTTCAATATATATATATATATATGATTTAAAATTTCTTTACACAACCTTTGTCATAAGACAAGATCATAAAAAAAAAAAAAAAAACCAAGAGAATCATGGCCCATGGTCGAAACTCGAAAGTCAAAAGATTGTCGTTAGGGAGTGGGCTTTTCTCTTCCTTTCTGAGCCCAAAACTCGACCGAACGTTCACTCTGAGCCCATCAACTAGACTAGCTCCTACAATTATCAGAATCACTGTTTCCGATCTAATTACAGCTCATTCCATTACTTGTCTGTTTACGTATATGATATTCAAATTAGTAAAATATAACCGAGTTCATGATGTACATTTAATCATCATTACACTGTATTTAACATGGAATTTGTTTGAAGGCAAAAAAAAAAAACCCATAAAGTTGTGAGTAGATTCGACTAGTAACTCGTACAACCTTAACAGCAATAATGCTCGAATCAATATCCCGTTGCTTCGATCCATATGTATTCATTTTTCAAGGAAAATGTTGGAGCCTTTTACCTCTCCATCAGGTTCTCAACCAGAGAGAGAGAGATTAATGGCAGAGCAAAGGGCTGATCAGCAATCGCATGAAGTCCCTTCGCCCACTAGGGGCGTGTTGCCTGCATTTGCCATCCTTAATTGATTGTTGTACCAGCTCATGAATCTGGCTATGAACTCTGGAATAATTTTAACATGAATTTGTGTTAAATAGAGAAACAAGGAAGAACAGGATATTTAGTTACGAATTATTGCTCTGTAAACTTGAAGGTTTGTATGCTTACATACCTTCGATTCTCAAGAAAATCCTCATGTTCTTTCTCACCGGGTCGATAACCTTAATGCTCATTTCATCCTCACTCTCAATCATGCTTTCATCATCCCTCTTTAGTGTAAGGCATTCATTGGAATTAGCTCTTAAACATCATGGAAATGAGATATTAAGGAGAAAAGAAAAGGTGGGTATCGGCGTTCATACATTGTATTCATCATATAAACCATCAACTTGAGTATGCAAGTTCTCGTGCATATGCTTTTTCACTTCTTCAACCAGAGACTGCAAATGAAGATGATTAAGTTGAATTACTAGAATGGAAATCTAAACAGTTTCTGACTCAAGATGCTGGTTGATTTGTAGGGGAAACACTTCCTACCTTGAATATGAAGTCAGGAGATACATCATGCTCTATGAGAATTTGAAGCTTTCCGCGGATTATGTATAGCCTGTAAAGAAAGTCCAGAAACGACCAACACTCTTTCAAAGCTATAGTAAAAGTTGAGAGCCCCAGATTGAAATTTCAGATGTAAGCTAAGAACAACTCACTGTTTTGGACTTCGTTCCTCGACTATGTTCTTGGCAATGTTTGCAATGTCATCTTCCCATCCAGTTAAAATTACTTGGTCTTCCTTAAAAGGATAACTGCAACTCAAGAATAAAGTGTTCACCAAACAAGAGAAACGTGGAAACACTTTTGGCTTCTTCATTTTCAGCATTTACGGCAAAAAAGTTTTTGAGAGAGCTTTGTCCGACCACTTCCTTATTTTGCTGCCATCTTCAGGGGATATTTAATGAAATTGATGCATTGGTTCAATCATTAGGGCATGTCACTTTTAACCACACTATGAGGGAAGGGAGCTCCTTTACGGATGCCTTAGCCTCAATATGGTGTTGATCAAGAATAAATGTTTCTGCTTGGTGGTAGCTATGCTGTTTATATCACCTATGTTTTATGTCTTCCTTGCTGCTTATTCTTACCTAGGCGTTGCTCTTATTGGGCTCTGTTCTGATAGCAATTTATGGCTTTATTGTTTATCTTGTTCTATGGCTTGTCATGTGGGTTCTGTTTTAGCAATCTCTGTCCTTATTCTTTATCTAGTGCCATGGCCTGTCTTGTGGGGCTTGGTGTTGTTTAGCTTACTCTATCGCCAGGTTGTCCCTGGTTTTCCCATTTCTGGAATTTTTCTGTCTGCTGTGATGGGGTGTCTCATGACTACCCACTACTGTATCTTACAGTTATAAATAAAATCTTATCTTTGGCTGAGCAAAAAAAAAAAAAAAAATGGAAACAAGAAGTTAAAAGATGGAAAGGATGGTGGTGGAGATGTGTAATTTTCCTCACCTTGAGTGCCAGCAGGCTTCGAATGAACGAATGGCTTGACGGAGATTATTCTTGGAGCTGTCGGCCATCTTTTCCGCCAATTTAGTTGGCAGATATATGTCTTCTTGCTTAGCTATAAATTCCAGAACTTCAACAATCTGAAGACATGAACAGAACTTTATCAAAATCTCTGGATATGATTCCATTTACTCTGGTAGTGTGAGTGTTTCCCACCCACCTCTTCTTTTGAAGGCGGAAGTAGCCGAATGAGCGTGCAAATTGACCTAATTGGCTGAAGCCTTGAGACATCAGAGCAGCAGAAGAAAACCTTATTGTCCCCTTCATACCTTTCTAACAGCCATTTAATGTACAGCAGGGCATCTGTGCTTAGCTTATCTGCTTCGCATAGAATTATTACTGCAGACAGAAACAAAAGTCAGGAAATTAGTTAGGATTTTGTTTCTTTATACTGCTATCTGCTGTACATGGACGCAAAATCTTCTCTGTACAATATGAGATCAGCTTTGCTACCCCAGCTCAGTGAAATACAAGACATCCAGTAATCAATGGGTTGCATCGCAAGTTCCCTAATCTAGTGGCTACCAACAGGGATCAGCTCCCCAATTGGCTGTCCCTATCCTAGACAAAAATACAATCCCACATGGCTTTTTCACTCTAACTTTTACTCTAACTTCGTAGGTAAAGGAACGTTGTCAGCCTGCAAAATCCAAGCACCGACGACAGTCGACTGCCATGGCCAGAGAGCGACCTACCGATCCACCAGTGATTGGAATCTTAGCCTATTTTATCCTCCGTTGTTTCCAGCTGTGTGATGCTCCAGTCTCGTTCCCCCGATGTTTTCCTTTCCCCTGCCTTCCACTAGAGAAGCAAAGTGCCAACAGTTCTGTTGGACTTAAAAACAAACCAATCCTGCCAGTTGCTTGACAATACACATAGCCTGGCCAAAGCTCCCATATACACAAAAAATCATAGAAACTAAAGACAAGACCCCCTGTCTCCAAGGGATGTGTGTGTGAACCAGTCAAAAAGAAACAAAAGTTGATATATCAGTGTCTTAAAAGAAAGCAGCAGAGAAGGTGAGAAAAAGCAAGAACTCTCGGTCCTCTCTGCTCTCCTAAATGGTGAAATCAGTATAATAGTTTGCAGTTGACTTCTTGTTAGGGGAGTGGAACTAATCAAACATACCTCTACAGTTATCAGAGTAGGACGACGTAGCTTTATTAGATTTAGAGGTCTTGGTTTGTGTTTCCTTCATTAGTTCCACAATGACATCCTTCTCATACCCTTTTAGATCCGAGAGATTGACCTCTACATGCTGGGAAGATTCCTTCACATTTACTTCGATTCTTCCTATTGATTCCCCCTGTCAGAATGTTTCATAGGGAGATCCCAATTTAGGACAAGTCAAATGCAAACTACTTTATCATGTCAAAATCTGCAGTTTAATTACAATTGTGAATCATCAATAAAACGGTAAGATAACCAAACACTTTTAAATTTTGATCAAAACTATATAAAAATTTATTAATTTTTAAAATAGACACTCTATCTCAATCGATGTTAATGTTAAACATAAAATATCTAAAATATCATTTTTTTATTATTTTTTTTCCTCTCAGATCGGTTGACAACGTCTAACCGATCAGCTATCTCTATCCTACGCTCCCCTAGAAAACACTAGATTAGTACTCCATGAGAGCACTAAGGCTTCCAAGGGAGCCCCAAATTGGGTTCCTCAAGGGAACACTATGATTATTTTAAAAATATTACCACATCATCAAACTAATAGAAATATTAACGTTAATTAATGACAGGATTTATGTATCTAGCGAAAACATATTTTTTGATAAAATATTTTTTTTGAAAACTAATAAACTTTCATGTAATTTTGATCAAAATTTAAAAGTGTCATAGTATTTTATCCTTAATAAAAATGTTTACCAGAACTGAATGAGAATTACCTTCAAGTCAAATGCCTTGCGCTCGTCCCTAGTCTGAAAAAACATGAAAGAAACCTTTGGTTAACTAAATGAAAGAATGGAGTTTCTGTGGTCCTTTCTAAACAATACTACACGATATTAGTTCTATTCTAGGAAACAAACAGACTCATTGAAAAGCTTTGCAAGGAATGCGCCACACAGTTAAACATAGATCTATAGATATGATCAGTGACTATTTGCATGTAATGAAGTTGCTGTCCTGAGATTAGAGTACATTATTAGACTTCTATTTAACTATTGGTGGTGGTGGTAGTAGCACCATGGCAGCCAGCTATATTTATCCAAGAAAGGGAAAGAAAAGAAAAGAAAGTTCAAGTTTAAATCTTCCTCTCCATGACTTCAACCAAAAAAAAAAATGTTGCCCAATGCTACCGGATATTCAAATTTTACGGTACCTGGAGTCCGTCAGGTCCAAAAGCTTCTCGAAGCATAGCCCAGATCATGGTTCTCTTCCCAACGCCAGGGGGTCCTTCAAATATAACATGATCGCATAGATCGTATTTCACCTGTAACATCCATCATCTACCGTTCAAATGCATTCCAAACTTTGCTCAGTAGACACATATATAAGCGTAAAAGATTAAGCTATGGAAAGGGATGAATTAATCTCACCAAAGCCTGCAATCGAGTGGCCTCACTTTTGTTGCAGATGAAATCTTTTAAAGCTTTGGGTCGGTACTTGTCTGCCCATATGAACTTTTGGTTCCCCTTGTGAGTATCGGCTTCTTTCTTCTCATCATTACTAGGAACAGTTTTGGTCGGCAAGATTGTTAGCGTCGGTGGTGCGGATGGTTCTGATACTCTCTCCCTCAATGGCTTCACCTCATCAACTAATTGAGGATCAGGAGGATCGGTGGCCTCCTTCTTCTCTGACTTCATCCCCTTCGGAAAAGTTGTTTTAACAGAGGTTGGAGGAGCAGCAGCAGGAGAGGGGTCCTGGTTACCAGTTTTTCTACAGGTGAAGCAGCTAGAACTAAATTCTTGCACTTTAACGAAGAAAGAGGAAAGAGTGCTGGAAGTGGTCGTGAAGACAGTAGTTGTGTGGCTAACACGTCCAGGACTCTCTGCTCCAGACATATTTTTTTCGCGATTGATGGAGAGGGTTAAATCGATGAGTCCTTTGTAATAAGGACTGCACTTGTGGTTCTTTTCATCCACATGATTAAAAATGTAATTGCTGATAGTAGCCCTGTGAGAAAGTATGCCATGCAACTTATTATGTGCATCGAGACTCTCCTCTGTTAAATCAGAATGCTTGGAGGAATCGTTGCCTAGTCGTCTGGGGTTGATGTAGTCGCCTAGTTTATTGATGTTGCTCCAACTAGTCCAGTAAGAGAACTTTGTGGGCCGACTAGAGCACGTTGAGGAGCGGCTGGACCGGGGTATGAGAGTCTCAGATTTCTGGGTTGTGATAATGAGGTCTGGATTGGGTGAGGAGCGCCGGAGGATTGTTGCTGGACTCGGCATCGCATTTGCAGAGCTGCCAGGATCTGCAATGTGCTAGTTCTTTGTTTGCCTGCCAACTTCTCTTTCTTTTGTAAGTTTCCTTTCTTTCTTTTTTTTTTTTAATAAATTCGTAATCCTACTAATTAAAGTTAGGAAATGCCAAAGACTTCGATGATTCTAATGAATGTTGACATGTGCTGGGCGTCACGAACGATGCATGATTGATTTTGTCGCACTCAAATTCATGGGTCAAACCGGCTGGTGCTTGTTGCTTTCTTGGAGGAAAAGGCTTATAAAACGATCGACAGTACTCAGAATCTTGGAGGCAAAAATATCCCTGGTTCCACAAATCCGAGCTATGCTTGAGGGTTAAATACAGACTAGTTCCTCTTTTCAAAAAACAAAAAAAAATGCAGACTAGTTCCTGATCGGGTTTTGAGAACAAAGCTCATTCTATACCTGGTTCTGTGATTTTGTGGGAACTATCAATCAAATAATCAATTTTTCACTTGAATCAATCAAACCCCTCGGCCAGGTTGGTGTTCATCAAAGCACCTGCTTTGTTTTGAAAAACAAGTTTAAGAATCTGAATGCTGGCTTCTTAAACTGACGCATGAAGATTTGTATTTAATGGGCGAATAATCACCATTACCCTCTTTCTGACTAGGTTGGTGTTGCAGAAAAAGATAACTGGAGGGCTTGTTCATGATTGGGTTGTCTTCAAAGTAAGGCTTTGTTTAACTCAGACTGCGCAGTTCTCTCCAGTTCACTATCTCCTTGGTTTTGTTAGCTCACAGTTTGTGTAGTTAAAGTGAACATAATGATTAAGTTTTTCAAATTTTGTTCTATTCCTGGATGCCAATCTGAGTACAATAAAGCCTTACTCAGAAGACAACTCTTTGAAGAAGATGGGGTTTGCGGGACCAGCCGGAACCATTCAGGCAAGCTCTGATTTTCTGTCTGTAAGTGGTACATCATTCTTTTTCTGTTTGCTTGGTGCTCTTCCTGAACTTGAAGTAAAGCATTCTGTTGTCAGGAAGCTGATTTTGATGCCAAATCTGTTGCAAAAGCTAAAACTTGTAGCAAATTCAATACCCAAACCCGCTTGGGAAATATGGAGTATGAACCATATCAGCCAGCCCAACAGTTCCTTGCCAGGTTACTCTTTTCTGTCATCTTCTTGGAGAAATTGCATGTCAAGCATAATTGAAAAAATTCTATGAAAAAGAATTTTATGGAAATGAAATAGGTACTCCCTCGATGTAGCCCAATGATTAAAAAGAAAACGATTCTAGTATTTTCCTGTCAGGAATGTCGAATTTGCTGAATATAAAAATCTGAGAAAAGAAGAAAACAAAAGGGGTACGCATGCTTGAGGACTGACGTAGACTTAGGCCCACTAGGGACCACTTTCCAATTAGGAGTAAGCCTAGTTTGGTGCCTTAGCTGCTGTTGGATGTGGCCATGGCCCACCGTTTCACTGCCTTGATGACGCAGGGCCCATAGGAGTGAGCATAGTTTTGTCAAAATCGAATTAATTGAAGATTTTTGATTAATTGTTAATTCGATTAAAATGTTTAATTAATTCAGTTAATTCGATTGGTTTCGATTTAAAAAAATTTTCATCTGTTTTCATTTTAATTTTTATTAATTAAATTAAACAAATTAATTTGTTTACCGACTGTTTCTGTTTAAATAAAATATTGATTGATTTGTTTATTTTTTTAAGTAAGTTCAATTAATTCAATTAAAAGAAAAATTTTAATCAAATTAATTGATTTAATTGAGTACATATTATTTTCAAAACTTGAGTAATTGAAATACGTGAGTGATTATATCATAACTATAAGAATAGTCGCGTAATCTAATTGAATTTTTTCAATTAATTGATTAATTTGAAAAAAAAAATCAATTAACTGAATTAATTCGTTAATTGGTTAATTTTGTTACAATAAAATTTCGATCAATTTGTATAACCTTTTTTTATTAATTCAATTAATTTGATTAAAAAAAGTAATCAAATTAACCGATTTAACAGAATACAGATACTTGAAGTTAGGGTGTATGAGTGATTATGTCCTCATTATAAGGATAGGAGTGTAATCTAACAATATATATATAGATATGTATAAAATTAGAAAAGTCATTGCTTGCGACCAATTACCAAACCACATGGCATAATTGATTCAACCATATGCTTCCAATACTTGAAAACTGATGATGACAAGGATCCTATCCATGCAAATAAATATTGTCGTACGGTAGGTAGGAAAAAGATGAGAACGGGGCAGTCCCTAAGATCCGGAGAAGATGATTCTAAAGAATTATTCCATTCCCAAAATTTACATGTAATTGATAGATCCATATTTCTATACTAAGTTTGCAAGGAATTTTGTTAATGTGTTATTTGTTACTGGACAGATCAGATGGTACTGGTGGATATGCTTATGTTCTGTGGTTTCTCCTGCAATGGCGACACTGATTACAGGCACACAGGGAAACCAAAAAATGATGGAAACAAAAGTAGCCCCAAGCAAACGTCAGGTGGGGCTAACCAGGTTGGGCCCAATCATAATCCAAATCCACTTTCTCCCCATTTCTTTATTCGCTTTCTCCAGAAAATGGGATATGACTGTGAAAGCAAGTAAGCAACCAAGCAGGCTCTCTCCACTCCATCTATATCTTTGAATTATATTTTCTATTATCATGCAACCTTATCCCACCCATCTGCTCTTCTCTTTGATTCTGTTTCTGTGCCACGCTTGGAACTTGGCCGATATCAATAATTAAATGCTCTTCTTTTCGGATGGTAAAACTGCCTACAATCAAAGGAAGATTTCCACCACCCACCGCCCTTTTTGGTCTTTTCAAGCAGGCATTTTGGGTATTTCCAACCCAGTCTGAACTGTAAGGGAGTTACCAAAAAGGGGCTTCTCTTTACGTTTTATTTTCTGTTTTGTTTTGGTTTTTGTCCTTTCGAAGAACAAGACAAAAGAGGCAGCAAAAATAATGCAATATGGTCTGAAAAACAGACTCTAGGTAACCCTGCTCTTAACCTTGTGTTTAGGATTTAAAAATTAAAAGAAAATGGAAATGGGGTGATAAAATAGAAATAAATGGCGAGATAAATAGAGAAAGGCCAAGGGGGACTGCATTTCAACTTGCACAGCTATTCTCAATTTGTCATTCCCTTCCATCATCCATTAATTTGGCATTACCTTGGCTTATTTGCTTTGCTCCTATCATATCAGTTTAGCATCTATCTATCTATCTATCAATCAAGTTATTGCCACAACCAAATTCAAGGGAGGGAAAAGAAGGAGCAGCCTCACCCTTATAATCTCCTACAGCTCCTTCCTCTCTTGTAAGGTTCAAATTCTTGCTACCAACTCTTGTTTTTCTTCCTCCTGAACACACCCTCCGTTTCAGTCAACTGAAAAAACAAATTGCTGGTTAGACTTCAATTCAGCTGCCAACTTATTATGGATTTTGGGATATCTTGTCTCTTCTCCTTAAATCAGGCTTCATTGGGTTCATCATCTTTCTATGCATGCTTTAATTCATCTTCCAGATCATCCATTTTGTGTTTTGGAAGTAGTTTCCCAGAGCCCGAGATCTTAAACTCTGTCTTGAAACCCTCTTCCTCCAAATTCACTGCTGCCTCGTCTCCCTTTAGAGAAGACGCTTGATCTTCTTCCAGCTTTTTTACCTTTCTTTTTCTCTTGCTTTAGTGTGGTAGACTATTTTTTTTAGCTCCATTTTTCACCTTTCCCCAGAGCAATTTGCAAGGCAAGATAAAGTGACAAAATGTTGTGCACACCATATTGCGTGCCAGCGGCAGCTATGGCTTCTCCGACTTTCCCTGATCATTGCTTTATCAGGTAATTCTTCGATAATTGAACTTTCTTCTCTCTCTCTCTCTCTCTCTCTCTCTCTCTCTGTCCCTGTTCTTCTCTTTATATTGTAGTAATTGATTCTGCTAATTGGGTTTACTATAATTTGACTGTTGGGTTTCTCATAATAGTTGGGGGGAAATGAATATTTTAGTAGGAGTTTATGAATATAGAGATGGAAGAAGGATTTGTAGTAGGAAAACCCCTGGAATATCCGTTTATTCTTTACGATCATCAGGTATGATCATCATCATCATCATGATCACAAGGACTTGAGGAGATGGAGGATTAGGACTACTACTGCTGCTACTTCAGCTTCTGCTTCTGCTTACCCTCTCTTTTCCAATCAGATTCAGCTAACTAAAGACTCTTCTTCCCGTCACAAATTTTACCAGGAGGTTGATCTATAACAATATATGCATATATGTTGTTCATCCATTCTGGATATCCGCATCATCATGTGAATCATTTTTTATTACTTAGATTATCTTCCATTTCCGTTTTCTAATATTCTGTTGAACTATAATGCAATCAACAGGCTCTTAAGACTGCAAGGGACAAGTTCACTCGAGAAATCTCGATCCAGTCCAAGGACAAGGACATCTCTCTTGCTAAGGTACAAACATACTGACTACATGCTTACTTCCCCGTCTTTTTCTGTTTGACCTTGTCAAATTGCGGTACCAGCTAGATAATTTATAAGGCCTTCACTAACTCATTGTTTGTACGGTGACTGGTGAGAAGATAGGTTGTTACTTGAAGAGGTATTTAATTGCTTCATTCATGCTTTTGAAATGTAATTGGAAGTTTTATTTTGCTTGATATCTTTTGGTGTAGGCTTTGCTTTATGTTGCAGCTGAAGATGAGGCATTCATGGCTTTTAACCAAGAGATGGACACTCGCTCCCTCCTGAATGAAAGGAGAAATGTTTCTTCCCCATCTGATACCAAAGAGTGGGATTCTGTGGAGCAAATGCCTTTGGGTGGAAAGACCATATCTGAATGGCTGAGTGAGTTGGATGCAATTGCTAAAGAAGTTGAAGCAGAGCTAGTTTCAAGAGACATAGGCTGCCATCTGGTTGAAGTTTTGGAGGCAGTCAATTTAGTTCTTTTTGAGTTAAGAGGCTTCAAAAGATCCCCTGTTCTCGTGGATTCTAAGCATTCATACTTACACTCAATACTGAGCTCTGGATGTGGCAGTGGTAAAGCCTCATTCTACTTCATTTATGCAATAACACGCACTTGCTGCAACACATTTTCCCTCATAATTTGGGTCTAGTGGAATTGAAATTGTTTTTCTTTATTGTAACCTATGCTTCCTTATCATTTTGTTGTCATTTTTAGACATTCTAGTGATATGATTGCGTTGTTTACAGCAATTTTGCTTAGCATAATTTACATTGAAGTTTGTCGGCGACTTGGTCTAACCATTGTGGGATCTCGAGTTGGGGGAGATTTTTTAATATGGCCCCAGACAGGGTATCCAGAGGTACTTTAATCTTGAAAGTTTATTTTTGTGGTGCATGATTCTTAGTTCATGCTTGTACTGATGCATCATTTGATGTCTTATCCAATCCATAGTTATGTTTCTGGTTAGAAAAATTACAAGCGAGTTCCTTTTTTCTTTTGGCCACTTGCCTAAGTTGGATTTAAATTCAACTTTTACTCTTCTCTCTGTAGGAGCTCTTCAAAGTGACTTCAGGACACAGCTTGTTCGCTATTGTCAATGGAAGGTGTGTGGAGGACCCTAGATCAATGGCATCAGATTTAACTGGTACTTCACTTTTAGGGCTTGAGATAGCTACAAACCGTGATATTATTGGGATTGCTCTAGCCAATTTAATTGTAAGTCCTAGTCCTTATCATCAGGTTTTATTATTTTTTATAGAACTTGTGTTTACATTTCATTACTTGTGAACCATTCATGCCTCAAAATGCACTTCCCATATTTCTTTCCTACATATGAAATAAACTTAAAATAATTGCAGAGGCTTCACTGGAAACGTGCTTCGAGATCAAATCATGGGTTGATGCTGACTTCTCCCCTTAGGCATGTTCATAATGCTGATGAGAAACCTAACAAGATTGATAAATCAAATGTCCCTTTGTTGCGGCCTCAAGATCTTAGGTAAATTCTAATTTATCTTTATTATTTTAGGAGCATAACTCTCTTCCCAATATTGTCATGTATGTAACAGCTGTGTTTGTGTTCTTATGCAATATATAACTGTTTTGAACTACGTCTCAACAATTCTGTTGTGCATTTGAAGCTGAAGATGAGATGTTCTTTGTATTTGGCATCAGATATTATGACCTCATAAATAAATGTCTAATATAGTAAAGGCCATGCACTGCAACTTTGGTGTCTTTAATATTATCTGCTGTATTCAATTAATTCATAAGGTAAGAGACGAGTTGGGCTGCATTATTTGATCTGGTGAAGGTAAGTTGCATATTCATTGATGTTCTTTCTAAATGCACTTTACAACGAAGTTATCTCTGATAAGAATGGCGACTGGGTGGGACCAGGTTGGCATTACTTTCCGTGTCCTGCTTTACCAAGAAAAACTTTCCCTATCCATATGCTTTTTTCCCCTATTTTTGGTTACAAAGGGTGGTAAATGTGATATAGACATGTTATCCGAGTGAGGTTTTGGTATTTTGCTCGTGTTCTTTTCTTTTGAATTCTGTAACCTCTATTTCTCTTTTATAGTGACACTTGGTAGTGAGGTTAGGCTTTTGTTCCAATAAATCATCGACTTGTAAGGAGCAGGAGCATAGTTCACTGATATTATTTTGAACATTTTTATGTTTATATACACATACTGACAATGGCTATGCTCGAGTGTTGCTCTTAAACTTGTTTCCTTTTTTACCCCATTCTTTAAATGACATAATAATGTATTTGTTTTTCATGGGTGGTTTAGTCTCACTTCCTTGGGTTGGGTAGTATTGGTGCAAGTTTGACAGCCGAAACTTGTGCCAAACTCATGCATGAAGGCAGTTAATCAAGTTTTATATTATGCGAAAGAGCATCTTCATATGTGGCATGGTAAAGATTAAATTTCTTTGCAGGCTAGCTATCATGGCTTCAGAAAGATTGTTGATTCTGCAGCCACATAATTGGGCACTAAGGAGAGACCATGGCATGATGCTGTATTATAATAGGTATCAATTCCGAAACCTCTTTAATCTTAAAACAAGGCTATCTAAAGCTCTTTTAGAGTGATGATGGATGAAAATATATATGATATTAAAATGTCAGGGAATATGGCAAGGCAGTGCAAGAGCTTAGCATCTGCATGGCCTTTGCTCCAGAGGAAGAGGCAGAGATTCTTGAACCCTTTGTTGAGAAATTGCATTTGATGCGGCTGGAGTTGTCGTGGAAGTCTTTGGGTCATGCTGGCCGATTGGCTGTTCCTTGATTTTGTATATAACCCTCTCTCGCTCTCTCTGAAATCCTCCTTGAGGCACCTATAGTTTAATGGATGAGAAATCTGCTACTGTGAGTTCTATTTGACTTTGAATGAATATTCCACCTCAACCATGCTTGATTAGCATGCATGGCCTTTTTGATCATGAGAAGTGCGGTGGAAGGCGCATGGAGATCGAAATGCAATCCTTCTTAAAACATTTTAACTCTACAATCCTGGTAAAATGACAAGTTAATCGCCCTTTCTGTTCATGAAAAACTAGGTTCTTGTTCTTTTGGTGCAGCACGCAGGCAGGGTAATAAATGAACCCCAAACCACCCAAAACTGTAGAAAACTGAAAACCCCTTGATGATCTGGAGTTTAGATTAGTGATTCGTATAACCTAAAACTTTCTTTAATAAAATTAATCGTGAAATCGCTTGATGTTCGATTATTTCATGATCAAATAACGAGTGTGATTTTTTCTAAATCTATATATTATAAATAAAATACATTACATCCCTGATTTTCAAACTTTAATTTCATATCATTTTGATTTCTACAATAACAAAATTATTTAGTAGTCCTTAAACTTTCACGTTTATAATGAAAACATCATTCGAGTGGTGTTTTCATCAACTTAATCATTACTTGATAGTCGATAACACAGGATTGTTCACATGTTAATCGACGTATACAAAATTATTTTATTAAAAATATTTGTTTAATTTCACTGTACACACACGAAAGTTTATCCCACATAAAATTAGTCCCTTAACCCAAAAAAATGAATATTTACTTCCTCAAGCTGAAGTTTTGACTATGTAAAAACGTCCGTTTCATTTTGACGAGAAAAATGCTTACCTGGCAACATGTTAACCGTTGATCGTATCGTCATAGAGGTGGAACCCTGTCTTCGGTGTCTCCAGTTCGAACAGAAAAAGGAGACGCGCCGCCTCCCCTACGCTCTCCGTCTCCTCCTCCAGTCGTCGTCCTCCTCCTCTCCACCAAATGGAAATTCCTACAAGTAGAATTTAGAAGCAGGAACCCAAAAATGATGATTCCGGCCAGCAAGAAAAAACAGGGACCCTGATAATATCTATGTAAGTAAAAGAGGGATGGCATGCGCTTGCGGTTATTGTTGCAGGCCCTTGTTCCTTTCTTCACCCTTCGCCTTCCCTTCACCCTCTACTCCCTCAAGCTATGCGCCGCCCACCACCCCATTTCTCTTTTCCCACTTAGCCATCTGCGCGTCTTTTAAACCAGTTATTGCTGCTGCTACTACTAACTCCTTGCCCTTCCCTTTGCTCTCTCATGGTCATGGTGGGGGTTGTGACGGCAACAACAACAATAACAATGATGGTCCATTTGGGTCTGACTCTTGGCGGTGGAATGACGATTCATCATCTTCTCATTCTCATCCTTTTCTTTTATTTCTTTCTTCATTCGTTGCTTGCTTCTGCCCTTCCCAATTATCTTCCGCCCTTGCAAGAACCAACGAGGATTCCCAGGAGGATGACGTGGTTTGGGAAGTGAAAGGGAGCAAGTGGACTAAGCTCATTCCTGATTTCTCCGAGGATGCATTTGTTGCTTCGAACGGGATTGTGAATTTGACAAAATCGTTGTCGCTGTCAACTGTTTGGCGGCAATGCAGAGACATTGTCATGCGGTTGCTGCTCCCTGAAGGTTTCCCTGACAGCGTTACCAGTGATTATCTTGATTACTCTCTTTGGAGAGGCGTACAGGGCGTTGCTAGCCAAATCAGCGGCGTTCTTGCCACCCAAGTAATTATGTCTTAATTGCTTGCTCTTATTTTCTGATTTAGGAATTTTGTAAAACATTTGGTGCTCACTTTTTTTTGATATTGTTCAGGCATTGCTTTATGCTGTTGGATTGGGGAAAGGAGCTATTCCCACAGCTGCTGCTATCAATTGGGTGTTAAAGGATGGGATTGGTTATTTGAGTAAAATCATGTTGTCCAAATATGGAAGGCATTTTGATGTCAATCCTAAAGGATGGAGGCTATTCGCTGATCTCCTGGAAAATGCTGCCTTTGGATTAGAAATGTTGACCCCTGCTTTTCCACATCTCTTTGTTCCTATTGGTGCTGCTGCTGGGGCTGGAAGATCAGCAGCTGCTCTCATCCAGGTAATCAAGTAATTTTCTGTTGTTATCATAAAAATAAAACTGTATTGTTGAAAGCTGACACTGATCAATTCCAGGCTGCTACTAGAAGTTGCTTCTATGCTGGTTTTGCTGCTCAAAGGAACTTTGCAGAGGTCAAGCATAATTTATCTTTATTGTTTTTTTATGTAATATCTGATATGATATGCAATTTTGAATACCCTAAAAAAAATGTCCTCCTTTATTTATAATCATATTGGATTTGGCATGATACTGGCATTCCTGTATTGTGTCTTTACTAAAGGCAATTAGTTATTGTAGGTAATTGCTAAGGGTGAAGCTCAGGGAATGGTAAGCAAGTCCATTGGAATCGTGCTTGGTATAGCATTGGCTAACTGTGTAGGCTCATCTACATCTCTTGCCCTTGCTTCGTTTGGTGTTGTTACTTGGGTCCACATGTACTGCAATCTGAAGTCATACCAATCTATTCAACTGAGGACATTAAATTCCTATCGTGCAAGTAATATATCTGTCCTATCATTGTTGTTAAATGAGTTCTAGTTCATTACATAATGGAAAGCATTTTCCTTCAATGTTATAACAGGTTTAGTTTTCAGTGAATATCTCCTGAGTGGCCAGGCACCTTCAATCAAAGAGGTCAATGATGAGGAACCACTTTTTCCAGCTGTACCATTCCTTAATTTATTGTCTGCAAACAGAGTGAGTTACTGTTTCTCTCTAAGCTCTCTCAGGAGATAGTTACTAAGAATCTGGATTGATTGATTAGGGTCAATACTTCAAATGTTTTTCTAGGTTGCCTTGTTGTTCTACTGAATCCATATCGTTTTTTTTTTTGCTCAGTCTGAATCCATATCGTGGTTTTTGAATTAGTCAAAACTTTAATAACCTAAGAGGTTAAGCTGGCTAAAACTTCAGAGAATAAACAAGTATGTGTGCTCAATATTATTGTGAGTAATAGAAAATCCTGCATCACAGATATTTTACTAGAGGAGAATTCCTCTTATATAAAGTTTCCGATGAATTTGAATGAATACTGAATTCACAAAAGATCATAAACCATTACTCATTGAGAGGAAGCATTGAAATATCTCTTCATTTTTGGTATGATTCAACTAATTTTCTTGTGCAATTAAGAGGAAGCTCCTTTGAAGGTTTAATTTATAACTGTGGTTCTTCCGAATATGATCTTGTGCTTGTACTGCTCTGTTACCATGGCTCAAGACTTCTAGTTGTTGATTCTTGCATTCAGCTTGGGGTGGAGAGGAGTTTGGTTTATGGGTCAGGCATGGGATGTGCTAACCTCTCCAACACTCTTCCAGTCCTTATCAATTCAACTTTGTAAAATTTACCCCTATTCTAATATGGTCAATTCACCATTTAAAAATTTTTAAAAACTTCGACTAATGAAGCAGAGTACGAGCAAACAACATATAGCAGGTTGGTTGTAACAATTTGTCTGTATGTCACCTGAGATATTCCATTCTAAATTAATTTTATAGGAACGATCAGTTGTACTATCTTCAGAAGCAAAGCAGGCTGCTGCTGACATTGAGCGCCGGCTGCAGTTGGGGTCAAAACTCAGTGATATTGTCAACAACAAGGAGGATGCACTAGCACTATTCAGTCTGTATAAAGATGAAGGCTATATTCTGACTGAACACGAAGGAAAATTCTGTGTAAGTGCATTACTATTATGGATTTTAGTCTCCATTCCTTCTCTCTCACAAACTCACAGGTTACACCCTTTACTTATTCTTGGGAGGACTTAGCTTGGTTTCATCTCTTCTCTTCTGTTGTTTATCTTCTTATTCCCACACTTGCTAATATCTTTGTAAACACAAGTTGGTCTTAAATTTCTTGAATACTTTATTTTTGCCACCAGAATTATGAGGCTCAATTAATATTTTATTTAGTAGTTAAGTTTAGAAAGCCACAAATCAGGTTCTTATAGTAGTCATCTTTGTGAAAATATGATGATGTGGCTGAAGTTGGATGATTTAGTGCCATATGCTAGCTGCTACCTTTCTGTTACTTTGATGGGAGGCATGAAAATGATAATAGAAGGGGCAAATACTAATTATTTCAAAAAGAAGGATAATAAAAAGGGCCATACTAATTCCTTTTGTGCTATTGAATTTTTTGCATAGATCAGGTAGTGCTTAAAGAAAGTTCTTTACCACAAGATATGCTCAAGTCATTGTTCCAGGTAAATTATTTGTACTGGTTGGAGAGGAATGCAGGAATTGAAGCAAGCGGTGCCTCTACCGACTGCAGACCCGGGGGAAGGCTGCAAATATCTGTGGAGTACGTGCAAAGGGAATTCAACCATGTTAAAATTGACAGTGAATCAGTGGGATGGGTAACGGATGGACTTATTGCAAGGCCTTTACCAAATAGAATCCGTCCTGGTCACAGGGACGCATCAACTGCCAGTTGATACGAAATGGAAAGTGTTTCCATACAATCATATGTGACCGACTGTTAGCAAGTTGAAGGTGAATGAGATCACTATATGCTTTTCTTCGGTTACAACTTCCTTGCAGCAAAAACATATAGCTAACTTTATCCGATCGGGATCTCAGGGAGTTGTGCTGCTGATGTATCACAAAAGAAGCCAAGGTGGAATGCTGTTTGTAATTCACCCATTTAATCATTGTCTTGTCACAGAGGTTACATAGTTGATAGTAATAGACTAAATTTTGTATGTTGGACCATTACGCACAGGATATCTTTCTTTTTTGCTTTAGAAGGTGGGAATGGATAGAAAAGCAATACGTTTCTCATTGTAAGAAGTTTCCTTTACAAGACAATTGGACAGGTATAAATTTAGTGAAATTGTTGCTTGTACGATCCATATTTACGTTTTGGGTATTGTGAGAATATGTTCCATCTTCTTTGATAATTTGACTTTTTTGGTTGGAAGATAAACCGTATTATTAATGTTTTGTACGAGTATGAAGCAAAGGATGTCAACAGGTAAGAAATTTGTTATTTTTGAGATACTTAATCCGTATTTTATTATTCGATAAGGTATCCAAACTTTATGCATGTCAAGAATGTCTTGTAGTTGTATGAAAGTACGTATGTAAACCCAGTCTTGCAGTTGTACGAAGGAATCTATGTAAATCAAGTGGTGGAAATTGGGTACTTATGGATCAGGGCTGCAAAATGGGCCTAATTGCAAAACACCAATCTTTCAGAGGGCCACATTTTAGATCTTAAAAATTACTGATTTTTTTTTGTTTATATTTGGCCCTGCAGGATTGGGCTTAAGATATGAAAATCTTTATCGAAGGCAGGACTCGGCTTGAAATGCAAATAGAGATCTTCGATTCTAGGCGGGCTGCGCAAGCCCGTATAGGTTTGCCCGCCCTCTTCAGAGTATCCCGCCATCTGCTTTTTCCTCTTTTCAGCCAAAAGAATACAGTACGTATGCAATAAACATCGCGTGATGCACAGCAGCTGAGCACTCCTTGCCTCCCAAAGACCCAAAATCTAATCTAAAGTATCCCCAGAGCAGAGTCCCAGAGTCGGGAATTTCATCTTGGTGTTGACTCTTTGATTTTGGTTTTGGCTCTGGCTCTGGCTCTGGCTCGTCTCTCTGGTTTGACTGACTGATGGGGTGTTGGTGGGAAGGCGTTGACGAATCCCGTCTTCTAATTGCTCCGGGTGCCTCCTCAATTCCCCCATTCTTTTTTTTGGCTTTACATTTTCCTAACAAAGGAGGTTGCATCTGGTTTTCTTCTCTTAGAATTTTCAGTTTCTTTTCTTTTCCTAGCAGACCCTGGCTCTAACGGGGACGGTTCCGCTCGTTTAATATCTCTTCGTCACCCCAAATCAGGTAATTTTAGTTGCTATGTTTAGAAAGTGGAACACTGGTTCTTTGACATCGTACTCAATTTTGTTTCTATTACTTGACCCTCCCCATTTCAACACAAAGGCTTTATTTGACAGGAGTTACGACATCCTATCTTTTAAGTAATAGGTTGCTTCAAGAACTTCACTGGTTCAAGCAATCTTATGGCTCCTGGTTTTTGGGAGATTACGTTTCTGAAGGTAACCCTTATATTTTATACGCGTTTAACCAACCGTATGATTTAATATTTTCAATCATAGGTCATTGGTATTCAGTTTGGTTGATTAAATGTCGAGCACGATTGAAATGGTTTCGCATGTTTCATACAATCTCAATAATAGACAGTCCCGCTGATTACCTTGCTTTTTATTTTTTTCTTATCTGCATCCCTTGCTATTACTTTGTATGCAGATGGGAGCCTATATACTGCTACTCCTATTGATCCTGTTTTCATCATGTTGCCTATCTTTGAAGAAGCAAGAATGAAGGTATGATCATTACTAGTTGCCCTTAACTGGTGATACTTGCCTAGTTACTTTGACAAGACCAGTTGTCAAATAGCACCTTAGAGCCTCAATGCAAGGCATCTTCAACAATGCATTCTCCCTTAGACCCTAGCCAAGTGCTTCAACTGAGGCAAAAGATACTTGAGGAACTGTGCCATTGAAATATCAAACCCTAAGTGAAATTTGAGTAGATGGCCCTTGCTTAGTCAGGATTTTATACATATAAAAGGGGGGCATTTGATCGCTACTAGAACAAATGAAAACCCATCAATAATAACTTGTGAAGATTGCAAGATTCTTTAGCCTTTATGCAGTAATGTGATATCTTGTTTGAATAATACGCCTGCCTCTTTTGTCCCTCTAAAACTTTGATATTTATCTCTCATTATTAGAATATTGTTTAAATCTTTGAAGCATTTATCTGGATTTTTCACTAATAATGATAAAATTTTGGTGTTAATGCAGAAAGTGGATGACCCTGGAAAGTTTAGGCAATTAGATGAGATACTCTTCATTAATGACTATCCTGGATATCGACATTTATTCTCCATTGCAGAGAACTGTATGCAAGTTGTTTGTGAAATTAAAGGTTTCCTACTACCTGTATATTCTTGTGAATATCTCTTTGAGAATAGTTCTTAGATATTATCATCTAAGTTATTTTGTGCATATCATTTTGATAATTTGTTGTTAATAGGATTAAGAAATCTGTATTTTGCCATTAAATTTCCTTTTGTGAATTGTAATTTTGGCATGCAGTTAGGGGGTTTGAATGCTTTTGAGTTGCATTCGACTTGATTGCTTAATATTCTTGTGTAGAAGTGTTAAATTTCTTAGAATAAGAACAAAATGCCTTAATAACCTTAAATAGTTAAATATGAGTTTCAACTTTACTATATTCTGTCTCCGATGGAGAACAGATTCTATTAAGGGCATTACAAATTGCTCCATAACTGTATGTTACGATGAAAGCAATGATTTAATACTGCAAACAATATTTATGAATCATTCTCACCTGCACTTTTTATATGCAGAAATTGGATCATCAAAATTTTTTAGGCTTGATGACACGAAGGTTTTAGCTTGGTTAAATTACAAGGTCAGCCTTCTCCTGTTTGAACTCATTTTCTTGTGTTTGAATCTATGAAATGTTTAAAACCTCCTTCTTGTTGGTAGTTTAGTTATCTTACTGTGGATGAGTACAGTGCACAAGTGTAGACACCTTCATAATACCTATGGACTACGGAATTATTGTGTTTTCAACTGGAAAGAGGATATGTATCTTTCGTAGGTCAATTGCATTAAATATCCTCTTGGGGAACAATGCAAGTTCTAGTTCTGTATTTAATATGTTTCATGCCTATGACTATTGTTTTACATCGTTGCTATCAAACTATTGCAACATTGTCTGTTAGTTTGTGCTGGTTGCTTCCATTATTATACAATGCTAACCTAAGTGAAAAATACACGTATAAGTCAAAACTGTTTAGCAATCTTTGTCTATTGATGATAGAGAGTTTTCATGTTTCTTAAATATAATATCTCTTGAATTGCAGGTATGCCAGTTAAAACAGACTCTACCAGCATTGGACCAAAACTATGCCGCACGTGATGAGAAGGATACATGTATATTTTTCTGAGAAAATAGTTTTTGATATTCAGCTATGTATGTTCATACAAATGCATGTAAAATTGCAGATGTGTGCGTTCACCTTACACACACACAAGATAGATGTATGTAGGTGATAACAATTCATATGAAACATTCTTATAGGGTCTTCTGCTGCAATATCAAGGGATTGAAAAGAGCAAGAGAGTATAGGTTTAAGATTTAACTCTTATGAGGGGTCAATAAATGTAAAATGTAAAGGACTGCTTTCCAATTCAATCCTCTCGAACTTCAGTTTCTTAGGACCATAATTAGCTACACATCATTTGGTGTTTAGCTAATGGGGCAGTAAAGCTATATCTAAAAGGATTGTACATATTGTATAGTTATGCATTGATATTATTGTGTGTTTTGCACGTGAGCATGCGCCTGATCAGTGCATTTAGTATTCATATCTGATAAAACTTTGAGTGTCTGATTTGACATGAAATTAATGTTGATTTAACAACGTGGGTCACAATTTGATTTACCTCCTTCACTGATGCAGTGGCTGATGCAATATCAATAATAGGGGAGTACTTGAAACATGAGCCTTGGTTGAAGCTTTTGTCTAATCATTTTAAGTATGGTCTCAAACTTTTTGAGTTTTTCAAATTTATATGAACATTTTCTTCAACTCCATTTATAAGAAATACAGAGATCAAATGAATTTATGCAGACTGGTTTCCCTCTTGATTCATTGGAGTTACATATTGCTGAGGTGTTTGCAGATTGAATTTACTGGAGGCAACGAGAATAGCATCGGATTTTGAAGCTTGCTCAAATGCCATAGAAAGTCCTATGGGTGCTTCTAATCCCTCACAGGTATTACTGGTCTTACATAAAGTCCTATAGGTGTTATTGCTTGTATTCTTTTTTACTTTTAGTTGGGGAAGGGGGGTTTGCACTTTTGGCCTCCTTGTTAGAGGTAGGAACAGGATGTAGCTGTGGCTATCACTGGGATGAGGGGGATTTACATTTTACAATTGCAAATTTTAATTTCTCAGGGTAAGACAAGGGGTGAGAAAAAGACTGCAAGAAATCAGAAGCAAGCTAAAAAGGCTAAAATAGAGACAGAATCAAGAAACATCAAAGAAATGTTTTCAAGGGCTTCCCGAAGGAGGAACTGAAGCTTTCTTTTATGCCAACAATTTCCAAATGTGAGAGAAATAGGATCCAGGAACATCCATTAATCTTGTTAATTAATTGATGTACTCGTGTCTGTTCTTCTGTCATCTCTTCCAGGACTTAAAATATATTTTGGCTTTTAACAGGTACTTTGCATGTGTAATTTTGCATGTTTAATAAATTATTATCAGATATATATTAATAGATAATGAATCAACAATTAATTTTAGTTTAATTTATGTTTTAGTGTTATTATAATTAAATATAAATAATACCATAAAATTAAAGTTCATTGAGATTTTATATATTAGTTTTTTTTTTTGTACTTTTCATATTTTGTTATTAAGCATAGCTTACACTTCCTATTTTCACCATTTTCCTTTTAACTTTCTTTCTAATATTTTATATTTATTTATAAGTCAATCAATTTTAACATTTTTTTAAATTTAATTAAACACATTTTATATAGAGAAGATACAAAAGCGATCACGATTGAGGATTCGTGAAAAAAAAAAATGAAGGATTCGTGTGAATGTAAAGGCATTGGCAACGTGATTTTCTTTCCCATAATAGATGTGAATGATGACATGGTGTATTAATATGATGGTCATGGCAAAAGAGTTGCTGGGATTTGACTTAATTTAGGGGCAGATGATGATGACGACGACGACGGCGACGATGGTGCGTAGAGGCAACTCCCTAAAACTTAAAAGAGCCTAAAGTGAAGAGGGCCACTTACGTGCACGTGCCACGGTGGGCAGCGATTGACAAGCTAAAAGAGGATCACAGCTTGCTTACTTTGTAAAATTAGGTTTGGTTGCTGAAATAGATAAAAATAAAATAAAATAATTATTATTTAATTTGATATGATAAAATAAATAAAATAAAAATAAATATTATGAGTTATTGTAATATTTAGTTGGTAATAATAATTTTAGAATAAAAAAAATAAAAAATAAAAATATTTTTTATTATTATTTATTTTTATTAGATTTTTTAAATATTAATAATCTAGATTTTAATTAAAATATTAATAATTAATAATTTAAATATTATTATGATTAATTTTTATTTTATTTTATTTTTTAAATATTAATAATAGATCATTTAAATATTAATATTTTATTTAATTTAAATATTATTATGATAAATTATTTTATTTTATTTT